>NW_027507784.1:133495220-134095220 GCF_037356315.1 Lithobates pipiens
GATTCATGGTTAAAAGCAGGGTTTCCTATCTACAATTCTTCGGGGGGGGGGGGGGGGGGGCATGTTAGGCAGAGATTAGATGTACTAGCTTCCTTCAGCTGCCCACAGGACTGTGATGCTTTGCAGCCTACACTGGATTAGATCAACTGACATATGATGACCTTTAAATGAGCCACATTTCCTAACACTGTGGATCAACAAAGGAAAATAAGTATGTGGCTGAAGTTTTGGAAATCATCAATAGTGTTGTTTTATCAGTTAACACACTAATCTGATCTGCACATCAGTTGATCAAACATCCAAGCTATTTGCAAAGACAGAAGCTTTAATTTGCAATGATTCATGAATGTATGTAACCTATTCTATAGGAGGGACCAGGCTCTGCCTCTCTATTCTGCCTTTATTTTTGCTCCTAAATTTTGTATTACTAATCCGCTCCCCTTCCTACAACACCAACCATTTTTTTATTATTATTATATTACAGGATTTATCTAGCCAACCGTTTGTGCAGAATTTGACAACATGAGAGCAGACAGTACAGTTCCAATAAAATGTAATGCATGAGGAATCAGAAGCCCTGCTTTTGTGCTGAGAACTCAACCTACTCTCCTCTAATGATCAGACTTGCCCTGACACCCCTCCCCTGCACAGTCATTTACTGGGAAGATCAGTGTACTGCTGTTTATCCACCGTTACCTTTCTTATAAAAAGGGGAGGGATAACTTATAAGGTTTTTTTTATATGTAACGTATTTATCGGCATATAACATGTGTGTTTCCCCCCTTAAAATCGGGGGTGTGTGTTATACACCGATCCCCACTGTCTGCGAGCCGAAAATAGTGAGCGGCGCCTGAAAAATAGCGAGTGCCGCCAAAAAACACTGAGTGCCAGACTGGGCGGGGCTGCGAGCGGAGCGGAGCCGAATACACAGTACAGTCGGCTTGGTTTTTTTTCTGCAGCGCTCGCTCCAGAAACAGCAGGGAGGCGGGACTGTATCACATAAGTAAAGAGCCTCGTCATCGGCTCTGTACCAAGTCCCAGGGACAGATCTCTCCACCAATTGCCGATCTGCGCCCCCCCCCCCCCGCAGGTGCTAAAGCATGGCGAGAGTGGGACAACGTCATATGATCTCATCCCAGAACAAGAGAGCTGCCGCCCGTCATTTGTCAATATTGTGGGCAGGAGGCGATAGAGCTTCCTTTTGCTGGTATTTAATCAACACAAGTTTTTTGTTTTTTTTTGCTAAAAAAAATGAAAAAAAAGACAGAAAATTTTGAAAATAAGTAATTTTTCTCCTTCACCGATGTCCACTGATGAGGCTGCACTGATAGGCACTGATGAGGTGGCACTGATATGCAGCATTGATGATCTGCATTGAAAGGCAGCACTGAATGGCATCACTGATGGGCACTGATAATCAGCGCCTTGATTTCCCCTGTGAGGAAATGCTGCTGATCAGTTTTTCTCTCCTCACACACTGTCAGTATTTCCTTGCTTACATGTGGATAGCTATGATTGGACACAGTTGATCACATGAGTAATGAGCCTCGTCATCGCCTCTGTACCAAAATCGGTGATGTGCCCTGTCCCAGGGACAGAGCACACCACCAATCTCTGTGCTGCAGCCCCCCCCCCCCCCCGGGTGCTCAAGCATGGCAAGATTGGGATGACATCATATGACATTAATCCAGAACAAAAGAGCCGCCATCCACCCGTCATTTGTCAATAGGTAGTTAAAAGAATACTTTTCATTAGAGCTGTATTTAGGTACAATTTTTTTGTATAGCATATTAGAATAAGTTACTTGAGCCTGTTACACATGGACAAAAATTGGCCGGTTCAACAGAAACTGTCACACATGCGGCTTGTGTGTACATCAGCCTGTCCGACAGAGGCTGGGCAAATGGCCAGCTTCTGTCAAACGGGCATGCGGGAAAACCAGCATCTGATTGGCATCCGATCAGCACTGGCAACCAATGGCTGCAAGTGCTGACTTGTGTGTTAAGGCAGGGGGGACAGCTCAGCAGGCAGATCATTGTACTAAGATTGCATAGTTAGTACAGTGAGCTCCTCCCAAGCTCCTTAGTTTGGTCAGGCTGCTGGGTTGAACGAAATAAAACTTAAAGTGTGCTCCAGTCTCTAAAGTACATGTCAAGCCAGAATTTTCTTTTTTCATTTTGACTAGAGCAGGGGAAGTTTAAAACATCAGGTTTTTACTGCTATCTGTGGCACCATCTGCCTACAGGCACATAGTATTAAAAATCTGACAGCATTGCTAGCCTTCCCATACTCTACTAAAAACACATTTTTCTTTATGTCTGTGTCCCTGTTGGAGCGTTTTCTTTACTTTATGTCCACCAAAAACATTGTCAGCAGGACAGCAAATGAGAGGACATTTTTCCAATCATGCCCTGGATAGCATTAAAAACCTGACAGCTGTTCTAATCTTCCCATGCTCTATTCAAAGCTACACTTTATTATTACATATTGCCTGGTTGACATGATGCCCGTTTTTTTTTTTTTTTTTTGCATGGCTACATACACTTATTATAATGTAAAAAGCAAGCATGTTGGAAAGAGATGATCAATAATAAAATAGGTGTCATGATGTGATTACGATGTGGGCAAGAATGGTAAACAATTGCACTGAGTATATACTACCTACTTCAAATTTCATGTTTTTCTTCATTATATTTTCAAAGACTTTCAGATTCATGGTTGGAAACAGGGTTTCCTATCAACAATTCTTTGGGGTGGGCATGCTAGGCAGAGATTAGATGTACTAGCTTCCTTCAGCTGCCCACAGGACTGTTATGCTTTGCAGCCTACACTGGATTAGATTAACTGACATATGATGACCTTTAAATAAGCCACATTTCTTAACGCTGTGGAACAACAAAGGAAAACAAGTATGTGGCTGAAGTTTTGGAAATCATCAAAAGTGTTGTTTTATCAGTTAACACACTAAATCGCTCAAACGTCTCTGATCTGCACATCAGTTGATCAAACATCCAAGCTATTTGCACAGAGACAGAAGCTTTCATTTGAAATGATTCATGAATGTATGTAACCTATTCTATAGGAGGGACCAGGCTCTGCCTCTCTATTCTGCCTTTATTGTTGCTCCTAAATTTTGTATTAGAAATCCGTTCCCTCTTACCTACAAAACCAACAATTTAATTATTATCTTTATTATTATTATTATTATTATTATTATTATTATTATTATTATTATTATTATTATTATATTACAGGATTTATATAGCAGACAGTTTGTGCATAATTTTACAACATGAGAGCAGACAGTACAGTTACAATAAAATTTAATACATGAAAAATCTGAAGGTCCTTATCCTAAGAGCTTACAATCTAAAAGGGAGGGTCAAGTGATACAAAAGGTAATAACTGTAGCGGGGTCATGGAGAAAAAAAAAAGTACAGTTGTTAGGTGGAGGCAGGATAGGCTACTCTAAAAGAGGGGTTGTCAGGAATCACCTAAAAGTGGACAGAGTAGGAGATAGTTGGACAGATTGGGATAGAAGAGGATGGAAGAGGCTCTGGAGAAGTCCTGGAGGTGAGCAAGAAAGGAGGTGACAAGAGAGCTAGAGAGCACGAGGTCTTGTGAAGAACAAACCAAACCATTTGGTTGGCATTTTGACACAAGGTTAGTGATGTAGCTGGGGGGCAGAGTTGTTGATGGCTTTGTAAGTTGTGGTTAGTATTTTGAATTTTATTCATTGGGTGAGCGGAAGAGGGGTAGGAGACACTAAACAGTTGATAAGGTGGATGAGTCTGGCAGCAGCATTTATGATGGACTGAAGGGGGGATAACTAATGTAAAGATAATCCAATGAGAAGGTAGTTGCAGTAGTAGAGGCGAGAGATGACCAGGGAGTGAATTAGAAGCCTTGTGGTGTCATTGGTTAAAAAGGGGCATATTTGGGAAATGTTGCGGAGATTGTGGCTGCAAGATTTGGTCAGTGATTGGATTCTGGGACAATAGTTCAGAGTCCAGGATTATACCAAGCACCCTTGCATACAAGGACCGACTAATAACTGTGCCATCAATCTTGACCGAGAAGTCAGGGGAAGGGGCATGTGTGGATGAAATATTATGAGCTTGGTTTTGGATAGATTGAGGAAGTGGTGTGACATTCAGACTGCAATACCCATAGATTTGGGTGCCATCAACATAGAAATTGTATTGAAAGTGATGGGAGGCTATCAGCTGACCAGGGAGGAGGTGTAGATTGAGAATACGATCCAAGAACAGAACCCTGCAGGGCCCGATGGAAAATGGAAGAAGAGAGGAGGTAAAATATTAAGTGACATAGAAGATGAGTTGGGATAGGTAGGATGAGAACTAACCAAGAGTACAGTCATGGAGGTCAACCGTATCAAAGGCAGCAGAGCGGTCCAGGAGTAGGAATACAGAACAGTGACCATCAGTTTTAGCCATTAGTAAATTGTTTGTGAGTTTTAGGGTGAGCAGTTTCTGTGTTCCAGGTGAAATCCAGACAGAAAAGGAATCAAGAAGGTTATTCTCAGTGAGGTGACTAGCTCAGGTGGTTGTAGACTAGGCATTCAAGGAGTTTGGAGGCAAAGGGAAGCAAGGAGATGGGGTTGTTGGTAGTATCCAAAGAGGGTATTTTAAATATGGGGGAAATCAGTCCATGTTGTAGAGAGTTAGGGAAGATGCCAGAAGAGAGAAACATTGAAGATGTGAGTTATAGAGTGTAATATAGAGCAAGAGGGTGACCATAGTATTTGCAAGGGCAAATGGCTCAGGTGGTTAGGTGGGCATTAGAAAAAAAATAGCAACCTCATCTATGGTAGCATGGTTAAATGAGGGAAGCAGTGAGTATACCCATCGATATGGAATGTTAGATGGGAGAGATATCTGTACAGTCGAGCGATATCATCTTGATTTGTAGCAGTCTTATTTTTGAAGTGATTAGTGATCTCCTGCACAGTGAGGTAGTGGGTGGAAACAGCAGAGGAACGGAGTAGAGAATTAAGGGCAGAAAAGAGTGGACAGCGACTGGATGAGAGGGTAATAATGAAAGTGATAAAATAGTTCTGCTTGGCAATGTAGAGGCAAGCATTGTATATTTGGATTGCAGATTTATAGTGGTTGAAGTCTGTCTGAGACTTAGTTTTACACCACAGACCCTCAAGAGTGTGGCTACATTTTTGAGACTTTTGGTATCTTCTAATATCAACAAAAATATATTGTACTGTCTTGTTAAACTATAAATTCAACATAACATCCCAAATAATATGTAATAATCTATCTACTATATCAAATGCATAGTAATATCCAATCAGTGTGAATCGCAGTGCTCGATATTCATTAGAGATAAAATAAAGCCCATCTAGGTGTTAAAAACATGCTTCAGGTGTGTGAGATCTGTGCATAATAATCCCACTGCTTACCAGTGCAATAGGCCACGCATTCACAGAGGTCATACAGCCCTTTAGTACAAATCCTCATTGGATGGCTGGATCAGACAATTTCCCCTTTCAAGATGCCAATATTGATCTTCAAAGCTCAATAATATTCAGGAGGAAACACAGAAGAAAACTCCATAGTGAAGTATTATGGACACCATTTTTTTATTGTAAAAAATATCGATACACACAAACAAAACAATTTATGTAGCATAACACAGGGGGTTATGGACCTCAATGCTGTTTTGCACCCTATGCAGGTTTAGATTCAAAGTACATCTTCCTGGGGCATGTTATTTACACATGTATTGACTTTGTTTTATCACTGATGAATATTGAGCACTGTGATTCAAATTGATTGGATACTACTATGTGTTACGTATAGTAGCTAGATTGTTAAACAGGATCTGGGATTTTATGCATATATGTTGAATTTATCATTTTTGCTACTATCTGTTTATTATGTTTGTGTCTACATAATAGTGAGTGTGACTGTCTTGTAGTATTATTTTGTTAAGAGTTTGAGCACTTTGAGTGTGGTATTTTGGTTTACTAATTCTGGTATTGTCTGCCAAAGTTTCAGTGGTCAGGGCCTGATTCTGTGTGTAGTGAAGGGGGGGGGGGGGGGAATGTGTCCAGGGAAGATGACAGTGAATAGGTGTAGACAGAAGTGGACAGGTTATGGCAGAAGGGGGGCACGATTTTGTCATAAAAAGGGTCAGTAGCAGAATAGAGAAGAGTTTCTTTGGGTAACGTTTAGGCAGATGGGGAGAGGAGATAGAAGACAAGGAAAGCTAAGGTACTGACCAGAGAGAGGAAAAGGATTGTTGGAGAGGTTCCATAGTGTGCATAGGTAGAAAAATACAGGGTCAAATGTGTATGGGCATCATTTCATTGTTCTGGTTCTTTCTAAATCCCATACTAAATCACTGCAGTTCTCGAACACCATCAGAAGAGTGTGCAAGACCGTCGTTTTTGAATGAATTGTGAGGTTAGGGAGATTGCGTGGAAACCTCATACTGCCCCAAAATAAGAATTAACTCAATAGGGGTAATTAGTTCGATCGCAGCATATGTACAACTAAAGGGTCCTGTGTGACAGTCTAAATAAGTCTCAAACCCACTTTTTTTGCGTCTCATATGTTCTCCTGGCCAGACACTGCAGCTCACAATGGGATGATTTTAATCTATAAAACTGGGGGAGGCCTAAGTGTGACCATGTGCTGACTGAAACTAGTGTCAGGAAAGGCATGCCAGTAGACAACATGGTTCCTTTAGACCAAAGTTTCTCAACTCCAGCTCTCAAGTACCCCCAACAGGTCATGTTTTCAGGCTTACCATTATTTTGCACAGGTGATTTGATCAGTTTCACTGCCTTAGTAATTACCACAGCCGTTTCATCTGAAGGCGATCCTGAAAACATGACCTGTTGGGGATACTTGAGGACCGGAGTTGAGAAAAATTGCTCTAGACAGACTTCTCTGCCTTTTCACAGGCTAATCCTGCTTCCAGATATACATGTGTTGCGCAAATATGTGGCGGATCCTGCTGCATTAAAAGTCTATGTAGTTCTTGTAGTCCCACAGCTTTACGCTGTGGGGAGAATAAAGGAACTTCACTGTATCGGGGCCAGCCTTATGCAGGGAAGCGGCATGGCAATGGGCGCTAAATATAATGGCGTCATATGCCAATCTAGCTATGGGATTGTGAGAGGCCCAACACATATGGCACACCAACCCTTTTTCTGGAAAGCTAGTATTTTTTGGTCGATATATCAATATTTTAATCATTTTGAATGGTCCAAATTAATCCATTACACAATTTGTCACACATTGCAATAACATTCCACACGGGCTCTCCTTTAAGCATGTCACAGATCCAAATAAACTGGCTTTTCTAAACTTGGAATTATACCATTTTGGAGCCAAGATACATGCCAAAAAATTTTTAAACCCACGGCAGGCAACTCTTTACTACATTACAAAAGCTGTCATCACCATAAGTAATAAGTAATGCAATCCTAAGAAACAAACTAATGGATAAAGGGTACCCAGATTCCCTCATCCAGCAAGCATATACATATTACCTTGATGACCAACCCCCCAAAAAAGAAACAGAACTCTTTGATCAGACCATTCGATTCACCACTAAGTTTCAAACAGAGCACAAACAAAAGGACCAAATCCTCAAAAATACTGGAAAATACTACATCCTCTTTAACCTTTTCTCCCCGAACAACCGCAAATTTCATACAGAAAACCTCCCAATCTTAAAAACAAAATAGCCCTCAGTAAGCTAAAACACCAACCAAGCACTCCATCTCCCCGGCTTTGCCTTATTCCTATCATAGGCATGTATAGGTGCAATAAACCATTATGCAAAACCTGTGCTTTTTTAAACCATGGAAAAAAAAGAGTTTATTGGAAAAGGAAAAACACATACATTTTAAGAGTTCTACAATTGCTCCTCCGACCATGTCGTTGTTTATTGCTGAAGCTGTCCATGCAATTTACTATATATATATATATATATATATATATATATATATATATATATATATATATATATATATAACACAAACCATCTGTCCGTTAAGAGAAAGGCTTGGCAAACATTGCAGATGGATAGGAGGCATAGACAAATATAACATTCCTTGCCACTTTGCCAAACACCATCTAAAATCATCTGCAGGTTTGGAAGTATGTGTAGTAGAGCAGATATCCAGAAACCTCTCGGAAGCCAAGAGATTCCACAGGTTTTGCGAGTGTGAGACATTTTGGAATTATTTTTTAGCTTGGTTATTGCCTGGTGGCCTAAATTAAGAGTTAGACCGCGTACACACGGGCGGACTGTTCGCCCAACTTTGTCCTCTGAACAGTGTTTCAGCGGACAGTCCGCTCGTGTGTGGGCTTCAGCGGACAGTTTCAGCGGACTGTCTGACGAACAAAGTCTTACGGAATTTCCGTAAAACTGTCCGCTGAAACTTGGTTTGAGCGGACAGTCCGCCCGTGTGTGTGCCAGTCCGCTGTACTTTCGAAATGAGCGAACTGTTCCCGCCCGGAGAAAAGTCTGCTCATTTCGAGCGCGTCTCCAGGTAGGCGGGGCCCGCGAAGGAGACGTCGCGGGCCCCGCCGCCTGGTATGGACTTAAAGGGGAACCCCAACGCCGAAAAAAATCGGCGTGGGGGTCCCCCCAAAGTCCACAACAGACCCTTGTCCGAGCACGCTACTCGGCCGGCCAGGAAAGGGGGGCGAGTGAGCGCGCCCCCCCTCCTGAGCCGTACCAGGCCACGTGCCCTCAACATGGGGGGTGCCTTGGGGAAGGGGGGCCGCGCGGCCCCCCACCCCAAAGCACCTTGTCCCCATGTTGATGAGGACAAGGGCCTCTTCCCGACAACCCTGGCCGTTGGTTGTCGGGGTCTGCGGGCGGGGGCTTATCGGAATCCGGGAGCACCCTTTAATAAGGGGGCCCCCGGATACCAGCCCCCCCCCTATGTGAATGAGTATGGGGCACAATGTACCCCTACCCATTCACCTGTGAAAAAAAAGTACAAAAAAAAAACACAACACAGGGTTAAAATATTTTATTGCACAGCTCCGGGGGTCTTCCGTCTTCGGGGGGTCTTCTCGCCGTACTCCTCCGCTATCTTCTTGTAGCTCTTTTGCTAGCGGAGGAGTCCGGCTTTCTTCCTCCCCGCCGCCGGCCTCTTCTCCCGACTTCGGGGGTCTTGTCCCCCTCTTCGGTTCTTCTGCCGGGCCACCGCGCCTTCTTATAGCTCTTTTAGAGGCGGTGGCCCGGTCTTCTGCCACCGCCTTCCGTTCTTCTGCCGGGCCACCGCGCCTTCTTATAGCTCTTTTAGAGGCGGTGGCCTGGTCTTCTGTCACCGCCGTCGCCGCCTTCCGTTCTTCTTCTTCTTTTTCTCCAGGAGATGTTGACACGACGCTCTCTCCGGCCGGAATGCCAGGGCGGCGCTGCGACTTATATAGTGACAATGGGGCGGTGTCACATGGTATATGTCACATGGGTTGGTCACATGGTGACCCTGCCCCCTTACGATGTCATAGTCCCCATGTGACATATACCATGTGACACCGCCCCATTGTCACTATATAAGTGGCCGCACAGCGCGGCTCTGGCATTCCGGAGGAGGAGGAGGAGGAGGAGGAGGAGGAGGAGGAGGAGGAGGAGGAGGAGGAGGAGAGGAGGAGGAGGAGGAGGAGGAGGAGAGGAGGAGGAGGAGGAGGAGGAGGAGGAGGAGGAGGAGGAGGAGGAGGAGGAGGAGGAGGAGGAGGAGGAGGAGGAGGAGGAGGAGGAGGAGGAGGAGGAGGAGGAGGAGGAGGAGGAGGAGGAGGAGGAGGAGGAGGAGGAGGAGGAGGAGGAGGAGGAGGAGGAGGAGGAGGAGGAGGAGGAGGAGGAGGAGGAGGAGGAGGAGGAGGAGGAGGAGGAGGAGGAGGAGGAGGAGGAGGAGGAGGGAGGAGGAGGAGGAGGAGGAGGAGGAGGAGGAGGAGGAGGAGGAGGAGGAGGAGGAGGAGGAGGAGGAGGAGGAGGAGGAGGAGGAGGAGGAGGAGGAGGAGGAGGAGGAGGAGGAGGAGGAGGAGGAGGAGGAGGAGGAGGAGGAGGAGGAGGAGGAGGAGGAGGAGGAGGAGGAGGAGGAGGAGGAGGAGGAGGAGGAGGAGGAGGAGAGGAGGAGGAGGAGGAGGAGGAGGAGGAGGAGGAGGAGGAGGAGGAGAGGAGGAGGAGGAGGAGGAGGGAGGAGGAGGAGGAGGAGGAGGAGGAGGAGGAGGAGGAGGAGGAGGAGGAGGAGGAGGAGGAGGAGGAGGGAGGAGGAGGACGGAAGGCGGCGACAGAAGTCTGGGCCACCGCCTCTAAAGAGCTATAAGAAGGCGCGGTGGCCCGGCAGAAGAACGGAAGGCGGCGGCAGAAGACCGGGCCACCGCCTCTAAAAGAGCTATAAGAAGGCGCGGTGGCCCGGCAGAAGAACCGAAGAGGGGGACAAGACCCCCGAAGTCGGGAGAAGAGGCCGGCGGCGGGGAGGAAGAAAGCCGGACTCCTCCGCTAGCAAAAGAGCTACAAGAAGATAGCGGAGGAGTCCGGCGAGAAGACCCCCGAAGACGGAAGACCCCCGGAGCTGTGCAATAAAATATTTTAACCCTGTGTTGTGTTTTTTTTTTTACTTTTTTTCACAGGTGAATGGGTAGGGGTACATTGTACCCCATACTCATTCACATAGGGTGGGGGCCGGTATCCGGGGGCCCCCTTATTAAAGGGGGCTCCCGGATTCCGATAAGCCCCCCGCCCACAGAGCCCGACAACCAATGGCCAGGGTTGTCGGGAAGAGGCCCTTGTCCTCATCAACATGGGGACAAGGTGCTTTGGGGTGGGGGGGCCGCGCGGCCCCCCCTTCCCCAAGGCACCCCCCATGTTGAGGGCACGTGGCCTGGTACGGCTCAGGAGGGGGGGCGCGCTCGCTCGCCCCCCTTTCCTGGCTGGC
Organism: Lithobates pipiens; assembly: GCF_037356315.1. Lineage (NCBI taxonomy): Eukaryota > Metazoa > Chordata > Amphibia > Anura > Ranidae > Lithobates > Lithobates pipiens. Next base: position 133,506,160 of record NW_027507784.1, read on the forward strand.
CGGGTAGCGTGCTCGGACAAGGGTCTGTTGTGGACTTTGGGGGGACCCCCACGCCGATTTTTTTCGGCGTTGGGGTTCCCCTTTAAGTCCATTCCAGGCGGCGGGGCCCACGACGTCTCCGTCGCGGGCCCCGCCTACCTTGACACGCGCTCGAAATGAGCGGACTTTCCTCCGCGTGTGTGGGCGAGTCCGTTCATTTCAAAAGTTGCGCAGACTTAGTAAGACGAACTTAGTCTGCCGTATTAGTCCGCTCAAAAAGTGCCGTGTGTGGGCAAGTTCGTTCATTCAAAAGTTTGAGCGGACTGTCTGACGAACTTACTTTGGGCAGACAGTCCGCCCGTGTGTACGCCGCCTTAGAGGTGTTTACAATTTTGTAACAATACATAATTACGCTTTTATCTTTTTATCCCTTTCCTACAGAATAATTTATGACTCTATGCTTGATGATTGGGTTGGAAAGATGTCAGGGGTGGTGGGCTCTTCCTATAAGTAAACATATTCATATGAATGCCTTTGATACCCAATGTGAGTTGCCTCAAAATCACGGTTTCATCAGCCACTATAAAAAAAAAAATGCAGTTTACATCCAATCTATAGGAACATATCACTCACACATACACTAACACAACCACACACAAATATAGAGCAAATGCTGTATAAATCTCCAAACAGGGAGATTTAGCCACAGATTTCCTGTTTCTCCCCACCTTCTTCCCCCTTCCCCCGACCCAGCGCCATTATTTGACATCCACCTAGAACGAGAGCCACACCGCCCCTCTGTCATTTGAAGGTGGGCGGGCAGCAAGCGGTTAACCACTGTCAGTGCTCAGGACCGGTGCTGCTTTGTCTTTCATCCTTCCCTGTATCCTGTGACCCTGTGACCCTCTGATTCTGCATCCTGATTCCAGTTGCTGACCCAGCTTGTCTTACCCTTCTCTTCACTCTTCCTGCACCGACCCCAGCTTGTCCTTGACCTCTGCCTGCTCCATTTGTTTCTCTTCCACTGTTCCTGACTCGGCTCGTACCCAGACCATGCTATTGCCTGCTCCTCTGTAGCAGATCTGCCCTACCAATGTATGACCCAGCCTGCCTGCATAAGCTCCCTGTTTTTTGCCTTACATCCCGCTGTGCCTACTGTCCTACAGTCTGCTACCAGTGCATGCCTTACCCACCCTTTGTCACCAGTACCAGCCTGCTTTAGTCTGCCATCCACCAGCTGTTTACCAGCCCACCTTCTTCACTAAAACTACTGATGACCTCTCCTGCCTTGTGTGGATACCCGCTCTGCTACTGGCAAGACCTACAGGTACTCATGCCACGCTGAACTGCATGTTCTGTTCACACTACCAGGGGCCCTCAAGTCAGAGGTGTAAGAGAGGCCTTCCTCATCATTTAAGGCTCTGCTACCAGGTACATGATATACAGGCTTGTGAATCAGCAGTGATAATGCTAATAGTCAATACCCCTGCAACATTTTTCATCTCACAGTAGTGCAAGCAGGCACAGTCTACATGAGAATGAAAACTCTTCTCTGAATTCTAGAGCTGTGTTGCATTGTTAGAGTAAAGAAAAACAGATATAAACACCTATGTGGTAGTGCTGCTAGATAAACAAACATAACTCCATAAATTGATAATATATACAATCAAACTTCATATACAGTGGTGTGAAAAAGTGTTTGCCCCCTTCCTCATTTCCTGTTCCTTTGCATGTTTGTCACACTTAAGTGTGTCGGAACATCAAACCAATTTAAACAATAGTCAAGGACAACACAAGTAAACACAAAATGCAATTTGTAAATGAAGGTGTTTATTATTAAAGGTGAAAAAAAATCCAAACCATCATGGCCCTGTGTGAAAAAGTGATTGCCCCCCTTGTTAAAACATAGTATAACTGTGGTTGTCCACACCTGAGTTCAATTTCTCTAGCCACACCCAGGCCTGATTATTGCCACACCTGTTCACAATCAAGGCATCACTTAAATAGGAGCTGCTTGACACAGTAAGGTCCACCAGAAGATCCTTAAAAGCTACACATCATGCCGAGACCCAAAGAAATTCAGGAACAATTGAGAAAGAAAGTAATTGAGATCTATCAGTCTGGAAAGGGTTATAAAGCCATTTCCAAAGCTTTGGGAATCCAGCGAACCACAGTGAGAGCCATTATCCACAAATGGCGAAGACATGGAACAGTGGTGAACCTTCCCAGGAGTGGCCGGGCGCCCAAAATTACCCCAAGAGCGCAGCGACGACTCATCCAAGAGGTCACAAAAGACCCCACAACAACGTCCAAGGAACTGCAGGCCTCACTTGCCTCAGTTAAGGTCAGCGTTCATGCCTCCACCATCAGGAAAAGACTGGGCAAAAATGGCCTGCATGGCAGAGTTCCAAGGAGAAAACCACTGCTGAGCAAAAAGAACATCAAAGCTCGTCTCAATTTCTCCACAACACATCTTGATGATCCCCAAGACTTTTGGGACAACATTCTGTGGACCGATGAGACAAAAGTGGAACTCTTTGGAAGGTGTGTGTCCAAGTATATCTGGCGTAGAAGGAACACTGCATTTCATAAAAAGAACATTATACCAACAGTAAAATATGGTGGTGGTAGTGTGATGGTCTGGGGCTGTTTTGCTGCTTCAGGACCTGGAAGACTTGCCGTGATAAAAGGAACTATGAATTCTGCTGTCTACCAAGAGATCCTGAAGGAGAATGTCCGACCATCTGTTCGTGTACTCAAGCTGAAACGAACTTGGGTTCTGCAGCAGGACAATGATCCTAAACACACCAGCAAGTCCACCACCGAATGGCTGAAGAAAAACAAAATGAAGACTTTGGAGTGGCCTAGCCAAAGTCCTGACCTGAATCCTATTGAGATGTTGTGGTATGACCTTAAAAAGGCCGTTCATGCTCGAAAACCCTCTAATGTAACTGAATTAGGACAATTCTGCAAAGATGAGTGGGCCAAAATTCCTCCAGGACGCTGTAAAAGCCTCATTGCACGTTATCGCAAACGCTTGGTTGCAGTTGTTGCTGCTAAGGGTGGCCCAACCAGTTATTAGGTTTAGGGGGCAATCACTTTTTCACACAGGGCCATGATGGTTTGGATTTTTTTTCACCTTTAATAATAAACACCTTCATTTACAAATTGCATTTTGTGTTTACTTGTGTTGTCCTTGACTATTGTTTAAATTGGTTTGATGTTCCGAAACACTTAAGTGTGACAAACATGCAAAGGAACAGGAAATGAGGAAGGGGGCGAACACTTTTTCACACCACTGTAAAGTGCATGTGCCACTGTGCAAAATAGCAATATATAATTATATATATATATATATACACACACACACACATATATATGTATATGTATATATATATATATATATATATATATATATATATATATATATATATATATATATATATATATATATATATATATATATAGTGATAAAATATGATATAAAAAAAGTCCACAATATATAAGGTTCATGTCCCACTGTGCAAAATAGCAAACAATATATAATAACAAAGTGATAAAAAAAATTATGAAAAATAGATACAATAATATTAATAACCTTCTAAAGCTCTAAACAGTCTCTACTTGTGAACAGTGTTTCACAAACACACATTGTGACTCCACTCACTGACTTCACCAAGTGCAATGCAGGATCACCTCCATCATAAACCCCTATGGGTCAATTGGGCTTATAGGCTAATATTCTGGTTCCTTAAAGTGGTTGTAAACCCTTACAACACACTTTGACCTACAGGTAAGCCTAGATTAAGGCTTACCTGTAGGTCCAAGAAATATCTCCTAAACCTACACGGTTTAGGAGATATTTGCCGAAAGACAGGCACACGCACTGAGTGCAGCACCGCCAACGACGAAGATGCCGCGCGTGTCGGCTCCCGTGCGCATGCGTGGGAGTGATGTCATCGCGGCTTCACCGAATGACAGCGGCGGAGCAGCGAGACCCCACCGAGAAGATGGATGCGCCGGACTACAGGGGACAGCGGTGACATTGCTGGCTCCTGTGTCAGGTAAGTGACACATAATGGACTACTATGCGATGCATAGTAGCCCATTTTGCTTTGCCTTTGCAGGGAATGAAAGAGGAAGTAAACTCATCAGGGTTTACTTCCTCTTTAAGACACTGTATGGTTCCCCATCAAGGATGGCTCCAGATTAGTCAACAGAAACTCCAAGATGACATGGCAAGACACAAGTGCTTCCAATAGTGCAGTACCTAGGTGTAAGCCTGAACAAACCTTACCACCCAAGCTTCATACAATGCATTCACATTTATTGATTAAAAACAAGGCATACAACAATATCCAGCAAGTCTCATGTATTGTGCTGATAGTCCCACCACCAGGCTCCACCTCTAAGAATTACGCCACAGCACATAGCTGCAGATAGGTATTTATATCTGTCTTTTTTTCTATCATTGTGGATAGGGGAACACATAGGTAGTAGCAGCAGCTCGACTTACATCCTTGTCACTGGGGGCAGCATATAACCATTCAATTGCTTTTCAGTGTTGTATTGTTACCACACCACTGCAAGAAACCTCACTAGGTGGACTTCACTTGAACAGGTATTTGCAGGACTTTTCAAGGGGGCTCAGAGATACATGTAAAAATAGATGCAGCACATATTTTAAGGCCACAATTCCACTTTAAATAATTTGGATGACATGATAAACTATTAGTATCATGTTTCATTTTATCAATGTTTGTTCACTTTTTTAATTGTTAGAGGTGTAAAATTGACATTTGTTTTCGACCACAGTAATGAGAAATTTCAAAGAAGCAGGACTTTTTCTGAAAATGAACAAAATGCTAACAGTTTATGTAGTATTTGTTCCGTAAAGTCCATGCATTTCAAAATCAAATGTTAAACGCAAATGAAATTTTGAAGTACTTTCATACGCCATTTGTTAAGTCATGGAATGCACTGAGAATTTTTGTACAAATGTTCATAAAAATATTCGTTTGGAAATCTACTAGTGAATGGCCAGCTTTACATAGACAAGACTAGACAAGAATGAATAAATGAATATGCATAGAAACAATTATTGGTTTAATACACGGTACTTTTCCTTAAAGTGGAACGATCTTATAATCCAACGCTGTGCTGTCCTGGAGCTCCCCACTGATTGCTGTCATCTTCAGCCGGGTGGCTTCCGGGTACTGACCCCTGGCCCCTTGTGGTCAACAAATTAGACAGGAATGGTGAGGTATATAAAAGACTTACCATTCTAGCATCCCACAAGGAGAAAGTCTTGTCTGCAGAGCTGGTGAGCACAATGTTGAGGGGTATTTGGCTCCAAGATATTGCCAAGTGAGGAACAGTTATGAGAAGCCAGACAACTCAATATTGTAACTCACTGACTATTGGTTATTACTGAATCACAAACAGTGCAATACCAAGTCTACATCTGAAATTGTGGTCAACAAATTAGACAGGAATGGTGAGGTATATAAAAGACTTACCATTCTAGCATCCCACAAGGACAAAGTCTTGTCTGCAGAGCTGGTGAGCACAATGTTGGAGTATGGAAGGAACTCAATGCTGTTGACAGAGTCCACATGGCCTCTCATGGTGTACCTACACCGCTCACTGTCAAACAAAAGCAATAAGAGATTAACTAACAAGCAAAGGCACAGAAACAACTGTTCTTACTTGTAAATCTGCAAATTCAAGCACTGCAATAATATTTGAAAAGTTTAGATAAAACAATGAATACTGCATAGTAAAAACACTCTTTACACCCTGTTGCTGAAAACTAGCAACTTAGTTTCCAAAATGTGCATACAAAGAAAAAGACTCTTATAGTTTATATTAAAAGTAGTACCAATACTTTCCATAATTGCAATAATGTATTCAGACAAAGAGAACAAAAATGTAAAACCTCTGAAAGAACAAGAAAATAAGCAGTTCAATAAGTGAGATAAAACATACGGGAGGAGTTAACAAATGCTTAACAATTCGCACATTGATATATCAGGTCATTATTATTCCATTGCACGGTGCAAGCCAAATTTCGACTAGTTAGATTGCCCTCTCTCTGGGCTGCTTATCACTCAATCTCCGCAGTAACATATATTGCTGCTTTAAATAACATGTCCCAAATGAATTTCTTGCAGAGCCATGAGATGTAATTAGAACTCACACCCTTATGTGTCAACAAGGAAAGCAGGCAGGCTACATAAGAAACTAGAACACATAGTGCATATGGCACTCACTTATAGTGATTGACACAAAGGATAGACAAGTGGGCTGCATGGAGACTAGGGTGAGATTAATTAGCTGCCACAACAGGAAGAGCCTGGCTGAGATATTTTCCAAGGTGAAAATGGACTAAGGTGATGGACCCTGACAGCCCGCGTGTGAAAGAAGACAATACAAGAATATTCATACAGTACAAGTACATTTAACCATATAAAAAATTAATGGGGCCCAGATATGTTTTTCTCAAATTATTTATTTGCAGAAAAATTCTGGCATTGCATTTAACATTTAGCATAAGTAATCTGCATGAAAAGGTCAAAAGTGATTAAGACAGGAGGAAAGATAGATGGATCGTTCTATACAATGTCTAACCATTTAAATCCAAGTCAACTCACAAGTTTTGTAATTAGGCCTTGCCAGTGGATAAATAAGTAAACAGAACTTATTTACTGGAAGAGTTCAATGTGGTTCCCGACATTGTGGCCTGCACTGTTTATATACCTTACTGTACTGCTGAAGAAGCTACTTTTGATTGCTGCCTCTGAATGCAAGCTACAACAATATCTGCACTGAAGAGTACCCATCAACACCCTACAGGAGGGATACATTTTTATATTATTTCATAGTTTGGATAAGGCTCATTGTTTTGCACTGCATGCATAGTGTGTTATGTTGTCTAGTTAATCACATGCCGACCAGTCGCCACAGTTGTACTATGGCAGAATGGCACGGCTGGACGAAACATTATGTAACGTCGCTTTGCCCTGTGGCCACTAGGGGGTGTGCAAATGCCGCTGGAGTCACGCGCGCACCCCCCACCGGGCAGATGCGAGTCCCCGGCAGTCTCGATCACTGCCGGATTCCCGCAATCACCGATTAGAGACGGAGAACCCGGGACTGTGTGTGTAAACACATAGTTTCCAGTACTCTGAGAGGAGAACTGACAGATCGTCTGTTCATACAGAGTACGAACAGCGATGTGTTACCTTTTCTGCACTGTCCCAATCCCCTTTCAGTTAGTACCGAAGCTAGGCCACATGTAACCCATTTATCGCCCCTTATTGTTAACCCCTTCACTGCCAGTGACATTTTTACAGTAATCAGTGCATTTTTAATCGCACTGATCACTATCAATGCCAGTGGTCCCAAAAATGTGTCAAAATTGTCCGACGTGTCCGCCATAATGTAGCAGATTGCCATTACTAGTAAAAAAAAAAACTAATAATAAAAATGCTATAAATATATTTCCTATTTTGTAGACGCTATAACTTTTGTGCAAACCAATAGACATGGGCGCCGTCAAAAAATTTGTTTCGTTCTGTTCCGTTTCGATTCGTAATAAAATTAATTCGTAATTCGTATTTTGTGTCCGAAAATTCCGTTCTGTTTCGTACGAAATACGAATTTTCGTACGAACGTTCTTTACCATGAATTTAAAGGCAAAAACATTGCTTATTATGACTTGCAGAAGACTTCTGTGATAGAAGTCAATGTAAGTTGCCTGAAGACATTGGTGAAGCACTTTCATCCTCTCTGGGCAGGCTGCCAAGAAAAGAACAAAATGATACAATGTTTCTTGTTCAATGGGCTGAACTCCGTGTGTAGAAGTTCTCAGTTTAACCTTTTAAAGACTAAATCTTTTCTGACACTTGTTGCTTACAAGTAAAAATCCAGTATTTTCTGCTAGAAAATCACTCAGAAGCCCCAAAAATTATATATATATATTTTTTAGCAGAGACCCTAGGGAATAAAATAGCAGTTGTTGCAATATTTTATGTGACGCGGTATTTGCGCAGAGGTCTTTCAAACGCAAGTTAGCCCTTTTTTTTTTCGGTCGACCTCTAGAAAGCACTGACATTAGCAGCGTGACATACAGCAATGACACCTGCACCGTGATAGAGTGATCTGACACCAGCACCGTGACATAACACATCTATGAGGTGAATCTGGGATCGACAACTACAAGCATTCTTTTTTTATATGTGAAATTCTGAAAATGCAGGAATCTTGAGATAATGGAGGCGAGGGAAGGTCAGGGTAGGCAAAGAAAAGGGTGCAGGAGATGATTCTTTGCCTACCCTGACCTTCCCTTGCCTCCATTATCTCAAGATAACTGAATTTTCAGAATTTCACATATAAAAAAAGAATGCTTGTAGTTGTCGATCCCAGATTCACCTCATACATGTGTTATGTCACGGTGCTGGTGTCAGATCACTCTATCACGGTGCAGGTGTCAGTGCTCTATATCACGGTGCTGGTGCTGGTGATCATCTCCTGCACCCTCTTCTTTGCCTACCCTCACCTTTCCTCGCCTCCATTATCTCAAGATTCCTGAATTTTCAGAATTTCACATATAAAAAAAGAATGCTTGTAGTTGTCGATCCCAGATTCACCTCATACATGTGTTATGTCATTGGCCATGTGGTGGGACTATGTGTGCACAGCTAGTAATTATTTTGTGGCTGCAAATATGACCTGTAGGTTTGTAAAGTTCACCATCCCTGTGCTGTGCTGACTTCCTCCTGGGGCTGCTTATTATGAGGGGCTCCCACCATCCCTGTGCTATGCTGACTTCCTCCTGGGGCTGCTTACGGTGCAGGTGTCAGTGCTGTATATCACGGTGCTGGTGTCAGTGCTGTATATCACGGTGCTGGTGTCAGTGCTTTATGTCATGCTGCTGATGTCAGTGCTCTCTATCACGGTGCAGGTGTCAGATCACTCTATCACGGTGCAGGTGTCAGTGCTCTCTATCACGGTGCAGGTGTCAGTGCTCTCTATCACGGTGCAGGTGTCAGTGCTCTCTATCACGGTGCAGGTGTCAGTGCTCTCTATCACGGTGCAGGTGTCAGTGCTCTCTATCACGGTGCAGGTATCAGTGCTCTCTATCATGGTGCTGGTGTCAGTGCTCTCTATCATGGTGCTGGTGTCAGTGCTGTATATCACGGTGCAGGTGTCATTGCTGTATGTCACGCTGCTAATGTCAGTGCTCCCTAGAGGTCGACCGAAAAAAAAAGGGCTAACTTGCAACGACCGCTATTTTATTCCCTAGGGTCTCTGCTAAAAAAATATATATAATTTTTGGGGCTTCTGAGTGATTTTCTAGCAGAAAATACTGGACTTTTACTTGTAAGCAACAAGTGTCAAAAAAGATTTAGTCTTTAAATGGTTAAACTGAGAACTTCTACACAGGGAGTTCAGCCCATTGAAGAAGAAACATTGTATCATTTTGTTCTTTTCTTGGCAGCCTGCCCAGAGAGGATGAAAGTGCTTCACCGATGTCTTCAGGCAACTTACATTGACTTCTATGACAGAAGTCTTCTGCAAGTCATAATAAGCATAATGACTGAAAAATGCGGTAAAAATCGGCGCAAATCGCGGTAAAAAAACGCCGCAAAAACCGATTGAAGTCGTCGTCGATTCGACGACAACTGATCCGAAATCTGGAATTCGTAAACAAAAGTTCGTATTCCGTACAGAATTAGGACGCACGGCAATTCGTATTTCGGATCCTCCCCAACGTATGAATTTTGAGAAATTCGTACGAAACGAATCGCACATGTCTACAAACCAATCAATATACGCTTATTGCTATTTTTTTACCAAAAATTGTAGAAGAATACATATTGACCTAAACTGAGTTTTTTTATATATTTTTGGAAAGTATTTATTATAGCAAATAGTAAAAAATAATGCATTTTTTTTTCTTCAAAATTGACGCTCTTTTTTTGTTTATAGCGCAAAAAATAAAAACCACAGAGGTGATCAAAGACCACTAAAAGAAAGCTCTATTTATGGGAAAAAAAGGATGTCAATTTTGTTTGGGTACAACTTCACACGACAACGCAATTGTCAGTTAAAACGATGCAGTGCCGAATCGCAAAAAAGTGATCTGGTCAGGAAGGGGGTAGAATCTTCCGGGGCTGAAGCTGTTAAAGTGTTTGTTAACCCAAAAAAAATAGAGATCCTGTTCCCTTAAAGCACATTAAACTGCACAGTGCTTGTGCTGTCTAATCTGCCCCTCTCTTCATCGTCCACAGCTCTCCTCTTCTCTCTCCCCCTCACCCCCTCCTCCCTGCCTGTCAGCTCTGTATCTTTGTCTTCACCCCCCTCCCCCATCCCCGCCACCATTAGTACAAATAAAAAATATATATATATGAATGGTCACTGGCAGCTCCTCTATTATAGATAGGCATACCACACTACATAAGTCTTTTATAAAAATAAGGCATGTAAATCCAAAGGTCCAGAATGTTTTTCCTTAATAATAAAAAGCAAAGACTCATGGAAAGCAGCTACATATCGGCTTCATCTAGCTGAAGTGAAGTTTACCCACTTGTTTACTAGGCACCCCCTTCCTGCGCAGGCCATTTTTCAGCTTTCAGTGCCCTCACATTTCGAATAACAATTGTGCGGTCATGCAACACTACTCATATGAACTTTTTAGATTTTTTTTCACACAAATATAGCTTTTATTTAGTATTTAATCACCACTGTTTTTTTTTATTTTTTACTAAACAAAAAAATACCGAAAATTTTGAAAAAAATAAACAGGTAATTTTTCACTGATGTGCGCTGATGAGGCTGCACCGATGGGCACTGATAGGTTATACTAATGGGCACTGATCAGGGGGTACAGATTATTATGCTGGGTGGCTGATGGGTGGCACTCATGGGCACTGATAGGCAGCACAGAGAGGTGGCACTGATGGGAACTGATAGGTAGCACTGATATGCACTATTAGGCAGCACTGATAGGAACTGATAGGCACTGGTAGGCGGCACTGATTGGCAGCACTAATAGTTGACACTGGTGGGTACAGATAGGTGGCACTGGTGGGTACAGATAGGTGGCACTAGCGTGTACAGATAGGTGGCACTGATTAACAGCACATAAGAGCGGCTAAGGGGACAGATGTCCCTTTAACAGAAGCCTTGGATTTTTTTCCTTCATTGGCTAACAGCTGATCATGTGGTAAAGGGCCTGCTTTGATTAGCCCTTTACCCAATCTATGATCAGTCAAGTCTCACAGACTCTGCAATCACAGAGCACCACTGCGTGCACGGCCTCTGGAGAAGCGCAAATATGGGAGGATGTCTATGGAAGCCCTCCTGGCAATTTAAGCCCACGTTGTAGCTGGTATTGGCACATATTTCACAGAGAACACACAATACATCACACCAATACAGAAAACCTGTTAAGACCTAAGACATACTACAATTATGTCTTCCCAGTTTGTGATATCCATAATTTTTTGGACAATATTAGGAAGCATATGATATAGACTCTGTAGTATTTGACAGGATCTGAGGCCCTGATGAATTGGGTCAGCCTACGAAACACGTTGGATAAAAGATATACTAAACTGGATCTTGAATCCAAGGTTACATCACCCTGGACAAGCAGTTTGTTAACTTGTTTTTTATGGAACAAAACCCTTTCTTTAAAGAATTGTAGAATGTCCTAAATAAAGTTATGTACAAATTATTTTATATAACTTTTTGGCTCAATGGTTATTGACCCAAGGAAACGTCCCAAATCTTATTCAGATTTCTACTAAAGCTAGGGAAAGAACACAACACAGACGGTACAGAAACTGAGAAGGTGACTACACTGAACTCTTAAGGAAATAACCCTGCTGTACATGCTCTGTGTGGTGGTGGATAAGGCTTTCTATAGCAGGTTCAATAAAGGTGGTGATAAAAGGAACAGGATAGGTCCTAGAGGTACCTTGTTGAATGTGTTATTGAAAACCAGGCTCTGTCTTCACAAGTATATGTTTAACAGTATAAACCCTCAAATACCAAAAATAACATATATAACCAGTTGCCGACCGCCGCACGCCGATGTACGTCGGTACAATGGCACGGGCAGGCATAAGGACATACATGTACGTCCCTTGCCTCCCGCGGGTCGGGGGCCCGATCGGGCCCCCGCCCGGTGCCTGCGGCGGTCGGTATTCGTTCGGGAGCGATCCCGGACGAGGGGACGGCCATTCATTCATGGCCACCCCCTCGCGATCGCTCCCGACGAATAGAAATCCCCGGTGACATCACTTCCTCTCCTGTAATGTAAACACAGGAGAGGAAGTGATGTATTCTCTCCTCCGTGACGGTATTTTTCGTTCCGACACGGAGGAGAGCGGATCAGTAAGTTGCACCAACACTCACACACACAGTAGAACATGCCAGGCACACTCACACCCCCCCTTTACCCCCCGATCACCCCCCCAATTACCCCTGCCCCCCAGTCACAGTGACACCAATGTCATTTTTTTTTTTTTTTTTTTTTTTTTTGCATTGGTGTCATTTGTGACTGTAATAACTGTTAGGGCAGTTAGAGTTAGCCCCCTTTAGTTCTAATGTACCCCCCTAACCCCCCCAATAAAGGTTTAACCCCGTGATCACCCCCCGTCCCCAGTGTCACTAAGGCTGGGTTCACATTGCAGCGGTTTATGAGAACGAATGTGATTCGCACCGCACTGCAGTGCAAATCACATCCGATCTCTGTGCGATTCGAGTTCAGCCATTCGCCGCACCCGCCGCACCCGCCACACCCGCCGCACCCGCCGCAAATTCGCACGGGACCCTTTTTTTGGCCCGCAGCAGAATCGGATCGCATGGGTGTTCACACCATGCGATCCGAGTTTGCAGATCGCACTGCGATATGCGAACTGATCTGGGGGTGTCAGTAACATTTCACTGACACTCCCAGCAGTTCGCATAGGGCAGTGTGAACTGCCGCCGGGAGGCATGCGATGCGGGAACCCGCCGCGCATTCGTGGCGTTTCCGCATCGCTGCAGTGTGAACCCAGCCTAATAAGCGATCATTTTTCTGATCGCCGTATTAGTGTCACAGGTGACGCTAGTTAGGCAGGTAGGTATTTAGGTTCGCCGCAGCTTTTTATAGCGCCAGGGACCCCCATATACTACCGCATAAAGCCCCCCGATTGCCCCCTAGTTAACCCTTTCACCAGTGATCACCATATAACTGTTACAGGTGACGCTGGTTGGTTAGTTATTTTTTTATAGTTTCAGGGCACCCGCCATTTATTACCTAATAAAGGTTTAACCCCCTGATCACCCGGCGGGTGTCATTTGTGACTAATAACTGTTAGGGCAGTTAGGGTTAGCCCCCTTTAGTTCTAAGGTACCCCCCTAACCCCCCCAATAAAGGTTTAACCCCGTGATCACCCCCCGTCGCCAGTGTCACTAAGGCTGGGTTCACATTGCAGCGGTTTATGAGAACGGATGTGATTCGCACCGCACTGCAGTGCAAATCACATCCGATCTCTGTGCGATTCGAGTTCAGCCATTCGCCGCATCCGCCGCACCCGCCGCAAATTCGCACGGGACCCTTTTTTTGGCCCGCAGCAGAATCGGATCGCATGGGTGTTCACACCATGCGATCCGAGTTTGCAGATCGCACTGCGATATGCGAACTGATCTGGGGGTGTCAGTAACATTTCACTGACACTCCCAGCAGTTCGCATAGGGCAGTGTGAACTGCCGCCGGGAGGCATGCGATGCGGGAACCCGCCGCGCATTCGTGGCGTTCCCGCATCGCTCCAGTGTGAACCCAGCCTAATAAGCGATCGTTTTTCTGATCGCTGTATTAGTGTCACAGGTGACGCTAGTTAGGCAGGTAGGTATTTAGGTTCGCTGCAGCTTTTTATAGCGCCAGGGACCCCCATATACTACCGCATAAAGCCCCCTAATTGCCCCCTAGTTAACCCTTTCACCAGTGATCACCATATAACTGTTACAGGTGACGCTGGTTGGTTAGTTATTTTTTTATAGTTTCAGGGCACCCGCCATTTATTACCTAGTCTCACTAGTGTACCCCTAAATTTAGGGGTGTCTACTTTCCAAAATGGGGTCATTTGGGGGGGGTTTGTGCCATCTTGGCATTTTATGGCCTTCAAAACTGTAACGCCCTTAGAAAGCCTGAAGGCGGTGCTTGGTTTTCGGGGCCCCGTACGCGGCTAGGCTCCCAAAAAGTCCCACATATGTGGTATCCCCATACTCAGGAGAAGCAGCAGAATTTATTTTGGGGTGTCATTTCACATATGCCCATGGCATGCGTGAGCAATATATCATTTAGTGACAACTTTGTGAAAAAAAAAAAAAAAAAAAAAAGTTTGTAATTTTCCCGCAACTTGTGGCAAAATATAAAATATTCCATGGACTCAACATGCCTCTCAGCAAATAGCTTGGGGTGTCTACTTTCTAAAATGGGGTCATTTGTGGGGGTTTTGTGCCATCTTGGCATTTTATGGCCTTCAAAACTGCAATAGGTAGTGAGGAGTGAAATCAAAAAATTACGCCCTTAGAAAGCCTGAAGGCGGTGCTTGGTTTTCGGGGCCCCGTACGCGGCTAGGCTCCCAAAAAGTCCCACATATGTGGTATCCCCGTACTCAGGAGAAGCAGCAGAATTTATTTTGGGGTGTCATTTCACATATGCCCATGGCATGCATGAGCAATATATCATTTAGTGACAACTTTGTTAAAAAAAAAAAAAAAAAAAAAAAGTTTGTAATTTTCCCGCAACTTGTGGCAAAATATAAAATATTCCATGAACTCAACATGCCTCTCAGCAAATAGCTTGGGGTGTCTACTTTCTAAAATGGGGTCATTTGTGGGGGTTTTGTGCCATCTTGGCATTTTATGGCCTTCAAAACTGTAATAGGTAGTGAGAAGTGAACTCAAAAATTTACGCCCTTAGAAAGCCTGAAGGCGGTGCTTGGTTTTCGGGGCCCCGTACGCGGCTAGGCTCCCAAAAAGTCCCACATATGTGGTATCCCCATACTCAGGAGAAGCAGCAGAATTTATTTTGGGGTGTCATTTCACATACGCCCATAGCATGTGTGAGCAATATATCATTTAGTGACAACTTTGTGTAAAAAAAAAAAAAAATTTTTTTTTTTGTCATTATTCAATCGCTTGAGGCAAAAAAATAAAATATTCAATGGGCTCAACATGCCTCTTATCAATTTCCTTAGGGGGTCTACTTTCCAAAATGGGGTCATTTGGGGGGGTTTTGTACTGCCCTGCCATTTTAGCACCTCAAGAAATGAGATAGGCAGTCGTAAACTAAAAGCTGCGTAAATTCCAGAAAACGTACCTTAGTTTGTAGATGTGACAACTTTTGCGCAAACCAATAAATATACAATTATTGACTTTTTTTTTACCAAAGACATGTGGCTGAATACATTTTGGCCTAAATGTATGACTAAAATTGAGTTTATTGGATTTTTCTAATAACAAAAAGTAGAAAATATCATTTTTTTTCAAAATTTGCGGTCTTTTTACGTTTATATCGCAAAAAATAAAAATCGCAGAGGCAATCAAATACCATCAAAAGAAAGCTCTATTTGTGGGAAGAAAAGGACGCAAATTTTGTTTGGGTACAACATTGCATGACCGCGCAATTACCAGTTAAAGCAGCGCAGTGCCAAAGTGTAAAAAGACCTCTGGTCATTTACCAGCAAAATGGTCCGGTCTGAAAGTGGATATATATATATATTAGAAAGACATTACACAGTCCAATAGTTAAAGCAGCGCTGATGCTGGATGAGTGTCCAACTTAACAAATATAATCTGGTGATGTAGCAAAATTAGTCTTATAGCATTGGGTGATCCTAGGTAGTAGATGATAAGTGCACCCTACAGCAACTCCCAGTTTTCATCACGTGAGGCACTCCTTCCTCTATGGGGTTTAAACTCACCAAACAGATGAAAGAAAACAGCCTTAATCGAGCCTTTTGTCCAACTAGACTCCCATCATCAGTATAGGAAACAGGCTAGTGTTATGCTGCAAAGGGGTTCATAAAAAACAAAGCTGACGTAGCGTAATCCTGTTTTATTGAAAATCCCCTAAATACAGCAAACCCTGCATCCAAACTACGTAATTTTAACACTGTTAAACATTTGGAAATTGAGTGTATAATCACAGAGTCTCCTGGTCCCAAGACAGCGTGTGTTGCATACACGCCATCTGCAATCACTTCCTGGTTTGGGGATTAGTGAATTAAATAACACCCATAATATTAAACTCACTTGTGAATATAATCAACAAAGTATTCATTTCTTTGACATTAATATATACAGATTTGGAGATAAATTAGAAACAAAGGTTTATTTCAAACCCACAGACTCAAATAGTTACCGCCCGACCCTAAGTGGACAACACCCTATGTGGTTAAGAAATATACCCAAAGGGCTGATGATGAGAGTCAGATGTAACTGTTCCAATGACCATGACTAAAGGGACCAAGCCTTAATTTTGAAAAAATAAATTTATGGAAAAAGGATACAGTGAAACTAATTTAGATGGGATAATAGAGAACCTTTCTCAGCTATCAAGGGTAAAGTGCCTAAGAGATGTGGCTCCTCTCTCCGGGAAATAGTAAGTAGTGGAGTTTCATCTCTGGCTATCATTCACAATTTAGAGAAGTTGAACACATTTTTCTGTCCCATTGGCAAATTTTATTGTTAAACAGGACTCTTAAAGATATTATCCCATCCAGACCAAAATTTAAATATAGGAAGGCTTTAAGCTATGGAGATAGAATAGTAAAAAGGATCATTGATCCACCCAGTAGACCTCCCTCCTTCTGGGACCAAGATGTATTTTTTTGCTTGCAGCAAATGTCGTGTTTGTAGGGAAGTGTGTAGACCAATGAGAGCAGTGCAAAGTTTTATCTCTACTTCCAATAATAGAGAGTTCCCTATAAAAGAATTTATAACCTGTAATACTACACATGTAGTTTATTTACTGGAATGTCCTTGTAAATTGATGTATATAGGTCGGACTAAAAGGGCATTACAAATCAGGATTGCAGAATATGTGGCTAATATAAAAATAGGTTTCAAGGACCACAATGTGTTGGCTACATTTTAAAATATTCCACAACTAGGACCCCTCTGGACTCTGGACGGATTTTTGGGCATCAATCACCTTAAACCATCATGGAGGGGATCGAATCTAGTGAGGAAATTATCCAAACGCGAGACCCAATGGATATTCCAGGCTGACACATTATTGCCCAAGGGGTTAAATGTCGACCTTGACATCAATTGTTTTATAAGTGATTATTGAAATTTGTAAAAATAAAATTAATATCAGCTCTTTATACATAATTGTATATATTTTTATAGTTCTATTTATAATAAGTGTTTAAAATTATTTTATGCACACAATATATATATATATACATATATATATATATATATATACACATATTTATGATACCGTTTTAGGATCTATTACTGGGATATTAAAGCATTAGAACATACTTGGTATAGTTCCTTAGGAGACAAGCTATGCACTAATGTGTATCTTTAATTGCCTACTATTGATATTTGCTTGAGAAAATTGTAATTGTGCTTCGTTTTTCATCAATGTTATTTTAATATAAATGCATAATGTATGATGAACATGTTTTTAGGCAATAGTAGATTATTGGTGTTTGATTGTATCCACAATGATTTTAATGTGCAGTACTGATGGGAACTGATAGGTAGCACTGATATGCACTATTAGGCAGCACTGATAGGAACTGATAGGCACTGGTAGGCGGCACTGATTGGCAGCACTAATAGTTGACACTGGTGGGTACAGATAGGTGGCACTGGTGGGTACAGATAGGTGGCACTAGCGTGTACAGATAGGTGGCACTGATTAACAGCACATAAGAGCGGCTAAGGGGACAGATGTCCCTTTAACAGAAGCCTTGGATTTTTTTCCTTCATTGGCTAACAGCTGATCATGTGGTAAAGGGCCTGCTTTGATTAGCCCTTTACCCAATCTATGATCAGTCAAGTCTCACAGACTCTGCAATCACAGAGCACCACTGCGTGCACGGCCTCTGGAGAAGCGCAAATATGGGAGGATGTCTATGGAAGCCCTCCTGGCAATTTAAGCCCACGTTGTAGCTGGTATTGGCACATATTTCACAGAGGACACACAATACATCACACCAATACAGAAAACCTGTTAAGACCTAAGACATACTACAATTATGTCTTCCCAGTTTGTGATATCCATAATTTTTTGGACAATATTAGGGAGCATATGATATAGACTCTGTAGTATTTGACAGGATCTGAGGCCCTGATGAATTGGGTCAGCCTACGAAACACGTTGGATAAAAGATATACTAAACTGGATCTTGAATCCAAGATTACATCACCCTGGACAAGCAGTTTGTTAACTTGTTTTTTATGGAACAAAACCCTTTCTTTAAAGAATTGTAGAATGTCCTAAATAAAGTTATGTACAAATTATTTTATATAACTTTTTGGCTCAATGGTTATTGACCCAAGGAAACGTCCCAAATCTTATTCAGATTTCTACTAAAGCTAGGGAAAGAACACAACACAGACGGTACAGAAACTGAGAAGGTGACTACACTGAACTCTTAAGGAAATAACCCTGCTGTACATGGTCTGTGTGGTGGTGGATAAGGCTTTCTATAGCAGGTTCAATAAAGGTGGTGATAAAAGGAACAGGATAGGTCCTAGAGGTACCTTGTTGAATGTGTTATTGAAAACCAGGCTCTGTCTTCACAAGTATATGTTTAACAGTATAAACCCTCAAATACCAAAAATAACATATATATATATATATATTAGAAAGACATTACACAGTCCAATAGTTAAAGCAGCGCTGATGCTGGATGAGTGTCCAACTTAACAAATATAATCTGGTGATGTAGCAAAATTAGTCTTATAGCATTGGGTGATCCTAGGTAGTAGATGATAAGTGCACCCTACAGCAACTCCCAGTTTTCATCACGTGAGGCACTCCTTCCTCTATGGGGTTTAAACTCACCAAACAGATGAAAGAAAACAGCCTTAATCGAGCCTTTTGTCCAACTAGACTCCCATCATCAGTATAGGAAACAGGCTAGTGTTATGCTGCAAAGGGGTTCATAAAAAACAAAGCTGACGTAGCGTAATCCTGTTTTATTGAAAATCCCCTAAATACAGCAAACCCTGCATCCAAACTACGTAATTTTAACACTGTTAAACATTTGGAAATTGAGTGTATAATCACAGAGTCTCCTGGTCCCAAGACAGCGTGTGTTGCATACACGCCATCTGCAATCACTTCCTGGTTTGGGGATTAGTGAATTAAATAATAACACCCATAATATTAAACTCACTTGTGAATATAATCAACAAAGTATTCATTTCTTTGACATTAATATATACAGATTTGGAGATAAATTAGAAACAAAGGTTTATTTCAAACCCACAGACTCAAATAGTTACCTCCCGACCCTAAGTGGACAACACCCTATGTGGTTAAGAAATATACCCAAAGGGCTGATGATGAGAGTCAGATGTAACTGTTCCAATGACCATGACTAAAGGGACCAAGCCTTAATTTTGAAAAAATAAATTTATGGAAAAAGGATACAGTGAAACTAATTTAGATGGGATAATAGAGAACCTTTCTCAGCTATCAAGGGTAAAGTGCCTAAGAGATGTGGCTCCTCTCTCCGGGAAATAGTAAGTAGTGGAGTTTCATCTCTGGCTATCATTCACAATTTAGAGAAGTTGAACACATTTTTCTGTCCCATTGGCAAATTTTATTGTTAAACAGGACTCTTAAAGATATTATCCCATCCAGACCAAAATTTAAATATAGGAAGGCTTTAAGCTATGGAGATAGAATAGTAAAAAGGATCATTGATCCACCCAGTAGACCTCCCTCCTTCTGGGACCAAGATGTATTTTTTTGCTTGCAGCAAATGTCGTGTTTGTAGGGAAGTGTGTAGACCAATGAGAGCAGTGCAAAGTTTTATCTCTACTTCCAATAATAGAGAGTTCACTATAAAAGAATTTATAACCTGTAATACTACACATGTAGTTTATTTACTGGAATGTCCTTGTAAATTGATGTATATAGGTCGGACTAAAAGGGCATTACAAATCAGGATTGCAGAATATGTGGCTAATATAAAAATAGGTTTCAAGGACCACAATGTGTTGGCTACATTTTAAAATATTCCACAACTAGGACCCCTCTGGACTCTGGACGGATTTTTGGGCATCAATCACCTTAAACCATCATGGAGGGGATCGAATCTAGTGAGGAAATTATCCAAACGCGAGACCCAATGGATATTCCAGGCTGACACATTATTGCCCAAGGGGTTAAATGTCGACCTTGACATCAATTGTTTTATAAGTGATTATTGAAATTTGTAAAAATAAAATTAATATCAGCTCTTTATACATAATTGTATATATTTTTATAGTTCTATTTATAATAAGTGTTTAAAATTATTTTATGCACACAATATATATATATATACATATATATATATATATATATATATATATATATATATACACATATATATATATATATACATATTTATGATACCGTTTTAGGATCTATTACTGGGATATTAAAGCATTAGAACATACTTGGTATAGTTCCTTAGGAGACAAGCTATGCACTAATGTGTATCTTTAATTGCCTACTATTGATATTTGCTTGAGAAAATTGTAATTGTGCTTCGTTTTTCATCAATGTTATTTTAATATAAATGCATAATGTATGATGAACATGTTTTTAGGCAATAGTAGATTATTGGTGTTTGATTGTATCCACAATGATTTTAATGTGCAGTACTGGTATGGATTCTCTCACCTCCAGATGCTGATGGACGGGCAGCGTGTATTATACTCTGCTTTGATGTTCACCTATTGAGTTAAGAGTGACACACTGCGTTGTCGGCTGGGAGGCGGGACAAATTATAATCCCTGCTTAAGCGCCATTTAGCGACGTGGCTAATACGGCGTAACCGGAAGTAACAAGTGTGCTTCACCGCCAGCTGTTCCCAAACCAGGAAGTGATCGGAGACGCTGTGTATGCAACATGCGCTGTCTTGGGACCAGGAGACTCGGTGATTATACACTCAATTTACAAATGTTTATCTAACAGTGTTAAAATGTACGTAGATTGGATGCAGGGTTTTTTGTATTTAGGGGATTTTCAATAAAACAGGATTACACTATGTCAGCTTTGTTTGCGTTTTATGAACCCCTTTGGAGTATAACACTAGTCTGTTTCCTATAGGAATGATGGGAGTCTAGTTGGAGAAAAGGCTTGATTAAGGCTGTTTTCTCTCATCTGTTTGAGTTTAAACCCCATAGAGGAAGGAGTGCCTCACGTGGTGAAAACTGGGATTTGGTGTAGGGTGCACTTATCTACTGCCTAGGATCACCCAATGCTATAAGACTCATTTTGCTACATCACCAGATTATGTTTGTGAAGTTGGACACTCATCCAGCATCAGCGCTGCTTTAACTATTGGACTGTGTATTGATTATACTGTCTTTCTATTATATATGTTATTTTTGGTATATTTTATTATTGTACTTTAGGGGTATTTCTTTTAATGTACTTCAAGTGGCTGCTAACCATACTGATAATTTTAATCAGTACTACTTCATACTATTTGCTCTATCTATATATATAGTGATCTGGTGTCTCTTAACTATTGGGATAATTTGGCGCCGAGTAGTGTACAGAAGGTTGGATTGATGCACTTTTTTTAAATACCCCTTATATACTTGTCTCTTTATATCAGTGGGTAGTTGAGGGACTACATTTCACCACCTCGGGGTAAGGGGGTACCTTGGGTAAGGTAATTTTTTCGTTAATTTAGTTAAAGTGTTAGTTCCTCTTCCTAATGAAATTTGGAAAGCAATCAATGGGCCTCAGTAGTTTACAACTCATGATGCATTGTACAGAAGTTGAGCCTCCTTTAAATTATAAAAAAAAAAAAAACAGTTTTCAGTTATCAGTTGTTTTGCATAAAAGAAAAGCCAATTGGTCCTTTGGACATGCCTATCATCACAGAAATGAGAACAGAGATGTTGCATTGTTTGTCCATATTTTTTTTTTTACAAGTGCTGGTGTCCCTTGGATGCAACCCTGGATCTTCCCATCAAAAAGCAATACAGCAACTCAGGACAGGGCCATTCACTCAGAATGCTGCTTTTTTTGGCTGGGCTTTGTAGAAACTGCGATTGGCCTGGCAGTGTATAATTTAAAAGAAAGCTAAAATTTCACTACACTGCACCTTGATTTGTAAACTACTGGAGCCCCTTGACTGCATTGCAAATTTTATCATGATCTAACCCTTTAATTATTACAGTAGTTTATAACAAAGTTTGCTCTAATTGTATTTCCCTTGCTCATTTTGTGGATATAATATCCCTTTCATAATATATTAGTACTGATAGCTGATCCTGAAAATAACCTGAACTGTATAAACTATTTTGAAAGTGCTATTGTATGTGTGACAGGGATTATTATGTTAACAAAGGAAGCCTTTCTTTCTTTTATTGTTGACTGGAATAGAGTTACCAGACTGTCAAAAAATGAAATGTAATCATTACAAACGTTAACAGGGTGAGAATACATTTTTTTATTAATCGAACTGCTTTTAACAATAAAATATTTTTTGTTTTGTTTTGTGGGAGAACTACATATTTAAAGTGACAATGTCAAGGGAAATGCATGGGCTACAACTGTTGGCCTCCTTCTACAAAAAAAGGTTGTTTCCTGGATTTGTCAATACTGTCACAGAAATGGCATACGCGTGTCAGAAAATGAATATTCCTTATCTTTATACTTGTTTAGGAATCAGTGATTCAGGGGGCATTGAAGCCAATGCATTAACGTGACAGACAAGAAACTAGCTTTTTACAAGGACTGATCAGAAATGGCACCTCCATTATTCTCTTGTGGCAGGTTTCCTTTAAGGTCAATGCCTTAAAATATATATTTTAAGATGTCTTCAGATTAACCAAAACAATGAAGCGACAGGATTGCGCAACACTTTTTTTTAATATTAGCTAGCCCTATAAAACACTGAAAATTATCTTAAATAGGTTACTCCAACATTTCATATTCCCGATATGTGTCTGCTGTACCAGGTACTTGAATCAAAAAAGTACCCTGTTCTGTTTGTATTGCTTTCTTTGTGTTAAATACCTGTTTTTTTTGCCAGTCTCTCTGTCTTTGCTGGTTGTAGGATTCACAGTCTATGAGGTTGCAGTCTCATCCCTTGGAGCTGAGCATGTATTGCTTACACAAGTTCTGTGGCTGATTGAGGTGGCAATTAGACTCACTTGGTGCCTTGTCTACATTTTGATTAAACCTCGAGGGCTAAATGGTTGATATGTAATCGGTTTTGGAGGGGGGGTGGCACCCTAACAATCTACGACATCCCGATTTGAATCCCAGTTGCATTGGGGTACCACGTACGGAATCATTCATAGTTTCACCAAAAACCTCAGAGTGGTTGCCAGCCGTTAGCTGGCATCACTATCTTTTAGTCTGTCATCTCCATACAATATTCGTTACTCCAACTAGCCATGCACAGGTCCCTCCACAAAACCACCACATCGCAACACACATTAGGCCAGTCACAGGCCTCAAAATTGCCATTAGGCTGACTCACACACCATATAGCCCAATTCAAATCCAGTCACACTGGCGGAACAACGATTCGTATCCTCGGGTCCACACATCACAATTTCATCTATCACACAGCTTACTACAGTCCGGTCTCAATCGTAAGACTTCTGCCATAAGCTACTAGTCGTTACTCAGACCAATCCATTTGTGTACTCAACTCAGCCGATATTCTGCTTCATGTACTCTGACAGGTCATTCACACACTCTACACCCCGAATTGAGTCTAGTCGCGTTGGTGGCACAACAATTCAAACCGTCTTGATTTGGGTCTAGTCGCATCAGCAGCACAGCAATTAGAATCAGGTCCATTCGCACATTCTACAGGCCGTTTCGAATCTAGTCATGTCAGTGGCACACCGATCCGAATCAGGTCCATTCATACATTCCACAGCCCGATTCAAGTCTAGTCACATCAGTGGCACAACAATTTGAATAAGCTCCATTCATACTCTTTACAGCCCGATTAGGCAACTCTTGTCTTTGTACTCCCCACCTGGTTGCCATCACACACGCTTGGCATCACCAAATGATGTACCAAATATATTAGAAGAGACTTCCTTCTGGGATGACAGACATGCAGATTCATTTGATGCAGTGTGTGGCATATGGTCTGACAGGCTCACCCCCCACCCCTTCAATCTCTGCAGCAATACTGACAGCACTCATACATTTATTTCCCAAAGACAACCTTTGGATATGATGCTGAGCACGTGCACTCAACTTCTTTGGCCAACCATGGCGAGGCCTATTCTGAGTGGAACCTGTCCTGTTAAACCACTGTATGGTCTTGGCCAATGTGCTGCAGCTCAGTTTCAGGGTCTTGGCAATCTTATTATATCCTAAACCATCTTTATGTAGAGCAACAATTCTTTTTTTCATATCCTCAGAGAGTTCTTTGACATGAGGTGCCATGTTGAACTTCCAGTGACCAGTATGAGAGAGTGAGAGCGATAACAACAAATTTAACACACCTCCTCATTCACACCTAAGACCTTGTAACACTAACGAGTCGCATGCCACCAGGGTAGAAAAATGGCTAATTGGGCTCAATTTGGACATTTTCACTTACTTTAGTTGCCAGCGGTTTAGACATTAATGGCTGTGTGTTGAGTTATCGAGGGGACAGCAAATTTACACTGTTATACAAGCTGTAAACTCACTACTTTACATTGTAGCAACGTGTAATTTCTTCAGTGTTATTTTGCAGGTGTGAGAGATCAAATAGCAGAACTACTGACAGGCTATAGACATTCAAAATGTACAGCTTCCTAACTCTTTCCAGCTGGCAGAAGCTAGCCCTCACACACTTCCCTATCATATGATCACTGCGATCAGCTGTCACAGTGAGTACATCATCAGGAACCATAAGTTATAGTATGCAAGCCATTGGTGACAGCAGGGCCACTGTGCTAAGGGCGCTGAGGGAGCACACTCCCAGCATAAGACAAGGGACACTTAATTTGCATATGCATGGCCGCTCAGCCCTAAAGCTCACCACCATCCTGCCACACATATATATATATATATATATATATATATGCATTTGGCAAAATTAAGGAATCAGCAAGCAGTAAATCGGCTTTAAAAGAATCCCTAAACTCTATAGTTACAGCCACTGCGGAAAAATTAATCATCAAAGTTTACAACAGAAGCAATAATGTTGTCCAAGTCAGTCTTTGAACTTCCCAGTCTGTGCATCTGGTTTGTGTTTACATTAATTATTAGACGGCTGGAAGGAGCCAACTACTGAAAATGAAAGTAAAACTAAGAAATTTAACTGAAAACTTTGAGATTTACAGTAACACCAAACTATTTTTTTTATAAAATAAATGTAATATGTCTAAATATAGAATGCTAGTTCTCTATCATTATTTCATCTATGAAATGCAAGTTCTTTTTCTGCTGTTCTCAGACTTCCTGTTCTAGGGTGGCAGCATTTGTTCTCCATGCAAATGTAGCTACGTATTCCTCTCACCACCAAAATGGACTAAACCCTCTACCTGCAGACACATTGAGCTGTATGGGAATTGTGGTATGCTTGATATTTTAGAACAATTGATGTAAAAAAATAAATTACGTGTTGTCTATTTAATGACAATTTTTTGTAGATTTGAAAGGAGTAGTTAGGGGGTCAGATCCCCTGTCAGATTTTTATTTCTGACTGGGTCCCAACTTTGAAAATGTACCCTCTTAATTTGACCTGGTGATCACTGTTACTGGAAAGTTTAAGAACACCTAAAGTTTTAGGTGGTCAGCGGGTCAGGGATAAAGGGAAAATATTGGAATCAGAACATTTATGCTATGTACACACGATCGGACAATTCCAACAACAAAACTGTGGATTTTTTTCCGAAAGATGTTGGCTCAAATTTGTCTTGCATACACACGGTCACACAAATGTTGTCGGAAATTCAGAACATAAATTTTTACGAGTCGAGAAAAATGAAGTTCAATAACCAGTGCGGCTCTTCTGCTTGATTCCAAGCATGCATGGACTTTTGTGTGTCGGAATTGTGTACACATGCTCAGAATTTCCGACAAGTCTTGTCGGAAAATTTGAGAACCTGCTCTCAAACAGTTGTTGTCGGAAATTCAGACAGCAAATGTTCGATGGAGCATACACACGGTCAGAATTTCTGACAACAAGCTCACATCGAACATTTGTTGTCGGAAAATCCTGTCGCGTGTACGGCCCATTATTCTGCTGACACCTGCCCAAAAAAAGATTTATTTTACATAGGACAAAACTCTTCTCACTTCCTGCTATACATTCAGAGTGGAAGTCAGAGTACCTTAATAGTACACTGACAGCAAAAAAAAAAAAAAAACACAAAAAAAGTGGCAAGGGTTTTAACCCTTTCCTATTCTATCCATAATGAAAAATGTCTTTGGATTTGCTTTCATTTCTCCACAGTGGCTGCCACTACAAAGGCAGGTGAGCTTTTTTAAAAGATTATTTATTGCTTGTAAAAAAAAAAAAAGAAAATATTAGAATCTGGCCACAGTTCTGCATTAAGAAACCAAATACTGCATATTGGGAAAAGGTTTAGCTGTTTACATATATTTGAAGGATGAAAGATATGAACTTTAAGCAAATGTTCTGGTATATTTAAATTAAGTGAAAGTTAGGAAATAGGATTCCTAACTATAATATTTACAGGCATGAGAGGAGAGATAAAATTAATGGCCACAAGTTGAACTTTAAGGCTGGATTCCAAGAATTAAGCCACTTTCTAAAATGTGCCAGATTACTATGGGTTAAGTCCAATGAGGTGCATGCTACCTCGTGGATTAATTTCTTCAAACTATAATTTTAATTTTTGCTGTGCCCTGGGAGCATAGCTCTTGCTATGCTTCCTGTGTTCCAGTGCTGGACTTGCTGGTCTCATCTGTTGTATCTAAAGAGTTGTATGCAGCTGCTCTGCCTGCCCCTCCCGCCCAATCATAAGGCACTTTATGTTATGCAGACCTATTCACAAAATGCAAAGTCTTCTGTGAATGGACAGCCGAGGAAAGATGAGAGCAAATATGGTGCTCTGTGAGTTTTGTGTGTGTTTTTCCTGTCAAAGATCCAGAAGTATATGACAGACGTACTCCCTACACCCACAAAAACTGACAATTTTAAATAAAACAACTAAGTCCAAAAGGCGGCATGCACCTTTTGGACCTAACCCATAAAAAGCCATCACATTTTAGAAAGTGGCTGAATTCCTGGAGTTACAGCAATTGTAAAGTCTTGTTTTAAAAAAAATAACAAACATGTTATATTTATATGCTCTGATGCAGTGGATTTGCACAGAGCAGCCCATATCCTCCTCTTCTCGGGTCCCTCTTCTGTGCTCCTGGCCCCTCACTCCTGTGGAGTGCTCCTGCAGCAAGCAGCTTGTTATGGGGACACTCAAACCGTGTCACAGCTCCGTGTGTCCATTCAGACATGGAGCTGCGGCATGGCCCTGCCCCCTCTCTCTCCTGATTGGCTAACTTTGATTGACGGCAGCAGGAGTCAATGGTGCCGCTGTTGTGTTTCAGCCAATTAGGAGGGAGAGTCTTGGATAGCTGAGCCATTCATGGACATTGCTGGATAGAGATGTTTCTCAGGTATTAGGGGTTGTTGGGGCAGCTACTGCACACAGAAGACTTTTTATCTTAATACATAGAATGCATTAAAAAAAAAGTCTGCCTTTACAACTCCTTTAAGTTTAAAGCCATACCAAATATGCAGAATCGGTTTGAAAACTGGATTGTTTTTTGCAGTTTGGTATGGTCAGAGGACCAATTTAACAATTTTAGGGGAACAGACAGTTCTTCACCACATCAAGCTTATTTTTTCTTTAGAGTGATCCATTTACTAATTTAGTTAATTTTGTTGATTCATAAATACTTGTCAGGGAAGCCCACATCACCTACTAATGTCTTCTTTGTCAAGGAGGAATATGTAATTTTACTCCTTTTCTTATTACAAGGGAAGCTTAGAATAACTGTTTTAGTTTATTGAAAACACTTTTAGGGATTTCAATTAAGGCAGTTTGTAAACAATAAAGCATCCATAATGATAATCATATTTATAAGATGTTTTTGTCCATAGAATGAAATATATTTAACATTTAATTTACCTATAGTATTTTTATGTTTTGTCATTAGAGCAATGAAATAAGCTTTATATAAAGAACAAATGTTTTTGTTAAGACTAATTCTGATTTTTGATTTGTGAGAAGTAATGTTTAACAGCAAAGTATTAAGTATTTGTTTGTATTCTGGATTCATGACTTAATGTTAAACATTTCAGATTCAAGGTAGTTTTATTATGAATCCTGAAAAACTGACTAATAATTGGAGAAAGCAAGTTTGATTTTGTTCAGAACACCACCTCAGACCTGGGGTAGTCATTAAGTCTTACTGTGCATGGTTCCTCATTCAATAATGAGTCTTTTGACAAAAATAACTTTTAATTGCAAATTCTACAAAACAGGTAACTGCAGCTAAAAATGAAAGGGTAACACTAATGAAACTTTCAAAAATAAGAATATTCCAAGGGACACAGAGTTCACATAGATCATGCCTGCCATTTGGATTGACTGAGGAACTAATGTGATGGATTGAGCTAGAGCTGGAGATATTGATTAATGTTTAGCACAATGGTGCCTCACTTAAGAGACCTATCAATATGTTGTACAATATGGTAGCCCAAGCTATTCCACTGAAAATCAAATGCATTTAAGGAAATGGTACTTGAAAGTGGTCCTTTCGTATCAAAATATACGTCTTTCTTTTATTAAAAAAAGCGTGGGAAAAAATCTGATTAGCAGTGAATGTCACACATTGTTTCCATAAGGAAAATACACGATATAGTTACATACATAGTTACATAGTTAGTAAGGTTGAATAAAGACACCTACCCATCCAGTTCAACCTGATTCACATTAATCCCTACCCTCAGGGAGGCCACAATCTAAGGTCCCCATTCATATACTAGGGCCAATTTTGGACAGAAGCCAATTAACCTACCTGCATGTCTTTGGAGTGTGGAAGGAAACCGGAGTACCCGGAGGAAACCCACACAGGCACAGGGAGAACATGCAAATTCCAGGCAGGTAGTGTCATGGTTGGGATTCGAACCAGCGACCAATTTTACTGCTAGGCAATAGTGCTACCCACTACACCACTGTGCCTCTATATAATTCTTTACATTTTCTTGTGTTTGAAATACCATGGCAAAATGTATTATACTTATGCCGTGTACACACGGTCGGACTTTCCGGCAGAAAAAGTCAGATGGAATAATTTAATCGGGTATTCCGCTCGTGTGTGGGCTTCATTGAACTTTTTTGACGGACCTAGAAATAGAACATGTTTTAAATCTTTCCAATGGAATCAATTCCTATCGGGAAAACCATTCATCTGTATGCTATTCCAATGGACCAAAAACGACCCAAGGGCAGCTATTGGCTACTGGCTATTGAACTTCATTTTTCTAGTCCCGTTGTACGTCATCGCATTCTAAACAAACGGACTTTGGTGTGATCGTGTGTAGGCAAGTCCATTTCTGAGGAACTCCGTCAGAAAGACCGTCAGAGTTTATTCTGACGTAAAAAACTGTCGTGTGTACGCGGCATAAGAGTCAAAATTTGATAAAAGGCAGATTTATGAAACAGTGAAACTGACATTCACCAAACATTCACTCTAAGTGAATCTGGCAGGTGCAAGTATTTTGAATTACAGTGATCGATTCAGCACCAGTGAATGTTTTGTGAAAGTCACATTCACCGCTTTATAAAATTTAAAGGAAATCTGCGTGAAACCCAGCAATATTTCCTGTAATTAGCTGCTTGTAGGAAGCCCCATTGAAAGCAATGCCCGCTTTCACAACTAATCTCACCCACTCGCATGTAATCACTCATGCAGTAACCACATCCAATTGATCAGCCTTGGATGTGGACTGCCTGCATCAAGTTACGATTACCATGTAAATGCTTTCAATGGAGCTGCTTACTTTCAGCTCATCATGGGAACCCTGGGATTCACACAGGTAATTGCTGAGTGGGTGCATTCGCAAGTTTGAATGCACTCTAGTTGTTGTATCACTTTTCAGTTGCTAGGAAAATACAAATTATTGTGAACATGCTTCCTAGAAAATCTTGGTGCGGGCTAAGAAACAGAATGTGATTTTGGGGGCAATATGATTGTAGTAGTCTACTCTACCCCAACCTGTAAAGCTAAAGCTGGGTACACACTATTATTTTTTCATTCAATTCCACAGGTTGAATGAAAATAAACTTGTCAGCTTTGGTCGGAGCCGCTGTACTAACCATGTGAGGTTATTTCAGCGATTTCCCACTGCTGAGCCGTTGTTGTTCTGACTGGGGGATGCCCCCCCCCCCCCCACCAGAACAATTTGATTAGTGCTCTCTGCTATTGGCTAAGAGCTCTGATCCGGAGTTGGTCGGATGCTGGTTTTCCAGTATGCATGGCGACAGACTGAAATACACAGAGGCTGAATGTCACCTATTTTTTTTTTTTTTAAACTGACCATTGTCTCCTGACATTCAGCCTGTGTGTACCTGTCTTAAGCATAAAAGTGAGAGGGCATGTATACATCATGTCAAAAAACGAAAATGCAAATAAAACTGTGCCACCCACTTTATTAGTGGCTAAAATGTTATTGAGTTAAATCAGGAATGTGTTGTATATGTTCTTGTTTTTTTTTGCTACTTCTTCTAGGTAAATACATTTAAAAAAGCTATACAACTTTAAAAAGACCCTGTTACCAACTTAAAAAATGCAGGTAAAAGCACAGAAAAAAATCAAATATTTAGAATGCTAATATGCAGTTTTTCTTTTCTACAAATTAAAAGTAAATTTCCTAGCACAGCCCCCTCTCTTTCTTTGAACATCATAGCCCTCTTCTCTAAGTGTCTAATCCATCTCTGCTGGCCCAGCTCATCTTCTCCTCCATTTATTTCCCTACATAGCCTTTTAGGTAGGTACTGGAAGAGGAAAAATTAAAGAGCAGGGATAGGCAACCTTGGAGAGGAGTAGATCTACATGAATGAGATCAAAGATCACCATGCTGCACACTTTTTTTTAAAGATAATCTAGCAAGGCCCTATTAAAAATAAGGAAGATTTAAAGAAAACTTTTAATAGAAATGCCCAAACAAATGTAATAAAAGTCCAAATTCCAGGAAAAAAAAAATAGAAGCCCTTTTCCCCAAGCACCATTCTGGATTCAACCTGCAGTCCCCTTTAATATTACCAATACTAGGGATGAGCCGAACACCCCCCGGATCGGTTCGCAGCAAAACATGCGAACAGGCAAAAAATATGTTTGAACACGCAAACCCTGTCTATGGGAAAACAAACAAAGTCTATGGGACACGAACATGAAAAATCAAAAGTGCTAATTTTAAAGGCTTATATGCAATTATTGTCGTAAAAAGTGTTTGAGGACTCCAGTGATTGCTCTTAAAAAAAAATTGTATTAACAAGTCACAGTGACCAAACCCAATTAAGACATGTTGATGTGTTTCAGCCTATAAGGCCTTATTCATAACCAGATTACAGACACAAAACTTTGAAATAAATTGTATCTCTAAGGATCACTGGCTCCACCCATTAATTGTCTTAATTGACTGTAGGCAATTATCCAAAAAAGGGGAATCAGCTACACTGCATATAGGGTGATGTATGCCACTATTTCTCACACACCTTATAGTGATAATAAGTACATGTATGCACACACTCATGCATGCACTCATGCACATGTACATAATTAAAACACGCCATGAAATTCAAAAAACATTAAATACAAAAAATAAAAATGATAATCTAGGTATGTGAAAAAAAGACACCAGAGGAGGAAAAAAAGAGAAAGAGAGAGGAGGCTCTGGGAAGATGCATTCTTAAAGTAAGTTCAAAGTAGTCCCTGTACTACTTTAGTCTGACTTTCATGTGAGTTGAGGTCCACAGACCTCAAGTTTACACAGGCACTCCCTGAAATCATGGCAAAATCGCTTGACTTTTAAGTCTCGGCAGTGTGAAAGGAGCCCATTTCATCAATGCTAAACATAATTTACAATCCATAAATACTTCTCTTCTGAAAGACGCACATCAAGATAATCTAGGGAATTACTTTGTCATTTATGCTATGCATATACAGGTGTGTAGAAACACTGTGTAATCCACAATTACAGAAATAAAAGCTTTCTAAAACGTTATCTAAAGAACTGAAAATAGACCAGTGATTAAAGTGTAAAGTCTGCCCACCCTCACAGCATATGTCCAGGATCCCAAGGGAAATCATTATGTTCCTCTTTAGACAAGTTTGTGAAAAAAAAGTTTAGTTATGGTGTCAACAAAATACATATCTTGCATTATGTTTATAAGGCAAAAATAATGCTTTTATCACACATATAAAACAACTTATATCACATCTCTGACAACTGAAATCTTTAGATACTGATACTAAATCTGCTATATATACAAATCTTTTTATAAGAAATTTTATATTAGGACTGGAGTGAAACACGCTGCTGAATGGACAAAAGATGGATAAATATTGGATTCACTATGAGTAATATACATTTACCCACCATAATTTAGAACATTGGGACAGAATACACATGATATAACACCCACTACACTTCAAATATGGGACAGGGTACATACACAAAAAAAACGGAAATACAATTCACCTTTGATTTATTTAAAGGAAAATGAATATTTGAGCCTGGGAGGAGGGAAGTTGGAGCAAATTGGATTAAAAAAGAAAACGCGCAAGAGAAAGATATAATAAAAAAATGGTAAAATTCATACTTTACAAGATCTTCAATAAGACGGTGATGAAAATTGACATATGGAGGTACATCCAATTGAAATATTTTGTGGGGAAACTACCAACCCCAATTCGATCCGTAGAAGATTATACAACTAAGGAGAGGCTTGTTATGAAGGGAAATTCAAAAAATAACATTACATGACGTTATAAAATTATTTTAGAGGAAGAGGGATTGGTGGTCCCTCCATGTGTCAAGAACTGGGAAAGGGAAATAGGAATTAGTTGCACTAAACACATGTTAGAAAAAATTTGGAAATTGACACATGGCTCAGCGATAGACTCCAAGATGGTGGAAATAAATTATAAATGCCTGGCAAGATGGTATTATACGCTGGACAGGACCAGTAACTTCCAGCAAGAGAGGTCCTCTGAGTGCTGGAGAGGTTGTAAAACCAAAGATACAATGTTCCGCATATGGTGGGAGTGCACCATCAAAGAATTTTGAGATCTTAGAACTTATAAAGATAATTACTAACGAAACTATTCCAGTGGACCCATGGACATGTTTTGTTTCACGGGACAAATAGCTCAGTGAGACAATACAAAGCCTCGATAATTCCATTTTTTCTTAATGTAGCAAAGGGCCTAATCCCAAAAAAATGGCAGGAAACAAAGCCCTAAAATTCAAGATTGGATATTTTGAGTAAACATCATACAAAAATTAGAGAGGGAGAAATAATGGGAGGAGGACCAGGTAGTAGAGGTAGAACGGAAGGATAAATGGAAAGAGTGGGATAAGTTTAAAAGCTCTTGGAGATGTGTGGGAGATAACTCAATGAATTAGAAAATAAGATAGGAGAGAGGCGAGGAGAAGGGAGGATTAGGGGAGGTGATAAAAAAAAAAGTAAGGGAAAAGAGTTTGCTGACTGCCTTTTAGGATAGAAATAAAGGTGCACGGGGGGGTAGGGAAAATAGGGGGCTCGAATAAAGATTGTATGTAATTTTCTGTTCTATATTTTTTTGTATTCTGAAAAATGATAAAATTAAAGAATTTAAAAAAAACACGCTGCTACCAGTATTAAGCAAGATGAAGCTAATGAATTAGGCATAAGGATGTAATCAAGTGACTGCTCTAGCCTTGACCACATCAAAAATGTCTGACATTTTTCACATTCATGTAAAAACCCCACATTTTTTGCTAAAAAATTACATAGAACCTCCAAACATTATATATTTTCTGAAAGCAAAGGCAGTGGAGAATAAAATGGTGGTTGCAATGTATTATGCCACACAATATTTATGCAGCTGTTTATCAAACTCAAATTTTCATAATAAAATATACAGTACTTTAATATTTTTTTTAGGGCACACAATACAATTCCCAATAATTGTTAAATTAAAAAAAAATAAAAAATAAAGTAATGTTACTTTACGCTGAGTAAATAGATACCTAACAAATCATGCTTTAAAATTGTGCACACCTGTGGAATGGTGATAAACTACTGTACCTAAGAATCTCCATAGGTGACACTTTAAAAGCTTTTCAGGTTACAGAGTTAAACAGGGGGTCTGGTGCTAGAATCATTGCTCTCATTCTGACAGTCGCCATAGTACCTTACATGTGTGATGGAGACACAAATTATGTGTCAAATTACCAAAGAATGGTGCTGTAATGGAAATTTGTAGGTTCTGTATATAATTGTATTCTATTTTATATGTATTGCACAATGCCCTCACTGTGCACACGGCACTAATAATGTTTTCAGTACATGTTTTGCATTCTTTCGAGTCCCGATTAGAATTAGCCTGCCTATGTAACGCCCCTTGTTACCATAAATGTACAATTGTAATATTAATGTGATACCTACGTAATCATGTGTATAAAAACCTTCAAATGCGTCATAATAAAGGAGAGCAGTTATTTGGAAAGATGTTGAGCATATCTTTTGTGTCTGTTCCCTACTGCAGTATTTATTATTAATTTGGAACCACTAATCAATATGAGGATAGGAGTTGCCTATCTATAAAATATCCATTTCAGGTGGCGAGCCAGCCAGGAGGGGTTACCAGGTGACCCTGAGTATCCAAAACAAGGAGCATGAGACGATCCGGGAATTTCTGATAATCAGCCGGCTGAGGTAAGCCTTTTGCTTACATTTGAGTTATCAGACTTCCTTGATTGGTAAGGCATTTTCGGGACAAAGGGTACCTATTTTACTCCCCTTAATCGAACTGTATTTGGTGGTTATATGTTATGTTGTCACTGTCTACTGTCCATCGGAGTGTTAGAGATAAGAAAGGGAAGAATAGTGCTGTTCACAGGTATATGTAGTACATTTTCTAGATAAAGTAGTTTAGAGGCAAGAGGGTATAGGCACACTAAGACCCCATTCACACCTGAGCGTTTTGTAGCTTGACGCCTGAAGCTACAAAATGCTGGAGGGGAAAAAATCCATTATTCTCAATGGAGATGGTTCACATCTCCACTCCAAGTCGCCTGAAGCCCTACGCCTGAAGCTCAAACAAGTTCCGGACCCTTTTTTGTCGCACGAATCGGGCTGATTTGGGCGTTTTCCTTCTTTTAACATTGGTGACCTTTTGCCCTGCACAAATTCGCTGCAAATCGCGGTAAAAAAGCAGCGAATCGCGGTAAAAAACGCAGCAAATCGCGGTAAAAAACGCCGCAAAAAAAAGCTTAAAAAAGCTACGCTCAGGTGTGAATGCAGCCTTAGAGAAGACTGGCCAGTCATTATGGGCATTAAATTAAATAAGGGAATGAAGGGTAAGAGACCCTCAAAAATGCCCAGCACAAGAGGAGCGCTATATATGAACCGAAGATGCGGTTCCGCCTATACTGTGCCCCTAGATTAATGGTTAAAGTGGACAGGGATCCACAAAGGTTAACTGGGTTACCACCAAAGTCCACAGGGACAAAGAATCATGCAGAGTATACAGCTAGAGAAACAGCTATCTATGTGAGCAGGATGGATCAAGGGTGACAATTAACACTAGACAGAAAGGCACTTTTTGATGTTAAGTTGTGGGGTGAATTTAGGGTCAGGCACTACAATTAGTAAAGTCAAGAAACAGTAATGAGAGTTAAAACAGAATGCTTTATATGTTGTCAGAGATCATGTGTATAAAAGCCTTCAAATGCATCATAATAAAGGAGAACGGTTATTTGGAAAGATGCTGAGCGTATCTTTTGTGTCTGTTCCCTACTGCAATAGTTGTTATTAATTTGGAACCACTAATCAATATGAGGATAGGAGTTGCCTATCTATAAAATATCCATTTCAGGCGCCCACATTTTTTTCAGTAATGTGTTAAATATAAGCAAATGTGTAGCTGACACTTTAAGAAGTGAATCTGTCACCTGGATACTTAAAAAAAAAAAAGTGTGTAAAGGAATTTGAGCTTACTGTGCTAATAAAAATAATGTATCAATGAATCAAATACAGTTTAAACTACAATGCAGTGGCTGCCGGTGGAAATATATTTTTTTTGGGGGGGGGGGGGGGTGAGGCAGCAAACAGTATGGCACCCTTGGTCGGTAGCACTTACCCTGTTCTGTTTCCCACGAGTCATCACGGCGATGGTGGCGGCTGCTTCTGTTTCCTCCTTCTTCTTCGTGGCCAATCAGGAATCTTCTCTTTTCAGCCAATCAGAAAAAGGATCAGTGTTACAAATTCATTCACTGTTGTAACACACCTAGTTGGGATTGGAGTACATTCTCTGTGACCCGAGCCCATCCTATTTTGAAGCCTATTAGAGCTTCTGGTTCTAATCAGGTGCTTAAAAAAAAAAAAAACCCTGGCCACTGTAATTAATGCACCAGATGCCCTGAAAGAGGCTGGACACATGAATAGGAGGTGTCATGCTAGGCATGAATCTATCCATTGCATATATGGGGGAGGCTTGGAGAGAGGGGGCAGTGACAGGGCACCCCTAATGGGCCACCACTGCTGTAATGGATAACATCAAAGCTCAATCCAAAACAGTGACATAATATGCAAACATAAAAAATTCATTGTGACAAATCCCAACACCAATAGGTATCTTCTAGTTCTTTCACCACGGGTGCTCAAAGGGAAGGTGGCAACTCACCAGGTGTTTGACGCCTTTTTACAAGATGGTCAAAATGTGCATTTTCAAAATCCAGATTGGTTCAATGGCTAACACCACTCCACTCCAATGTTCAAACAGGATAGAACTAGGATGTGTATAATGACTCCTGGGTGAGCCACAGCTGTGTGCGCCTCTTGGTCTCTATGGGTCAGTCCTTGTATTTTGCCTTTCACTCCCTACCCCCCTTTTTTGTGTTCATTTTTGGTGTGCGTTTGTTATGCATTTTCTGTTATTGTGATTTTGGTGTCCATGGTTGTCTGTTTTTCTGTGTTCACATATGCCTAACCCTCCGATTTGTTCTCACTAGGTCTCAATTGGCTTTTATACCTATTTGAAGTTCATTTATTTATTATTTTTTTAGATACATTTTTTTTGGTCTGCTTAATACTGGAGATCATGACGAGTGATTGATTAGGTGTGGACGGTTGTTTCACCATGCTTTGCATGTTTGTCTCTGTGTGTGAGACATGTTGGTCTATTACTTGCCATTGCATTTGCTCTGGGTGGGATTGTGTTGTGTCACAACCCATTTGTGTGTGCTAATATATCACTGACCACTGGGGGGAGCATTCTACATTTCATCTAGCCATGGTGTTGGACATGGCTGATGTTCTGCTAGTCCATTGTGGCCATCTCAGCCCACCGAGTGCTGCCATGTCTTCTGGTTGACACACTCGGACATCACTTCTACTTTTTAGATGGAGGTGAAGGCAAAGATGGCGCCAGGTTTGACCGCATGGATGCTGTCCGTCTCAGCAAATATGGAGGTGTGTTTGGGCACTGTTTTGACATCTTTACTATGACACTTGCTTGTTTCTGGCTAATTTAGAGAGGGCCCACCCAGCTCCCCAGTGTCCACCCCTTTTGGTTTCCTTAAGGGCAGGTCTGTGTGGGGGTTATCTTGCTGGATTATTGGGCTCTCAGGAGACCCAGGCACACATTTCCCGTTGAGCTTGGCTGATGTCTTGGGCGTCGCCACTGTACCTAGACAGGGTATTGTCCTGGTACAGGTACATCAACAATGTCCTCATTCTGTGGACGGGCACCAGGTGGGAGACCTTGGATTCAGCCAATAGCCTAAATGATAACAACTATAAATTGTCCATCACCAGTGAATGTGATTCACAACAGTTCAATTTCCTAGATTTAACCATAGAACTAGGGGAAGATGGTAACATCAAAACCAAATTGTATAGAAAGCCTACTGCCACCAACAACCTTCAACATGCAGATAGCTTTCACCCCAAGTCATTGGTCTGCTATATACCAGTGGGCCAATATCTGTGGGAATGACACAATTATACAGAAACTACAGATTTTGAAATGGAATCAAAGATTCAGGAAACGAGATTCATCCAACGTGGCTATCAGAGAAGGTGGTTGACAAACGCCCATCAGAGAGCCAATGAAAGTGATAGAGAAGCTTTAATTTTTTGACACACGAATATGGACAAAAATAAAATAACTAGCACTAGGATAAGCCTAAAATTCATTGAACTGGTACCTAGGGTTAGAGATATGTGCCACACATTGGCACTTGTTGACAGTGTCAGAAAACTGATACCGGACCACCCACAATTCATCTATAGAAAGGCCCATTCACCGAGTCGTTCACTTATTCACAGTGGCATTTCTTGGTGCCCCTCTCCTTGTGGCATCCATAGAGGCATGAGATGTGGTACGTGGGACTACTGTAGCTATATGGTGGAAAGTAATTCTCTTTCTCTGTCAAATGGAAAAGTTTTAACATGCAAGGGACAGGCTGACTGCAACACATCAGGTGTCATCTACATTTTCACATGTATATGTGGAGCATATTATATCAGAAAGATAAGAACAGTCAGGAGGCGGCTCCAGGAGGACCATTGTAGCTAGACACGTCTGTTTAAATCACAATAGTGAAAGTAGATCTTTAAAATTCCGGGTGGTAGAGGTGATCAAACAAAACCCTGGAGAAAGCAATTTTAACCACTTAACAACCGCCCATTCCCGATTAACGGCTTCAGGGCGGTTGTTTAACTCTAAGAGGCCGTTAATTAACGGCCTCCCAGAATTCTGCTCTCGCGCGCCCCCTGGGGCGCGCACACGAGAGCATCCGTGACCGCTGGGTCCAGTGGACCCGGCGCATCACGAATCACGGTAAACGGCCGCTCATCGCGGCCGTTTACCACGTGATCGCTCCGTCAAATGACGGAGTGATCACTTGTAAACAAGCCGGCGTCATGTTATGACGCCGGTTCCTCCCTCCCCTCTCTGTACCGATCGGTACAGCGGAGGGGGAAGAGATCGGTGTCAGCAGCGATGTGGGCTGCATCTGCAGTGCCCACATCGCTGCTCACCGAAAATTAACCCCTCAATTCCCTGCAAATACTCTGCATTACTCTGCAATTCCCTGCAAATACTCTGCATTACTCTGCAATTCCCTGCAAATACTCTGCATTACTCTGCAATTCCCTGCAAATACTCTGCATTACTCTGCAATTCCCTGCAAATACTCTGCAATGCCCTGCAAATACTCTGCAATGCCCTGCAAATACTCTGCAATGCCCTGCAAATACTCTGCATTGCCCTGCAACACTCTGCATTGCCCTGCAACACTCTGCATTGCCCTGCAACACTCCGCAATGCCCTGCAACACTCCGCAACGCTCTGCAATACCCTGCAACACTCTGCAAAACTCTGCAACACCCGCCAATACCCTGCAACACTCTGCAATGCTCTGCAACCCCCGCAACACTCTGCAATGCTCTGCAACCCCCGCCGATACCCTGCAACACTCTGCAATGCTCTGCAACCCCCGCCGATACCCTGCAACACTCTGCAATGCTCTGCAACACCCGCCGATACCCTGCAACACTCTGCAATGCTCTGCAACACCCGCCAATACCCTGCAATGCTCTGCAACGCAGTACTCTGCAACACCATGCTCTGAGATACCCAGCCATAGTCGGTGATACCCTGCAATACCCAGCCATAGACATCTCCCGCCGCCCTCCGCCCTCCGGTGCTTCTACCGAATCGCTAATACGATCAAAGCC
The DNA here is from genome assembly GCF_037356315.1 of Lithobates pipiens. Lineage (NCBI taxonomy): Eukaryota > Metazoa > Chordata > Amphibia > Anura > Ranidae > Lithobates > Lithobates pipiens. Next base: position 133,546,342 of record NW_027507784.1, read on the forward strand.
AGAATCTTTTTTTTTTTTCAGGCTTCCCAGCTTAGAGATGAGATGTGGGTCTTATTGACCCCACATCTCACTGTAAAGAGGACCTGTCATGCCATATTCCTATTACAAGGGATGTTTACATTCCTTGTAATAGGAATAAAAGTGATCAAAAAAATTATTTTTGGGGAAAAAAATGTCAAACTAAAATAAATAAAGTAAAATGAACAATAAAAAAAAATGTTTTTTTAAAAGCGCCCCTGTCCCCATGTGCTCGCATGCAGAAGCCAACGCATGCGTAAGTCCCGCCCACATATGAAAACGGTGTTCAAACCACACATGTGAGGTATCGCTGCGAACGTTAGAGCGAGAGAAATAATTCTAGCCCTAGACCTCCTCTGTAACTCAAAACATATAACCAGTAAAAAAAATGTAAATCGTCGCCTATGGGGATTTTTAAGTAGCGACGTTTGCCGCCATTCCACGAGCGTGTGCAATTTTGAAGAGTGACATATTAGGTATCTATTTACTCAGCGTAACTTCATCTTTCACATTATGCAAAAATTGGGCTAACTTTACTGTGTTTTTTTTTTTTTTAAGCACAAAACAGTTTTTTTTCCAAAAAAAAGCATTCGAAAAATTACTGCGCAAATACCGTGCGAGATAAAAAGTTGCAAAGACCACCATTGTATTCTCCAGGGTGTTTTCTAAAAAAACATATATAATGTTTTGGAGTTCTATGTAATTTTCTAGCAAATAAATGATGATTTTTACATGTAGGAGAGAAATGTCAGAATTGTCCTGGGTGCTCCAGAACACCTGATGGCGCTCCATGCATGTTGGGCCTCTGTATGTGGCCACGCTGTGTAAAAGTCTCACACATGTGGTATCACCATACTCGGGAGTAATAGCAGAATGTGTTTTGGGGTGTAATTTGTGGTATGCATATGCTGTGTGTGAGAAATAACCTGATAATATGACAATTTTGTGAAAAAAAAAAAAAAAGTAAAAAGAATCTTGATTTTGCAAAGAATTGTGGGAAAAAATGACAACTTCAAAAAACTCATCATGCCTCTTACTAAATACCTTGGAATGTCTTCTTTCCAAAAAGGGGTCATTTGGGGGGTATTTGTACTTTTCTGGCATGTTGGGGTCTCAAGAATTGAAATAGGCCGTCAGTACTTCAGGTGTGATCAATTTTCAGATATTGGCACCATAGCTTGTGGACTCTATAACTTTCACAAAGACCAAATAATATCCACCAATTTGTACTTATTTTTACCAAAGATATGTAGTAGTATAAATTTTGGCCAAAATTTATGAAGAAAAAATTACTAATCTGCTAAATTTTCTAACAGAAACAAAGAAAAATTCGTTTTTTTACAGAATTTTCGGTATTTTTTCTTTTATAGCACAAAAAATAAAAAACCCAGCGGTGATTAAATACCACCAAAAGAAAGCTCTATTTGTGTGAAAAAAAGGACAAAAATTTCATATAGGTCCAGTGTTGCATGACTGAGTAATTGTCATTCAAAATGCGAGAGCACCGAAAGCTGAAAATTGGTCTGGTTATTAAGGGTGTTTAAGTGCCCAGTGGTCAAGTGGTTAAGCAAATAATTTTACAGAGAGAAACCCAATGGATCTGGGAATTGGATACGGTTATTCCCCCAGGCTTGAACAATATCTTATCTTTTAAAGTATTTAAAATGCTTAAATTGATGGTATACACTTTCATATTAATCTCACCTTCCAATATATGTATAAATATTTCAGTTTGATAAAGTTGTGCTGAAATCAGCAGACAGAGATATGATATCTTGTCTCCTGGTGTCCCCTGAACATTATTAATGCTGCCACACTTCTGAAGTTTTTTGCATCATGACATATTTTTATGGCCAATTGTGGCCATTTTAAGTGCATTCACAAATGGTTTACCATACGGATGGGTGACAATTGTCTCTGAAGTAGCCAGCATGCCCAGCGAAATCAGTTGGGCTTCCAGTCCTGTCTCCATGTTGTCAGCTTATAGGAATCCTCTTCCCTGGTCTTTGTAAACTCTTCCAAAGGATCAAGGTCTTTCTGGATATGGGCTTTTAAAAACCACCCTGGACACATGGACGGCTAAGTACACTTTTGCATTTTGAGGTGTTTTATGGCTTAGACACTTTCCTTTTATTCAAACTGATAGCTCCCACTGGGCAATGATGAAATACACACCAAACAGAGGAGTTCTTCTGTGTGCATTCAATTGCCAACTGAGGGAGGGCAGGAAGTTCTATGCCACAGTGCCATATGTGATAAAGGGGCACCTCTCCCAGGGAGTTTTCCAGTTATATTTGACAGCTGCCATATATGCTATCACTCACGTTTATTCCAGACTGTGTTCAGAAGGGTTGGTCCGACACAGGATACCCCCATAGACTCTAAATGTCAAAAAGAATGCATAGTTGCCCATCACATCTTCTACATATGGGTTGACCTCATGTTATAGCTTAAAGGAACTATAATGCCACTGGCCACCTGGGGGCTATATTGTCCACATATGGTTGTATTTTCCTAAACCTAAAGAAGAGTTTGATGGACTTGGAACAACTTTAAAGCCTTTTTGGGGCACATCTCATTAAAGATTCCCATCTTGAGGAACTTTTACAAAAAGTTTAGCATTATAGAATAGCATTACAATAGGGAGGAGATAACTTTACATGTTTTTTGATTTAGACTACATTAACTGTGTCCCCTACTGGGACTCATATACGTGTGCATATGAGTTAACTTCCAAAAAACATCCCCTCTCCCCCTTCTTTGTGGGAGGAGGGGGCTGTTATACTTATTTCCCAAAGCTGCCTAGCTTGTGTTTTTAATAACTGACCACTTATGATTTTATTTTTGGTTTGTGGATTTCATTTTTTTTTTTTTATAAATGATTTATAATAAAGTTTGTCTACATTTCTAAAATTACTATATGTGTCAGACCATCTCTTTGGGTCCCCTTACAATATTATAACAGATTTATCTAAGGATACACTACATACATACAATATATTTTTTTAGGTTGAGCTTAAATTTGGTTTTATTTAGTATTTCCTTATACTTACAGTATATGCATTGATAGTTCCCTCATAATAGGAATATAAAAAAAATCCTTTTCCTTTTTTTTTTCTCTCTGTCTTGAGAGCACATTTTAGTTCTTTTTTTTTCCAATAAGCATAGGCACAAATTTGCTATATTGACATACAATTAATAATTTGCATTATAATGTATTTATATTAACTTAATCAATACATTTATTTTACAGTAATAATTTGTTTACTAACCCTAAATCATTTTTGAGAAAAACTATTACAAAACTGCTAATCACTTTATCAGGTTTATCAGCTTGCCGAGTCTTGTTCAGAGCAATAGAACTAAGTTACTTTCATTGCAAACAGTTAATACAAACTGGACCATTTACAAAAATTCCCACCGAATCGCTCATAACACCATCAGTTTGCAAAAAATTGTGGATTAACTGGGTCACAGCTGAGGAGCTATAGGTATTTATATACTTATGTATGACCTCTTCTTATCTAAGGTCAACCTGATACAGTGAAGTTTTGTTATGCAGCTGTGAATGCGACGGGAAAGTAGAAGCATCAGACGTGAATCTGACATACTGCAGGTTTTTATGTGTGTCCAGTTGGCTATGAGTATGTGACATGCATATGGCTGCTGCTAAATCTTCAATTGCTGCCCTGTAATAGAATTTCTTGACTCAAATGTCATCTTCTCTTGTCACATCTCTAAGCCTCTTATCAGAGAATGCAGTTCACTTTTGATAGAATTACCAGATGAACTTGTAAGATGGATTTCAGGCTGTTGGAAACGTCTAAACCCTAGTATGTGTGTTGTCTCAGTACAGAAGCAGCCAGACAGCACAAACCACTACCAAAGGCACAAAGAGAAAAAAAAATGTGGACAAAACACTTGAACATAGACACAGCCTAATACTCAAAAAATGCTTGGAAAATAATACTTTCTCTGTTTCCCATAACCATTCAGCTACTCTTCTCAGTTTTGGTAGTGAAGGTTAGAAAATAAATAATAGTAGCTTACTGGCTAATAGCAAAAACAGCTTTTGGATCATAAGGCTTTACCTGGATTTTCTTTTGATAGTTAATACAAACTTCAATTGAGAACATACAGTTCATTATGTGAGTAAATAATGTAGAGCACGGTGGGACTTTAGTTTCAACTCCCTTTTTTTTAATTCAATGATGGCACACATGAAAGGGGTCCGTAGAACTCCAGCCTCAACTCTTTCTGTTCCGCCTGCTTTTGCCTCTGGTGCTTGTTGGGAATCTGAGCAGCTTTGCTCCCTCTATCTGTCCCCACTGTGGGCCTTTGAATTTTCTTTGAAGGTTATTGCAGCAGGCACCCACTGATTGTCAAAGACATGCCCCCTAGGTAACAAGGATTATTATTAATGAGAATGAAATATGTGAGCAGCTGACACAGTGCCTGCACCACATCCTTAACATTTCAAAACCGACACTGGGCTTTTATATGTGTGCTTTAAAAATGATACTTTCCAGGTGCTGCTGGTATTTATACAACGGTATATATCAGTAGATTTCAATAAAAAAAAATATATATTTTTTCCCTTACAATATTCATTTAAAAATCAGACATACAAATGCAGGGGTTTACATTTTAACCCCTACTATGGAAGTAAACAAATGGCTTCACACAGTTTCAATAATATTTCCACAGGTAATTCCCTCAGAAATACAGCAACGGTGGCCAGTCCATAAGGGGAACAGCCCCCCTAATCTTCATGAGTAGCGCTGGACACATAGATTTTTTTTTTAAGCACATGATTAGAGTCTGAAGCTCGAATTGGCTTCAAAAAGGTTGGGCTACAGGCGCAGAGCCCACCCACGTGTGACATCAGCGAATCAACAGTCGCTATTGTCTTCCTGCTTCTCCAACTGGCCAATCAGGGCAGGAAGCGGGTATTCAGACCAGATTGGCCTGGAGGAGAATCCAGGGAAGCCACCCACAACCTGGATGGGGTAAGTGAGGGCCTGGCGGGGGGAGTTTGTTTGCCGTCTCCCCAAAAAAAGGAGCACCAGCTGCCACTGTTCCACAGTTGCCCATGCCATCACACTGCCGCCACCATGTTTTTATAGATGATGGGTCATGAGCTGTTCCAAGCCTTCTCCACACTTTTTTCTTCCCGTCATTCTGGTACAGATTAATCAGAACTGGTTTGACTTTTTTAGATTTTTTTGGCAAAGTCTAATCTGGCTTTTCTATTCTTCAGGCTTCTGAACGGTTTGCACCTTATAGTAAACCCTCTTTATTTGCTCTTGTAAAGTCTTCTCTTGATTGTAGACGTTGACAATGATATGCCCACCTCCTGGAGAGTTTCCTTCACTTGTCTGGACATTGTGAATGGGTTTTTCTTTACCATAGAGAGAATCCTGCGATCATCCACCACTGTTGTCTTCTGTGGATGTCCGGGCCTTTTTATGTTGCTGAGCTCACCAGTGTATTCTTCTTTCCTGAGAATGTACAAAACTGTTGATATGGCCACTCCTAATGTTGCTGCTATCTCTTTGATGGATTTGTTTCGTTCTTGAAGTCTTACAGTTGCCTGTTTCCCTTGTATGAACAGCTCATTTGAACTCATGATGTAGATATATAGATTCCAAAATGCAAATACCACACTTAGAATCAATTACAGACCTTTTACCTGCTTAAATGATGAAGAAATATTGAATGAGTAGCTGACACCTTCTTTTGATTCAATTGTCCAATTACTTTGGTCCTTTGAAAAAGGGGGGTGGCGATTCTTAAGAGCTGTATTTCCTAAACCCTTCCTCCGATTTGGATGTACATCCATTATATAACTACAGCTTGTGTCCAAATATACACATATACACACACACACATACTCACTGGACACACATGCCCTCTGTTCTGAGCTGCATAAGAGCTGGGGGGGAGGAGGAGAAGCAGCAGTGCACTGAGAATGCCAATGAAAGGCTGTGTGGGGGGGGGGGGTGTCAGGACAAGACTGATCATTGGAGGAGAGTACACGGAGTTCCTAGCATAGCTAGAGAAGTGACCATGGTGTATTCTCTTGCTTAGCGTGGTCAGGTTTTAATAGGAAAGCAGAGGGACTAGCAGGAACACCAAGGATTTCACATGAAGGAAGCAATACAAAGACAACAGGATACTTTCTCATACAAGTATATGGTACAGCAGGCACATATCAGGTATATGAATTGTTGGAGTAACAAATGCTTTAAGGTATGAGGACAATTGGAGTATTGTTGAACACATCCCATTCTGCCTAAAAAGGAGTGTTGTCTATGAAGTGCACTTTGGTGTTATTATGCCTGAACCTCAATAAGAAATCCTTACAACTACCGTATTTATCGGCATATAACATGCACTTTTTTCCCCTTAAAATCACGGGGAAATCACGGGTGTGTGTTATATGCCGATACTCTGCGATTTCTGCACGATTTTTTGGGCTCTGGTCAGCTTTCGGCCGCCTTCGCCCTTCCCGCGGCTTTTGGCCACCTTCAGCCCTTCTCGGCGGCTTTCGGCCGCTCTCAGACCTTCTCGGCGGCTTTCGGCCGCCTCGGCCCTTCTCGGCAGCTTTCGGCCGCTCTCGGACCTTCTCGGCGGCTTTCGGCCTCTCTCAGACCTTCCGAGAGCGGCCAAAAGCCGTTGAAGGGCCGAGGCGGCCGAAAGCCGCCGAGAAGGTCCAAGAGCGGCCGAAAGCCGCCAAGAACTCCTGGGTGCCACCGAAATACACAGGACATCTCGGAGGCGCCATTTAAAAAAAAAAAGTGGACAATGCACTAAGGCTGCAATGACAAGGCTGCAATGAGGACAAGCTGCATGACAAGGCTGCAATGAGGACAGGCTGCAATGACAAGGCTGCAATGAGGACAGGCTGCAATGACAAGGCTGCAATGAGGACAGGCTGCAATGACAAGACTGCAAATGACGCTGACAAGGCTTCAGATGGACACTGATAAGGCTGCATTGATGGGCATTTAAATGCAAGTTTTTTTTCTTAAATTTCCCTCCTAAAAGTTTTTTCCACAAAATTCCCTCCTAAATAGGGATGAGCCGAACACCCCCCTGTTCGGTTCGCACCAGAACCTGCGAACAGACCTAAACTTCGTGTGAACTTTAGAACCCTATTAAAGTCTATGGGACTCGAACGTTCACAATCTAAAGTGCTCATTTTAAAGGGTAATATGCAGGTTACTGTCCTAAAAAGTGTTTGGGGACCCGGGTCCTGCCCCAGGGGACATGGATCAATGCAAAAAAAAGTTTTAAAAACGGCCGTTTTTTCAGGAGCAGTGATTTTAATAATGATTAAAGTGAAACAATAAAAGTGTAATATTCCTTTAAATTTCGTAGCTGGGGGGTATCTATAGTATGCCTGTGAAGGGGCGCATGTTTCTGGTGCTTAGAACTGTCCCTGCACAAAGTGTAATTTGTGCAGGAAAAAAAGTCTTTTAAAATCACTTGCGGCTAAATTGTCGGCTCCCGTAATACAGAGAACACTCAATGACAATTCGTTCATTCATTGATAAAAATAAAATAAAATTTAAAAAAAGCGCGGGGGTTCCCCTAAATTCAATTACCAGGCCCTTCAGGTCTGACATGGATATTAAGGGGAACCCCGTGTCAAATTTTAAAAAAAATTGACGTGGGGTCCCCCTAAATATCCATACCAGACCCTTTATCCGAGCACGCAACCTGGCAGGCCGCAGGAAAAGAGGGGGGGACGAGAGAGAGGCCCCCCTCCCTCCTGAACCGTACCAGGCCACATACCCTCAACATTGGGAGGATGCTTTGGGGGTCTGTGACCCCTCAAAGCACCTTGTCCCCATATTGATGAGGACAAGGGCCTCATCCTCACAACCCTGGCCGGTGGTTGTGAGGGTCTGCGGGTGGGGGGCTTATCAGAATATGGAAGCCCCCTTTAACAAGGGGACCCCCAGATCCCGCTCCCCCCCCTGTTTGAAATGGTAAGGGGGTACAAAATTACCCCTACCATTTCACAAAGAAAGTGTCAAAATGGTTAAATAAGACAAACACACTTTTGAAAAATTCCTTTATTAAAAAAAAAAAAAAAAAAAAAAGATTCCAGCGGTGCTAATCTACTCTTGCTATCCAGCGACGAATCTCCGGAGTCCAGAGATGGATGATCATATCCAGCGACGGAGGATCTCTCAGTCCAGCACTGTCCATACATTCTTCTTCTGTCTCCATTGTGGAGACACTGCGGAGATCCCAGCGCTGACGTTTCTTGTATTAGGAGGGCGGGGCCACTCGTCACCTGACCCGTCCCCTCTGACGCTGGTGAAGGGAGCCAGGGGTTCCCCAGTGACGTGTGGGTGACCCCGCCCCCTCTGATGTAACGGAAACCTGCGTTACATCAGAGGGGGCGGGGTCACCCACACGTCACTGGGGAACCCCTGGCTTCCCTCTCCAGCGTCAGAGGGGCGGGGTCAGGTGACGGGTGGCCCCGCCCTCCTAATATAAGAAACGTCAGCGATGGGATCTCCGCAGTCTCCGCAGTGGAGACAGAAGAAGGATGTATGGACAGCGCTGGACTGAGAGATCCCTCGTCGCTGGATATGATCATCCATCGCTGGACCCCGGAGATCCGTCGCTGGATAGCAAGAGTGGATTAGCACCGCTGGAATTTTTTTTTTTTTATTTTTTTATAAAGGAATTTTTCAAAAGTGCGTTTGTCTTATTTAACCATTTTGACACTTTCTTTGTGAAATGGTAGGGGTACTTTTGTAGCCCCTTACCATTTCAAACAGGGGGGGGCCGGGATCTGGGGGTCCCCTTGTTAAAGGGGGCTTCCAGATTCTGATAAACCCCCCGCCCGCAGACCCTCACAACCACCGGCCAGGGTTGTGAGGATGAGGCCCTTGTCCTCATCAACATGGGGACAAGGTGCTTTGAGGGGTCACAGACCCCCAAAGCATCCTCCCAATGTTGAGGGTATGTGGCCTGGTACAGTTCAGGAGGCCGCTCTCTCATCCCCCCCTCTTTTCCTGCGGCCTGCCAGGTTGCGTGCTCGGATAAAGTGTCTGGTATGGATTTTTAGGGGGACCCCCACGTCAATTTTTTTTTAATTTGATGCGGGGTTCCCCTTAATATCCATATCAGACCTGAAGGGCCTGGTAATTGAATTTAGGGGAACCCCACGCTTTTTTTTTTTTTTTTTTTTTATCAATGAATGAATGAATTGTCGGCTAATACAGAGAACACTCATTGAGTGTTCTCTGTATTACAGGGAGCCGACAATTTAGCCGCAAGTGATTTTAAAAGACTTGTTTTCCTGCACAAATGACACTTTGTGCAGGGACAGTTCTAAGCACCAGAAACATGCGCCCCTTCACAGGCATACTATAGATACCCCCCAGCTACGAAATTTAAAGGAATATTACACTTTTATTGTTTCACTTTAATCATTATTAAAATCACTGCTCCTGAAAAAACCTCAGTTTTTAAAACTTTTTTTTGCATTGATCCATGTCCCCTGGGGCAGGACCCGGGTCCCCAAACACTTTTTAGGACAGTAACCTGCATATTACCCTTTAAAACTAGCACTTTAGATTTCTCCCATAGACTTTTATAGGGTGTTCCGGCTTTTCGAATTTGCTGTGAACAGCCCAAATTGTTCACTGTTTGCTGAACAGGCAAACAGGCAATGTTTGAGTCGAACATGAGTTCGACTCGAACTCGAAGCTCATCCCTACTCCTAAACTTCGGGTGCATGTTATACGCCGGCGCGTGTTATACGCCGATAAATACGGTACTTAAAAAAAATTAAGCACACATATACAGTAAGTCATGAAATCAAACAGCATCGGAATCCACTGTTGTACAATCCACGAGATACAAGTTAACAACAGCTATTCAAGATAGCCATAATCCTGTAAAAAAACTAATTTACAATAATAAAGTAGAAAGACAAGAAAAAACTGTAAAAGTAAATAAATAAAAAAAAACACAAACTAGACAAGTAAACAAAGAATATGTTTAAGAGGAAGATTAAAAAAAAAAAAAAACAGAAGAAAACTTGGGGGTATGTTTCTAAAGAAATGATTGTTGACATTCACCAAACACTTTGAATCAGTGAGGAGGATTGAATTGACTGGCAGTTTGTATAATGCCATCTCTATAAATAAATTGTACCCAGTTTGTTCTATAAATTGATTGTACACATTTGTTCTTTAACCACTTGCTTACTGGGCACTTAAACACCCTTCCTGCCCAGACCAATTTTCAGCTTTCGGTGCTCTCACACTTTGAATGACAATTACTCAGTCATGCAACACTGTACTCAAATGAATTTTTTGTCCTTTTTTTCCCACAAATAGAGCTTTCTTTTGGTGGTATTTGATCACCTCTGGGGTTTTTATTTTTTGCGCTATTAATGAAAAAAGACCGAAAATTTTGAAAAAAAAATGCATATTTCTTTGTTTCTGTGACAGAATTATGCAAATTATTAATTTTTCTTCATAAATTTTGGCCACAATTTATACTGCTACATATCTTTGGTAAAAATAACCCAAATTAGTGGATATTCTTTGGTCTTTGTGAAAGTTAGAGAGTCTACAAGTTGTGGTGCGAATCGCACAAAATTGATCACATCTGATGTACTGGTGGCCTATCTCGCTTCTTGTGACTCGAACAAGTCAGAAAAGTACAAATACCCCCCAAATGACCCCTTTTTGGAAAGTAGACATTCCAAGGTATTTAGTAAGAGGCATAGTGAGCTTTTTGATGTTGTCATTTTTTTCCCACAATTCTTTGCAAAATTAAGATTTTTCATTTTTTTTTATTTTTCTCCACAAAATTGTCATTGTTATTTCTCTCACATGGCATGTGTATACCACAAATGACACCCCCAAAAATATTCTGCTACTCCTCCCGAGTATTACAATACCACATGTGTGGGACTTTTTCACAGCCTGGCCACATAGAGAGGCCCAACATGCAGGGAGGGCCATCATGTGTTCTAGGAACATAAATTACACATCTAACTTGTTGACTACTTATTACACTTTTGAAGCACCAGGACAAAACACGTGACACTGATGACAGATGGCACTGATACGTGGCAATGATGACACGTGGCACTGATGACAGGTGGCACTAATATGTGGCACTGATGACAGGTGGCACTAATACGTGGCACTGATGACATGTGGCACTAATGACACGTGGCACTAATACGTGGCACTGATGACAGATGGCACTAATACGTGGCACTAATACGCGCCACCGATGACAGGTGGCACTAATACGTGGCACCGATGACGCATGACACTGATGACAGATGCCACTGATAAGTGCCATTGATGACACGTGACACTGACAGGTGGCACTGATGACAAATGGCACTGATGACAGATGGCACTAATACGTGGCACTGATGACAGATGGCACTATGTGGCACTGATGACACGTGGCACTGATGACAGATGGCACGTATACGTGGCACTGATGACAGATGGCACTGGGGACAAATGGCACTGACAACAGGTGGCACTGGGGACAGATAGCACTAACAGGTGGCACTGGGGGCAGGTGGCACTGAGGGCAGGTAGCATTGGGGTGGATGGCACTGGGGCGGATGGCACTGGGGCAGGATGGCACTGGGGCAGAATAGCACTGGGGCTGGATGGCACTGGGGGAGGATGGCACTTTTTTTTACACTTTTTTTTTTTTTTTTACACTGACGGCGCTGCAGCCGTTCATCTCTCCTCTCTCACACTCTGTGTGAGGAGGGAGAGCGGCGCTGAGAGATGATCTCATATGTTTACATATGAGATCATCTCCCATTGGATACGCCGATCGCACTTTAAAAGGGCCGCTGTGATTGGCCGTTTACAGCGATCTGTGTTTGCCTGTTCCTGGGGGACACGGCAAACATAGAACTTCCCCGATGCACGCCCGTGGCGGGGCGCATTGCGGAAGTAAACATTAGGACGTCTAGGGACGGCCACCCGGATGAAAGCACCTGCTCTACAGCCGTCATTCGGCTATAGGGCGGGCGCGAGGTGGTTAAATAGATTGAATCCAGCATGTTCTACAAATAGACTGCATCCAGCTTATTCTAAAAATAGATTGCACCTGCTTATTTAAAAAAAAAATAGCTTGCACTTGCTTTATCTATAAATAGATTGCATCCAGTTAGTTTTATACATAGATTGAACCTGATTGTTCTATAAATAGATTGCATTCAACTTTTTATATAAATAAAATGCAAACAGCTTGTTTTGTAAATAGAGCACCTGCTTGTTTCATAAATAGATTGCAAGCAGTTTGCTTTACAAAAAAAGATTGCACCCAGCGTATTCTATAGGTGGATTGCACTTGTTCTATAAATTGATTGCACTTTGTTCAATAAATAGACTGCATCCAGCTTGTTTCATTAAGAGATTGTACCGCACGTGATTTAGAAGAGGCTTTACATCTTTACTGAAGCTTTAAATGAGAACCATGACCAAAGCACTTTTGCACCTAATGTCAGAATTTGCCAAGATGCCTGAATGGCAGGTAGCTCAGCTTCTAATGCCATATGCACACGATCGGAATACCGGCCAGAAAAAGACAGATGAGAGCTTTTTATCAGAAAATGCGACCGTGTGTATGCTCCATCGGAATTTAGCTGTCTAAATTTCCGCCAGCCAAAAATTGATAGCATGTTCTCAATTTCCCTTATGGAAAAACTTTTTATCGGAAATTCCGATTGTGTGTATGCAATTCTGACACACCAAAAATCACGCTACTGGCTATTCAACTCCTTTTTCTAGTCCCATCATACGTGTTGTACGCCACCACGTTCTAAACGATCAGAATTTGGTGTGACCGTGTGTAGGCAAGACAGCTTTAGTGGAATTCCATTGGAATTCTGTTGGGAAAACCATCAGAGCTTTTTCCGATGAGAATTTCCGATCGTGTGTACGTGGCATAAGTGCACCGCTGAGAACCTGAACCAGCAGTTCCCACTCCCTCCACAGCCTAGTGCTCCTGGGAGTGCTGGAGGGGCAGCGTACAGCACTGATGATGGACAATAATGCTCTATGCTCAGAGCAGACCCAAGAACCGAGCACCCAGTGGTATTTAATTTCTCAGTTCTTGGCATAGAGCTGTCAGGGGACAGCTGCAGCATCAGATCAATGCTGAAGCTATCTAGACGAGTTTGTTTGTTTTTTGTTTTGTTTTTTTACATTCCTGCTCTTCTCTTTTAAAAGGTTAGTTAAGTTTTACCAAAAACTACCTATGTAGGTAAAATATGCCTGTAAGTAAAAACAAACTGGTGCTTTGACTACAGTTGGATAATGTCCTTGCTATAGGTGTCGTCATTTATGTACCTCCTGAAACCTGACTGACAAACTCCCAGAGATCATCAGTCTCCTGAAACCTGACTGACAAACTCCCAGAGATCATCATTCTGCCCTGACATGGTGTTAGGGCATTGCTAATACACTCCAGCCATTACTGCTCACCCTCATCATCACAGAGGTGAGCTCTCAAACCTCTGCACTTGTGTGATCTACCATCTCCTCCATCTCAGCATTAATAAACTCAGAGTTAGTGGGACAAAAAAAAAAGCACACACAAGGGGATTTGAATAGACTGGTAGTGTTCTAGCAATGGCCTAGCAACAAGGCAGGATGGGTTGATGCCATCTCTGGAAGTGTTTCTGCTCGGTTTCAGGAGGTACCATATGTAAATAAACTACAGCTATAGCAAAGGCATTATTTAACTTTGATTACAGATGCACAGTTTGCTTTTATCTACAAACACCCCTAACCTGCATAGGCATTTTTTGGTAAAAGGTGAACTAAACATTTAATGACATAAATAACTTAATGGCTCATCTGTGAGGCTATGGGGGAAAAAAGTTACAGCAAAAAAGAATAGAACTATAAGCAACACACCCACATTGCTTTTTTATTTAAATAAACCAATATTGTGTTCAAGTTGTAATTAGTGTACATTCTACTAATTATTTAAATAGATGCAGAAAAATGGAAATGTTTCAAACTCTTTTTTTTTTTTTTAAGCAAATTCAGTTTGTTTTATATTTATGACATAAATAATTACATGATTCATCTGTGAGGCTACCGTGAAATAAAATAGCAGTAATAAAGAGTAGAAACAGAAATAAATCATTTACTGTATACAATTAGTCTTTTCCAAACACTGCAATGAACAATGATATACAATATAAAATCAAATCACAATCAAACAGAAAATCACCTTTCAGCAGTTTAAGATGTACAGGAGAACACTGATTTACAATTGGTTGCTTTGGGTTACTCCACATCACTATTCTTCAATGTTATTAAAGCCCAACAATTTGCCTCTTTTCTTCTCTCTCTTTTCCTAAATACCCACAACCCCTTGCCAGCAGTCATATGCATCTGCTATTGTCCTGACTATATTGAAATAACAGCTGAACACAGGCAAAAAGGAAATGTCATGTCATTATGTCTGAAAGCCCTATTTTTTATATAGAATACAGCTGGCTTTTTATTCATGACATGAATGATTAGATGTGTCATATGTGAGGCTACCCGGGAATAAAGTAGCTGTAATAAAATATAAAGACATGATAGGGCATATTTATCACCACATAAAACAAGCTGGCATTTTAATGTCTTAAACCGGCTGGTGTGCCCATTGATCTTACAAAGTTTTGTGCCTAGGTTGGATTTTTATTACGCTGGGTCTATATTTCCCTTTAGCTTGTTAGAAATATAGCTCCGATTTTTTTTTTCACGTCACACTGTACTGGCAGGAAAGTCCTTTGCTAAATTCATTGAGTCTCAGCTATACGCTCTAAAATAAAATGTAGAATTCAGAAGCCCTAAAAACTGTTTAAATACAATATGCCTTGTAATTGAGATTATTAAAAACAAATATGGTTGTGTCTTTAAACTCTTAAAAGACTGGAGCTACTTTTGGTTTTCATAGCTGCTTTAGTTTTACAATTGAAGTCAACATTTATGAAGTCTTGGACATAGCAGCAACGTGTTAGAACATCCATTCCAGGATGTATTTACCGCAATGCACATCTTGGGCCAGTACCTAGGGCAGAAGGGTTAGAAGGTTAGCACCAAGGCTCAAAATGTAGATTGTAAATTAGTTTAGTTTCCTATTCATTATCCTTTTCATCTCCAGAGATTTGTGGTTTAAATTCAACAAGAGAACTGTAAAGGTGAAGAGGCTGCAGAGGGTGTTGAAATGAATGAGAAGAGTCTGTACAGTTGGGAGCCATTAAATTCATCTTTCTTTTCTCTTGTTTGGTGGTCTCTACAGAGGAAAAGCAGTCAGCAAGCGACCTTCCATAAAACATTCTAAAATAATTTTTACTAAAATAATGAGATAAAAGAAGGGGTGGAGCTTGTACAAATAGGGTCATTCTTCAAGAGTACTTAGGGTAGAAGAATCTCAAAATACAGCCCTTTGTCTGTCATATTTGAACTATGGCTCATGTCCTTGTTAAGGAGATCTTCCTTTCAGGTGTTAAGTATTGTGTTTTCCATTGAAGAAAGCTTCCCACACTTTCAAAGGTTTTAAAGCTTCCTCACTTGGCTAGAAAATGTGTTTTCATTTCTTGGGTGGATATACTTTCCCTTGCTATCTTTTTATATAATTTTCAATCCTCATAAAGTTCCATTGCCTTGTTACACAGGTCTTTTGACAGTTCTTTTCTGCTCCCCATAGCTCAGTATCTAGCCTGCTCAGTGCATCCATGTAACAGCATAGTTATGCAGGTAATGGTTTGAATGATGTGTAATCCTACTTGGTGTCATTCATCCTAGAAGGAGAACTTGGAGGATAGCACTGGAGCATGGATAGAATGGGTACGCCTTTGGCATTCTTTTTTTAAGGGAGGAGGAGTAAGATATTTAAAAAATATATATATTATATATTAAAACTGCAGGTCTGCTTTGCAACATAATCATTTTGATCCTGTGATGGATCTTAAAAGGCATTTACTTATTTCTAGTACAGACTACATTTCACACTTAATTTAAATATAATACTTGAGCTATTGTATTTTCAGCTTGCTGAGTTAGTCTATGAGCAGAAAATTAACTAACATTCCCAGAAAATGTCTCATCATCTTAGCTCAAACTAGAGAAAGAGGGTTGTTAAACAGTGAGCAGAGACACGAGATCAGCAGGATATGAACAAATGTCCAAAATGTCAGGTGATGGAAGACATTTAATGTAGAGTAGAGTCGTGTAATAATAAATATGCTTTATAGGTGTCATGTTCAGGCATAATGTACTACAGCTGTGACAAAAGCTGACTGGCTACATATGTCAATAGCGGGCTCTTAAATTGGAGCTATACGCCAAACGCTGGTGATTAAGCTGACATCTGATGTCATCTTGGCCTGGACCTCTCTTAATCTTAATTTTTATGAGGAAATCCAAAATCTAGAAATCCCAATTCATATGAAGAAATTCCCAATCTAAAGTTCAGCATTTTAATGAACAGTCACTGATATGAAGGAACTGTGTGTAAACAGAATGCTGCTTTCCCAATAATTTGGGCACATTAAAACTGTAATGCAGTATGGGTCTACTTATAAACTAAATAAACTAAGCTTTCTACCTTTTCCAACTGTTCTTTTAAAAGGCTCCCACACTTGCCCCTCTGGGGTGTTAGTAATGGATGTCTCTTCCTTGCCTGGGTTGTTAGTAGAATAGGGCTTTGACTCCATGACTTATAAATATTGATTTATTTGCATTTATATGCATACACATGTATCTCTTGAGTATGTATACTTTTGCAGCAAAGTTATTTTTTATACCTAGGATTATCTAGATCATTATCCCTTTGAAGTCCTCCTGAGGAAGTGGGCCCCACCCTTGAAATGCATTGCAGGCAATAGCAAGGTGGATGAGGACCCCTCATATATATATATACACACCTGGAAATAGCATACCATGTGTGATACCAATAAATTACAGTGAAGTCCATTATGCAAAAGTGTGGTGTTTAATGGATTTATTTTAACACTGTTGTATACTTTTATATCATTATAAAAGAATAATGATTGTCAAAATATTTTAGTCTGTTTGTCGTTAAGCACCAGTCAAAGTCCACAGTGTCCTCCCTGTGGGTTCTTCTGTTTGATATACTGTATATACCCAAGTATTTGTGCACAATCCCACCTGGACTGCTATCAGGACCTTTGCTGATAATATCTGTTTGTACATTGGATGTATGTACCATTACCAATTCTTTCTTATATAAAGCTTGTATTATTTCCATACTGGTGCTCATCAATATAATTGTGGTTAACCGCTTCTGGACCACCCCACGCAAATATGCTGCAGCAGGACAGCTCTCCTGCACGAAATCACGTACAGATACATGATTTCGTGCACTGGGTCTGGGGCGCAAACGCAATGTCTGCGGGGACCTGGCGATCATTCTGAGGAGAGGCAGAACGGCGGTCTGCCTATGTAAACAAGACAGATCACTGTTCTGTCATAGGGGAAAATGGAGATCTTGTGTTTCTGCTAAGAAGAAACACAGATCTCTAGTTTCCTCTAGTCAAAGCACATTCCCCACAGTTAGAAAGCACTCATAGGGAACACATTTAACCCTTTGATTGCCCCTGGTGTTAACCTCTTCCCTGCCAGTGTCATTTGTACAGTGAATTTTTTTTAGCACTAATCACTGTATTCGGGGTCACTTGTCCCCAAAAAGTGTCACTTAGTAACAGATGTGTCCGCTGCAATGTCGCAGTCCCGCTAAAAATCGCTGATATTCCATAAATATTTCCCATAGTTTGTGGGCACTATAACCTTTGTGCAAACCAATAAATATACGCTTATTGGATTTTTTTTTTTTACCAAAAACGTAGCAGAATATTACATATTAGCCTAAATTGATGAATACATTTTTTTTTTTTTTTATTGGATATGCTTTATAGAAGAAAGTAAGAAATATTGTTTCCCCCCCCCCCCCCCCCCAATTATGTATTTTTGTTTATAGTGAAAACAATAAAAATCACAGGAGGTGATCAAATACCACCAAAAGAAAGCTCTATTTGTGGGAAAAAAAGGGCATCTATTTTATATGGGGACTGTGCAACGCATTGCAATATCGCAAAAAAATGACCTGGTCAGGAAGGGGGGTAAACCTTCTGGAGCTGAAGTGCTTAATGGATTAATTTTAACATTGTTCTATACATATTTTACCATTTATTTTAGTTTATTAATTATTTTAGTTTGTTGTTAAGCACCAGTAAAAGTCTACAGTGTCCTTCCCTTAAGGGTTCTTTTGCTTGATATACTGTATATACCAAGTTACTGTATGTTATTGTGTGTGTGCACAATTCCACCTGGACTCCTATCAGGACCTTTACTGACAATATCTGTTTGTACATTGTATGTATGATAAATCTTTTCTTATATAAAGCTTGTAATATTTCCATACTGGTGCTCATCAATATATAGTTAATGTTATATGCTGGTTGCAATAGTACCTCTGCTCCTAATGAATTTGATCAGATAGCTGGTTAATTTGCCAGGAAGGTTCACAAAGGCCCGTCCTGGGTGGGGGCACTGGCAACTTTATTATCAATCTCACTCTTCCACTAAGCAAAGGTTCTGGCTTTCTTCTTTACCCACAGGTACTTTATGTACCTACAGCTTTACTGCAAAATCCAATTTTTCCAAAAAAGGGCTACACATAAATCATAGAAAACAGTAACAAATCCTCAAATACCATATTACGCCCTTACTCCAATAGTTTCTCCTGAGAAGAGAAGCACTTATCTTACCGCACTCTCTTTGAATCTGACCTTCTGCCATTGCCATGGGAACATGCACAAAAATTAGGGTGGAATTTAAAATGAAACTTTTCAAATACAAGAAAGTAAAAATCCACCTTTTCACACCATGTTCTTGTAATTATTTTTTCCATAAAGAAAAGTTTGTTGAGAGGATGATCTCAAGTGCTACAAAACAGAGTGAACTTCTTGTATGCTTCAATGTAGTAATATGTGAGAGAGCTTAAAGGAAAAGTATAGTGCATTTTCATTGAGGCCATGCACTCTATAGCATGATTGGCTGCTGTGCATTAAACGCATGTAAATGTGCATTGCATTTGGGCTAACTATTCACTTGAATGGGATGCCTAATGCAGCACCAGATAACAAAAATCTTTTGTGCAACATTTTCAGCAGCACACCACGACACATGGTAGTGCTGTAAGGCGAGTTATGCCATGTACACACGATCGGAATTCCGGCCAGAAAAAGACTGATGAGAGCTTTTCATCGCAAAATGCGACCGTGTGTAGGCTCCATCGGAATTTAGCTGTCCGCATTTCCGCCAGCCAAAAATCTATAGCATGTTCTCAATTTTCCAGACGGAAAAAACTTTCTATCAGAAATTACGATCGTGTGTATGTCATTACGACACGCCAAAAATCACGTATGCTCAGATTCAACTAGGAGGCAGAAGCTATTGGCTCTGGCTATTGATCTTCCTTTTACTAGTCCCGTCATACGTGTTGTACGTCACTGCTTTCTCAACGATCGGTATTTGGTGTGACTGTGTGTAGGCAAGACAGCTTGAGCAGAATTCAGTCAGTAAAACCATCAGAGCTTTTTCCGACGAGAATTCTGATCGTGTGTACGTGGCATTAGGGTACCATTTAGAATTAATTAACATTACTATGCACATTATCCTAACACACTTGTGTAAGGCCGCGTACACACAGGCGGACTGTATGGCGTACTTAGTCCGTCGAAACACATTGCAGCGGACAGTCCGCTCGTGTGTGGGCTTCAGCGGACTTTTTCAGCGTGCAGTCTGGCGTACTAAGTATTTCGGAATTTCCGTAATTCTGTCCGTCATACTTTGGTTTCAGCGGACAATCCGCTCGTCAGTAGGCTAGTTCTAAGGACTAAGAATGGCGCATGCCCAGAAAGGATTTACACGGCGGAAGGGTGCTTTGCTGTGTATTGGACTTCCTATTTCTAGTCCCGTCGTATGTGCTGTACACATCATCGCGCAAGCTTTCGACGGACTGTCTGTGCATCCGTGTGTGGTCAAGTCCGTTTAGTCGAAAGTATGACGGACTGTCCGTCGGATTGTATGACGGACTAAGTACGCCATACAGTCCGCCCGTGTGTACGCGGCCTAAATGAGACTTTTTCATGCAACTTTTAACCACTTGATCTCCAGAAGATTTTACCCCCTTTATGACCAGGCCATTTTTTCCTATTCAGCACTGTGCTATTTTAACTGGCAATTGCTCAGTCGTGCAAAACTGTATGCAAATGAAATTTATGATTTGTGTATTTAATCATCACTGTATTTTTTACTTTTTACTATATAAGAGCTTGTTCACATCATACGTGCGTGAAAATGATGGGAACTGAAGGGAAAACCGCACAGATTTCACTTGCAGAGACATCGGTTTCACATCAGTTTTTTATGTGTGTTGACATCAGTTTACATGCATATCAGTTGTGTGCCCATGTTGATGTCATGTCAGTTTTTTTGCTGTACAGAAAAATGACATACATGTTGCAGATTCCTGTGCAGAAAAAAATCCACACATTGTGGCGTGAACAGGACTCATAGAGAACAATAGTTATTTTTTGTGCTTTTGCAGAATACATGCAGAAAACTGATGTCTCTGCACCATGGTGTGAAGGAGGCCTAAATGAAAAAAAAAAATGCTGAAAATTTTGAATTTCTTTTCTTAGTTTCTATTACAAAGGTTTGCAAACAAATAATCTTTCTTCATAAGTTTAGGCCTAAATGTAGTCTGCTACATTTCTTTGGTAAAAAATAATCCAAATCAATGTATACGATTTAGTGTGTGTGAAGTCTACAAACTATAGTATATATATTTAAAATATCAAATTTCTTGAGGCCCTAAGATGGCAGGATAGTATACATATCCCCAACATAACCCCTTTTTGCAAAGTAGACAGTGCAAGGTGTTTAGTAAGAGGCATAGTGAGTTTTTTGAAGTTGTAATTTTTTGTCACAATTTTTTTGGAAATGAAGAAACTAAATAAAATGGGTCCTTTTTTTCACCATTTTTTATTTTTTTTTAACATACTGTTACCAGTGAAGTACAGCGTCATCATATAACTGACATGACAGTGATCAGCAATACTGACTGGTGACAATATGACAGAATTCCAAAAAAAAATATTTTTGTTATTCAATGTTTGAACTTTTTTTTTTTTTTAACATACTCTCATCAGAGTTGTTTAGTGCCACCATAGTGACACTGTACTACTCTGGGGAAGTGATCAGGGATTTTTTCAGTTTACACTATTATTGCTTATAACAATAATGAGCTCTATTATAAGCAATAGTTTTAACGGTCATGAATGGCTTGCATTCATGACAGCTTGCTTACTATTGTGATCTGTGATTGGCTACAGGTAATCGCATGGTACTAGGTGCCAGGTATCATGGGATAGCTGTAGGCCATTCACAGCATCACAATAGTAAGCAAGCAATTGTGAATGGAAGCCATTCATGACTGTTTGTTTACATGAAATCATATGATCACTATAATTGGTCATAGTGATCACATGTTCACCTGACCACTTTCCCCGACACAGCGGCACACCAAGTCCCAGTACGTCGTGGTTCCTGCAATTACCCCACTCTCACAGTAAATGTACTGTTGGTGGGTGGCAAGTGGTTAAAGTAATTTTTGTTGTCTTTCACATTTCTACTTCTTTGTTTTTCCACATTTTTGTTCTGATCCTAAAGTACACACACGATTAAATAAATATGGGGGCTGCCTTTGGTGACCTCTTCCTTAAAATGTTAGCGATCTAGCTGTTATGCTAACTTTTTAGCTTTAAACTTTTTAGCTTTAAACTTTTTCAGCCATGGAAAACCAAAAAAAAGAAAAAAACAGATCAAATGTGTAGATCAAAAAAAGTATAGAAAAAGCCCTTATTTGCATAACAAGGTCAGTTACTCAAAGTACTAGTTCAGTGTGACAGCCAGGCAATTAGAGTTATCAGAGGGAAAGGTCAACGATGACAAGTCAGTGTTCCTTTTGCAACAGGATTCTTTTACATATTAAGAACTGAATATTTGCCACTAGAGTGAAGAAAGCTTTAGTGGCTTTCTAATAAACACCTGTTGACATTAACTATCAGTCACACTGGGAGTACATTGTTTTTTAATGAGTCAGCTAGTTCATAAGTGTGTTGTGGGATGAAGCAGTAAAGCAGAACCATTGTGTAGCACTACACATAAATTATAAAATATGCAAAAAGTTTTTAGTTTTAGTTTTTAGTTTTTTTTAAAAACATCAACATACATTGATAGGATTGAAAGAAAAATTAGAAAGACTAAATTGGGGAAAAGACTTTTAAGAGGTGAATGATGAATTTCCCTTGATTCCCACATCAATACAGACAGTGTTGATGCGGGAATCCCTCCTGTGAGGACATTGTCTTCTCCCAGGGGGGAGGGGGAAGAGGAGGGTGGTAGAAGCTGCCCCCCCCCCCCCCCCCCCGGGGAGAAGACAGTGATTACCACTAGCGGCTAAAGCAGCTGCTGGTGATAATCGCAAGAAAATCTGGCAGGCTGGTTGTACCCAAGTTGATCGATTGATCAACTTGGTACATTCAAACTGCCTATTAATGGTTCGAATCTCAGCCGATTCCTGGTGAACCAACCAAGATTTGAACAGAGTATGGCCGGCCTAAGTGGTTGATACCCAATTCGTCAAATGTGTATGTATGTGAGTGACTGCTGCAAGATATTGGAATGTATGCTTCTGTAGAAGTTAACATAGCACATATTTTTACAAAGCATCCTCTCCTCCCATAAAGGCCCAATCCACACCCTACAAATTAATACACATAATCCTATAAAAACAATCAGCAAAACACATCCAACAGCTATCATATACCGTTAACATTATTATATAAACTGGTTCAAAGTGCCCATTGAAGAAGATTATGTTTTTTTTTTGAACACTATGTTCTAAATCATAGCCTTCAGGGACAGTGCTGCTGTGAATAGTTCAATGTTCTCTGTAAAGCATTGTGAAAAACAGTCAGTTCGATATACAAGCGTAAAAAAAAAAAAAAAAAAATTAAACTTTCCATTTTTTAAATTTAGTTTTGAGAATAGAACCTGCTCTATAGTATTACTTCTGATACATTCAGGTTAGGGGGAAGAACAGAGAAAGCCTTCCTGTTTACTGAATGCCTCAGAAAATGAGTGATGTTTGAAAAAGTCTAAGATGCCAAAAGGACAAAGCAAAGGGAAAGGGTACTGGAAACATATTTCATGTATTTGAAGCCAGAACATTTTTTGTAATTTTGAATAGTGCAGGGAACCTTTGTCGCCAGGACAAAATGTGATGGAAATTACAAATAGGTGTCATCAGAACAGATTTTTTTTTCCCGAGGGGGGCACTTGCTTTAGTGACAGAGAAACAAGAAAATGTTTTTTAAAACATGAAAAAAAAAAGATAAAAACAGAAGCCCACAAAAGCAACAGAGGGCAGCCAACCAATATATACACGTTTTATTGGTATCACCATAATAGATTTGTATCTATCTGATTGGTGGTCTGGATAATTGCACAATACCATGCTTTGTACTGATTTGTTAAGTGAAGGCTTTTAGGAGGATATAGAGGTACCCATACAGTGAGGGAAAATGTACTTGATCCCCTGTTGATTTTTTATGTTTGCCCACTGACAAAGAAATGATCAGTCTATAATTTTAATGGTAGGTTTATTTTAACAGTGAGAGACAGAATAACAACACAAATATCCAGAAAAACGCATTTAAAAAAGTTATAAATTGATTTGCATTTTAATGAGTGAAATAAGTATTTGATCCCCTATTAATCAGCCAGATTTCTGGCTCCCAGGTGTCTTCTATACAGGTAATGAGCTGAGATTAGGAGCACCCTCTTAAACTGAGTGCTCCTAATCTCAGCTTGTTACCTTTATAAAAGACACCTGTCCACAGAAAAAGTCAATCAGATTCCAATCTCTCCAGCATGGCCAAGACCAAAGAGCTGCCCAAGGATGTCAGAGCCAAGCAGCTTGGTGAGAGGATGACAACAGTCGGTGCGATTATTTGCAAATGGCAGAAACAAAAAATAACTGTCAACCTCCATTGGTTTAGGGTGCCATGCAAGATCTCACCTTGTGGAATTTCAATGCTCATGAGAATGGTGAAGAATCAGCCCAGAACTACACAGGAAAATCTTGTCAACGATCTTAAGGCAGCTGGAACCATAGTCACCAAGAAAACAATTGGTAATACACTACACCGTGAAGGACTGAAATTCTGCAGTGCCTGGAATGTCCCCCTGCTCAAGAAAGCACATGCACAGACCCATCTGAAGTTTGCTAATGAACATCTGAATGAGTCAGAGGAGAACTGGGTGAAAGCGTTGTGATCAGATGAGATCGAAATCAAGCTCTTTGGCATTGACTCAACTCACCATGTTTGGAGTAGGAGAAATTCTGCCTATGACCCCAAGAGCATGACCCCCACAGTCAAACATGAAGGTGGAAACATTACGATTTGGGAGTGTTTTTCTGGGACAGGACAACTTCCCTGCATCAAGGGACAATGGACGGGGCCATGTACCATCAAATCTTGGGTGAGAACCTCCTTCCCTCAGCCAGGGCATTTAAAAAGGGTTGTGGATGGGTATTCCAGCATGAAAATTACCCAAAATACATGGCCAAGGCAACAAAGGAGTGGCTCAAGAAGAAGCACATTAAGGTCCTAGAGTGGCCTAGCCAGTCTCCAGACCTTAATCCCATAGAAAATATGTGGAGGGAGCTGAAGGTTTGAGTTGCCAAACGTCAGCCTCAAAACCTTAATAACTTGGAGAGAATCTGCAAAGAGGAGTTGGAAAAAATCCTGGTGGCCAACTACAAGAAATGTCTGACCTTTGCGATTGCCAACAAGGGTTTTGCCACCAAAAAGTCATGTTTTGTGAAGGGGTCAAATACTTATCTCCCTCATTAAAATGCAAATTGATTTATAACTTTTTTGAAATGCATTTTTGGGATAATTTTGTTGTTATTCTGTCTCTCATTGTTAAAATAAACCTATTAAAATTATAGACTGATCATTTCTTTGTCAGTGGGCAAATGTACAACATCAGCAGGGGATCAACTACTTTTTTTTTTCCCTCCACTGTAGATCTGAGATCATTTTCACCAAATTTTCCCAAATGTTGTCTGGATAAGGTAATAAAACCTATGCATATAAGTAGACTTCCATAGACATCCCAACTTACTTGATCAATGGTGCTGGCTGTTTTCAGCCGATCACAATTGTTTTCCTTTGAAAAAATCCAGCACCAAATGTGTTCTTCTGACACCCCCACCTTAAATAACCATTTACATGCACACATGAGTGATCAAAATGTGCATGTTTACACCGTTTAAACAGATCTTTCACAAGAAAGATGTTTTGATGGTCAGATGTGCTAAAAGTGGTATTAAACCCAAAATAAGACATGCAATATATAGCAATTCTTAGATGCGGTGCCTGCATTGGTTTTCTTTTTTCTTTTAGGCTTTTTTCACCTGGTGATCTGGCCAGTAACACACATCTTATATTAGGGTACCCCCCACTATGGATGAACAAGACACAGGGGCACCTTTAGGGAGCAACACTGTCAGTCTGGGGGAGGGGGGTAGTGTTAGATATACTAGAAAAAATAAATACACTAACAAAATAAAGCTAAACTCCACCTAACACTTTATAAGAAGTTACAATAAACTTTTTTTGGAGATAAAGGTTTTAAATGCATAAATAAAAAGTTGACCATTGTAAGCACCCTCTCGGTGGTAAATTGGTTGCCTCAACACACTGCCACATCTGCAGGAGAGCTTGTTCTGTTGAAAAGCAACAGACATACTGGCTAATTCCCCAGATGAAAATAAAGGAAAGAAGGCCTAAAAAAGAAAATGAATGCAGACATCACATCTAATTTCTAAGCTGCAATATAATAAATGTTACTGCTTAGAATATTTCACAATTTTCTAACATTTATGGGCATCTATAGGGCCGCTGTATTAGACTACATGCGCTGACACTATCATATAATTATGATAGGTAGTTTGTAGAACCCACAGTATAAACCTAATACAGTGAAAAAGCTACAGAATATATTCTTCAATGCTCAATTTTACTGATGTATACTGGAAGTTAATCAGAACATTCTATACACAGCACATCATATAATGAGGTCAAAGATAGCTTCTTGGCAAGCAAATAAAATGGTTCAAGTACACTGCCCAGGTGGTATTTATTGAGCGTTTGTGCTTTACATTTTATGTTTCTATAAATCAGTTTATTCATTAATTAAGTTATAGGCTCGAATAGAGCCAGGCAATTCCTGCTGAAATTCTTAGCATGCAAAAATAAATGTCACTTTATAATTCTTTAATTGCCCAAGTTGGCCTTAGAAACCTATGGCAAATCCCAGCTAAGAATTTATCACATCTGTAGAAAAATATCATGATGTTAAATCTGCAAGTATTTAAAATACTAAAATGGCTGTATTCTTTAGCAAGATCGAGAAATACAAATATTACACAATCACATATTACTAAGCAACTGTAAGTTATTCATAAAACATATTTTGAAGGTGCTTCATTCAAATGTGCTCAAAATGAGCAGAAATGTATTTTTTTAGCTAATCATTTTTATTTAACCACTTGCTTACTGGGCACATTAATCCCCCTCCCGTTCAGACCAATTTTCAGCTTTCAGTGCCGATGCACTTTGAATGACAATTGTGCGGTCATACAACACTGTACTCAAATAGTTTTTAGCATTTTTTCCCACACATAGAGCTTTGTTTTGGTGCTATTTGATCACCTCTTTTTATTTTTTGTTAAAAAAATTGAAAAAGAACGAATTAAATTTATTTTATTTTTTATATTTTGTTATAAAATTTTGCAAACGGGTAATTTTTCTCCTTCATTGATGTACGCTGATGAGGCGGCACTGATGGGCACAGATAGGTGGCAGTGATGGGCACTGATGGGTGGCAATAATGGGCACAGGTTGGTTACACTGATAGGCAAGCACTGCTAGGTGCCACTGATTGGCACCACTGGTGGGCATTGATAGGTGGCACTGGTGGGCACTGGCAGGTGGCACCGGCAGGGGGTACTAGTGGCACATATGAGGCAGATGTGCCTCCTTCCTCTTCGGGACGGATGTCCCTTGCAGATGGTAATCAGCTTTTTTTTCTCCTCACGCTGTCTGCGTGAGCAGAAAAAAAAAACACAATTACAAGCTTTTGTTTAGATGATGTGATCAGCTGTCATTGGCTGACAGCTGAACATGTGGTAAGGGGCAGGGCCCAGGCCCCTTACTTAGCTCTATGATCACCCGAGTCTTGGTGACTCATGATCACAGCGTGTGCCCTGCATATGACGACCTCACGGAAATTCAGGTCCACATTGTGGCCGTCATTGCAGTATATGTGGCCGTCACTGCAGTATACCTCACCCAGGAGGAGGACAGCGGCAAAGCAGGTGGCTGCATGGAGAGAGCAAAAGATTAGACATGTGCAATTTGTTTAGTTCCGAAATCGTTTAACAAATTTTTACAAATTTGTTAATTAAAAAAATTTCGGAATTTCGAATTTTCAAGTTTACAGAAATTCGGAATTTCAGAAATTGGAAATTTCAAGAATTCAAATTTGGAAATTTGAAATTTTGAAGTTCAGAACTTCAAAAATTCTAAATTAGGAAATTAAAAATTTCAGAAATGTGAAAATTTGAAAATAAGAATGAAAATCTGAAATAACTAATAACTATTAAATTATAGGTATTGGAATTTCCTTTCAAATTTGGCTGTTAGTGAATGTCATGAGTACAAATTTATCCAAAGTTACGAATTATCTGAAATAATGAATGTCGTATCTAAACGAATGGAACGTAACAATCGAATCATAATAAATAACAATAATAACAAAACATTTTTATTATTGTTTATTCATTTGTTCCATTCTATTTGTTTAGATGCTGCATTCGTTATTTCAGATAATTCGTAACTTCAGATAAATTAGTATTCGCTACATTCACAAACATCCAAATTTGAAAGGAAATTCCAATACCTATAATTTAATAGTTAGTTATTGTTTCAAATTTTACAGATTTTCACATTTCTGAATTTCAAATTTCCAAAAAAAGCAAAAAAAAGGAATGAAACGAAAACAAACAATGTGTCAGTGCACATGTCTAGAATAAGCATTTGAACTTGATTTAAAAAAAAAAATATTTTAGATTCAAAACTATTATTGTACAGTAGGTATTAGCTGCATGCAGTTTAGCCATAGCATTTTGTCAGTTTCGATAAAAAAAAAAAAAAAAAAAAAAAAAATCATGAATTGCTTAACAACAGCCAGAGCAGACAGTGAAACAAAAGCGGCCCTAGCACAGTCATTATCCAGCACAATATCTTGCAAAGTACAATTTAAGATTTTGCTCAGAAAGCAAAGAACTGAAGTGTTAGTTGTTGTTAAATAACATTTTACTAGTGTGACTGCTTTTAAGATCAACATCAGAGAGCCAGATAATGATTTTCTCATGGGACCAAATCATTTACAATTATCATAGTGATCACCTGTTGTTAGTTTACTGCCTCTAATTACAAACATGTTTAATGTAAAATACATTTGACATTTTCAGAGGCTCTGAAATAATTTTTCTTTTTTTTTTACAATGCTTTAATTTAGCATCCCTTTGTTGAACGAATTAACTCGACTTTAAAGAGGAAGTAAACCCTTCCAAACAACTTGGACCTATAGGTAAGCCTAGATTAAGGCTTACCTGTAGGTCCAAGCAATATCTCCTAAACCTATATGGTTTAGGAGATATTTGCCCGAAAATGGGCACCGCTGTCTACGGCGCATGCGCCGTAGACAGCGGCGCGCATGCGCACTAAATGCGGCAAATCCAAGAATGGATTTGCCAAATTTGTCGACTCCCGTGCGCATGCGCGGGAGTGACGTCATCGCGGCCTCGCCGTATGACAGCGGCGGAGCTGCGAGGCGCGACTCCCGTGCGTCATTGGTCGGCCGCTGTCATTGGTCGGAGCTGCGAGACGCCACCAGCAAGATGGACGCGGCGGACTACAGGGATCAGCGGCGACTTCGCTGGCTCCTGTGTCAGGTAAGTGACACATAATGAGCTACTATGCGATGCATAGTAGTCCATTATGCTTTACCTTTGCAGGGAAAAAAAGAGGAAGTAAACCCATCAGGGTTTACTTCCTCTTTAAAGCATATCTAAACCCAAAGACAAAAATGTAATATAAAGCAGTGGTCCAGTCCTTACATATGATGCATGCATTTGTTTCATTTGTTTCCTTTATCACCTGCTGATCTTGTGAATAACAGATTTCTGAGTGGCTACAGTCACTTCTCTACTGTACCTATATAGCATACCTCCCAACTTTATAAAATGGGAATGAGGGACACCTAGTAGCAAAAGTATGTAGGCATAGGACACACACCCTGCCAGGCCCCCCTAAAGGAGAATTAGGCCCCTTTCACATGTGCAGACCATTCAGATCGGCCTGTCAGTTTTTTAGACAAATCTAAACAGTCTCTCCATACAGCTCTATGGAGCGTCGGATGTCAGCGGTGACATGTCCGCTGACTTTCGATCCGCTCCGCAAAATCCAGACGGATCAGATGAAAATAGACAGGCAGTCCGTAATCAACCGATCCCCCCATAGGGGAGAGCGGACTCTCTGACAGGTCAGTCCCTGCACAGATTGCAGAGACGGACTTGTCATCCGCTGGCTCAGCGGGGATCAATGGAGCGATCCACACTGAGCAAGCAGATGCTAAATACAGACAGCCCCATGTGAAAGGGGCCTTATACAAAAAAAAAAATGTTTAGTTAAACCAACAAGTGCTTTTTTTTTACCACTACTGTCCCTTTATATTGGCTTTTGGAATTTACAAATACAGCCATTTAGAAATTGAAAACTTTTTGATAGATAAATAGTGCATTTTATATACAACTACATAGATCAGACCAAAATGAGAGACAAATGAGGGTGAAAGAGGGACATAGTTCCAAATCAGGGACAGTCCTGCAAAATCAGGGACAGTTGGGAGGAATGCCTATAGTGACTCCATGTTTGGCACTCAGGTTGAACTTTGGTCACTTCCGGACGGCTCACTGTAGATGTATGGATCCAAGGTGGCCCAACTGCACTGGATCATGTGCATGTATGTGATCCAAAATTTACAGATAGGTGGTGCACCCGCGCACCTCGGCTGTGCTGTCATTCTCTACAGCACAAGCCGATCAGTGGGTCCTGGCCAATGATTTATGGATGGAACCTGCTGAAAGGCTGAGTGAATGACAGAAGGGAGCTCTGTGTTGATAAACAAACACAGAGCTCTCTACAGACAGCAGCCAATGTGCCATTTTTCTTTCTCCCTGAAAAGCAGTAAAAAACAGCACACAGTAAACATTGTTAGGCACACAGTTAACGCTTTGATTGCTCCTAAATTTTAACCACTTCCCAGCCAGTGTCAGTAGTACAGTGACAGTGTATATTATTAGCAAAGCAATGTCAGTGTAATTTAATCAGTTCCCACAAAGTGTCAGATGACCTGCTACACTATCAAAGTCCCACCATAAGTTGCTTACTAGTATATATTAAAAAATCCATTATACGTCCCGTATATATATATATATATAGTTTTAGATGCTTTAACCTTTCACGCAAATCAATTAACATACTCTTATTGGGACATGTGGCAGAATACATTTTGACTAAAATTTATGAAAAAATTAGATTTTTTTAATTTTTTTAATGGATATGTTTTATAGCAGAAAGTAAACATTATCTTTTTTTTTTTTTTTTTTTTTTTTTTAATGTCTGTATTTCTTTGTTTATATAATAAAAAATAAAAAACAGTGGTGGTCAAATACCACCAAAAGAAAGCTATCTGTGTGAACAAAATGATATAAATGTAATTTGGGTACAGCATTGCATGACCACACAATGGCCATTTTAAGTAGCGCAGTGCTGAATAGCAAAAAAAAAAAAGACCTGGCCATGAAGGGAGTAAAATCTTCCAGAGCCAAAGCAGTTACGCAAGTCTGCCTTGGAAAGCTTAAATAATTTCATCTTTCAATTAGGCTCACAGGAATTGACAAGGACAATGCATTTCAGGTGTTTCCTGTAACTTTTTGAAAAAGTTCCTAGCCTGAAAACAAAATCTTTCACCGTATTTAAATCTAAACCCACACTAGTAAAATAATTCTGTATATGCAGTAAATTATGCTCAATTTACTCACTGTGGAACCTAAGGGGTTAATCCGCTGCATTGTGTAAAAAGGATGTTTGAGCCTCCCTTAGGGTGGATTCACACCTATTCAGTTTTAGTGCTTTTTGCATTTTGCAGATTTGCACTACAGTCCATTTAACATGGTTTCCTATGGAACACGTTCTGTGGTTCAAATCTGAAAAATGCAAAAAGCACTAAAACTGCATTGGTGTGAATCAAGCCTTACAGTATCTGATCCTCCCCTTCTTCCACTGACTCCAAAACAGGTCAGGATAAGACAGAGTTACTGGAATCAGGCTGCACATGCTCAGTTTGGTGTGTATTGCTAGAGAGTTTTTCTTTTTCTAGGGAGAGTGCATGTGACCATCACAGGGCCAATCAGCATTGTCCTGCAGGTCATGGGTCCTGCAGGATGCCAGTGCAGTATGAAAACTCCTCCTACAAGCTTTAGCCAGGCACTGAAGAACAAGTCACAAGACTGCTACAGTATATACTACTGATGAGAAAAGGTAGTTAGCAGTTTATATTTACTAAAATAATTGCATTTACATGTTCTGTGTACTGTGGGAGACCCGACATAGTGAATGCGGGGTCCTGGGTTTAGTAATACTTTAACTGCTAGCCGACCAACTGCCACAGTTATACTGTAGCTATACGTCGGCTCTTTAAGATGCTATAGCAGGCGTGCGATGTCCGCCGCACACCTGCGATCGCTCCTGACAGAACAAGACTGGGGGGGGTGAGGGGTGTTAATAAAATCTGAAGGCTACTGAATTTGCTATAAAGTGGTTCAGGGGGCACAGACCAGAGTTCCGTGTGAACAAGGTCAGCATTGGGAGGTGCAGAGAGATGTGATGTGTAGGAAGTGGGTGGAGCTTTGTGTCATACAAAAATGAAGATTGCTGGACAGGATGTGAAAATCTGCCTCTGAAAAAGGCCAACCTGCTGATCCCAAACAGTTCTGAAATGGATATGAATTGAAGAGTTTGTGCACATGGTGGAGTATACGGACTGAAGTGGGGTGAACAGTGGCACATCTTCTTTGTATATTGTGCTGTTGGTGACATACTCCAAACTGCTTCACTCTGATGGATGTGCTCTGTACACTGTGCTTATCACAGTATTGTCATATTATTGGGCACACTCAGGGGCGGACTGACAACTCATGGGGCCCTCGGGCAATATGAGATTATGGGGCCCCCAGGCAATCAGAGATTATGGGGCCACACAGTATACACACACACACACAGTATACAATCATACAATATACACATACATGTTTCTATTGGCTGAGAAGGTACTGCTGAGGTGGGGTAGCTATAATCTCAGGATTTTTAGACCAAAAGGATGTCGGTAAGGGACATTTCAGAGACAGATGTAAAAAAAAAAAACACAAATTTTGACATACTGTCCCTGGTTTACTGAGGCTGGCAACCCTGATGGGGCCCCCTAATGCTATGGGGCCTTCGGGCAGTGCCCCAATGGTCAGTCCGCCCCTGGGCACACTGTTCATACCACTGGAACTTTCAAATTCCACCGGATTCTTTTGCTAGTCTATAGTAAAAGGAGCAAAATCCCTTTAATTAGTCACACTGCTTGCAACTGGACAACACAGCTAGCAATCAATAACAATTATTTAGAAGAGTTAATAAAGTAACTGTGGTCTTATGTAGGCTAATCATTTTTCTCTAACTACTCTGCAAAATACCCTTTAGTGTCATTCCTACTATAAACAGAATAATTAGCGTGTAGACTGTGTTAATAGGTCTAAGAATTATTTACTCTGATCTGGAGGCCCGCAGACATCAGTAATTCCTCTAATGGAATAATGAGATGACAACTCTCAGTCACTGGCTCCAGATGGTTTGAAAATGATTTGGAGTATTAAATTACGGTTGTAAGTATTTATTGGACATGCTGGAAGTATTTGCTTTTATTGCACTGTTTGCATATGACATTCTCATTTCTTTTTTTTTTTCTTTTTTTTTTTTTTAAGCAGCAACACTGAAAGACATGGCATACTCCCCTCTGTGTTAATTGTACATTGCTCAATAGAGCACCGAAGGCTTTCTATAGCTGTGTAAATTAGCTGAAAGACTTAATTCAGCAGTCTACACGTCTTCTTAACAAAAGCTTGTTTGCACACCCTGTCTGGCTTTAATCTAAAATGTTTACTTCTAATTAAAAAACAAACTTCTACGGTGACACTACAAATTTCACATAACAAACTGTTGTAAAGGTAGCTATAGGCAATGCATGCAGCCAAAAATCTACTGCTGACACTGTGTATGACACTATGGGGGTTATTTATGAAAGACAAATCCACTTTGCACTGCAAGTGTACTCGGAAGTGCAGTTGTTCTAAATCTAAGGGGTGGATCTGAAATGAGTGGAAGCTCTGCTGATTTTATCATCCAATCATGTGCAAGCTAAAATGCTGTTTTTTATTTTCCTCACATGTCCCCCTTGGATCTACAGCAACTGTACTTCCAAGTGTACTTGCAGTGCAAAGTGCATTTTCCTTTAGTAAATAACCCCCTATGTTTGCTTAATTATAAAGCGGTATTAAAGCGGTTTTATGCCCAAAAAAAAAAAAAAATAAATAAAAAAAAACCTGTAAGGCAAAGGCATAATGAGCTAGTGTACTCCTCCACATACTAGCTCATTATTAAATACCTTAGAACGAATGACCCACAGGGCCGCCCGGTCACCGATGAGGGAACTGAGATGTTCCCTCGGCATTTCCCATGCATGTGGGAGCCCTCCATTCGGGCAAGTTCTGGCACAGTATGCCGAAACTTTGCCAAACCTTCACTGCACATGCGCTGCTGACATCAGCGGCTGCATGCAAGGTGAATATATCCTAAACCGTACAGGTTTAGGCGATATTCATTTTACCTACAGGTAAGCCTTATTATAGGCTTACTTGTAGGTAAAAATGACCAAGCAGACAATACAATCGCTTGGTCTCCAAAACAAAAATGTAATATATTCCAGCTTACCAATCATTAAATGTGGTGGCTGCACTCATTTTATTTTTAGGCTTTTTTTCTCTTTTCTCACCTGGTGATCTGGCCAGTAACGCACTCCTTGTATTGCATAAGAGTGCCCCAACTCTGGGTGAAAAAGCATATGGCCACCTTTGGACAGCAGCATTGTATGTCTATGGGAAGGGGAGTGTTAGCCCACGTACACACGGTCGGAGATTTTGCCAACCAAATCCGTCGGATTTTGCCCGTCGGATTTAGTCCGACGGATTGTGTCCGAAACTGTTGCATACACACGGTCGGGCCAAGTTGGCAAAAAATCTGATCTTTCAGAACGTGATGACGTAATTTCGTTACGATGGGACTACATTCAGGCTAGTAGCCAATAGCTTTGATGTAGGAATTTGATCTGAGCATGCGTGGCACTTGGTCCGATGAAAATGCTCTACACATGATCGGATTAGGTCCGTCCGGCCCAGTTGGTCGGGAAATATTTTCAACATGTTGGAAAATTGGGTCGGACGGAGATTCGGACGGAATCAGTCCGATGCATACCACACACAGTCGGATTATCTGACGACACGGTCCGATAAGACTCATTCCGACAGATTCTCTGACCGTGTGTACAAGGGCTTAGATGGAATAGCAGATTAAAGCTAGGTACACACGGGCTGAATGTCGGGAGACAACGGGCAGTTAAAATAAAAAATCTGACATTCGGTCAGTGTGTATGTCGGTCTGTCTGGCTACTGCCATTAGACTTCTTAATGACTTTCTTCGGGTACGATCAGCAGGAAAATAATTATTATTTGTACATGAGAATAATTCACCACTTACTAAATTCCAGTTTATACGAGTTTTAAACAAATGTTTGGAGTTTCTAAACTTAGATGGTTATCAAGTGTCAAGTCATTCATTCAGGATAGGGGCTGCAACTACAGTAGAAAATATGGGTTTAGACAAAACTAGGATAAAAAGAATTGGTAGATGGAAATCTACTGCTTATGCTTCATACATCAGACCTAATTTAAATTTTTAATAACATGTGTAATGAAAAGTATATGGATCGAGGGACACGCTTGTGTTTTGGGCGCATAAAAGAGCAGTGGCAAGAGTTTATGGAAAGAATTTGTAACTGGACCTGAATAACTGTCACATTTTTTGGTTTGGTAAGAGGGGAATGGCTTGGAGTGAATCGATGACAGTTTTGGGAAAGCTAACTTATAGCTGGCCATTGCCAGATGTACTATAAATTAATTTAGGAGGAAATGACACCGGTAAGCAGAAAACATAAAATTTTTCCAATTCAAGATACTATTTGTTCAATAAAAGCTGCATATCCCAAAACTGAGATTATATTCTCTGAGATTATCCCCCATTTAATTTGGTTGAATTCTGAAGTAGGTTAATTTTTTGAAAAAAATAAGAAAAATAATTAATAGACGTATAGAGAAATGTATGTTGCTGGGATATGGAACATCTTTTAGACAAAGAATTGGAAGGAAGTATCTGAGGGCTATATCGGAAGGATGGGATTCATCTTTCTGAGATAGGTTTGGATATACTAAATCTAAATTTTCAGACAGCAATTGAACAGGCCGCGGGTGGGTGTGTTAGGCCGGAGGCTGGTTATGGCTCCTGCCTTTGGTGGGACGATTTGTTATTAAGTTGTTTCATTGAAATATTGAAGTAAAGTTGATTGGTAAAGTTGATTGGTAAAGTTGATTGGTGAATTTGGATAAGAAAATTATTATACATTTGTTTTTAATATCAATATGTATACCAATAAATAAAGCCGCAGCCAATAAAAATTTTATTAATCCAAAAAAGTTGTATGAGTTTACTTATACAATAGCTATCTGAGAGTTATGTCTAACTGTCTATGGTCCCATTGAAAGGAAAAGGGGTAGAGGGTTTCAAGTTCCCCAGCCCTTTTTATAATGGGAATGTGGCAGTTAAAGGATTTCAAGACTCCCCTGGGAATAAGTAGGTCAGGGGAGCTAGAAACAGTTAAATGGGGGAGCCTCAAAAGCCATAGGGTAGGGCTTGGAAGGTTCTAGAAGCCTGAGAGCCCTATATAAAGGGGGTTCCACGAGGAGAAAATTGCCAGTTGCCTCAGGAGTCATCAGCGGTGGAGCTCCCCACCCATAATGACTGTCGCGGCCTAAAATATTTATGTGGTTGGGTTACCTTTTCTGATGAGAAAGGCGAAGATTTTTTTATTGAGTTTGTGATTGTATATAATAACTCGAGCTTTAATAGCTGAGTTGTTTGATTGAAATATTGAAGTAAATTTGATCGGTGAATTTGGATAAGAAAGTCATTATACATTTGTTTTAAATATCTATATGTATACCAATAAATAAAGCCGTGGCCAATAAAAATTGTATTAATCCAAAAAAGTTTTACGAGTTTACTTATATAATAGCTGTCTGAGAGTTATGTCTAACTGCCTACGGTCCCACTGGCAAAAAAGGTGACAGTTTTGTTGACTAGAGTAAAATATAGATTGTGAACAAGCATGAGTTATCCGTGTGAAACCGGTCTACCAACGTTACTGTAACATCCTGTCTACATCTTTTGGCACCTTGACAATAAAGTAACTATTCTGCAGACGTTCTTCCTTCCATGGTGTGCGACCAATCTTATTTTTCTTCAATTACTATTGATGGCGGTGAGGCGGAGGCCAGCACCCATGAGGAAATCTTTATCCACAGTCTGAGCGGTGTTACAATCTTTCTAGACAGAGTAAAATATAACTGGGTAGATGGGCAGGAAAATGTGTTTGAGTAGTGTCCTAGTCTCTCCCTCTACGAACTCAAATCCAGCATCAAATGTGTGAACTGTATTTAGGTTCTTTTGGTCATTTATAGTAATTCTGTTTACCTTAGAATGCTGTTACGGAGTCTTTTTTTTTTTTTTTTTGCTTGCCGGCAGCAGGGATTTTAAGAAGTTCACATATCACCATTCTGTAATTTGTACTGATAGCACGCTTAGGAAAGTATGATAATCCAATAATCCCATAGAAAGTTACTTTACACTACTTCTGATAAGCCATTTAATGGCCTAACATTGACCTAGCGTAGAAAACAATGGATATCCGCATAGCACAGGTTGAGGATGCTTTCATAAAATATAATTGTCTGCAATAAATGTCCCTTTTACGTAAAAAATATATATATATTTTAAGGATTACATTGGCACCATATTACTGTACCCAAAAGTGACTTTAATAATAAGCATTTGGAACACCAAAAGTATATAATCAAACTGCTGTTATTTAGAACCATAATTTGTACTGTATGTATATGTGCCATCTTCCCTTTATAAAAATGAAACACAAACCACAAACTTGGAGATTATAAAGTAAGCACATGATGGAAAAGATGCCCGAGCAGAGATCAAGGAGATCATTGGAGTCAGGCTTGATTTTTATAATAATAAAAGACAAGAATTGCAGCTTCCTCCATCACTGGATCAGTGTTCTGACAAGTAGTTTTCACTGAAGGTATCCCCTCCTTATGCTTTCTTTATTCATTGTATGCGCTGTTTAAACTGCACAGGTTTGTGACAGGTTTACATTTAAACATGCCACGTGCCTCCACTTAGAAATGGTAATTGCAATGTCTAACGCAAATTACTAACTATTACATTACACCTGGGACAAATTAACTCTTTCATCATCTTTATTAGACTGCAGCCATTAAGTGCGTTTTGCACATTAGAATGACTGTTATTTCATTTTGTACTGATGTGTGCTTAAACATGTATTATTAAAATTGTCACCATGCACTGTTCCACATTATACAGCTGGAACCTTTACAAAACTTAGCAGACAATAAAGAGCCATTAAATCTGAGCATTATCACTGTATATGCCAGGATAGATAGCATAGCAACAGCAGAAATGTAGTATCATTTAGGCCTTATGCATTATTCTATCTTTGTTTAGCAGTGGATAGAAAATTTTAAAATCGTTTGTAAAGTCTGATGCAGTTGCCATAGGAAGCCTAAGGAAGTCTAAGCAGTACATTCAAAGCAAGTATTTTGCCTTGTAAAAATGTACTGTGCTATAGCTTTTTTAGGTAGTAGAACAGGCTGCTCTAAGCAGTCACACTGCTTGATCAAAGTTTAATGTGCATGATTCAAGGGGGTTTAAATTTAGCTAAAGAACACATCTCATCATTTCAGAAGAAGAAAGACTGGATTTGTACGAGCAATCTGTTGTTCTTTGTGCACAGCAAGGTAATGCCATCATCAAAAGGTACCCAAGGGGGCAGGTACTTAAGTCCTGATGAGGGTACAGTGGATAATGCTATCATATTGTCCTTCCTGCAGCAAATCACTATCGCATCACCTTTGAAGAAAAGATGATAGCCATTAACATTATAGATGCGGTTACAGATTTCTTGGAGGTAAAAGAATCATGGCAAGTGTGTTTCTATATACTTTGCAGCAGTTAAACCAAGTTATGAAATATATCTATATATCCTAAATTTGTATTTTGCTTTTAAGATTGCATTTGCAGTGTACTTTTTCTGAGATTGTGTATAGGGAAGTAAATAGTTTCAAAATGTATACTATAGGCATTATGTTAAAAAAAAAAAAAAGAAAGAAAGAAAAAGAGTGAAGGATGGAAGTGTCAGTGTGTTTCCACAGTTCCCCAGCAACCACTCCAAGTTAAAAAAAATTCCATCAAGAAAATGAAAGAATGGCTCTGCTTGGTTGCAAAGTGAAACAAGCCTTTTAGTGAATGATTTATGACAGTTGAATAAAAATTAAAAATTGATTTGATGCCCATAGCGACCAATCAGGTTACATAGTAATGTACAAAATCTAATCAGCTGCTATGGTTTATTCTTTATGGGAACTTGGTGAAGTGCATGGAGTAACAAGATCATAAAATATAAAATCACCAAATATACTGTAAGTAATAATGTAGTAAAATCAGCTTAATTGGTGAAAAAAAATTGTCACTTTAAGCAACAAAATGTGATTAGGTCAACTTAAACTCTGCACTCATTGGGGGAAGGGATCTATTACAGGACTAACTTTTTCACACATTATTTTCCAACATCGAGTAAGGTGATGGCAAAGCTCATCCATTCAGCAATTAAAACACTCCTCTAAGTCCGTCATCTATGCCTTTTGCCAGCCTTGCTTCCAACTGGTGAATCCAGTGTAGCAGCCTGTGCCCACTGGTCAGAAACTTCTTTGTGACATCATTATGCTGCTGCAATTTTCTGTATGCTGAAAGTACCCCATCACTGGAGAGCCAAAGGGAACTATCCACGTCACCAAAAGAGTAACATGGACATTCAAAGGAGGACTCTCTTCCTCAGCAGGAAAGAATGTAGAAGACTCAAGATCCGACATGTTACTTGGCCATTGATTTAGGTAAGTATTCTGGGCATTTATACAATGCCCGAGTTTACTTTTAAAAATATTACAGATTTCCTTTACAAATGATTGGTAGATTAAAGTGAACATTTATGATGTATTTGGTTTAATGTGTTAATTCTATCTTTAGTGAGAGTTAGGTTAGCTACTGCTACAGCTCTAAGATCTGAGGTCCTAACTTGGGATTCTAAAGGTTAGCTCATACAAGTATTAGATGATTGTAAGCATAACTGGTATCTTTTCTTATACAATTAGAATGAGATTATTTAGAGCACATCTTCTTTGGTTTCTGTAGAGATCAGTTAGGTTAAAAAATAAAAAGCTGTGGTCCTCTTTGATGCATTTGATTAAATATAGATAAAATGGGATAAAAACAGGCAGGGCCGATCCTAGGGTCACGGACGTATGGGTGCAGAAATATTTCTGGCGCCCCCACACGGGCGTGGTCATTTTTACTAACCCCCCCCCCTTTACAAATGTTTCTATGGGAACGACTCAAACAGAGAGATGCTCCCCTAAGAAGTCTTTATTACCCTGGGATGCTCCCATGATCTTTTAACATTAAAGGAAATACAGGAACAGAGTACACTAATGGGACCTGGAGGGGAGCCTCTCTGATGCACACAGAGAGGGCTTCTGTTAGAGAGTCTGTTAGAAAGAGCCCCAGACATACTGCATACATAGTACAGGAGACAGTCAGAGACTGTAGACATGATACAAGAGATGGTCAGAGACTGCAGAAATGATACAAGAGATGGTCAGAGACTCCGGGCATACCATAGGAGATGGTCAGAGACTGCGGGCATACTATAGGAGATGGTCAGAGACTGCGGGCATACTACAAGAGATGGTCAGACTGCAGGCAGGCATAGTACAGGAGATGGTCAGGGACTGCGGACATATTACAGGGGATGGTCAGAAATAGCAGGCATAGTACAGGAGACCATCTGAGACTGCGGGCATACTACATGAGACTGTTAGAGACTGTGAGCATACCCCAGGAGCTGGTCATAAACTGCAGACATAGTACAGGAGATGGCCACAGACTGCAGACATAGTATAGATGACGGTCAGAGACTGCAGACATACTACAGGTGATG
Source organism: Lithobates pipiens (assembly GCF_037356315.1). Lineage (NCBI taxonomy): Eukaryota > Metazoa > Chordata > Amphibia > Anura > Ranidae > Lithobates > Lithobates pipiens. The sequence goes on from NW_027507784.1 coordinate 133,587,195, forward strand.
GTCAGAGACTTCAGACCTAGTACAGGAGACAGTCAGAGACTGCAGTTCCTATGGATGGCAGTAGATAATGGCAGACCGGCCCTCTCACCTGACCCAGCGATACAGCAACAACTGTTCCTCTGATCAGGAGACTGCTCACTCTAGTTTGCCTGTGGCAACTCCGCTGGGTAGCACTCAGATCTAGATTCTGGCAGTGACTCAATTCCTTTCTTCACTAGGGATCGCGCTAGTCTGTGTGGCTTTACCTCTTGCACAGGGCAGCAGGGTTCTCTCTCTCTGATGGTGTACCCTCAGCACTGTCCTCTCCCTGGAGTCCTGGGTGCACTTCCTTGAAAGCTTTCCCGGGCTCCTGGCGCTCTCTCTTTCCCATTTAGCTGGGCATGCTGTGTGGGCTGCAGTTTCCAGGTTACAATGGGGCCACCAGTCCTCTGGACTACATGTCCCACAATCCTCATCTCTGTTCCTTTTTTATAGCATTTCTTCCCTGGCCAATACGAAGGAAGGAGAAGAAACATAGTGGGCGGCTGTGCTGGCAAGCACAGCTCACTAGTACAGCAGGATGAGGAGGAGAGGGAGGGGGGAAAGAAGAGCCCGCGGCTGTTCTCTCTTCACTCAGACACAGCCGCTCTGATCTCCAGCTGCTTCACTCTCCTCCTCTGACAGGAGGATAGAGGGGGATGGGCAGTAAACATATAGAGCCCTCTTCACGTTAATAACAGCAGCAGCACAGTCTCTCCTCCTCTCATCCGAGCAAGCGGGATGGGATCTACAGCACCCACTACATGCGCTCTGCCTCTGGACACAGACAGGGAGAGGAGGAGGGAGGGGAGCACTCTGCAGGTTCAGCGCCCCCACATCTGTGGCATCCGGGTGTGGTGCACCCCGCGCACCCCCCAGGATCGGCCTTGAGAACTGGCAGTTTTATTTTAGTTTTAATTTGAGGGTCTATTGGACTTGATAGTTGTTCAGCAGCTGTTTGTAGTGTATGGTCCAATAGCCTCAAGAGAGAGGCTTACCTTTGATTTGGATAGAAGTCACATTCCTGTTCATAGTTTGCCCCATCAGGGAGAAAGAAGTAGATTTGTAGATGCATGCAGGTCCAGTACCTCAGTTAGAATGTTTTATAAACATCTATGGACAAGAAGTCCTCTTCAAGAGCAAAGCTGGCACGTACCTTACACCGAATGTTGAGGGTGGCCTCTTGCACGGTTACAGTCTCAACACTCCTGGTAGTGAGGACAGGGAGTGTTGAGGCAGCGAAAGGGTGCAGGTGCCTGCAGGCTGAAGACTGGAGCTCGGAGATACTAAATCCTCACGGAGGAGTGAGTGTAGACTGATCACCGGAAGTGTTCAGCAGAAGCCAAGCAGGTAAGTAGGAATACTGCAATGTCAGGAGCAGGCAAAGGTTGGCAACTGGCTGGCAACAAGGTACAGGAATGGAAGGCAGGTTTGTAGACAAGGACAGGCAAGAGTTGGCAATGTGCTGGCAGCGAGGTACAGAATCAGGAAGCAGAGCTGAAATAGAGACTCCAAGCCGAGGTCAGTATAATCAATCCAGGTAAGTAGCAGGCAGGGGTTATCCGGGAGAATAGTCAAGCAAGCCGGGTTAGTCAGGAACAAGGTAAAGGGTTAAACAGCGGTCAGGTATCTCAGGAACAAGCTGAAGACGATCCAGCACTGGTATCATGTAAGGATCCTGTTTATATATGGTGCCATACGCCAAGATTGGTGGACGTGAATGTGCGTGCACGAGTGCATACACGCGTTCGGATTGGTTCCTGATTGTGCACACGCGTTCATATTGGTGTATGCGTGCGCCCGTTTGTTCCGGAACTCGTTCGCCTCTGTTGGGGACACTGCGCATGGTCATTAGCATTAGCGGAACGGGAATTGCCCACTGCTGCACGGGGATGGGCATTAACACGGTGAGTTCTCTGACAAAAGCTATAGGAAAGAATAAGGGCTGCTATGTCAAAGCCAGCAGGTGTTGGAGTCCTTGTTTATGGAAGCACATTAACACAAGATGCAAATGCTACATTATATTCCTGTGCGCATTGGACCTAGGTCTATAATTCATGTCTACTGAAATGAGGATCACAAGAACTGCCAGAAAGTGCACCAATAACGAATGCTGCCTTTCAAGTGTACATAGCCCAATACTCTAAATGATGCACATTGTACAGGCATTGATTCATATGTCCTATTTCATAAAGAGTAAAACTAGATATGTTTAAAACCTTAACAAACTACACACAAAGAAAATTATAAGGTTAAATTAAACTCCTGAAAATGTGTAATGTTTGAGGTAAATTAAATTAAAGTGACCTCCAAAATGACCCCCATTAATGTTGAGATGTCTAATGGCAAATAAGTAATCATCTTTTTGGCTTAGGTAAAGTAGTCTTGTGCTCAGGGCGCTTAGCATAAGATCATAACAATGAATAAAACCAATGGCTAAGCTTCTCATAATTGGAATTTGAATGAACAATAAAAATATATAACAGGGTAACCTTTAACAATGGCAATTTGCAAACATAACTTTGGCACACTGGCTATATTTGCTTCACTTGGTTAAAAAAAAAAATGATGCATTTGATTAAAGATAGATAAAACTGCTTTTACATGGTCTCAAAGAGGAACCTACACTATATTGTCAAAAATATTGGGACACCTGCCTTTACACGTACATAAACTTTAATGGCATCCTGGTCTTAGTCAGTAGGGTTTACTATTTAGTTGGCCCACCCTTTGCAGCTATACCAGCTTCAACTCTTCTGGGAAGGCTGTCCACAAGGTTTAGGAGTGTGTCTATGGAAATGTTTGACCATTCTTCCAGAAGCACATTTGTGAGGCCTTGCTTTGTGCACTGGTTCAAATCATTTTGTGAAGGAGGAATTATGGCGTGGGGTTGTTTTTCAGGGGTTGGGCTTGGCCCCTTAGTTCCAGTCAAGGGAACTAAGGTGTTAGCATACCAAGACATTTTGGACAATTTCATGCTCCCAACTGTGTGGGAACAGATTGGGGATTGTCCTTTCTTGTTCCAACATGACTGTGCAACAGTGCACAAAGCAAGATTCATAAAGACATGGATGGGCGAGTTTGGGGTGGAGGAACTTGACTGGCCTGCCTCGACCCAATAGAACACCTTTGGGATGAATTAGAGTGGAGACTGCGAGCCAGGACTTCTCGTCCAACATTAGTGCCTGACCTCACAAATGTTCTTCTGGAAGAATGGTCAAAAATTTCCATAGACACACCCCTAAACTTTGTGGACAGCCTTCCCAGAAGAGTTGAAGTTGTTATAGCTGCAAATGGTGAGCCAACTCAATATTGAATCCTGCGGACTAAGACTGGGATGCCATTAATGTTCATGTGCGTGTAAAGGCAGACGCCCCAATACTTTTGACAATATACTGTATATACAGTATATGATACTGTAGTACACAAAATGTTTGCTTTATTACAGTGTTACTTACAATCATACCTACTGAGATTATTTGATAGGTCAGTATAGATGACAGCAAAATAGTTCAGAAGAGCCACATATGCAGACAGTTCAATAAGGAGATACATACCATGAGCAGGACTTTAGACAGAGCAGGCTGGCTGGTTATTGTGGTGCATCACCACAGATGTCAGCAAGGACTGGCGCAAAGATGGAACAGGTCAGAGCACGTCAAGAAGTAACAAAGTGTGATAAGTATGAAGAAGAATAGTCTAGACCAGCGTTTCTCAACTCCAGTCCTCAAGGCGCCCCAATAGGTCATGTTTTCAGGCTTCTCATTATTTTGCACAGGTGATTTGATCAATTTTACTGCCTTAGTAATTACCACAGCCGTTTCATCTGAGGGAAATTCTGAAAACATGACCTGCTGGGGCACCTTGAGGACTGGAGTTAAGAAACACTGGTTTAGATGGGCTTGGTCACACACAAATAGATCAGAGTCCAAAAGGGTACAGAATCAAAATGGAGAGAGTAGGGTGAGAGCAAGCCAGGTCATACACCATAATCCATAGAATAAATACAAGCAAGAGCACAGGTATTTATTGCTACCACTGCTAAGCACTGCTGGTGTGTGAAACAGGTGTTTTAACCACTTGAGATCCGCGCTATAGCCAAATGACGGCTACAGCGCGGATCTCCTTTTCCGGGACTACGTCTATTGACGTCGTCCCGTGCACGAGCGGCCTGCGCGCCCCCTGAGGGGCGCGCGCGGCGCGCTCTGTGATCGGCGAGTCCATGAGACTCGCCTGATCACCGATCCGTGCAAGGGGTCGATCCCGACCCCTTATCACGTTATCAGCTGTCAGCCAATGACAGCTGATCATGTGATATAACGGAGCTGGTAATCGGCTATTATTCCTCCTCGCGCTGTCACCGGCGGCCGTGATCGGGACACGAGTCCCGATCACGCCCAGCCCTGCTAGTGCCCACCTGCCCCCTGCCAGTGCCCACCTGCCCCCTGCAGTGCCACATGTATTAAAAGTAAGTGCCCCCCGTCAGTGCCACCCAGCAGTGCCCACAGTGCCACCCAGCAGTGCCCACAGTGCCACCCAGCAGTGCCACCCAGCAGTGCCCACAATCTGCCTCAAAGGTGCTGCTCCCCAGTGCCACATATCCGTGCCCATCAGTGTCATCTACCAGTGCCCAGCAGTGCCGCCCATCAGTGCCCAGCAGTGCCACCTATCAGAGCCACCTATCAGTGCCACCTATCAGTGCCCATCAGTCCCATCTATCAGTGGTACCTATCAGTGCCCATCCGTGCCACCCATCCGTGCCACCCATCCGTGCCATCTTATCTGTGCCCATCTTTGCCCATCAGTGCCGCCTTATCTGTGTGCACCGGTGCAGCCTTATCTGTGCCCACCGGTGCCGCCTTATCTGTGCCTATTAGTGCCACCTTAACTATGCCTATCAGTGCCCACCAGTGCAGCCTATCAGTGCCCACCAATGCAGCCCATCAGTGCCCACCAGTGCAGCCTATCAGTGCCGCCTAATCAGCGCACTTCAATGAAGGAGAAAAATGACCCGTTTGCAAAATTTTATAACAAACTATTAAACATGATTTTTTTTTTTGCATCTTTTTTTGTTTGTTTAGCAAAAAATAAAACTCCGAGCTGTAACTAAATACCACCAAAAGAAAGCTGTATTTGTGGGAAAAAAATGCTAAAAATTTAATTTGGGTACAGTGTTGTATGCCTGCGCAATTGTCATTCAAAGTGCATCAGCGCTGAAAGCTGAAAATTGGTCTGGGACTGATGGGGGTTTAAGTGCCCAGTAAGCAAGTGGTTAAAAATGGGCGGAAAGAAACTGGCCAATCACTGTTTCCAGGTAAAGGCTGTCTTGGGTGACTTTTGCTTATCCTTAAAGGGCCAGTGCAAGTCCTGGTACTGACCGTATTGTTTTTTTGTCACTAATTTCAATTCCAACCTTTCATGCAACTATGCACGTTTAAAAGAAAGTATACAAGTGCAGTTTATATAGCCCTGCATTGTTTGCCTAGCACACAAAGAACCAGCTAATGAGTATACGTGGAGAATGTGTCAAATGCAACTCTAAAGCTCTATTCACACTGGTACGACTCCAAAGTTGCGCAATTTGGATAAGACTTTGGCTTGGACCAGTGATAATGGACAACTGTTGCACATAAGTTCCATTGTATAAAATTCAGGTACAACTTTCATGCAACTTCTGAGAGTTAACATTGAAGTCTATGGCCTTCAAGTTGCATGAAAGCCAGACTAAAGTAGTGCATGAACTACTTTGAAGTTGATGCAACTTTAAGTTGCACTTATATGAATGGATATAATTGGAAACCATGGGGAACGACTTGTCAAGCAACTTTGATGTCCAAAGTTGCATGACAAGTTGCACAAGTGTGAAAGGAGCCTAAACAATAAAGACAATATGACCTGAAACAAAAACACTAGGTTCAGCTGATTTTTAGGTCTGCTTTAATATCCTAATATGATCGTATATAGTATGCACACTTTGAGTAGGGGGGAGCCCTGTTGATTAACAAAGGTACCTCAAAATATAGATGAGTAATTTGGAGTACATAATCCTTGGGTAAAGAATATGATTTAATATGTATGTAGCGCCACCCCCTCCCCACCCCCCCTCCGGGTATACTGGGATCAAGGAGGTACCTCCAGAGACAGCGGACAAGCTTACATTCATCCCGGGGCTGAGTCCATGGCTATAATGGGAAGTTAGAACAGAATTTTGGCACCAGTCACTTTATATATTTGCAATGCTTTAATAAGGAACTTGAAAGAAGTAGTAGTAGGAGAGAGGGTTAGGGGAGGTTTCAGATACCATATGCAGATCACTTACAGACTCCTTGAATCCAAAGGTAAAACAGCTTTCTCTTTAGCAGACATTGACTACCTGGATAGGCCTCTCACACAGACCTAGCAGCTGGTAGAATTTCTGGACAAGCCTCTCTCACAGACTTAGCAGCCAGAAGCTAGTTACAATGGTTTAGATTGTAGAATAGGATTCAGCTTCACAGTGTCTGAACATTTAAGCCATCCAGCAACACTTTAAGAGTAGTTTAGCTATAGACGTGTCCTCCAAATGAGTTACCAGGCCCTCATGAGAGACCATCCTTCCTCCTGGCTCTCTCCAGCAAGGGTCTTCCCCTGGATCTCCTCAGCTTGGATCAGCTTCTTCCACACAGGCAAGACAGGCTAAGGACCACCACATGATTAGTAGGCCCCAGACAGGCTTCTGGGCCTACTTACAGCAACACGTCCTCAGGCCAGGAAGGCCCCAAGGTATTAGAAGACACAAAAGCACATGGCTCTGCCCAATAAATACCCCCCTTCCCAGAATGCACAGTGGCCGGGAACCTCCTACTGGACTTTTCCGGAAAAGAATATTCATTACATAGATCAAACTAGTTGTAATTCTCATACAGGCCTGTGGTACCAGTGACACCTACTGGCAATAGTGAGAAATGCACAACTCAGTTAAGTTTAGAGCAGAACCAAATAAACTATACAATAAAAACTGAGCTGTTTACAAAATTTACAAAATTTACACTATAGCCTCAATTGTAGGAATGGGGGCTACATGTACAAGAGGCTTATTCATTTCTAAACAGTTTAATATAATACAGTCCTTAGCTTATGTTCAGTACCAACTTACCGGTACCATAGAGTCTAAATTGCGAAAAAAAAAACAGTAGGCATTTCCTAGCCCATGGGATGTTGAAACAATCTTTTGCCATATAAACTCATAAGAACATTAAAAATCATTCTACAATGCTTTTATTCTCATTGGAGGATTCTTCCCCCATGCAAAGTAGAGCCCAAACATGGATTTTTTCTCCCTGACCAGTTGAACACAGAACACAAGCATCAGTCATGACCAGTAGCTAAAATCTTTCCTCTTATATGCTGCAAACAAAAAGAGGTTGTAACTTCTATTTTCACTGTTGGAGAAATGTGCCATCAAGAGTAAATAGCATGAAAGCAGTTGTGCCACATCTCAAATCTACCTTCTTCTTTTGCATGCAAACCTGACAGTTCCCTCACCAATGTCTATACTGCTACAAACTTCTTTATTGTAGCTCCCTGCTACTCCCTCTGCCCACATTGTCCAAATCACTTAACAATTACTGTAACCCTATACAACACCTTTGCACAGACTTTACAGAGTAAACTCTGATACAAGTTTCCCCACACTGCCCACAGAAGCTTCTGCTGCAGGTAATCCTAAAATGTCCACGCTGTGTGTCCTATAAATATGTGTGAGGTTCTATTATACATAACCTTGGCCCTTCTGGCCATATTCATTTCCCAGTTTGTCCTCTTTATACCTGATCTACAATCAGCTGGAAATTTGCTTCCTCTCTACCCCTTCCTGCTGTACACAATCTGTGCCCTCTCTGCCCATCTCTCATCAGCCCCAGTTGATTTTGAGCTTCTCCTCTGCATCTTTTTCCAGTGGAATATTTTCCACTGCTAATTCTAAGCCCTTGTACACCGGGTCGGACATTCTGACAACCAAATCTTGTCTGATCGGAAATTCTCTACACACAATCGGACAAAGTCCGATCGGATCATGTTGTCAGAAAATGTTATAGCCCAGCTGGAAAACTTGGTCCGTCGGATACTCCGACGGAAACAGTCCGATGGAGCCCACACACAGGCGGATTATCCGACAACACAGTCCTATCGGACATTGTCCATCGAAATATCCGACCGTGTGTACAAGGGCTAAGAAACAATTATCCCCCACTCTGCCTCCTCTATACTCTGTCAACGACTCTCTACCTTTCCCTTCACCCATGCTTAGAACCTGCTCTAATTTAACGCCTGATATTCCATGGTGAGCTGCCACTCCTCTCTCCCTTACAGTTTCTACCATGGTCATCTTTCATTCTGTCTACTCTGTGCCTGCCTGGCACACAATCAGTTGGTATTATATCTCCTTCTCCGAGTCCTCAATCAACTGCAAATCTGAGCCCCCCGTCCATGTTGAGATCCCCTTCAGGCTTTTCTAACAATAACCACAGTCAGTACCAACCACCAATAAGCCATAATCAGTTTCTGGCCCTTCTTCTCTCCCATTTCCTCTTCATACTACAATCAGCTTCCATTCTATTTCCTCATATGATCAGATCAGCCTGATCAAATAATATGTTACCAACTAATTCATACTAGCATGTTATGACTCTCCAAAAGACTAAAGAAAATTGGACCTAGGTTAAATCATTAATAAATGAGCACACATTTACTAGTTTATAAGTAAGGTTAGGCTATCTGGTTATTACCAATGTGCACCTTGAAGTACTTTACATGCATATATTTGCAGACGCCCATCATAAGCAATGCTCTGCATTACATATCCTTGTTATACACAAGAGAATAACTATGTTCTCATACAACAGTAGTGCATATAGCTAAAAAAATGTCCTGTTTAAACTCATGCTACTGATCTCTGAGGGTAACCTGCTTCCCTTTCTGTCCTATAAGACAGATTTAAACTTTCACTAATGCATTATGGAGCAGCTCTGACAAGAAATGGTATATTTGTTGTAAGGGAACTCTGCACGTTATCATACCATGAAATGAGTTGCTTGATGAAATACGACATTCTTTTCAGCTACTGAGGAGAGAGATTACACTCGCTAAGGCAGTTATTTAGTGGCTATTTCTTATTTACTGTTTATCACAGCTGGTTGGAAGAGAGACAGTTGCTGGTATGGCTGTGATATGCTGCTTCGCACCTTTGGTATTTTAAAGTTTTATTATGTTTTCCCACAATCTTGCATTTGATGGATGACACTTACACGCTCTCTTCTGAACGTCTTACTGAGAAGGAGGCAGGAAGAGAAAAAGGTCATTGTGGATTTGAGCCATTTTAACCTTTGCTGTCAAAAAGCATGACACAGACTTGCTACTTATGATTGAGGCAGCAGATGTGTCATCCTCAGGAGAGGAAAAGGGCCATTGGGATTTCAAATCGGGCATATTATGACCAATTAAACTAAGAGGCCATGGTACTGTCCTGTAACCAAGGCCTTCAGTGACAGTATCAGACTTATAAAGAAATAACAGGCCAATAAAAATATCCTTTCAATAATTATAAAAGCAGGGGCATTGAGGGACGCGTGACCTTGAACAAATCTGTCTATATTTATGTAGAGAATACTGCCTACAGTGACCTTGTGAGGCTCTCACTGCGAAAATCGTTATAGGAAGGACACAGGGTTCACAAATGCAGAGTGTGGGGCTCAGAAGTATTAAGAGTGGAGAAGACTGTTTTTACAGCCTCCTCCAAATTTTGGTATTCTCAGATTGGGGTCCGTAGTTTGGAGATGTCAGTGTGCTTTGGGAGGGAAGAAATCTCGAACCCAGTGTTAATGTGTTGCAGAAGACTAGCTGGGTATGTGTCTAGGTGCACACAGCCCTTATAGTGACTTGGGTGGGGTCTATGCTCAACTTACCATGCCAGTTTGTGATCTGCAGAATCTTTTAATTAAGGACATGTTTTATTCTTGTTGGACTTGTGGACTCATTCAATAAATACTATGGTTTTACACTATGTGGCAATCTCTCTTCTTTTATATCATTTGCATGAAAGAAAAAGGAAAAACAAGCAAGGCTGATTTCAATGCCATCTTAGTCGGCTTTCCATGGATGGATCCTTAATGGGGTGTGTGAATCCATGCTTTGGTAGGCTCCTATAGCGTGGAGTCTATCTATCCAGTAAGGGAACATCTTTTATACTTCACGGTTGAAGGTGCACTGTTATACTTCATTACAGGAATCAGGAGTGTTTGGACACACATATAGACAGATTTATTATCCAGTATTTTTAGACACTAGCGTGGAAATTTGTTGTTGTTCTTATAATGACAGACCTGGCCAAAGCTCAGGGCTCCAGTCACGAGACAGTTGTGGCCTCCAGTTAGGACAGAGAGGTGCTCTACTCAGGAGACAGCACCCCATGCTAGGGGGGATTATATGTCCACAGGAGAGAGGTGAGGCGGTTAAGCAAGTCTGAAATCAGAGAGTTGGGACAACTCGGCACTGTTTTGTTGGTGACCACCCCCTGCATGTTCAACTGTTTTGCCTCAAACTTTTCTTTACCTTGTTTAATAAAAGTAGGCTGGCATGCCTTAAAACCACAGTTCACACTGGCACAGACTCACTACAAAACACTTTTTATCACTGAGCTTAACAACCCCCCATGTCACACTACCCACTTCGTTTTAGTCACATCACAATTTCTGAGGACCATTACTCTGGTCAATGACGTGTCAGTCTTCTATTGCAAGATTCCTCACATATTTATGTGTCATATCACTGAACGTATATTCTTTAGCTATAGGAAAATATATGACCTATACCAGAATCCTACTTGGTTAACGCCATCTAAAACTAGAAAAATCTCGTAGTTCTAGTTTAAAGGGAAGATAGTTGTGAGCAAACTACAGTTTGAGCTATGGAACTTGTAAACAAAAAGATTTTTAAAAGATGTAAATAGATGGTAGACATATGAAAAGAAGCCTAGAGTTCCACCTGCTGGCTCAAAAAGAGAATGCAAACTATGAATATACAACATTTCATATTAACCAGACAAATATTTTTCTTCTATTTTTTTAATAGCCCTGACCATAATAAAGAAAGAAAGGCTTTCCAAATAACACTACACTACCTTAAAGCCTAACCATTTCTGTTCATTCTATACTTCTATATACTTCTTTAATAAAATGTCATATAAAACTTTTAAAAACAGGCAAGGAGTGACCAAAAGTATTTACCTTGCCAAAATTGACCAAAATTGCTAAATGTATCTGAAGAAAAACATAGTTGTTTCTCATGGTAACCATACATTTTTTATGAGAGTACAACAAAAAAAAGGGTTAATTCCCTGGCAGCCCAATAACAGACAGTTAAACAATACTTGTTCAATGACCATCATTATAATATCATATAGTATTCAACTGTGCTAGTTACACAGTAATTCAAGACATGGGGAAACAATAGTGGTCAATCACAAAATGTTATTTTCTAACGCTCTTTTTTTTTTTTTTTTGCTGTTTCAGTAGGATTGGGCAACAGTCCTCATATAAACAGACTACATTAGGCAATGATTAACTGAAGTTTATGAGGTGCCTTTAGCCCTTAACCAATGTTATTGTTAAGTATTATAAAGGATCCAGTGGCAGATCATTCATTAAGAAAAAAGAAAAATATTCCCATAAGGTTATATGCATTTTTAGGTATTTTATGCCTGATGTTTACCTCTATAGAGATCAAAAAACCCTAATGCCGCGTACACACAGTCAGAATTTCAGTCAGCAAAAGACCGATGAGAACTTTTCGTCGTAAAATGCAACCGTTTGTATGCTCCATCGAAAATTTTGCTGGACGAATTTCCGGCAGCGAAATATTGAGCGCAGGTTCTTAATTTTTCCGACTGAAAAATTCAGATCGTGTGTATGCAATTCCGACACGCAAAAACTCACGCATGCTCAGATTCAACTACGAGACAGAACCTATTGACTACTGGCTATTGAACTTCCTTTTTCTAGTTCCGTTATACGTACCCGCATTCTTGACAGTCGGAATTTGGTGTGACCGTGTGTATGCATGACAGCTTGAGTGAAATCCCGCCGGAATTTCCGTCAGGAAAACCATCAGAGCTTTTTCCGACCAAAATTCTGATCGTGTGTACGCAGCATGAGACTGTTGCTCGGTGCAACAATCTTCATAATTATGTCAGCAGCCCCAGTAGACTAAGAGCTGTCACACAAAAGGGTATGTCAGTGAGTGAATGTGCCCAGAAGTCCGGTCAGTTACCTCCCCCACCGGAAGAGGAGAAGGCTGTTACATTGCTGGAGGGAGTGGGAACTGTGGCAGTGCTAGAAAATCGATTCTTCCTGAAGAAGTCAAAAATTTAAAGGCAAACTGCAAGTGAATAAGAAATAATGCTGTAAGTGCGCATTTAGAATATTTAAAGTGGACCTTCAGTCATTTTTTTTAATATTTCTCTCTATTAAATCTTCTGCCCTTGTTGTTTTAACTTTGGATAGTAAAACCCTTTTTTTCTGCCAGTAAATACCTTATACAGCCCATTTCCTGTTTCTCTTCTGGTAATAAGCCTAGGCTTATGACATCATGCACAGCTCTCTCGTGAGAGTTTGCCAGGAAGGGAGGTGGGATGAGTCATGAAAGCCAATGAGAGCTGCAGAGCTGGAAATGTGCCTCTGTGTGTCTGTGTAAATCCAGGAAGTGAACTGGCAGCAACTTCAGCTGCCCACAGTTAAAATGGTTGCAGCCAGGAGGGAGATTTCTACAGCATATTTGGCAAGTACAGAATCACAGTATATATAAAATAATATGCAAAGTGGTTGGAGGGAAGCTTCAGAAAGGCAAATATGTTTTTTATTACAAATTATGTGAGCAGACTCCAATTCCTCTTTTATTAGTATGTGCGGGGGCAGAATGGCACCCCTGCACGAAACCCCGTACCTGTACGGGGTTTCCTTTAAGAGCCGCCAGTGGGCGTGCTCCCACCGCCAGAGGGGCACGCACCTGCTGGGGGACCAGATGCATGTGGCGGGCGGATGGGATCGCCACCTGCCATGTGCGATCGCACACACAAGCGCCAGCATGGGGAGTTCTGTGTGTAAACACACAAATCCCTGTGCTGTCAGAGAAGAAGAGACATGTCGTTTGTTCCTAGTAAGTAGGAACAGCAATACATCTCCTCTCTTACTGAGTCCTATCCCCATACAGTTAGAACACACTGAGGGAACACACATTTAACCTCTTGATATGTTTAAGAATATATATTGGTAAACTGATGAAGAAATTATTTATTAACATTTTTCTTTGGGGATATTTATTATAGCAAAAAGTAAAAAATATAGTTTTTTTTTTAAATTGTCGCTTTTTTTGTTCATAGCGCAAAAAATAAAAACCACAGAGGTTATCAAATACCACCAAAAGAAAGCTCTATTTTTGAGAAAAAAAGGACACAAATTTTGTTTGGGTATAGCATTGCATGACCAAGCGATTACCAGTTAAAGCGATAAAGTGCCAAAGTGTAAAAAGTGCTCTGGTCAGGGGGTAAAACCTTCCGGGGCTGAAGTGGTTAAATACCACTGTCATTTGCAGCCAAAAACAGGATTATTGACCAAATGAAAATAAACTGGACTCCTGCGCTACCAGAGGAAATGTGCTCTAATCAGTATGGCTGCATTCACACAAGATCGCTGCGATTCCGCCGCGTGATTTCAAATGGCTACAAAAATCAGGACATGTTTGCTATGCCATTAATTCTAATGGCACCCCAATTGTGCCGTGGTTTTGTCGCTCAAAAAGGAACATGAGGAGAATTCTTTTGGGCGACAGCATCATGCGTTGCAATTTTCTGCTATTGCAAGCGTGATTCACTATGCGCTAATTGCGACGCAATTGGGCTGCATTTTGCACCATTTGAAATCACGGAGCGGAATTGCAATCACATGTGAATGCAGTCTTAGCCCTTGTACACACGGTCGGAAAATGTATGATCGGACCATGTTGTCGGATAATCTGAGTGTGTGGGCTCCATCGGACTGTTTCCGTCGGAATATCCGACGGACCAAGTTTTAGAACTGGGCTATAAAATTTTCCGACAACATGATCTGATTGGACTTTGTCTGATCATTTGTAGAGAATTCCGATCGGACAAAGTGCCACACATGCTCGGATCAAATTCCTAGACAAAAGCTATTGGCTACTAGCCAGAACGTAGTCCCATCGTAACTAAATTACGTCATCACGTTACGAACGATCGGATTTTCCGTCAACTTTATCCGACCGTGTGTATGCAACACCAGGCGGATGTTGCATACAAAATCTGACGAATTTTGTTGTCGGAATGTCCGACCGTGTGTACAAGGGCTAAGTGTATCAAAATATAATCTAATAACTGTGAAGCGGCTGTAAACACCAAACTTGTGTTCTTAAAATATTGAACAATAAACAAAGTAGTGCGCTGCTATTTAACTGTCATAATGCAATACAGTATATATATAACACATAAATGACTAAAATAAGTCTGTCAATAATGTGACGTGATCACTAATATGTGAAAAACAAAATTTAAATATCCATGTGGTTGCGACATAATGTGTAGAGTGTGCCGGAGGCAGTCGAGGACTGAAAGCGACATAGGAGGGCACTCTGCCCACGTTTTTATTATGCTCTGTGGCGTTTTAACTTTTTTTTTATTGTAAGTGCAATGTTTTGAGCAATAAATGGGCACATTTTTAAACACTACACCACGAGAGGGTCTGTAATATGTCTGTTACTAAACCCAGGACCCTGCTTTCACTAAAGCTGGTCTCCCATAGTAGGGAAGGGAGTGTCACAGCTCCAGGAGGATCATCTAATAACAAAGCTCTCCACCCAGCTAAAGAAGCCACAGGAGCCAACAATGCATGTAGCAATGAATGAAAAGTGGTTCTGGACAGACGCACTCTGAAAAAAGCCTTTTATTAAAAAAAATACGAAATCCAAAATTACATGTCACGGCAGAACAAGAGCTGATGCGTTTCACACTACACACAGTGCTTAATCATAGCTATGATTAAGCACTGTGTGCAGTGCGAAACGCGCCAGCTTTCTTGTTCTGCCGTGACATGTAATTTGGGATTTCTGTGTTTTTTTTTTTAATAAAAGGATTTTTTAGGAGTGCGGCTGTCCAGAAACAATTTTCATTCAATGGTCTCCCATAGTACACAGAACATGGGAATGCAATTATTTTAGTAAATATAAACTGCTAAATACCTTTTTTCATCAGCAGTGTATAGCAGTCTTGTGACTTCTATCAGTGCCTGGGTAAATCTCGTAGGAATTGTTTTCATACTGCACTGGTTGTCCTTTTAGGATTCAGGACCCCTGGCCCTCTGTCTGCAGTGCTGATTGGCCCTGTGCTGATCACATGCACTCTCCCAAGAAAAAAAAAACTCTCTAGCAATACACACCAAACTGAGCATGTGCAGCCTAACTCCAGTAACTCTGTCTTATCCGGATATGTTTTGGATACGGGGAGGATCTGTGCAGATAGGATCAAACAGCCTTTTTACACAATGCGGGGGATTAACCCCTTAGGTTCCACAGTGAGTATAACAAGCATGTTTTACTGCATATACTGACTGATTTTACTGTTGTGGGTTTAGAAACACGTTAACATTGGAAGTATTGTAAATGCTATCTGGAAGGCCCCTAGAGAACAGGAGACTGGGAAATCATCTTGTAGAACTACATACTTGATGGATGAGGTTAACTAGGTGCAATATCTGGTACACACAGAGGAAGCACGTGTGAATTTACACAAAGAACACTCAAATATATCAAAAGGTGTGGGAGTTTTCTGAGCACTAAAGAAACAACGAGTTTCTATTGAATATTTGAATTTTCATTTTTCACGCATTATTAGTGATCACTTCACATTATTGATGGACATATTTTAGTCAATTACGTGCTATGTGTATATTGCATTGTGACATTTAAACAGGTTTATTCTAATTTAATTGAATATCTTCAATGTATTAGTACATAGCAGCGCACAACTTTGTTTTTTTTCATTGACACAATGTCGTGAAGACATAATAGTTGAAACAGAGTAGACAATTACATTCAAAACAAAGCTATTAACATAGAAAAATTGAAATAAAAGGCAAAAACAAATCATTTTTTGTAACAGCAAATTGAATAAAACACCAAACATCCTTTGTTCTGAGTTAGAAACACATATAGTAACTTCATAAATTAAATACAGACTGAGATACAGTAGTTACGTAAAAAAAATATGTTTTCTACGGTGTTTCATTTTTAGTCTTAATCAAGTTGGCAAAAAGTCTGCTTGTTTACTGAATATATGTAGGCAGAAAGTGACTTGAAAAAGTGATCCTAAACAAATGACATCTAAAAATAGTACAATTAGGATCTTGTTTAATAAGATATATAAAGAAATAAAAAAATATATATATATCAAAGCACAGTAGCAAAAGAAACAAGTCATCTTTGTAGTTCAGTGAAAAAAAGTGTTCTCTCAAGTAGCTAAACATTTAATAAGCCAACACATTCTAATTTATATTTGAAAGTTACTCTGTAAAAAGTTGAGTTTTACTAAAAATGCAGCCACCTTTAAAAAGGTCCTATGAAACTTGTTCTTTTTAAGTATGGATATTCTCTGTTCTAGTGACTTGTGTTGCTGTGGAGGCGTCAATGGCTCCTAATAGGCATCTGCTGTGCTGTACATTCCATCATCAACTCATAGCAAAAAAAATAAAATAAACTTTCACTAGCTTATGACAGTCAATGCCAAAAAAAACATGATTTCCTATTGGCTCCCATACTGCTTTTTGCTCTTTGCCTATAGACAACCATTTATACAATAATAAAACAAAGGTAAATGTAAACAAAAAAGTATAACATACCTGTTAAGATCCCATATCTTGCTGTTATTATCCAAGGAACAGGAAGCTATGAAGTCGCCACATGAATGCCAGGAGCAACCCCACACTGCATGTGTATGTCCTTCCAATGTCAGGATACACTCTGACTTGGCAAAGTCCCAGATCCGGACAGTTGTGTCACCTGAACACGTTGCTAGCTTGGTGCCACTAATAGGGAAGATAGGGAAAAATTGATATGTTAATCAATTAATTATTGACTATTGGTAATGAATGTATTCCTAATTATTATCTGATTGAATCACTTGTATGTCAATTTAAAAGTATTTGACCATACACTACATAATATTTTTACTTTTATTAAATATCCTTACAGTGTATTGCATACTGATTTTGTTAAAAAAAAAAAAAAGATGGCATTGCATATATGAAATTGCATAGGGAATAATATAATCCAGCTTTCCCCATGCCCTCTACATCAATCTACTCAACAGAGGTGCCCAGTCTGTCCAAAGAGAGAGCAGCATTACTAATGTGAGAAAACCTGTGCTTCTTATAAAATGTTGTGCATGCATCAAGCATAGACGTAAAAAATAATGCACTGAACTATCGATTTTTTTTCCCAAGAAAATTTAAGTAGAAAAAAAAAAAACTATTACAGAAATCTCAATCAACTGTTGTACATAACTGAGTTTTAAAACAACAAGATTTCAATACATGTAGAATTTTTTCACTTCAGCATAAACCTTTACATGGTGGATCTGGACCTACTATTCCGTTCAGTACTTTATCCAAGATGGGGTGTGCGACTACTGCTAAGATTCTCAGACTAGGGGTGGGGAAGGGAAGGTGTCTTAAGTAAGACACTTGGGAATAGTTTAATTGCTTTTGGGAGGAGTTACGATTATTAGTAGGGAGGGATTCGCCATGTGTTAGGTCCAAGTTTGGTTATTATAGAGTGTAGCTGAGGTTTATTTGAAGTGGAGTTGTAGGGAGAATCTGGATACATTAGTAGGGGGGGGGGGGTGGGGTAGTGGGAAGGGGAGCATAGAGGAGGAAAGGAGAAAAGGAGGAGAGTGTGAGGAGGAGAGAGAGAAAGGAGGGCGGAAGAGAGAGAGAGAGAGAGAAAGAAAAAAGGGGGGGGGGGTGTTGGAGAAGGTGGGGGGGTGTCAGGCCGCGTACACACGGCGGATTGTCTGGCCAACTAAGTTCGTCAGACAATCCGACAGACAGTCCGTTCAAAATTTGCATGAACGGACTTGACCATACACGATGAGCAGACAGTCCGCTGAAAGCGTGCGTGATGACGTGTACAGCACGTACGACGGGACTAGAAAAACGACGTCCTATACACTGCAATGCAACCTTTGGCCGTGTAAATCCTTTCTGAGCATGCGCCATACTTAGTCCGTCCAACTTGCCTACACACGAGCGGACTGTCCGCTGGAACCAAGTTTGGACGGACAAAACCAAGTTTGAACGGACTGTCTTACGGAAATTCCGTAAGACTTTGTTCGTCAGATTGTCCGCTGAAAAAGTCTGCTGAAGCCCACACACGAGCGGATTGTCCGCTGAAACACGGTTCAGCGGACTAAGTTGGACAGACAATCCGCCCGTGTGTACGCGGCCTAAGTCTAGAACTTCCCTCCTCAGGTTTTTTTTTTTTTTCCATAACCAAGTTTATTATGTCAAAGAAAAAGAAAAAAAGAAAAAGTGCATACATATTATTACATACAGCCAAAGTGTCACTGATATCAGAAGGGTGTACAGTAAGTTGAGTACAGCCGGTTCAAAACCGGTGTCATGAATAACAAACATTTGTAAAAAGGATCAAAAACAGGGAGAGAGCAGTAGCTGGTCCCGACCATGTGGGTCAGCTAGACCTAAACCAAAACACACAGTTAGGGGCAAACCATCTAACTGGCAACATAGATTCAAAATGCCTTACGTACAAGTATCGGAGTCTTGTAACAAACAATCCCATATTCTGTCGTATTTGGCCAGGCATTCCCTGTTAATATACATAACCTTTTTATATGGTAAATTATTATTGACCTCCGCCTTCCACTCCACCAGCCCAGGGGGTGCGGGCCGCATCCACTTCCAGGCAATGACCTTCCGCACCGAGAACAAGGTTTCATGCAGGAACGTCTTGGCGTATTTGTCTATAGTATCTGGAAGCACCCCGAGTAGGCATTGTTTTGGGTCTAATGTGACCGGAGAGCCCATGTGATCGTGCAGGAATGTTATAACTTGCACCCACAGGCCTTGTATTTTAGGACATGACCAGATTAAGTGAAAGAACGTACCCACCTCACTCCCACACATCTGACATCTGACAAAGGGTAGATTGAGTGCTTCTGTATCTGGCAACCCGAAGGGGGGTGAGATATGCCTGGTGGATAATATAAATTTGGGTCAGTCTGTCGGCAAGTTTGGGTGAGACAGCCTTGCAGGATTCCAAAGCCTTCTCCCATTCCCCATCCTCCAAAGGGCCTATCTCTCTCTCCAACCGGGGCCTGAGATTATATGCCAGTTTGGTGGAAATGGGGGTAGTGAGCATGTCATAGAAGGACAAAGTTAATTTGCGGGGGTTAGTACTCTTGATTATGGCCATTAGTGCATTAGTGGCTGACTGCGGGATGGATTCCGAAAACTGAGCCTGGGCCGCGTGTCTCACCTGTAAAAATTGGAAGAGCATGTATCTGGGGAGTGAAAATTCTTCTCTAAGCGTGGCAAAGGTTTTAAGAGTTCCGTCAACAAACAATTGATGCATATAGAGAATTTTACAAGTTGTAAAAATTCTGAGTTTTATTATGCCATAATGGAGTGTAATCATTATAGAGTGGTATCCCTAGCTTGACAGAAGCCAAGTCTCATATGCGTCTGTAATGGTATAACAAAGTCTATCTGTTGTCCCCCAGGCCCACCCCGCTAAGGCCCATCGCCAGAGTGTAAATTGAATCTTCTGTGCATGGAGCCCACCTCGGGCATAGCAGTTGGAGAAACCGCCCTCTGTCCATTTTGTCTATATGGTACAGTTGGGATAATTGTGCCGCAATGTAATAAAGATTAAAATCGGGAAGGGCCATGCCCCCCAGGTCTGTGGGGTTTTTAAGCACCTGCCAAGCTAATTTGTGTCAGTTGTTTCCCCATACAAAGGGTTTAAGAAGGGCCTCAAGGGATTTAAAATGCTTCAAGGGTAAGTATATTGGGGAGTGCCAGAGAACATAGAGGATATTGGGTAGCAGAACCATTTTGATGAGGTTTACCCGGCCCCAAACCCCCAGTGGTAGATGGGCCCAGGCCCGTAGTTTGGATTTAACGTGGGAAATTAGAGGGCTTAAATTTAAATGTATATAATCTGTCGGTGATCTGGATACGCATATCCCTAGATACTTGATAATACTGACTCGTAATGGCAAACTGCCCTGAAATTCAGTCGGTGGGAAGCTGTCAAGTGGAAGAATTTGGGATTTCCCCCAGTTGATCTTTAGCCCGGAGAAGGTCCCGGACCTTTCAATTGTTTGGAGAGCCGCGTGCAGAGAGGGGCCCGGGTCTGCCAGGTATAACAATGTGTCATCAGCATACATGCTGATCTTTTCAGTTAGGGCACCATGGCTCAATCCCATGATCTCTGGGTTAGCTTGGATGGACACGGCCAAGCCCTCCTCAGGTTTTAAAGGAATGTGGGGAATTCCAATAGGAATTTATTTATACCTTGGATGGGGGACAAACCCTTAAAGGGCGAGGGTTGTCACGTCTCTATTCTATACATTTCAGAAGACACCAGGAATGCTGCATGTTGGAAACACAGCTGCAGCCTTGAGCAGACAAGGAAGTGAGAAGACAAAGTACTCTGCATTTTTTC
Organism: Lithobates pipiens; assembly: GCF_037356315.1. Classification (NCBI taxonomy): domain Eukaryota; kingdom Metazoa; phylum Chordata; class Amphibia; order Anura; family Ranidae; genus Lithobates; species Lithobates pipiens. The sequence goes on from NW_027507784.1 coordinate 133,607,997, forward strand.
CACAGCCCTATAGTACATGAAGGGCCTTAAAATGTAAGTCAAGACAAAATAAAAATAAAAAAACTAATGTAATACATCCATGCAATACATGCACATTTTTTTCACATATTGTCCCATTTTAAGACCCTGTAAGTACATAAAAACACCTATTGAAATCCTAGAAATGCATTCATTTCCTAATTTATTGTGGGGGAAATAAAAAAATAATTTTGATTCATGTGTGGTGGGCGTAAATGTTCTTTAATCCAAGCTAATATGTGGAAAGGTCAATTTGTCTCCCAGAGATAACACAGGAAATGTGCACTGCACACAGAGGACATTTTGGGGTTTCTGACAAAACATAGCTTTGGGGCATACCCTGGCTAGTAAGTGTGCATAACTATGTACCAACCATAAAAGTAAACCTTACTTACATACTTAACCTCCAACATTAAACACACATTGCCCAGTACAACATCCATCAGAAGTAGTACAAGTTGTAATATGTCCAAAGAAGAATTCTCTCCATCCTATACACCAGGACCTGCCATCATAAGGACACCAACTTGCGGAGTTAAAGATGGGTATGAGATTCTCGATCCTCTATAAAGAGCATTATGAAGAGTCTCAAAAGATCCCAAATGAGCTGCCTCTAGGACTACTAAGGCATTCGTTTAATCAAAAATTAGCCAATTGTGGGCATGAACAAGAATAGCTGCCAGATAGTATGTATAAATGCCTGGGTGGGCCAGTCCCCCCTGTGTCCAAGGTCTGCATACATTTTTTTCTACTGAATCTGGCTGGATGTGATTGCCACAGGAATAAAGCAATGAGTGAATCCAACTGTTTGAAAAAGGACTTTGATATCCATACCGGGGAAGGTCTTAGACTACGGTATATAGCAAGACTGGGAGGCTTTTCATTTTAAGTAAATTTAATTTTCGCTATAAGGGATAGTGGGAGGTAAGATCAAGCCCTCAACCATTGCTTACACCACTGTAGCACTGGTGACAAATTAAGTTTGTGGAAATACTGGACATTAGAGAAAATATTAACCCCCCAGGTCCCTGACAGTGTGTACCCATTGTAACGTGAATTAGGATCTGCCATTTACTTTGCCCCTGGATCAAATCGGTAAAATTTCAATGAAAAATTGAATAGACAAAAAGAGAGCAAATACAAGAAGTTCATGGTTAGGGTTCAAATACACTTTAATCTTAGGCTCCACAGCATTTACCCTTTTTCTTAGGATGGGATTGCTAACCCAACCCCCAACTGATAGGGCCACTGTGTCAAGGTTTTCGGGTCATGGTCACAAACCTTCCTGGTTTGGCTGGCCTTACTAATAGTTATGCAACCATTGCTATAGCTCTCATGATCACCAAACCAAACAATCTTCTCCAGCATATCAAAGTTGGAATACTTTTGGGGGTAAAGTTCTGTTTTACATGTCAATATATATAATGACATGCCCCCTTAAATGAGAAGTACAGGCACAGCTTGTTTGGCTGTCCTTCTCCTGTGGATCACAGGCATGCAGATTCTGCATTCTGCACTCTTGTGACCCATTTTCAGCAGACAGCGGCTCTCTGCTCGGGGAGCTGTGAGAACACAGAGCGATCAACCATGTTTGATCACTCGGTTCTCAGTATTAGAGCCGGCATGGGACCGATGCTGCATCCACCTAAGTATGATTAAATAAAAAAAAGATTTCTAACTTCTCTTTCAAACCCAGCCTGTGCAGATAGAATGCCCACTTGCTGACTTGGAACCATCCGCAATCAGTGGAACTCTTTAATAAGACAGAAGTCAAATGCAACAAAATGTAACTTCAGCAAAGTGCAATATAGAGGATGTTTTCCAGTCTTTAGAAGAATAAGATGACCATGGAGGAGTTTTTCTAAAACTGGAGAGTGCAAAATCATGTGCAGCTGTGCATGGAAGCAAAGCAGCTTCTAACTTAAATTTTTTCAATTAAGCTTTGACAATAAAAAATAAAACCTAGGTTTACACTGCTGAGGGATTGAAATAGTGCGAGTTCAGCTAAACTCGCACAATTTCATACCCGTATGTCAGTCCGACTTCGGAGGCGATTGCCGAAACATCAGAGCGGGTTCCTGCCCAGATATTTATTGAAATCGCATCCCAAGACGCCAAAAGTACCACAGAAGCTACTTTTGAGAATCGGTGCAGCGAAGTTGGTGTAGCACCAATTTGGATGGTGCCATTGCCGCCAATAGCCCCTGATTTGGCATGCAATTTGACATGTCAAATTGCATCAATGTGAACCTAGGCAGAAGCTGAGTGGTTTATATGCACAGCTGCACTAGATTTTTCACTCTCCATTTTTAGCAAATAAACCCCAATGACTTTCAAAGCCTTGTCCCTGTGACAACTAATGCTGAACTGGACTGGGAACAAGAAAAAAGCAAAGAGGGTCTAGCTAGAACCGAACTAATGTGGAACCAAACAGGAGGGGAAAATGCAGGATGATACCAAATACAAAAGATAAGAACGTTATAGTGGCACTGGTCACTGCTAGATGTCAGTATATACCAGAACAAGATTGATGTATTGCAGTTCATTGTAACAACAGGGTATGTAATTTTAATAAGGAAACTAATGGAAAGAGAGAAAAAGAAAAATTGGGGAAGGGGATTTTAAAGGTGCCTAAAAAAACTAAGACTATAACATGTATAATAAAATCATTTTAATTTTTACATATGTTAAAAAAGATATAACAATCTTAGTCTAAGATTGTTATATCTTTTTTTAACATATGTACAAATTAAAATGATTATATATGTTACAGTCTTTTTTTAAGGCACCTTTAAAGTCCCCTTCCCCATTTTTGCTTTTTCTCTAAATACTTGGGATGTGGTGCCTTGCTCCACTCACCCTTGGCTGATTTATTTATTGTTCCATTGATGGAAAGAGAGCGTGCTTAAAGGATTTTGGCGACACTGCTTTTCATTTTTAACATGTATACAAACCAAACTTTGCTTGTGAAATAAACTTTGCCTTATAAAATCCCTGCCTAATCACGTTTGCAGAAAGGTTTATATACGTATCTACCCAGTTCAGCTCTTTGGACGTCCAAAGCGTGAATCTTTAACCACAAGCTGACGGTTTCAGTAGCAGCCATCAGCTTTGTTTAGCCGACATCCGGCTTCAAAGTGAAAATGTTGCAGGAGCTCCATAGCTACCGATCACTTTCACAGAGCTGGCAGGGCGGTGCTTCCCACCTTGTGCCGGCGGCCCCCCTTCTCCCGTGGTTCCTGGGCTCTCCAGCTCTTATGCCAGGAGGAGCACAACCGCCTACTAGGGGAGGGAGAGCGCTGTGAGACTGAGGCAAATGACTCAATCTTACATGCAAACAATGAAACCAGAAGTGATGTTGGGTATAGCCAGGGGACACATCTAACCAAGCCGATCTGTGCTTGGTTAGCCGATACAAAGGGCAGGGTCATAAAGAGTACCTGTCACCAGCCCAATGCTATCATATAGGAGTTTATTAACCACTTCAGCCCCGGAGCATTTGGCTGGCCAAAGACCAGAGCGTTCTTTTTGCGATTCGGCACTGCGTTGATTTAACTGACAATTGCACGGTCGTGCAATCCTTACATCCTTTTTTCCCCACAAATAGAGCTTTCTTTTGGTGATATTTTATCACCCCGGTGGTTTTTATTTTTTGTGGTATAAACAAAAAAAGGGCGATAATTTTGAAAAAAAAAAAAAACTTTTTTTTTACTTTTTGCTATAATAAATATCCCCCAAAAAATATATAAAAAGCTAAATTTTCCTCAGTTTAGGCCGGTACATATTCTTCTACATATTTTTGGAAAAACAAAATCATAATAAGCGTTTATTGATTGGTTTGCGCAAACATTATAGCGTCTACAATATAGGGGATAGTTTTATGCCATTTTTATGATTTTTTTTGTACTAGTAATGTCGGCAATCAGTGATTTTTATGGTGACTGCGACATTATGGTGGACAGATCAGACACTTTTGGTGCTATTTTGGGACCATTCACATTTATACAGTGATCAGTGTGATTAAAATGCACTGATTTCTGTGTAAATGTGATTGGCAGTGAAGGGATTAACCAGGAGGGGGCGCTGTAAGGGTTAAGTGTGTCCTAGGGAGTGACTCTAACTGTGGGGGGGAGGGGCTGCGTGTGACACTAGACTGATCACCGCTCCCGATCACAGGAAGCTGTGATCAGTGTCATTAGGCAGAACGGGGAAATGCTTGTTTACATTAGCATTTCCCCGTTCTTCCTCTTCGTGAGACGTTCGCGGGTATCCCCACGGACATCGAGTCAATGGGACTTGCGGTTGGACTCATGGAGCTTGCGACGGGGAATTCTATGCAAGCCTCGCGAGATCACGTACAATAACGTGATTTTGCGCAGAGGAGCCATCCTGCCGCAGTAAAACTGTGGCGGCTGGTCCACAGGCGGTTAACCATTTGTGATAGGAAACAAGTAAAAATAAATAAAATAAAGTTTTAAAAAATAAAATTATAACAAAATATATTCATTTTTTAATTTTTTTTTATTTCCCAAACTGGCTATAAGGAAATGGAGATCAGTGAAACAAGAACAGTATGAATGGATGTCAGACAGAATTTTAAAAAATTCAATGAATCAGTATGAATTAATGACCTGAGGAGGATAGAATAATTGGGAAGTAGTAACCATATTTTGGATGTTTAGTGTTTGTGTTCCTTGCAATGTACACAGTCATAAAGAAACAGATTTATTTTAATGAGGGTTTCTTATCAGCTGTGATAGTATAAAACTTGGTACAAAAAGAGTACAACTGTCAGATTAACTTAAGTAAAATTGAATATGAAATCGGCTATAAAACTGTGTTCTTTCCTGTTGCAAGTGAACTAGATTTCATATCAAACTATTTTTGTTTCTATTTGACGTGTTTTATTGCAAAAGAAATGTTGATTCATTTCATTTACAGTGAAGCAGATGGCCATGGAAGCCAAGCATCTCTGCAACATTTATTTTAGCTGTAATGTGATTGTTCTGCTTCATTCTTCCGGGCAAAGCTGAACTCCCTAATAAATGTGCAGCAGCTGAAACACTTTTGCGCACAAGCTTATCTTGGCATCATGAACACTGCTGTGCAAAAAATGATGGGTTTATGTAAAGATTTTTTTTTATTATTAGATGATGGAAGAGATAAGAGTTTAATGTTGTTTGTTAATTCAGCGATTACACACACATTTAAAAATGCCAGTACCAAAAATTACCATTGCCAATTTTCTCTGCAATAGTGGTTAAGTAAATTATTTAAAGACTATTGCCCACATGGAAATAATTATTTTAATAGCAGCTAATAGATCCCAAGTCTTGAACCCCTTAAAAAAAAAAGCTGACTTTTATTCAAGAGTTCTTAAAAGAGAAGTATGGCCAAAGCATTTTTGGCTGTACTTCTCTTGTCGTTCACAGGGGTGAACTTACTTTTGCTCTCCTGTGACCCAGAATCAACCAATGGCATGATATTGTCTGCTATCAGCTGACTCTTCCAGGCTGTGAAGAATCCCAACAATATTGTCAGGATCCATACGGCTGCCTGAGTGACAGCTGGCTCCACATTTTATCATGCAGCAGAGAGCCAAAGCCGGCTGTTCTTTCTCCAATCCCCTGCCCATAGCTCCAATGAGACAGTCACTGCTCTCATTTCCAAGCAGACCTAGAACTGAGTGATCAGTGGTCATGTGCTTGCTCAATTGTCAGGCTTACAGCCAATGTGAGACAGCTGCAGCACCCCACTGATGTTACAGCACAGAGGTGAGTATATAGGCTTATTTTTTTTGCAAACACCAAACTGTCAGAAAAGAATGACTAGATGGATGAATGAACAAACAAAAGAAAACTAGTTTACAGAGATTAATCACTTAAGGACTGGAAGATTTCCCCCCCCCCCCCCCCCCTTAATCACAAGGCCATTTTTTTGCGATACAGCACTGCACCATTTTACCTGACAATTGCGCGTTCGTGCAATGCTGTACCCAAGCAAAATTGGCGTCCTTTTTTGCTACAGATAGAGCTTTCTTTTGGTGATATTTTATCACCTCTAAAGTTTATTTTTTATTTTTTGCCCTTTGCAAAAAAAGACCAACAATTAAAAAAAAAAAAAAACAATATTTTTTACTTTTTGCTATAATAAATATCCCAAAATCTTAAAAAAAAAAAACAAATGTATTCATTAGTTTAGGATAATATGTATTCTTCTACATATTTTTGGTAAAAAAATAAATAAATAAATTGCAATAAGCATATATTGATTGGTTTGCACAAAAGTTTTAGCGTTTACAAAATAGGGGATAGATTTATGGCATTTTTTTATTATTTTTTTTAATAGTAAATCAGCGATTTTTAGTGGGACTGCGACATTGCGGCGGACAGATCGGACACTTTTGACACTTTTTTGGGACCACTGACATTTATACAGTGATCAATGCTATAAAAATGTACTGATTACTGTATAAATGACACTGGCAGGGAAAGGGTTAACGCTAGTTGTGATCAAGGTGTTCCCTGGGAGGTGTTTTTAATTCTCTTCCTCTCAGCCCCCCCCCCCCCCCCCGCCACTACTGGCCTCTCTCTCCTGCCAAGAGGTAGCAGCTTGCAACAATTCTCTGCACGTTCATTGACAGGTCCCTCTGCTGTCTCAGCCAATGAGGAAGAGAGTCCCCAGAAAGCCAAGGCTTTCATGCACGTCACTGGATCATAATAGGGCTCAGGTAAGTATTGGGGGGGTGGCTGTGGGGGATGCTGCACAGAGAAGTTTTCTTTTTACCTGCATGAATAGAATGCATGAAGGTAAAATACTTTGAGCCTTTAGAACCCGTTTAATTACACGTTAATGTCTACAGAGATTACCTGTGCCTTTTATATCCAACTAAAGTTCAGCTTTAATGAAGATGTATCCAATTGACATCCAGATTTCATATCTCAATTATAGCTGGAACCTGATGGACCAGTTTTCAGCTGGATTTACAGCCCACTGCTACAGATGCCCCTGGTGCCCCTGCTGCCACATCTAGGATTTCCATAAACAACCCCTGATCTTCTAGAATTTTGGTTTGGTGCAAAAAAAAAGCTTTAGGAGTTAACAGCTGAAGAAATCCAAAAAATGTAAAAGTTAAGTTTAAAAGGCAGCAGCAAAAGTTGGCACTTGTTAACATCGGCAAGATAAGAATGGAGGATCATAACTGTGTTGCTAGAGAAAAATAGCTGGCAAGAGACCGCACTGGGAGTGTATGGATTAATATTGCAAAGATAGGAAGTACAGATAGATCACACATTGCTCTCCACAGACGTTTTCCGTTACACATAAAAAAGGAGATTAAAAATGCAGGTAAAAATGATGCTTTTTTTTCATCACTTTCTCTACGTTTAGCTTCATTTCTAGTACTTTTTTTTACATCCTCAATTTAGTCACTGGGGAAAATCTAAACAATAGAAAAATGATCATAAATACTGCAAGAACTTCTTCAGAATGTAAGCAGGGAAACATACTGCATCTATGACTTGCTGCTTGGTTATGGTTTTAAAATAAATGTGTGTAAAATAAGAACATTTAAAAAGCTCACACAGATATTCATAGGATAAAGGATATCTGGATATAGGATAATATGACTTGTTCAAATAAATGGTATGTGCTACCACTTCCACAAAATCCATAAACCAAAGAGTACTCTTCATTTTAGTGGAGTGGAAGGAGCCATGAGAGTACATTTCAAGTGTAAACCCACACAAATGACTTTTTTTTTAATTGCTCAATTTTGGTTTGTTAAAACGGTGAAAGTCTAACTGTCCAACAACACCAATCAAGTGTTTCTGAATGACAGTTGGGGAGGAAAGGAGGCATGAGAGGCAGTGCACATAGAGCCTGCACTCCCCCTGACCTCCTCCACCTCCTAAACTGCTGCGCTGTCTCTTCATCTCTCCTGTTTAGTTTACACTATCTGGAGCTGCAGCCTGCTGTTCAGGAGAAAGAAGAAACTGCCAGCTTGTTAAGCAAATGATTGCAGTTGGAGAAAAGGGCTTTCATTAATAAAACACAATCTGACAACAGAACAAGCCAGGTACTACACTAGGCTGTCTTGGAAAAGTGTGCTGTTAGCTGGTTTTCTTGTAAATGAAAGGCCTTTTCTCTCTATTCTCCTAAATAGCAGGCTGCAGGTCTGGGCACTATGTAAAACTAAACAGGAGAAGTGAGCTGATACTGTTGAATGTAAAGGGGACAGGGCTCATTGCTGTCTGTAACTTCTGGCTCAGTGCTGTCTTTAACTTCTCCCCCATGGGAATGCCCATTTTGATAGGTTGTATGATTAAGATTTCTTTTATAGGGATGGCCTTGCGGTTCGCTGAAAATTTTGCGTGTTCGCGATTCACCAAACTGGCAGACTTCTGGTGCTGTTCGTGTGGCGGACATATGCGTTTACATTGTGAAAGAACTTTGACCCATGATAACACATCCATCATGGGGTACAAGACAGCCAATTGAGACATTTCAGCACATGGACAATTGGACATTCCCCCTACCTTATAAATAAACCTGATCTGGTGGCCATTTTACATTCTGTCTTTTGTCAGTGTAGGGAGAGGTTTCTGTGGGGAGCAGGGACAGACTGTAGTGACACAAATCACTAGCTATTAGGTCCACAAAAGTCCTATTAAGGACTGGTATAGGTGTACAGTATATATGGTTCTCGTGCACTGCTGCTGACTGCTGTGCTGCTGATTGCTGAGTGCACTGCTGACCGATTCTGCAGCTGTCTTTTGTCAGTGTAGGGACGGGACGCTGTGTGGAGCAGGGACAGTCAGTTTAATCACTAGCTATTACTATTAGGTCCACAAAGGTCCTTTTAAGGACTGGTATAGAGTGTACACGTATAATATACTTTCTTTCAAATATAGAAAGCCTATTATACTTGACTGCTGAGCTGAGTGCTGACCGATTCTGCAGCTGTCTTTCATCAGTGTAGGGACTGGGGGACAGTCTGCAAATCAAAAGAAGAAATGGCTGCACTCTGTAAAAATAATTTTATTCAGAACATCCCAAAGTGTTGACAGAAAGCTGGCTCATACCAGCTTTCTGTCAACACTTTGGGATGTTCTGAATAAAATAATTTTGATTAGGTACAGAGTAAGGCCATTTGTTCTTTTGCCAACTATTAATGCCGTCAGTGCTGCACATTACTGCCTTCTCATCGGTGCCGTCCATCAGTACCCATAAGGGCTGCCTATCAGTGCTCACCAGTGCTGCCTATCAGTGCCCATCAGTGCTGCATATCAGTGCCCATCAGTGCTGCCTCATAAGCACACATCAGTGAAGGAGAAAAATTACTTTTTTATACAATTTTATAACAGAAAAAAATAAATATTGTTTTTTTATTTTTTTTATTTGTTTAGCAAAAAAAAAAACCTCAGTGGTGATTAAATACCACTAAAATAAAGCTCTAGCTGTCTCTAAAAATTATACAAATGTTGCTTGGTTACAGCATCACATGACCGCGCAATTGTCATTCAAAGTGCGACAGCACTGAAAGCTGAAAATTGGCCTGGGCAGGAAGGGGATGAAGGTGCCTGGTATTGAAGTAGCTAAATACCACCAAAGGAAAAATTATACACATTTCCTATGTGTGCATGACCGCACAATTGTTATCCAAATTACGACAGCGCTGAGTGCTGAAAATTGGCCTGGGCAGGAAGGGTGTAAAAGTGCCCCGTACTGAAGTGGTTAAAACCCAATTGAACTGTCATTTTTTGTTACTGTAAAAGTCAGCTTGTATGCACTGTAATAAATACCCTGCTTTTTTGGGTTTGCTTTTGTTCCTAAGTTCTAAAACAATAGCTAAAAAGAGCTGGAAACTGTGCAGAGAGTCAAACAACTGATCTCACACTCCGTGGCCTGGGTTTTCAGTGATCTGACACGTCCCCATGCCAAATGGTAATCACAAACAAAATATAAAAAGAGCTTTCTGCAGTCATTCTTTAGCATGGTTCTACTCTGCTCATGCAGGTTTGAGCAGGCTGCAGCTACTGCTAAGTAATTGTTTTCAGAAAGAGCTTGTGGAATGGATTAAAGTTCAGAGAAGCACAATCATCTTGAAACTGACGTCCCTTGAACCAATTAAGCAATTTCAAGCTTGGGAAAACATTGCTGAGGTCAATGGAATGGACAATTTTATTGAGTTTGTACTTAATGGCTGCACCCGCCTTATTTGTTAAATATCTCTATGTAACATAAGACACAGTTTCAGCCTAGCGAATCTCTGCTGTCGACCATCATTTTTGCAAAGGTCATGTTGGGGTGTACGGTCCCGCTTGTTACAATATGTAGATATTGTGACACTATCCAATTACTTACTGCAAGTCTATAGCTTTTCAGAGAAAATAATTTTTCAGTGTGTATTTTAAGTGAGCAGGGAGGTTCACGCTATTCAGTCTATGAAAAATGTACAAACCTGTAAGATTGGGGTGAATAAACTCAAGCAGTAGGTGCCTTTACAATGAGTTGTGCCAGTCCAAAACTGTATTTTCGGGCATGGCAGCCCAATTTTATTTAAAAGCAAGACAAAGATCATACAGATAGGTCTTCCCACACAGAGGGGTCTCACCGTCACTGCAAAAGCATAACTTCAGCCTCCTGGCTCTCTTGTAGCAGCTTAACTGCTCCGAGTAGCTCGGCAGGTTTCTGACCATCACTTTTTGGTCTTGCTGGCCATTAACCACAACCCAGTGTTATGCACAGAAGCTGTACTTTAAGCTCTGCACCTTTCCTTGCAGCTCCCTAGCTGCGGTTGTCACGCCAGGCATTCGGCTGGACAGCATAGGGCACCAGCTCCTCTCGGCTCCCTTCACACACTGACCTCCTCGAGGCGGTGGAACCCTGAGCTCATATGAAACCAGCACACATCTTGGCCCTTCACGTGCCTGCTTTTTCCAAAATCTTTTACATACAAAAATGCTAATTTTTGCAGCTAATGACAACCCTCCTATGTGAAAAAGGGGGGGGGATGTATATCTCCATATACTGGGACTTTAAATGAAACGCACAAGGAAAGGGGGGGGCAGTGCGTCTCCATCCCTATTCAAAATACAAGACGAGTATGGGACTTTAAATGAGGCAGGCTCAAAAAACAATGTAGGAGTAGAAATTTTATTATCAACTATACACAAATGTCGGGGACAGTTTCTATGTGACCAAAAAGTATTCAATACATGTACAGGCGTAACATCCAAGTAAACATGATATAGAATATTGATAATCATAACAGGAAAAAAGATTTATAAAAATTTCCAAAGAAGTAGTACAGTAATAATATACAATAGAATTCATAAAAATGTTGTAAAAAATGATGGAAATGTGAGGGGTTGCATCCTCAATAGCTCGACGCGTTTCGTCGGTTGACCGACTCATCAGGAGCGGATATACAATGTCTGTAAATAATAAATAATAACAGAAGTACTAAATTAAAAAGCCTATAGTATAGGAAATATTATAAATAAATAAATTTTATATAAAAAAGAGATGGTCAAGTCCACAGAACTTACACCCCGTAGGAATGCCGAGCATGAGTTGTCCCGGTGTGCACAGGTCGCCACATCAAGCCTCCCCCGGGAGCTGAGGCGCAGAGAGCCCAAAGCACCCGGCCGACAATGAGAAGCCCCCAGCCAACAGATAAATAGAGTAAATCGAGTATTATGCCAATAACGGCAAGTAGAATCTATAAGATAAATAGAAGGTATTTTTTATGTGATGAACCTGGTAGCACTGCCAAGTACCAAAGAAATAAAATGCCTGGAGTGAAGCGACAGTGCACAGATAGAGCCATTGAAACAGCCACCTAGAAAATGTGCAAAGAAGGTTGCAGAAGAGTAGAACAATACAAAGTGAAGAAAATATGTAGACCGAGAGAAATGAGGGATAGGCAAGTGACCATATGCGATAGTATTAAGTGATGACCATAGAAGATCAGCATGAATATAATTGAAACAATAGTGAGAAAAGGAAGTATATAAAAAAAACATAGTGTGTGTAAATACCCCTAAATCGATACGTGATGATTATCAATATTCTATATCATGTTTACTTGGATGCTACGCCTGTACATGTATTGAATACTTTTTGGTCACATAGAAACTGTCCCCGACATTTGTGTATAGTTGATAATAAAATTTCTATTCCTACATTGTTTTTTGAGCCTGCCTCATTTAAAGTCCCATACTCGTCTTGTTTTTTGAACCCTCCTATGTGATAGCATTGGCAGTTAACAGATCCACATGATGAATACATCAGGGGTCTATTAGACCTTTAATACATCCCCTCAAATCTGTGCAAGCAGATTGTATAAATCAGGGACAAGAGAGTCCCTCATCTGAGGTTTACTTGAGTTTGGTGGCCCAGGACTTTAAAACTCTGACCCTGGAAGGGCTCAGAGCTAAGCACTCCTGGGTTCATACTCTGCAGATGAGCCCACCAAATGAGCCCATGAAGCACTGGGAAAGGGGAATGTGGACCGAGGGGGTTTGTCATAAGTGGAATCCACTTTTTCAACTTTTAAAAAAAGATCAGGAGGTTGTACAGCTGCTGAGATTACTAAAAAGCTCACAGAACAAAGTAGAAACATATGTACAGGTGCCATTGTGACAGTGGGCTTGTTTACATTCCCTTACTGCTGCTCTATAATAGTGAGTGTGGCAACAGTAAAAGTTAATTTAAACTCAAATCACTACATTCTCATATAATATTTAATATATAAATATATTTTTAAAAGTCATTACATTTTTCTTTTTAATCTACAGCTTCCATTAAAGAATAACAGGTGATCCTCCTATGAATGCCCTTGCTCAGGCACCTTCCGTTATGAGCTGGGGATACCGTGGCCCTGTCTCCCATCTGTGTTTCTGCTTTGTTACCCTGTTATCTGTGCTTCAGATGGAGACTACAAAATGACAGTGTCACTGCTCAAAGCCAAGGCATTTCTGTAATTTTCCACCAATGTCACCATCAGGAAGACTATCCCAGACAATGATGCACAGCCATTGTTGGATCGCATGCAGGAAGTTGCTGCATAGAGGCTGGATGAGATCAACAGTGCTGAGATGAAAAAAAAAAAGCTAAGAAAAGCAAAAAGCACTATTTTATAAGGGATAAAAATGGCAAACCAATGTTGTTTTAGAAATGCTATAGTAATAGCAACATTAATATTCTGCTCTCCAGTTTCCTGCATACTCCTAGCTCTGTCTTATAAATATGATATATACATATTTCCAAAATTACTTGATCAATGTGTGATTTCACACTCCCGATGCCCTTCAGCACACCTTTCTGATAGGCTTCCCGGCACTCATTAGGTTACAATGTAGCAGAACGCACACGATTGAATCATTCAGTCAGCATCTATATTCATGATAGCGTCAATCATCATGAGTGAAGAAGCGCCAAATTAATAGAAAATTCTGCAACAACAGAGGCAAATAAACAATCTTCATATGCCATCTGTGGGTAATTAGTTAGCAGCAAGCCATCTCTACTGTGGAGTTTGTAATACGGATCTCTTTCCCTTAATTTATGTAAATTTCTACCATTTTTAGGCAAAACAAATTACGGAAACTGTTGCTTTCTAATAAAAAGTAAACTTTGTTTACAGTTCAGTGAATAGAATTCTTTTTTATGCTAAAACAGACGGCTGATCGTGTGGTGAAAAGTGTGTTATTTCCAATTGAAGGAGGCAATCGTTTAATGTGTTCAATAAGAGAAGGATTGGCCTTACACCTTTCCTAAAACTAAGCCATTTGCTGAATAAATAATTCCATATTAACTTCTCAGCTGTTAAATAAGATTTCAAGTCTCCTGTCGGCAACGCTTGTTTTGATAGTCATCAAGGTTGCCATTATCTGCCTTTTATAGAGTTAAGGCCCATACACACGGTCAGAAAATCTGAAGATAACCTTTGTCTGATGAATGATCTGCCGATTTTCTGATCATTAGTAAGCTGCTTTTGACAGCCCATTAAAAAATTTTGGCACATAAAAACTGGATGTGCAGGCTTGAAATTTTTTTCTGATGTGACCACAATGTCCAATTTTCTTTTCATTAGTACGGTTTTCTGCCCAAAAAAAATCTGAAGAGCAAGACTAGGCATGCTCAGAAATGGAAGAACACATACAAAACAATTCAGCATATTACATCGCTTCTGACCAGTGTTAATTTTGTTGACTAAAACATTTTAGTCGACTAAATGAATATTATTTTAGTAGACTAAAATACAACTAAAACTAAAACAACTGAAATGACTAAAATACGACTAAAACGGCATTGTAGTCAAAAGACTAAAATGGGACTAAAACTAAAATGGCATTTTAGTCAAAAGACTAATAGCCTGTACACACGGTCGGACTTTCCGATGGAAATGTGTGATTGGATCGTGTTGCCGGAAAATCCGATTGTGCGTGGGCTCCATTGGACTTTTTCCCTCGGAATTACCGACACACAAAGTTTTAGAGCTGGATCTAAAATTTCAAAATCCAATCATTTAAATTTCGATCGTGTGTACACAATTCCGACAGACAAAGTGCCAGGCATGCTCAGAATAAATTACAAGACAAAAGCTATTGGCTACTGCCCTCTTTATAGTCCTGTTGTACGTCACCGCGTTCTGAACAATCAGATTTTCCAACAACTTTGTGTGACCGTGTGTATGCAAGACAAGTTTGGGCCAAAACCTTTTGGAAAAAATCCGATGGATTTTGTTGTCGGAATGTCCGACCGTGTATACCGGGCATAAGACTAAAATTAAACTGAAATTTGGCTTCAAAATTAACACTGGTCTGTAGTGCACGTTCATACCTCAATGTAATAATAAATAACATATTCGATTTTTCACTCCAGCAGTATATAATGCGTTAGCAAATTGTAGAGAATTGTTAACTAATGCATTACAATTAAATTACACCCATTAGATTTTCAATGACTAAAATGAGTTTTAGTCGACTAAAATATACTGGAGATTTAGTCGACTAAAACATTTTTAGAAGACTAAAATGGGACTAAAACTAAAACGCCATTTTAGTCCTAAAACTAAGACTAAGACTAAATCAAAGTTTGCTGCCAAAATGAACACTGCTTCTGACGTTGAATTTTGACATCAAAAATGATGATGGTGATGGTGAGTACCCTATTCAATTTTGATTTGAGACTAGCAAACAATAAACTGATGAAAATGTGTCCAATAATCTAACCGTGTGTACAAGGCTTTAGTTGTGGACTTGAGTTACTGTAGCTTGCAGTACAAATAAAAAAAAAAAAAAGAGGACAGTTCCCAAATGGCCTTAGTCAGGTGCATACATAATTTAAATCAATGCATTCTACATAGGACTAATTGATTTTGATTATTTAAAGCTGGCTACACAATTGACTGCATATTTATGGATAAAGTATGAAAGGGGATAGAAGCCTTAAAACAGCTTATTGGCCCATGCCCCTAAGTGTCCCCTTTTATTCTTTGAAAGATTTCCACACCAAGGATTCCGGTACCAGCTGAAGCTTCATAAGGTTTTCATACAGAGGTGATCACTGAGAGAGGTATTGGGGGTCATCAAGGATTTAAACATACATGCCATCAGATTATACTCATGTTCATATTAGTACATGAAAGTGCTTTGCTGAGTATAAGGCAAATCATAAGAGATGCATACCATTTTGAAACCTATTTCATCTCTGCCACCGGAAACCTGACTGATGTGTCCCCCGAGCTATGAGGTGCCTTATTGCTTTCCCATTGATTCCCAGCACAAAATATGACATTCTTCAGCTGATGAAAGAGCAAAAACTGCAGATGGAATTTTGTGTCAATCACCCCTAGTTTGCTTACTTTCTCTAATATTAGCAGCCAGTACAAGTTTCTATATTGTGCAGAGATTTAGAGACTATATACGTGGGCTTATAAAGGGCACCACATCCTGGTTTGAATTTAAATACAACTTATTTGGAAATGGATTTAAAAGGTGCCCAGACACAACACAAACCGAGTAAAATGTATACAACTTTATTACATAATTTGAAAATTAAAAACATACACTATATTGTCAAAAGTATTGGTATACCTGCCTCTACGTGCACATGAACTTTAATGTTACCCCAGTTTTAGTCCTCAGGGTTCAAAATTGAGTTGGCCCACCCTTATAACATCCTCAACTCTTCTAGGAAGGCTGTCCACAAGGTTTAGGAGCGCGTCTATGGGAAGGTTTGACCATTCTTCCAGAAGCGTATTTGTGAGGTCAGGTATTGATGTGGATCAGAAGGCCTGGCTTGCAGTCTCCACTCAAATTCATCCCAAAGATGTTCTATTGGGTTGAGGTCAGGACTCTGTACAGGCCAGTCAAGTTCCTCCACCCCAAACGTGCTCATCCATGTCTTTATGTGCCTTGTTTTGTGCACTGGTCCAAATGATTTGGTGGAGGGGGATTATGGTGTGGTGTTGTTTATCAGGAGCTGGGCCTGGCCCCTTAGTTCCAGTGAAGGGAACTCTTAAGGCGTCAGCATACCAAGACATTTTGGACAATTTAATTTTTCAACTTTTTCAATTTTCAACTTTGTGGGAACAGATTTGTTCCAACATGACTGCGCACCAGTGCACAAAGCAAGGTCCATAAAGACATGGATAAGGGAGTTTGGGGTGGAGGAACTTGACTGGCCTGCACCGAGTCCTGAGCTTAACCCGCTAGAACCCCTTTGGGATGAATCAGAGCAGAGACTGCTAGCCAAGCCTTCTCGTGCAACATCAGTGCCTGACCTCACAAATGTGCTTCTGGAATAATGGTCAAACATTCTCGTAGACACACTCCTAAACCTTGTGGACAGCCTTCCCAGAAGAGTTGAAGCCGTTAGAGCTGCAAAGGGTGGGCCAACTCAATACTGAACCCTACAAACCAAGACAGTGATGTCAAAGTTCATGTGTGTGTAAAGGCAGGCACCCCAATACTTTTGACAATATAGTGTAGATTCATATAATATGCACATATCCTTCGGAAGCAGATATAGCAAAGAGTCCCTCCCATACAGTCTTACCCCCAGGTACTATGCACATAACTCACAATTGTATATATTAACACAGCTTAACAGATTATATGGCAGTCAGCTGGCTCAAACAAAAATAGTGCACTGGGATAGCCAAAATAAGGGGTTTTGGATATCCTGGCACACTGTGGAGGTAGCCACCTTGGTAGAGGCAAGGCTTTACTTTCTTATTTCAGAGTTGTCCCCATGATGACTTATGACTGGTAAAGTAATATTAAAGAAGCAACAGAAGAACAGTGATCACAGATCCACAAAATGGATAAGGCAGAAGTAGGGAGATCCTTGCATGTAGGCCCTCAGGTAAAGGTACCTTTCCAGCCTTGAGACCAGTGAGCAGTACAGTAGTGACACAACCAAATATCACTCCAAGCTTCCTGAGACTAGCAATCATAGACAAAGGGGTGTATTTACTAAAGCTGGAGAGTGCAAAATCAGTCGTACTTCTGCATAGAAACCAATCATCTTTCAGGTTTTATTGTCAAAGCTTAATTGAACAAGCTGAAGTTAGAAGCTGATTGATTTCTCTGCAGAAGTCAGACTGATTTTGCACTCTCCAGCTTTAGTAAATAAACCCAAAGTGTCTTAAATGATCTCACATTACAGACTTACAGCTCAAGGAACAAAAGTGCTTGGGTACAGAAAGCGTGCTGCTACTTTTCAGGAGGAATTCAAGGAAAAAGGTACATGTATTCTATTGTACTGTTTAGGCATTATTAACCACCTCAATAGTGCAGCATGGATCTCCTGTTCTGGGAGAGCGCCCATGAACATCCTCCCAGAACACACTTCTTTTTTTTTTTAACCAAAGATTTTTATTAGGTTTTGCAGGGTACAAATATGAAACATAATACAAGGAGACAGATAGCATTGTTGTACAGATTTAACACAATATTCCGCATACTCAGAAGAAATAACACCACATTATCCTATTAGAGCTATTATAGGATTAAAACCTTAAATGGCCTTCTAGGAGGCCCAGCCTGTCACCCCATATGGGTTCACACTGAGCAGGCTTAACACTGGAACCCAGAACACACTTCAAGTGCACCCGCTGTGGCCTTTGTGTCCTCTGGAAACAGCTGATCAACAAAATCGCCGGCTATCAGCATACCTTTCCTTGCATGCTGTCATAGTATGACGTTAGGAGAGCCAGTAACCGGCAAGTCTGACAGGGCACATTTACATTGATAATAAGGGCTCTGATCATTAGTGCCCCGATTATCAGTGCAGCCCCATCAGTTCCAATCAGTGCAGCTTACCAGTGCCATCTATTAGTGCCTCCTCATCAGTGCCAATCAAAGCAGCCTCACCAGTGGCCATTAGTGTAGCCTCATCAGTGCCTATCAGTGCAAATCAGTGAAAAAATAAGAATTACTTATTTGCAAAATGTTATAACAGAAACTAAGAACAACTTTTTTTTTTTGGCTTGTTTAGCAAAAAATAAAAAAAACCTAGAGGTGATTAAATACCACCAAAATAAAGCTCTCTGTCCCAAAAAAAGATAAAAATTCTATATGTGTACAGTGTCATATGAGCATGCAATTGTCAGAGTGCGACAGCACAGAAAGATGAAATTTGGCCTGGGTAGAAAGGGAGTGAAAGTGCCCAGTATTGAAGTGGTTAACATTTATTATTATTATTATACAGGATTTATATAGCACCGACAGTTTACGCAGCACTTTACAACATTAGGGCAGACAGTACAATTAGAATCAAAGAGCCCTGCTCGTTAGATCTTACAATCTAGGAGGGAGGGTCAAGTTATACAAAAAGGTAATAGCTGTGGGAGACGAGCTAATGGAGAAAATAGTGCAGTTGTTAGATGGAGGCAGGATAGGCTTCTCTGAAGAGGAAAGTTTTCAGGGATTGCCTAAAAGTGGATACATTTGGAGACAGTCTGACAGATTGGGGTAGAGAATTCCAGAGGATGGGCGAGGCTCGGGAGAAATCCTGGGGGCGGATATGGGAGGAGGTGATGAGAGAGCTAGAGTGCAGGAGGTCTTGGGAGGAACAAAGAGGGCGATTAGGTTGGTATTTTGAGACTAGGCTAGTGATGTTGCTGGGGGCAGACTTGTGGGTGGCTTTGTAACTTATTGCTAGTATTTTGAATTGAATTTGTTGGGCAAGCGGCAGCCAATGGAGGGATTGGCAGAGAGGGGTAGCAGACAACGTGCGGTTTGTAAGGTGGAAGAGTCTGGCAGCAGCATTCATGATGGACTGAAGGGGGGATAGTCTATTTAAAGGTAAGCCAATGAGGAGGGAGTTTCAGTAGTCAAGGCGAGAGATAACCCGGGAGTGAATCAGGAGATCATTTATAGATGTTCCCTAGAAAATATAAAATATTTACCTAATGAGGTCAGGTTCACTTTATGACTTACTAACTAGCAAAGCAAGTATGAAAATGTGGGCCCTATTAACTTGCACTGTTAAAAGCAAGCTGGCAGCAATGGTTCCAAACAGCTGTTCTGACAGATTTCCTTTAATCTACAAAGCAGCAATGTACTTTTAACCCTCTATCCATATAAGAAATGGGCATGCTTTTCGCAGTTAAATAATTTTGGCAAGTCTAAAAAATACATCAACCACAATTTGATAAAAATCCACTTCTTGATTACCAAAAACAAAGAACTGAAAAAGTTGCCTGTTCGGAAATTACTTTAAGTGCACACAGAACAGTCTGTCTGTGAGAAACAGACAATCTACATCACACTATTTAATATATTTTTATTCTTATTGTGCAATTACCAACTTTAAATGCATCCACATAACCATCTTGAGTAAACATGCATGCCAATAAACCACAAAAACAATCAGCTAGAGCAAAAGAAATAAGAAAAGCAGTAATCAATTCCCATCATTCTGATATCCATTTTCATATCTGTGATCTTGAGCAGGCTAGTTTTCAAATTTGATAAACTGATTTGTCAAACATTTTTTTTCTTTCTTTAAGTTAAATCTGACATTCAGACCCTCATAAACGCAGAGAGTTTTAAAGGATATCTTGTTACTTTTGGGAAAATGTTTTCTGGTAATTTTCACAATATTAACTGGTACACTTCATTATTTGATTACATTGGTCAATGTCTATGGCACCAACACGCTGATCTTCAATTATCTTTATAGTTTTTGTATTCCTGTGTCCAAGACAACAATACCAGATATAAAAACAGTGCAAAATGTTTCTTTGACAGTGTTAACCATGATCACTTCACTTCAGCAGATACAGTTCAAATGTGATTTAGCTAATATGCAGAATCCTTTTGCTTAGAACCGTTACCTCTGAATGCCATTAAATTTCCTTGCTTAATGAGCTTCTGCATTGGCAATAGGTTACTTTCATCAGTACGAACATAGGTATCTTTATGGTGTCTGTTTGGGATAGAGAGCAGTGTAGATAACCTTCTTCTATTCCTTCTGAGACCATATACTGGCAAATAGCTAATGCTTCAACATTTTTAAAATTGATGATATGAATTGTATCTCCAGAGTGAATGCTTCAAGTGAAAGATGATGAGGCACCCTCTTTGGAGTGAAAAGCACACTTGGTATCTGAAGAAACGCATATTTCTTTCTTTACGTATTTGGCTTTTTGTGGATTCATTCTAGCTTTCTCAATTCTGCAGCTTGGCCTTTAAGTGACATATCTTTTTATGCACACAAACTGGGAGATAGCATGTTTCCTAATGTTTGGTGCCTTCATAGCCAAGAATTGTACTCCTGAGGATAAAATGTCTCTTAAATCCAAAATCCCTCACAGAGCAGATGAATATATGTGCACAATTTGCCTAATTTCTTCAAATTTTAAGCTGTAGCAAGTGACAAAAGTTACTGGTTGAGGCCCATTCCGTATTTCACTTTCAAATGCCACCATCTCAAAACCCTCTAATTATGACTTTTTTTTTTACATGTGCCAGATGGCAATAGTTAACATGTAGGAGAGAATTCCTCAAGATGAGTTTATAATATGCTTGTTAGCGGGTCATATCTAGATAACTGATATGTGTGATCTGTTCCACATTGGTAAACTTAAAGTTACACTGATCCTGGTGTCTTATAAAAATCAAGTCATCCATATGCTGAAAGAAGAACCAGATCTGACCCCCTGAAAGGATTAGTATCACCAAAGGCCATGGCACTCCCCCAACCAACCCATGTATAGCTTGGCATATGTGATCACAAACCTAGCATCCATCTAAGCATCATGTCTATGAAGATAGTAATTATAATCACACAAAAAATAATTGGGCATCAGCAGGAAGCCCACTGACTCCCAAATAAAAAATTTCAGAAGTAATGCATACGCAGTGTTACAATTTAAATGATGCCTCAACACTCTCAAACCTAGGTCATGAGGCATACAAAAGTACAGTGACTTGACAACATGTCTACCACTTTTTGTCACCAACCACATATATTATTGGGTAGGTAGTTGACTCCTAGGAGTTTGTGAGCAAGCCATTCACCAAATTACCCAGAGGCTCACAAAGGGAGGAAACATTGGCATTTTCAAAGTGAGGACTTGCAGCATGCATTTGGTCAATGGCATAACATTTGATGAAAGGAATGGACGTCATTGGTGTGCAATTGTTGCTGTTTATAGGAGCATGGTTGCTGAACCGATGTCTGTATAAACAGAATACTAACTGAGACACAGGGGCTGAACTCTGGTCAAAGCTAAAAAAATTGTTTGGGCATTGGGTAGGGGTTGTACATACATGTAATTTTACATTTCTTCAGTTATTTCCTGGTTTCCATGCCTAGGCAAATGTCATACATCCCAGGAGACTTTGGGATGGGGGTTCTCAGCTAAGCACACATACAGATGTATTGTATTTCAGGAGACAAATGCTACATGAATCATCTGCCTTTACTCAAGGTGGACATGGCTATATATGCTGGGTGGGGGGGGGGGGGGGGTGTATTATTCAAATTTATAATAATACAATCTAATTACAGCTCTGAGGATCTGTATTGAAGTATAGGTTTTTATATTTTACCTAGGTTTTAAATTTTAAGTTCAACTTCAGAATAAAAGAAAAGAAGATGAACACTAAACTGTGGATGTTGCCACGTTATCACACCCAGGCATAAATGGCATACCGTCAATGCGTACACATTGCCCATCCTGCCTACAAGCCCTGACTCCTAGACTGAGTACAGTCATTACTCACAATGTTGGTATCCAATTGAGCGTAAAGGGTTTAGAGAACCCTCTTTAGAAAAGGCCAGATTCAGAGCCTGTTAAAACCATCTGGCCCTTAGGTGACATAGTTAAAAGAGGA
This sequence comes from Lithobates pipiens, assembly GCF_037356315.1. Lineage (NCBI taxonomy): Eukaryota > Metazoa > Chordata > Amphibia > Anura > Ranidae > Lithobates > Lithobates pipiens. Next base: position 133,630,376 of record NW_027507784.1, read on the forward strand.
GAATTATCTCAGTTTGCTGATCTGAAACAGAGATTTGGCCTACCTAACCCATATCTATTTTGCCATCTTCAATTGAGACATGCAATTTCTCTCTCAATTTGGCTCCATCAGGTATATCAACAAATCCCCCCCCCCCCATTGGAAAATGCCCTACTGGATGAGTCCTTAAAAAACCCTTATTGGAATTATACCAGGAGCTCTTCCCTGCTCCTCTTCCCTCTGTAATCAGGTGTAGGAAGCAGTGGGTAGCGGAGGTTCCAATGTGGAGCTTTCCCTTTACCCATTTAGGGTCAGCAAGAGATCAATTGATCCAATTAAAAAAAATTTTTGCACAAGATATATTATACTCAAGCAAAATTAGTCAAAATTTACCCGGGAACTTCAGCGGAGTGTTGGCGTTGCTCACACACTCCATCTGATTTTAGTCATATATTTAGTCATATATTTTGGCACTGCCCGGTAGCTCAGAAGTTCACATCACCTCTGTGCCAGTGCCTATGATTGTATCAATCTGCATGCTTGGCCTGGTGGAAGGCATGGCACCAACTAGGGCTCAGCGCACTTTACTTAGCCTGCTTCTATTTTATGCTCTCAAGGCGTTGATCTTCTATTGGAAAAAAGCCAATAATACCCTCATTGTCTTACTGGAAAGAACTCGTGAAAAGGTGGCTCCATTCTATAAAGCCACATATTTGAGCAGGGGCTGCCCAAACAAGTTTGATAAGGTTTGAAAGGTCTGGCTGGGGAGTTCTGCTGTTCAATAGGGTGGTCATGCTGTTGGGTATGCGGGAGAAGACTGGGTGGAAGGTGTTGAACAATAGGTATGCCATGCTCAAGTATTTGCTCTAAATGCTGAAGTTTTTGGTTAGGTCGGTTTAGCACATACTAGATACATGACTGTGTCCAGCTGTTTTATTATCTTAGAGGCTGCATACTGATTTAATGTATGTTATTGCTTTGGTTATTCTTGCACCTGAGGGGGTCCTACATCTGGGATGGGGGAGTTACCTGCACGGTGGTGAGCTTGGACAGGGAGGGAACGGGAGGAGATGTTTTTAAAGTATTGTTTTAAATGTAACTTCTATTTTAAATTCCATCCTGTGTGGTGAGGAGTTTTTGTTATGTATTTGCATAAAAATGATACACACAAATTATCCAAAAAAAATAAATCTGGACCTAGGTAGGCACAGTAACATTCATGCAAAGGGAGCATGTGTTTAATGCCTTTGTCACTAATCAACACTTCCCATTGCCCCATTTAGCCCTCATCACACACAATGTATAGTCATACTTTAAATTCTGGCTTACACCTTGCTATTGTACAGGAGGCAACATGACAGGCACTATTAGACTGATTCAATAAAACCGGAGGGGAAAAAAATGGCCAGAACTGGAACGTTTGTTCACAGCAACCAATCAGAATGCCTTTTTAATTTTTACATACAGTGAACGGTGAAGGCTGAGGAAATAATTCTAGTTCCCTGGGTAAAATGTGCAATCCTGCCATGGCAAAACCTTCATGCGTTCCTGAGAAATCCACTGAGAAGGAGGAAACCAGCATGTGCAGAGCCAGATGGACTGTATGAAGCCTCAATCAAAGCCCTGATGGTGAATGGCAAGATGGCGACACAGCCACAGAACGTTGAGGGACTGAGAGGCAGCTGGAACAACTGTAGACAGGAACCAGCAGATGGAAACACCCAAGCATGATGTCATAAGCTTCGGAGCACAGGTCCAGACCGAGGCTTGAAGCACAGGATGGTGGAGAGCAAGCCGAGGAGAGTGGAGGAGAATAGCTATTGTCTTGACAATGTGTTTCGGGGCATGGCCCTTCTTCAGGTCATGTGACATAGACAACCAATGGGATTTAAATAGGAGTAGAATCACATTTTTAAAGGAACCATGAGGCAGCGTACACACGCGCGGCATGTTCGCCCAACTTTGTCCGTCCAACAGTTTCGGCAAACAGTCCGCTCAAACTTAGCATGGACGGACATGGCCACACACGACGGACGAACAGTTTGCTGAAACCGTGCGCGATGACGTGAACGGCACGTACGACGGGACGAAAAACACGACGTCCTATACACTGCATTATAGCTTTCAGCGTGAAAATCCTTTCTGAGCATGCGCGCAACTTTGTTTGACGAACAAGCCTACACACGAGCGGACTGTTCGCTGAAACAAGGTTTCAGCGGACAGTTTTACGGAATTTCCGAAAAACCTTGTCCGTCCAACTGTCCGCTGAAACTGTCCGCTGAAAGCCCACACACGAGCGGACTGTCCGCCCAAACACTGTTCAGCGGACAAAGTTGGACGAACAGTCCGCCCGTGTGTACGCGGCCTGACTGTTTTTTTACACCGCAGCAAGACTTCCATTGTTAGAACCACCTGATGACCGTAACTCAAACTACGTACACTGAAAATAAAGAGAGAGGGAGCAATGGAAACAATGAAAAAAAAAAAATATTGAAAATGTTATATATATATATTCTCTCTATGACAAATGCAAAGTACTGATATAAAAATCATCCAATAGCTTTTATCATTAGCGGCGCTCCTGTCAAATTAACCACTTCCCGACCGGCGCACGCCGATGTACGTCAGCAGAATGGCACGGGCAGGCATATTGGCGTACAGGTACGTCCAGTTTTAAATGTCGCCCTGTCATCGCGTGCCGGTCGGGACCCCCCTGAGTCTGGTCGCGGGTCCCGCAAACTCGATCACCGCGGGCATACCCGCGATCGTCTCACGGGGTGGCTGAACTGGGAGATGCTGTTATAAACAGCATCTCCCTGTTCTGCCTAGCAACAAGTGATGCTGATCTCTGCTCCATGTGATTGGAGCAGAGATCAGTGTTCACTAAAAGAAAACCCAGCCCCCAACAGTTAGTAACATGCCCCTAGGAACACTTAACCCCTACACTGCCACCCACTGGTTAACCCCTTCACTACCAGTGTCATTTACACAGGAAATCACTGCATTTGTATAGCAGTGATTGCTGTATAAATGACAATGTTCTCAAAAATGTGTCAAAAATGTCCGATGTGTCCGCCATAATGTCGCAGTCACAATAAAAATTGCTGATCGCCGCCATTACTTGTAAAAAAAAAAATTATTAATAAAAATGCCATAAAACTATCCCCTATTTTCTAAACGCTATAACTTTTGCGCAAACCAATCAATAATCGCTTATTGCGATTTTTTTTTACCAAAAATATGTACTATAGAAGAATACGTATCGGCCTAAACTCAGGGAAAAAATGTTTTTTTTATATATTTTTGGGGGATATTTATTATAACAAAAAGTAAAAAATAATGAATTTTTTTCAAAATTGTCGCTCTATTTTTGTTTATAGCGCAAAAAATAAAAACCGCAGTGGTGATCAAATACCACCAAAAGAAAGCTCTATTTGTGGGAAAAAAAGGACATCAATTTTGTTTGGGAGCCACATGGCATGACTGCGCAATTGTCAATTAAAGCGATGCAGTGCCGAATCGCAAAAAGTGGTCTGGTCTTTGGCCAGCAAAATGGTCCGGGGCTGAAGTGGTTAAAATGACCAGACTAAAAAAAATATTTTTAAATGATAAAACAACCAAAATAATCATCCCTTAATAATGACATCAGATGGTGTTTTTAAGAGAAAAGGGAGAGTCCAGATACAGATGGTGATATCACTAGTTGTCTGTCGAATGTGGGTCACAAACCCCAATTCCAGATTAAATGAGCCTTGAGTAATTCCACCAGAGCTCTACTCCTTTATGCCTCCACAATTCCAGATTAAATGAGCCTTGAGTAATTACACCAGAGCTTTACTCCTTTATGCCTCCTTCTCATCAGAATCCATAGACAAGTGCAGTCAGATCCAACACTTGAGGAAAGAAAAAAGATTTCTCCACATAGTCTAGTTCCGCTTTAACACTTTTTATTGGAATTCGGTAATTAAAAACAACTTGTTCTCTTCAAAGGTTGCTACAATCCTTGGTTCAATTAGGCCAATCAACTGGACGTCATACACTGATTGTTTATGAGCCTAAGGGTCCTTTCACACGGGGCGGATCAGTTCTGATCCGCCCCGTGGATATCCGTTTGCTCAGCGGGGATGACTCCGTCGATCCCCGCTGAGCAGGGAAATGACAGGTCCGTCTCTGCACACTGCGCAGGGACAGACCTGTCACAGCGCCGCTCTCCCCTATGGGAGATCGGATGACGACGGACCGCAGTGCCCGTCGTCACCCGATCCGATGACGGATGGAAAAATAGCTTTTTCCTCCGTTACACTTTTTCGGATCGGAGCGGGTCGGATGTCAGCGGACATGTCACCGCTGACATCCGACGCTCCATAGAGCTCTATGGAGCATCCGTTCAGGTCCGCCGAAAAACTGACAGGCGGGCCTGAACGGAACGTCAGTGTGAAAGGGGCCTAATGCTGAGGAGATACAAGGTCGGTTCTAAGAGACACTGCACAGCGCAAATCCCGTCACGCAATACCTCTTCCGGTTTTGCCAGTTATCTCAACTCAGACCTCTGGATTGCAAGGAACGTTTGTATCACTTCTGATCGTTGCTAGGTCACATCCTGACGTGTTTCGTCATCACGACTTCTTCAGTTGTTTAAGAGTTGGTATAATAATTACGGTCATTAGGTATTTTGCCCATGTAACACATGACCCAATCTGGGCAATTTTAAGTGCTTTATGACATAAAGTTCTAATGGTTACATAAGGTAGTTGAAGATGTAAACCATAAGAGAGAAAGAAAAGAAAATTAACAACGGGGGTGGGGAGGAGCATGTAGTGCAAAGGAAGTTGTGTTGGAGGGTGGTGTAATTCACCTTCTAGTCTCCGCCAACCGATGCCAAAAATGTATGAAATACAGCTAGAACAGCCAAGTCCAAAACACATACATCTTTAGTACATATATTGGCCGTGTTTATTAAGGGTGGTACCAATGTTTTGCAATATTGGTGTGACAGTATGTCCGAGTGGTGCAGGACAAACTGTGCTGGAGTGTGTTGTGTGTTCCAGAGTATATGTGGAGATCTGCGATGCCAGTTCATGGACTGGTGTCCAGAACGGTTGAATTAGGGGGCATGACCACCATAGAGGGGCAGACTGACAACTCATGGGGCCCCCGGGGAATAGGAGATTATGGGACCCCCGGGCAAAAGGAGAAGATTATGGGGCCCCTGGGCAATAGGAGATTATGGGGCTCCCAGGCAATAGATTATGGGGCCACACAGTATGCGCACACACACAGAGACACATACAGTATACACACACACAGACACACAATATACACGCACAGTATACACACACAGAATACACATATGCACACACTGAAAAGGTACTAGAGAGGCTGGGCAGCTATAGTTTGGGATTTTTAACACTGATTTTTACATACTGTGCCTGGTTTTATTGAGGCTGGCAACTCTAATGGGACCCCTTTGGTGGCATGGGGCCCTCGGGCAGTGCCCGAGTGCCCGAATGGTCAGTCCGCCCCTGCCACTATATGTGTAATAGAGTGCCTAACTCCTCAGAGCATCTCCAGCACTTGTTGGAGTAGGCATGGTTGTGTTCAACACCAGCACAATAGAACCTTATAATTATTTTCCTGGATTAAGACATTAAGATAACCTATATGTGTCATTGTGGCTATGTGCTCCTATTGCTCCTCCATCATCTCTGTTTGCAAGGCTCTCTCCCAATCTAAGCACACTTTGTTGGATTTCATTGAGCTGTCTGAGGATAGCATATTGTAAATAATGGAGATCACATGTTTCTGAGGAGCAGTTTGAGCGTATAGTTGTTCAAAGGGAGTGAATGGGCAGGAAACGAAGGAACAACGTTCAGCATCTTTGAGGAAATGTCGTATCTGGAAGTATGTCCAAAGAGGAAGAGAGTTGCTGTTCATGTTAGCTGGCAGGGAAGGGCATGCTAAAAGTGTGCCTGCTTGAAAAAAATTGGTGAGCCAGAATCTCCAGGTGCTGCCAAATGTCTGTTAAGAACTGTGCTGACATACCAGGGGGAAAGGCTGGGTTGAGTTTTATAGGTGTAAGGGTTCTGGGATTAGACAAGAGGGAAAGCTTTTGGCAGGATTCTCTAAAGCAGAAGAGTGTAGCGTTAATGAGGGGGTGTTTCTTCAAGGTCAGGGGTATGTGGTGTGTCGAGTTCCAGGGCATCGATCGTAGTGGTAAGGTAAAGAAGAAATCTTCAAGCTGCACCCAGTCCTTGTAGTGGCCATGCAATGACTAGTCTACAATTCTGGCAATGTGGCAAGCCCAGTGATATTTCTTAAGGTCTGGGAGACTAATGCCACCTTTCCTTTTGGGTTTGGTCAACTGGTCGCACGATATTCTAGGTCTTTTCTGTCTCCATAGACACAAAGACGTTTATATGATTGGAAAATGGTCAGGGGGAGCTTAACAGGGATGGGTTGTAAGATATATAAAATGCAGGGAAGGATATTCATTTTTAAAATTGATGCTCTGCCAAACCAAGAGAAATGGGGTTTGTTCCACTTGCTAAGGTCATTTGCAATCGCTTTGAGAATGGGTTGGCAGTTTTTTGAGAATATCTCTGAAAGATTTGTTGTCAAATAGATCCCAAGATATTTAATCTCATCATGTTTCCATTGGAAGGGGATGTTGTTCTTACATTGTGTTGCCGTTTCCTGTGGGAGGGTAATATTAAGGGCATTGGGATTTGTTAAAGTTGATCTTAAAATTGGAGATATATAGTGAAAAAGTTTGAATTCTTTTAAGAGATTTGGGATCAATATGTGTGGTTCTTTTAAGAATAGCAAAATATCTTCAGCGAAGGCTGCTAATTTATAGGTCTGATCAGCAATGGGTATTCCTTTGATATTTTCATTAGCCAATAGGCAGCGCAGGAAAGGTTCAAGGGTTAGGATAAAGAGAATTGGGGAAAGTGGACATCTCTGTCTTGTCCCATTGCTAATGGAGAAGGCGTTCGACAGGTGTCCATTGACCCGGACTCTAGCAGTTGGAGTCGTATAAAGGGACATAATGCAATTAAACATCCACTTTTGGAGACCAATGTTTTCCATGGTAATCCCATGCTAGCCTGTCAAACGCCTTCTCTGCATCCAATGATGGCAATAATTCTTTATGTTTATGAGTAGTTATCCAGTGGTGCAGATTCAGGGCTTTAATCGTGTTATCCTGGCTTCTCTCCCTGGGATAAAGCCTACTTGGTCTCTCCCTATCAGGGAGGGTAGGAAGGGCAAGAGACGAGTAGCTAATATTTTGGCAAAAAGTTTTATATCAACATTCAGTAAAGATATTGGCCTGTATTTGGTGACAGATGTGGCATTTTTTTTCTTCTTTTGGGATCACTGCAATGTGGACCTCTAGCAGTCTATGGAAAGGGGGAGTTGATGAAGTTAAGGAGTTAAAGGCCTTGAGAAAGTGGGGGGATAAAGGGTCTGTGAAAGTTTTAAAATAGACAGCTGTAAACCCATCCAGGCCAGGGCTTTTGCCATTTCTGAGCTGTTTGACTGCAGTTTTGAATTTGTCTGCCGACATTCGTTTTCCAAGTGAAGGGCATCCTCTCTATCTATAGGCTTGGGGCAACATTTTCGTAAGAAAGTTTTAATTGAGGTAGGTCTATTGTCAGTTCCCATATGCCTGGCTGGATGTTTGGGGAGGTTGTATAAGTCAGAATAGTAGGTCTCAAATTGGGTAGCAATGTCTGCTGGGGTGACATGGGCTTTTCCTTGAGGGACGTTGATGGTGTGTATGTTTTTGCGTGCTTTCTTAGTCTGCAGTGCTCTGGTTAGGAATTTTCCACGTTTGTTGCCAAATTTGTAAAAAAGTTTTTAATGTAGGACAAATTTGTGTTGTGTTTTACGGTTTAATTCTTCATGTAAAATGTTCCTATGCTGGGTAAGTGTCAGAAACCATGAATCAGACTGAGACAGAAGTAGTTAAATAACTTGTTTAATAATAATAAAAAATCTCTTAGGCCGCGTACACACGGGCGGACTGTTCGCCCAACTTTGTCCGCTGAACAGTGTTTGGGCGGACAGTCCGCTCGTGTGTGGGCTTTCAGCGGACAGTTTCAGCGGACAGTTTGACGGACAAAGTCTTTCGGAAATTCCGAAAAACTGTCCGCTGAAACTTTGTTTGAGCGAACAGTCCGCCCGTGTGTAGGCTACTTTCGAAATGAGCAAACTGTTCCCGCTCGGAGGGAAGTCTGCTCATTTCGAGCGCGTGTGCAGGTAGGCGGGGCCTGCGACGGAGACGTCGCGGGCTCCGCCGCCTGGAATGGACTTAAAGGGGAACCCCAACGCCGAAAAAAATCGGCGTGGGGGTCCCCCCAAAGTCCACAACAGACCCTTGTCCGAGCACGCTACCCGGCCGGCCAGGAAAGGGGGGCGAGCGAGCGCGCCCCCCCTCCTGAGCCGTACCAGGCCGCGTGCCCTCAACATGGGGGGTGCCTTGGGGAAGGGGGGGCCGCGCGGCCCCCCCACCCCAAAGCACCTTGTCCCCATGTTGATGAGGACAAGGGCCCCTTCCCGACAACCCTGGCCGTTGGTTGTCGGGGTCTGCGGGCGGGGGGCTTATCGGAATCCGGGAGCCCCCTTTAAGAAGGGGGCCCCCGGATACCGGCCCCCCACCCTATGTGAATGAGTATGGGGTACAATGTACCCCTACCCATTCACCTGTAAAATAAAAGTACCCAAAAAAAAAACACAACACACGAGAAAAAATATTTTATTGCACAGCTCCGGGGGTCTTCCGTCTTCGGGGGTCTTCTCGCCGGACTCCTCCGCTATCTTCTTGTAGCTCTTTTACTAGCGGAGGAGTCCGGCTTTCTTCCTCCCCGCCGCCGGCCTCTTCTCCCGACTTCGGGGGTCTTGTCCCCCTCTTCGGTTCTTCTGCCGGGCCACCGCGCCTTCTTGTAGCTCTTTTACAGGCGGTGGCCCGGTCTTCTGTCGCCGCCGCCTTCCGTTCTTCTGCCGGGCCACCGCGCCTTCTTATAGCTCTTTTGCAGGCGGTGGCCCGGTCTTCTGTCGCCGCTGTCGCCGTCGCCGCCTTCCGTTCTTCTTCTTCTTCTTCTCCAGGAGATGTTGACACGACGCTCTCTCCGGCCGGAATGCCAGAGCCGCCCTGCGCTGCCACTTATATAGTGACAATGGGGCGGTGTCACATGGTATATGTCACATGGGTTGGTCACATGGGTTGATGTCACATGGGGACTATGACATCGTAAGGGGGCGGGACAAGAAAGCCGGACTCCTCCGCTAGTAAAAGAGCTACAAGAAGATAGCGGAGGAGTCCGGCGAGAAGACCCCCGAAGACGGAAGACCCCCGGAGCTGTGCAATAAAATATTTTTTCTCGTGTGTTGTGTTTTTTTTTGGGTACTTTTATTTTACAGGTGAATGGGTAGGGGTACATTGTACCCCATACTCATTCACATAGGGTGGGGGGCCGGTATCCGGGGGCCCCCTTCTTAAAGGGGGCTCCCGGATTCCGATAAGCCCCCCGCCCGCAGACCCCGACAACCAACGGCCAGGGTTGTCGGGAAGAGGCCCTTGTCCTCATCAACATGGGGACAAGGTGCTTTGGGGTGGCCCCCCCTTCCCCAAGGCACCCCCCATGTTGAGGGCACGCAGCCTGGTACGGCTCAGGAGGGGGGGGCGCGCTCGCTCGCCCCCCTTTCCTGGCCGGCCGGGTAGCGTGCTCGGACAAGGGTCTGTTGTGGACTTTGGGGGGACCCCCACGCCGATTTTTTTCGGCGTTGGGGTTCCCCTTTAAGTCCATTCCAGGCGGCGGAGCCCGCGACGTCTCCGTCGCGGGCCCCGCCTACCTGCACACGCGCTCGAAATGGGCGGACTTGCCTCCGCCTTACGTGGGCGAGTCCGTTCATTTCAAAAGTTGAGCGAACTGTTTGGCAAACAGTTCGCTGAAACAGTCCGCTCGTGTGTGGGCAAGTCCGCTCATGCAAATTTTGAGCGGACTGTTTGCCGAAACTGTTTGACGAACAAGGTTGGGCGAACAGTCCGCGCGTGTGTACGCGGCCTTAGTCTTATGCCGCGTACACACGAGCGAATTGTCTGGCGTACTTAGTCCGGCAAACAATCCGGCGGACTTTCTACCGAACGGACTTGGCCACACACGGACACACAAAGTCCGGTGTTTGCTAGCGAGATGACGCACAGCACGTACGACGGGACTAGAAAAAGGAAGGCCAGTAGCCAATAGCTTCCTTTTCATACTTGCTTCTGAGCATGCGTCATTTTTAGTCCGCCGGACTTGCATACTGACGGACGTATTGTCCGCTGAAACCCAAGTCCGGCAAGATTGGACTGCAAAAATACTTTCTAAGTCCGCCGGATTTTACGCTGGAAAAGTCAGCTGAAGCCCACACATGATCGAATTGTCCGATGAAATGCATTTCGGCAGACTAAGTACGCCGGACAATTTTATCGTGTGTACGCAACCTCCTCTGGTACAGCATCACTGCCATACAAAACCATCTGACAAATTTAAGATACAGATCCAAGATCTCATTCTGCAGGATACCTGGCGAAACCTCCATCCCAACCAAAAAGATTTCGATTTCTTCTCTGCCTCACACAACAAACCTCACACACATCATGTCGCACTTAACATCCCGGAAAAGCGCAGCCAAGTCCTTGATACGATGCATAAACTAAAGGCCAACATCGCTCCTTGCCCCCATCTGCTGTTCTCCCATTTATGACCCTGGCCTGGCTACATTTATGATTCTGGTATTCTCCATCTATTGTACACACCTGTTTTGTTTGTCATTTGTGGGTCACTGTCTGGCTGTTGGATTGTTGTACCCTGTTTGGTATTGGAGGTGTTGTTATATCTATATTCACTTACTGTTCTGGAGGGTGATGGGCGAGAGATCTTGGAACAGTTTTATTTCTGATCCCTGGTAGAGTAGTGATCAACGGTCTCTGGCCCTATGTAAGATTTCCTCTTTCAGCTTACAGTTGACGAGACAGCAGATAACATCTCTGGGGGATCATTGTCTCTGTTCCTGGGTTTTAAAGCTCTTTGTAGTCGTTCGTAGTCAATAGGTGATTCAGGGGGTCTGCCTAGGATGTCATTAGAGATGGCAATAGTAGCTTTTGCAATTTGATTGTATTTAATTGTTTCAGGAATGCATCTTCCCTTATATTGTGGTGGCGTCCTTGGTTGTCCAAATCTTCCATATGCCTCTGAATGTCTCTGATTTGCGTATTTTGGGAGTAAGAAGAGGCTTGTAGTTGCTGGATGGCAGTGTCATGCATGTTTGTTGTCTCCTATGTCATCCATCCGCACTGCCATTGTCTGGGTCTCTTCTTAGCTATGTGATGGCTGTTGCAAGTGTGGCTTTAATATCTTCTGCCACTGAGCGCAAGTCCTGTATGCTTAGCCAGGCACAAGGACCGTCAGTTGAGGGTTGTGGCCGGGAGTGATTTCTGTCGGAGGTAATTCACGTTCGTGAACGTTCGTGAACGTGAACGAGGTTCACGTTTGTGTAAGCCCAATTTGAAGTCGGGGGCCTCCTGTGCCTGGGACCGGAAGATCTCCAGTATACTGTGGCTTATCTGCAACCTGGAGCCCCTGGGTAAGCGGGATCTAGTTGGGGAGGGATCCCCTAAATTGTTCCGCATATTCTGCTGCAGTGGATGGCTCGGTTGGACTGTAGCATTTGTTTCCGTGGATGGCAGCTCAGGGATCAGACATCCATAAAGGTCTGGCACCAAACCATGCCCCTATTGGCTTTCTTTCCTTTCTTTTTTGTTTATACTTACAGATTTACCTTTCTCGTCTACCTCTTCTGTTATTTCTTTTTTCTTTTACAAGGCTGGTTGGGCACAGTACTAAAAAATGATTGGTCATGGTGTTGGAAGCTTTCATTGGACCAAACATATTGGCTCTTCCACCCTGTACGGGGTAATCTACTGGGCGGAAACTAGTATGCGATGTAGCCTCTTTGGAGAAGATATCGAGATCCCTTGCCAGAGGACTGTACCTATTGTGAGTGGGAATAGAGGGTATCAAGTGGTCAAATGCCACACAATCAATAGTTGAATGGGAGTGTGGGGTCGTATGGGACTATCATAATCTATAGCACTGACCATGGACAGTCCTGAATGTACGTTGGAAAATGGATCTACTAGTGAATCAAAATGATTCTTATTGCGTGAGGTGTATGTGATACTAGAGGATGAACCAATGTCCACGTCAATGGGGTCAGCTAATGGGAAATGGTTAGAGGCCATCTCACTGGGCAAGTCAACCACAAGGTCAATAATGGGAGGAACACTAATGAGTGAATTGTTAGAGTGCATGGTTGCTGGCGGTGGTACTGTGGGCCTGCTCAGCAGCATTATACTTATGAGTCTTTTTAATGGTATTGTTATGCTTACAATTTTGTTTAGAAGGGCCCTTGTTATGTGTGGCCTTTTTATTTTTGTTTGTATTTGAGGCAAGTTTAAACTTTATGGGAGGTAATGAGCTAGATCAAATTCTCAGCTGGACTGGGCACCTGTCTGGAAGTTTTCTAATCAAATATACGGTCCAACCTGTAGTCCTCAATATCCCTAATTTTCCCAGTTTTTTTGTCTATCAATTCATTCCCAAATTTCTGAGTATTCTTATTGAGAACAGTTGTCCATTTAAAAAAAAGACATGGTGAAGAGAATATCAATAATCCCTCTTCCATGGGTTTTTTCTTTTGTTCAGCACTGTCTAACTTCCATTCTCGCTGTGTTATCAGGATCTTTGTCCATTTTGTGGTACAAAATTCAGACCTTAGTTGCCACTCCTTATGAAGATCGGGATCCAAAAAGCTGCACTGCTATTTTATTGTGAGTCCTCTGAGAGTGATGTTTAGTTCCAAATATTTTTTAAGGAAGGAAAGATCCCACCATTGGGTACGTTCAGATTCTCTAGCATTTTCAAAAGGCCTTTCTCATCTGAGCTTCAAATTCTGGTGTATGTGGTGGAAAATATAGTTTATCTAATAAGGAAGAGCCAACATGAGAGGAGGAATGGCCAACTTCCTTTTGGTTAAGGGAGGCTCTATTAATAATCTGAGTTAGCTTAACAATTCTATTCAGATCCATGGTAAAAAAAAAAAAAAAAAGAAGAGGAAAAGAAAGAAAGGTGGGAAGGTGTCATGGTTATGCAGTAATCTTCCTTTGTCTGCTTACCTCTTCTCATGTGTTCAGACTAAGAGGCCAGCCACTTCCACGTGGTGGTTTTGAAAACCTCTCCTCTAAGCATGGCTCCCCCCCAGGCCCCATCAGGGAACCCTATATTAACCTGTGCACTGAAAGCCAGCGGTGCCGATCAACCATTGTGTATTCACTGCGTGTTTGGCTTCCTGTTACCGACCTTGGCGCGTTTCTCGAATTTTCTTGTCTACTCATGACCCTGACCTTTTGGCATGTCGCCGACTATCCCTGCCTGCCTGCGACCCTGAACCTTTGGTGTGTACTCTACTGTTCCTGTCTGCTAGTTGCCCTGACCTCTGCCTTATCCCTTTACTATCCTTGTTGTTCCAGCCTGCTGTTTCCTTCTCCTGTGGTCTACCGTAAGCGTGAGCTGTGAGACCCTAGGGGCCGCAACCTGGAGCCAGACTGCAGCGCAGTCCATCCTCACCACTAGAGGCTCTGGTGAACACCTGAGCCCTGGGGAATCTATGCTCTAGCTCCAACTGGGATCTGTGTTAATGATCCAGTAGACCTGCTTCCTGAACCTCCCTGGGTACAATCTGCATCAGTCAGTCCTAGGGTACACTATCTTAGTGGTGCACTTGCAATTCCTATGGAGTGCATCTGTCCCCTGGTCTCAGGTAACCTGACAGAAGGGAACAAAGTACACAAAAAAGACAATCCTAAATGAACAAAATCACCAGGTGGACAAACAGGATAATAATGATTAGCCTGGCGCCAGGAAACTGGGACATATATTGCACTAGGAACCTTGTAAAATGTCCCACAGCAGCCCAAAAAGAAGCTGTGTGGGCGAGCACACCAGGAGAGGGTGTGAATACAAGTGCAAACATTCAAAAGCAACCACAATTAGAAGCGCTAATTGGGACAGTCTTGTATGGACAAATTCTCAAATGGCTCAATACGATAAAATCATGTGCCAATTTATTAATAGCATGTAATGAATAAATGAATTGTTAATCTCCTTGCATAGATGGAACTACTAGAAGCCTTGCTCCCCCTGTGACAATACCTTGTAAAAGCAGTTGGTGGTGGGCTGGCTTGGTGAAGCAATCCTGCAATGGTAAAACCTTCATGCATTCCTGATAAATCCAAGGAGGAATCCAGCATGTGCAGAGCCAGATGGACTGTATGAAGCCTCAATCAAAGCCCCGCTGGTATGTTCTGCGCATGTCCAGACAAATGGCCAGGGCGGGTTCGCACATGCACGGAACATAGCTGGGAGCTAAGGGGAGAGAGTAATAGAGTAAGGAAAAACTAAGTTTACAAAATGGCCGCGGTGGGTTTGAGCATGTGTGGAACACCGCCGCAAGTGTTTCCGTGTCTTTATTGATGGGAAACAGCTGTTGTGATTTAGGACCAGCCAATGAGCGTCCCTATCCCGGCGGTGACGTCAGACGCCACTGAGATTAAGTGGATACTCAAGACCCTCAGGGTGGAGGCAATGTTGTTGTGGCCGATCGCCCTGAATGGTACCTGCAGGATTTTTAATCCAAGGCTAAAAGTGAGTGGATTTTGTGTAAGATTGTGGCTACCTGATTCCAGCTTATTGTTGAACATAGCTATGGTGTTTGACACTAAACTATCATTCCTCTACAGGGGACACTTTCTTGGGATAGATTAATCAATATTGATCTTCCCTGGTATCATATTGATACTAAGGAAAGGAATACAGTTATCTTCAATGGAGAAAGTGTTTAGGGAAGAGGAACTTGACAATTTTGTTATACCTATCTAGAAAAATCTTAGATTTATAAGAAAACTCTGTGATGAATCATGTGTTTTTTTAGATGCACAGTCCCCTTGAAGCTTACCATAAGTATATGAAGTATACATTTTGGGAGTGATATAATTATCAACCTGTTAATTCCTTGACTTCGTATCATAACAGGGTAGGTCAAAGTTGAACTACAGTATGGTTAAAATGATTGGCTTACGTGATAATAAGAGTGGTGTACCAAGTTTATTCCACTATATGCCTTTGCAGGTGTGAACGTAGGGCTATTGCCCCGCCCCACCCCCTTTTTTTATGGCACACTGACACCTCATTGGACCTCTTGGTGGGCCATTAGGACCATTTGTAACCTTGATCACTTTTGGGTGAGAGTGCATCCATCAGACGAGCTATATATTATTGTAGTTATGTAAATATATGAAATGTAAATGTGATAGATCCCTTGGGGTGTTTGTGTGTACTATTGTCTCACTCCCTTTTATTTCTTTTTTCCTTTTTTATTTTATTTGGATTTATTCAAATTTAAAATTCATTTTTTTTTGTGACATTGTATTAAGGTCCTTCAAAAGCTTTCCGTGCTCCAGTTTTATTATTATTATTATACAGGATTTATATAGCGCCAACAGTTTATGCTGCACTTTACAATACAAAAAGGAGACAATACAGTTATAATACAATAAAATACAAGAGGATTAAGAGGGCCCTGCTCAGAAGAGCTTACAATCTAATAGGGTGGAGCAGGTGGTACAAAAGATTGTAACTGTGGGGAATGTGCTGATGAAAGTGGTAGAAGATTATTTGGAGATGTGATAGACTTTTCTGAAGAGATGAGTTTTCAAGGATCGCCTGATAGTAGCAAAAGTAGGGATAGCCGGGCAGGTGGAGGTAGCGAGTTCCAGAGGATGGAGGAGGCGCTGGAGAAATCCTGGAGATGAGCATGGGAGAAGGAGACGAGAGAGCTTGAGAGTAGAAGGTCTTGAGAAGAACAGAGAGGAAAATTTGGGTTTGGAAACAAGATTGGTGATGTAACGCAGGGCAAATGGCTTTGTATGTTGTGGTTGGTATTTTGAATTTAATTCACTGGGTGATTGGGAGTCAGTGTAGGGATTGGAGGAGATGGTTGGCAGAAAATGGGTAAGATGGATAAGTCTGACAGCAGCATTCATGATAGACTGAAGAGGGGATAGCCTATGGAGAGGCAGGCCAATGAGAAGGAAGCTGCAATAGTCAAGGCGAGAGATAACAAGGGAGTGAATGAGGAGCTTGGTGGTTTCATTTGATAAAAAGGGGCAACATTTAGAGATGTTACGGAGGTGAATTCTACAAACGTTTGACAGCGATTGGACTTGGGGCTGAAATGACAAGGCAGAGTCTAGGATTACACCTAGTACCCTGGAGTGAGGGGAGTGACTGATAGTTGCATTGTTGATTTTGATGGAAAAGTCATGGAGGGGGGCATGGGTGGAGGGGGGCACGGGTGGGGGGGGGGATATCAATAGCTCAGTTTTAGAGAGATTTATTTTAAGGAAGTGGTGTGACATCCATGCTGATATGTCAGTTAGTAAGTTAATAATGCGAGAGGAGACTGAAGGAGTGAGGTGAAACATAGACAGATAGATTTGGGTGTCATCTGCATATAAGTGGTATTGGAAGCCATGGGCACTTATCAAGTGACCAAGAGAGGAGGGGTAGATAGAGAAGAGAAGGGGTTCAAGAACAGAGCCTTGGGGGACCCCCATAGAAAGGGGCAATGGAGAGGAGGAGACAGAGTTGTAGGTGACACTGAAGGAGCTCTGTGATAGATAGGCAGAGAATCAGGATAGAGCAGAATCTCAGAGGCCAAGGGAATGTAGTTTATTGAGAAGAAGCGGGTGGTCAACAGTATCAAAGGCCACAGAGAGGTCAAGTAGTAGGAGTTTTAAATATTGACTCTCTTTTTAACCATCTTTGATTAAATACAATTATGATATCAATTTGATTAGATTTTTTTGCACCTCAAAACTCCCAATTTTATTTCTGGGTACTTTTTGAATATATTTAGGGGAGGTGGTGCCTGTATAGCAGTCTCTGGCCTCTAGTATAAAATGTATTTGGCCCTTATTTGGCAGAGCTGGTTGGATAATTCTAGTCTTGCTCCTCCGCAGCTACTGATTGATAGAATACTACGATTCTAGACCCACCTACTGTTACAGGGATTTAATTGGGACTTTCCTCATGTTCTATATCAGCGTATATAAAGCATCATTCTATGCAAATGCCCATAAACAAGCTAAGATGGTTTTGTTTGTTGTTGTTTTTAATTTTATTATTACCTTTGTTGTGTGTGTTTTTTGTGGGAACAAAAATTTTATATGAGCTATGTAATAGGTAACTACGTCTTATTTCTTTACCCATATGCATATACAGTATGTATGCTGTTTTTTTTTTATCCTGATGGTTTTGCATATGTTCTTATGGTATTTCAGTTACTTACTATTATTGTCAATAAAAAGGTTTTGATAAAAAAAAAAAAAAAAAAAAAAATGACCCAATGCCTTCCCTAACTGCCACTGCATTTTAGTAGCTCCATAACACAAAGGGCTTGGATTTTTACAGCAGTCTTCATATGCTGCAAAGTTTTCCAAGGCTAATCTCGCTTGTCCCTAGCTCTTCTGTAGATGAATCAGACCTTCAAATAGTAAGGTCAGGCCATACTACGATCCTCCTTCACAGTTGAGATGCAGCAAAACGATTCTTTGTTTAACTCTGGCTTAAGAAACTGCTTTAAGCTGACATTTCGCAGAGTTTGAAGTCATTATTATCACTGTGACTTGTGACCCCAAGGGCTTCTAATCCATAGCAGATTTTTTTATACCTCAGCTTACCTTGGCACCTTTATGGAGTTTTCCTGTCCTCCAACACTGGAATATATAATCCTCAATTATTTCAAAAAGGCTTCCAAATAAATCTTTTAGCACAAGCTAAAACCTGTTGGCTTTATTTATCATTTTTATGTACACCATTTTGAACATGGGATGCAAGCAGAATGGCAAGAATCAAATCTAACCTTCCATAAGTTACCGTAAGTCATGTGCTATATTTATAATTATTATTTTCTTGAGACTGGATGTATAACCATTATAATCATCATCTGAAACATGTAAACAGAAATTATAATCAGTTTGACTAGAATTGTAAACTGTTGATTCCAGCATACACACCTTATATATATCATAAGGGAGCACTGCCTTGCACCAAGTGCAAAACTATGGTAGAATGTCTGGGACTTGGAATGAAAGAGGTGGAGCTTTCAGGGCATTGCTTAAGCTCATAATTTAAATGATTTTCCTAATCAGGGAATATCTGTGGGCCAGCTGGTTTGGGCATCTGCATATGTGCCACTGCCAATCTTTGCTCATGGCTATGCATATAGTGTTGTGGCTAGATGTGTGTGCATGCCCAGGGTCAGTGTTGATACCAAGCATCCTATTTAAGGGATGGTCTGACTTGGCGTCGGTGGTGTCTGGTCTTCAGCTTGTATCCTATATCTTGATATGTGTTCTTCAAATGCTTCCTGTTACCAACCTGGCTTTCCAATTACCAGATTCTGGATCCTGCTGTACTGTTTTAGCATTGCATTGCCCACTTATTGCTGACCTTGGTTTGCTATGTGACTTCACTATTGCCTCTGATTCTGCTTCATGCTACCGCCAAGTGCCTGACCACGCTACTCCAAGGTTCAGCTACAGACTTCTGTTATATATTCCTGCTGCTTGCCTGCTAGTGTCACTAGCAGACTCTGTCACTCTGAACCCCCAACAAGACAGAGTTCCTTACATTTCTGCTGGTTCTCCTGCTTACTCCTAACCTGACTCTCCAGCCTGCACATTTTGCTGGATCTTGCAGATTGGTATCTGCAGTCAGGAGATTTGGCTAGCATCCTCGGTTGATAAAATGCAGGCAGCTCTGGTTTCATAGTGTCCTTGGTCGCAGACAGCTCTAAGCTGAGTGTAGCTGTGTGCTTGGGCCCATAGCATAACATACAACTGCATAAAAATCCATAAAAGAAGTACGCTTTACAGATCCAAAACATTGCATCTTGTGCCATGCACATGAGCCCTAAATGTTGTAATTAAAACTAGAATTGTTACAGGTTTAATTCTCCCTGCAACATGTATGGTCTTATGAAACCAAAGAGACCTAAATGGCATAGTTAGGTAGGATTCGTCTCCTGGACAGAGGTCAGAATGGTTCTGTTTGTGGATAATGGATTTATTTCAAGAAGCAGATAAAAAGCTGCTAAATCTACAGTACTTCAAAAGACACCAGTAAGTAAACTGCAGATTGTGATGTTTATGTCTTCATGTATTTTACAACATGTATGTGAAATAGGGATTATTGAATGCAATTTTGATAATCAAAGAAATCAGAGTAAAAAACATATAAGGATTATAGACTGTCCACTAATCAAAAAATATTTCTAGGGTTCCTGTAAGTCTGGATCCCTGGAAGCCATGGTAACAATGTATTATGAAAATCTGATTAACATTCTCTGCGACGGCTGCGGTTTATTTTCCAGCTGTTCTCAAACAGAGTATTTTAGCCCACTAATAAAAGATGGGGTGGGTTTCAATAAATTGTCCTCTACCTTAGTGTATTGTAGTCTGAGTTGATAACAATGGTAAATACCTTTGTAGAGAGATGGTAAGACTATGTGGCATAAAGGTTACTGGGGATTATTGAGGGCAGAAAGGACTCCAAGCATTGTGAATGGTTGCTAATGGATCATGTCTGTGTTGATCTCCTGATATATCGTCTGCGAGAAAACCCAATTAACATCACAGAACTGGCTGCAGCACACAGAGAGGCTCTAGAAACAAATAATTGATGGTGCTGCTGTATATCATCTTTATAA
Source organism: Lithobates pipiens (assembly GCF_037356315.1). NCBI lineage: Eukaryota > Metazoa > Chordata > Amphibia > Anura > Ranidae > Lithobates > Lithobates pipiens. The sequence continues at coordinate 133,650,230 of NW_027507784.1, forward strand.
TGTAATCTGGGTTTTAGGGTTACCCTGTAAACAAGTCGTTTCGTCTTTGTAACACTTTCATCTATTTGTATGCTTCAAGCCAAGCACAACAATGTCATCATGCATGAGGCAAAAGCTAACCTTGAAAGCAACAGAACATAAATGAGACATCTAAGACATTGAATGGAAACCTGTGAACTATGCAGATGAAATTTACAGCTTTTTCTGGACCATTGCTAACAAAATGCATCTGTAAATAGATTTCAGACATTTGCTTATATATCATACATTGGCTGCTTTATCAGTCACAAGGCTAAATGCATATTGGGACCCATTAATCAAAGCATCTGAAATCACAACTGTATGGATTAACCTATAGCAACACTTTTGGGAAAAGGCAGCAGCACTCAGAGCATAATAATAATGTCCCACCTTACCAATATTATTTGAGTGCATAGCTTTACAGTTAATAATTTTGCTGGCACTTTCTTTCTTTACTGGCCATTTATTTTGTTTAAAAGTTTCATATATTCTGTTTCTTACTTGAATAAAACATATGACAAAGATACAGGAGACAGCTAAAGAGCCAAAACATTAGAGAAACCAGTCACAAGTCTGGGCAACTCAAACTGGACATGAACAACAGATCCAGAGATGTAGACATCTAAAATCATATACAAATCTAAATTTTTCCAGTGAAAATAAAAATTTGCCTGCCCGTCCTTATACACTTCTTCCTTTATTGTCATTCAAAGTATCAGCAATGAATAGAGGGGTTGGGGAAGTGATGGGAGGGGGCAGGGACAAGCAAAATGTTGCCAATAAAACTTTAGGAATGCCTATATAATGCTACCTAGATCTCTAGCCCATGGATTCCAACTGTCTTGTATTTGCTGCAACAGTCCTGCATCTACGCCCATATTTGAGTTACTGAGCATGCCCAGTAACTCAGAAATGGGTATAACTTAGGGCAGTGGTGGCGAACCTTGGCACCCCAGATGTTTTGGAACTACATTTCCCATAATGCTCCTGCACTCTTCAGTGTGGTTGAGCATCATGGGAAATGTAGTTCCAAAACATCTGGAGTGCCAAGGTTCGCCATCACTGACTTAGGGGCTTGTGACTGTATCAAAGGCAGTGAATCATCTTGTTTTTATGTCAGCATCTTAGTGCACTGATTTATTTATTTTTTGTTGCTGGAGGGATTCCCTTAAAAGAGAAGTATGGGATTTGTTTTGTTTTTTGTTTTGTTTTTTCTTAATCATATGTATCTAGGTGGATGCAGCATTAGTCTGATGCTGCAACTGTTCCCCGCCGGCTCTAACACTGAGAACCAATTGATTAACCACTTCCCACCCGGCCAATGCATATATACGGCCGGGTGGGAGCCGTCTACTCCTGATAGGACGTTTAGGAACGTCCTTCAGGAGTAGCGGGATCGCGCGCGCGCGTGCCCGCGCAGCGGCGCGATCCCGATGTGCTCGTGTCACCCGGACACGGCACATCTCAGATCGGCAGGAGGGCTCTGTGATTGGCCCTCCTGATCACATGACGGCCGTGTCCAATCACGGCCGTCATGTGATGTAAACAAACAGCCGGTTGCTAGGCAATCGGCTCTCCTCTCCTCACACGGAAGTCACCGCTGAGGAGAGGAGAGCAGAGCGCTGCAGCCGGCTGATGATCAGTGAGTATGGGCTGCTTTTTACAGCTTTTTACTCACTGATCATCAGTGTAGTGTAAACACACAACACACCACACAGTACAAACACAGTCCCCACATATGTCCCCAAAACATACATATCCCCAAATAATAAAAACACATGTCCCTAATAATAAAAACATGTCCCCCACATATGTCCCACTAAAATCACATGTCCCAATGATTGTCTGCACACATATGTACGTGATCACCTGCACACATATGTACATGATCATTTGCGTACATATGTCCGTGATCACACAAACCAATTATTATACACTTAACGGAATTTTTTTTACCAAAAACATGTAGCAGAATACATTTTGGCTTAAATTTATGACAAAATTTGATTTTATTGGATTTCTTTTCAAATAGAAAAAAGAAAATATTGTTTTTTTTCCAAATTTCCGCTTTTTTTGCGCTTATATCGCGAAAAAAAAAAAAACGGAGTCGTGAATAAATAACACCAAAATAAAGCTCTATTTGTGCGAACAAAATGATAACAATTTCATTTGGGTACAGTGTAGCATGACCGCGCAATTGTCACTGAAAGCGCTAGAGCGCTGAACGCTGAAAATTGGGCTGGGAAGGAAGGGGGTGAAAGTGCCCTGTATTGTAGTGGTTAAACACCACAGATTTCTTGGTTCTCACAGCTCCATGAGAAGAGAGCTGGCAGTCACCAGCTCTCTGCTCTGACCCCTCACGCTCACTGGAGCACTGAGCTGTGGAGGGGGCCAGAAGCAGCTGGCTCAGGCTCTCAGCGGCACACTGAGAGACTGAGCCATGTGCCAGGCCAGGCATGTGGGCAGATTCCAATCATATGGTCACAATCTTTCCCGTGACTAGACGGGCTCTGTGACGTCAACCCGTTATCTGCTGAAAATGAGTCATAGGAGTGCAGATTGTGCTGTGATCCACAGTAGAAGTACATCCAAACAAGCTTTGCCAGTACTTCTTTGATTTCCTGTCTTGCAACAGGGAATAAGAGTACATAGGATTCCCATCTTAGAGAGTTGTTACATGAACAGGTATCCCCATTGTAGGATTTTACCTATTACGCTGAATACAACTCCACATTTTTGTATTTCCCCTCACTTGCTGTTAGAGGGAGAGTAGTGAGCAGAACAAATGGAAGGGCAAGACTACTCAGTTGGGACACAGACAAAAAAAAAAACAACTTGACAAAGAGACCAACCCTTCCGTTCTCTTTAAAAAAAAATAGGTGGAGTTAACTGTTGATGGGAGGTGGTTAAGCGATATGGGAACAATTTTAAAGGTAAATGGTTTGGTTGATTAAGAGTTTAGCGAATAGTTTAGGGGTTCAGTGTTGTGAGGGAGGTTAAAAGTAAAGGTGATAATTTAGGTATTAAGGTGTGGGAGAGGTTAACTTTTAGGAGGTCCCTGAGTGTTAGAGGTAGTTTTTATTACTTCTGTAACTACTTTTTTATGTAAACACATTAGAAGATAACTAAGGGGCAAAAAAAACTGAGGGGTTTATTTACTAAAAACTGGAGAGTACAAAATCTGGGGCAGCTGTGCATAGAAACCAATCAGCTTTCAGTTATTATTTTTTTGGCAAAGCTTAATTGAATAAGCTGAATTTAGAAGCTGACTGGCTACCATGCACAGCTGCAACAGATTTTGCACTATCCAGTTTTAGTAAATCAACCTCAATATATTGCAGAAAGAGTAAAGTATGACATTACAATGCTTGGGTGTCATGGGATTTCTTCTGTTATTAGGCCTGTTTTTCATGGTGCAAAAGAAGGAATATGATTTTGGTTGTACAGAATTTACTTTGGATCAACTAAAGCTGTTAAAAACATTAGAAAATAGTCTAAGGCCGCGTACACACGGGCGGATGTTGGCTCAACTTTGTCCGCTGAACAGTGTTTCACAGGTATCCGGGGGCCCCCTTATTAAAGGGGGCTCCCGGATTCCGATAAGCCCCCCGCCCGCAGACCCCGACAACCAACGGCCAGGGTTGTCGGGAAGAGGCCCTTGTCCTCATCAACATGGGGACAAGGTGCTTTGGGGTGGGGGGGCCGCGCGGCCCCCCCTTCCCCAAGGCACCCCCCATGTTGAGGGCACGCGGCCTGGTACGGCTCAGGAGGGGGGGCGCGCTCGCTCGCCCCCCTTTCCTGGCCGGCCGGGTAGCGTGCTCGGACAAGGGTCTGTTGTGGACTTTGGGGGGACCCCCACGCCGATTTTTTTCGGCGTTGGGGTTCCCCTTTAAGTCCATTCCAGGCGGCGGAGCCCGCGACGTCTCCGACGCGGGCCCCGCCTACCTGCACACGCGCTCGAAATGAGCGGACTGTTGCCTCGTGTGTGGGCGAGTCCGCTCATTTCAAAAGTTGCGCGGACTTAGTACGACGAACAAAGTTTGCCGTATTTGTCCGCTCAAAAAGTGCCGTGTGTGGGCGTGTTCGTTCATTCAAAAGTTTGAGCGGACTGTTTGACGAACTTAGTTTCGGCAGACAGTCCCCGCGTGTGTACGCCGCCTAACATGCATGTATTATCCAATTATCTTGCAATGTCTGCAGGAAACGCAAATCTCATAAATGGGAACACACTGGTTGCACAAGCATCCTTATTAAGCAGGGTACCAGGAAAGGGGAGGTACAACTTTAAGTGATAAAAAGTCTTGGGTCTAGCTTAATTTAAGGGGAAAAAAAAAGTAAGATCGTATGATGTTTTTTGCACATGGGATTGTTTGAAGGTGCCCCACTGACATTAGATCATTCCCTGATTTTTGGCTGGATCAGGAGAATGCCATTGTATGCCTAGATATAAGAAATGCTCTCTACTCAGAAGAGAGATTCTCTAAACTGTTCCACATATAAACAGTTCTAAACATCAACAGGGTCAAAACAAGAGCACATGAGCCTTCTTTAATTGCACTGAATTTGGGCATGTTTTCTACCATAGAGAATAGTTGACATTTGGCCAGCTAATAGTTAGTGATGTGCATTGCACCAGCATTAACCCAAGGCAGCCAACCCAACATCTAAACATATATGCATGCATGTTTATATACAATATTTATGACAATTGGTGTTGTGGCCTACAGCAGTGCTCAGCTACCAGTTATTAAAATCAGATAGCAGGCTATATTGTAACAACCAGTTGCTGATATGCCAAAGATCTGTTCTTAATCACTCTGAAAATCAACCAACAGTTTGGATCCATATTTTGAAATTCTAGTTATATATCTAGCACTAATGAAAGAAGCACCCTTGAGCCCCCCAAATGCCTTGTCTACACAAACAGAAGCTACCTGAAGTTTTCCCACACTACTTGGAGGAACCAAAATCATATTGGGGACTCAGTGTCACCCATTCATCTTTTTAACAGTGTTAAAAACCTTGGACAGGTCCTTACTTTTCCACATTTTATACAAAATTAAAAAGTTCTGACTTTAGCTATACCTTCAATTAAAACAATAAAGAGAGAAGCATGCAGACTGCCGAAGCTGAAATTTTCTGAAAATGTTAACCTTCTGGCTATCATGATTTATTCATTTGTGTCACTGACTTAGAGCAAGTAATCAGATGAAAATGTTTTAAGTTTCTCCAATTTTCCTGATTTGTATATGTCTAGTGTTACCCCTGTAGGATCTGCTAGATAAAATGGGTCTTCTGGTCCTTGGCCTTGACCTCCTCAGAAACCTCAACCTCTCTGACACCAAACCAGATAATAAAAGGAAACTGAATGTATTGTGAATTAGGTCAATGGGTAACCAGGTAAATACAAAATAAATTGACAATAGTATTGATATTGACTGACATACAGGGTATTCACTGGCAAAATATAAAGCAGTATTTAAATGTAACCATTATATTAGCATAAATAGTAACAATTTCACCCAAAGTGCAGCAGTGAATAAAGTTGAACTGCTAATGAATGACTACTAGACATGTGCAGAGAAAAATATTTCGTTTTGGAATTTCGTTTTCGTCCGAAAAATTTATTAATATAGTTACTCCCGAAATTCGTTTTTCGTTCAAAAATTGCATTCGTCCGAAAATCCACATGAATTACGGTCGAATCTGTCTTTGAAGGATTATGGTGTCTGTTGAATGTATAAAGAAGATTCGACGGAGCTAGTATATAGCATACTTCGTGTGAAATTTAGAACCCTATTAAAGTCTATGGGACTCCAACGTTCAAAATCTAAAGTACTAATTTTAAAGGGTAATATGCAAGTTACTGTCCTAAAAAGTGTTTGGGGACCTGGGTCCTGCCCCAGGGGACATGTATCAATGCAAAAAAAAGTTTTAAAAATGGCCGTTTTTTTTGGGAGCAGTGATTTTAATAATGATTAAAGTGAAACAATAAAAGTGTAATATTCCTTTAAATTTCGTAGCTGGGGGTGGGGGGGGGGGGGGGTGTATAGTATGCATGTTTCTGGTGCTTAGAACTGTCCCTGCACAAAGTGTCATTTATGCAGGAAAAAAAGTCTTTTAAAATCACTCGCAGCTATAATGAATTGTCGGCTCCGTAATACAGAGAACATTCATTGAAAGTCATTGATAAAAAATAAATATATAAATTAAAAAAAAAGCGTGGGAGTCCCCCAAATTCAATTACCAGGCCCTTCAGGTCTGGTATTGATATTAAGGGGAACCCTGCGTCAAATTAAAAAAAAAATTACATGGGGTCCCCCTAAAAATCCATACCAGACCCTTTATCTGAGCATGCAACCTGGCAGGCCGCAGGAAAAGAGGGGGGGGGCGAGAGAGCGCCCCCCTCCCTCCTGAACCGTACCAGGCCACATGCCCTCAACATTGGGAGGATGCTTTGGGGGTCTGTGACCCCTCAAAGCACCTTGTCCCCATGTTGATGGGGACAAGGGCCATATCCCCACAACCGTGGCCGGTGGTTGTGGGGATCTGCGGGCGGGGGGCTTATCAGAATCTGGAAGCCCCCTTTAACAAGGGGACCCCAGATCCCACCCCCCCATTTGAAATGGTAAGGGGGTACAAAAGTACCCCTACCATTTCACAAAGAAAGTGTAAATAATAGTTAAATAAGACAAACACACTTTTGAAAAATTCCTTAATGAAAAAAAAAAAAAAAAAGATTCCAGCGGTGGTGATCCACTCTTGCTATCCAGCGACAGGCGATCATCTCTCCGGGGTTCAGCGATAGCTCATCTGAATCAGCGCAGCGAATTCATCCATCTTCTGTCTCCACGGAGGAGACACTGCGGGGATTCCGGCGACCTGACGTTTGTTATATGCGGAGGGCGGGGCCACCCATCATCAGACCCCGCCCCCTCTTACGCAAGGGGAAACCCGGGGTTCCCCGTCACGTTTGGGTGATCCCGCCCCCTCTGATGTAACGGAAACCTGCCTGTGTTACATCAGAGGGGGGCGGGGTCACCCATACGTAACGGGGAAACCCAGGTTTCCCCTTGCGTCAGAGGGGGACGGGGTCAGGTGACGGGTGGCCCCGCCCTCCGCATATAACAAACGTCAGGCCGCTGGAATCCCCGCAGTGTCTCCTCCGTGGAGACAGAAGATGGATGGATTCGCTGCGCTGGATCAGATCATCCATCGATGGACCCCGGAGATCCGTCGCTGGATAGCAAGAATGGATTACCACTGCTGGAATCTTTTTTTTTATTTTTAATAAAGGAATTTTTCAAAAGTGTGTTTGTCTTATTTAACTATTTTTTACACTTTCTTTGTGGAATGGTAGGGGTACTTTTATACCCCCTTACCATTTCAAACAGGGGGGGTGGGAGCTGGGGGTCCCCTTGTTAAAGGGGGCTTCCAGATTCTGATAAGCCCCCCGCCTGCAGACCCCCACAACCACCGGCCACGGTTGTGGGGATGAGGCCCTTCTCCACATCAACATGGGGACAAGGTGCTTTGAGGGGTCACAGACCCCCAAAGCATCCTCCCAATGTTGAGGGCATGTGGCCTGGTATGGTTCAGGAGGGAGGGGGGACGCTCCATCGCCCCCCCCTCTTTTCCTGCGGCCTGCCAGGTTGTATGCTCGGATAAAGGGTCTGGTATGGATTTTTAGGGGATCCCCACGTCAATTTTTTTTAAATTTGACGCGAGGTTCCCCTTAATATCCATACCAGACCTGAAGGGTCTGGTATGGATATTTAGGGGGAACCCCACGTCAATTTTTAAAAAAAATTTGACGCAGGGTTCCCCCTAATATCCATACCAGACCTGAAGGGCCTGGTAATTAAATTTGGGGGACTGCCACGCTTTTTTTTTTTTTTTATCAATGACTTTCAATGAGTGTTCTCTGTATTACGGAGCCGACAATTCATAATAGCTGCGAGTGATTTTAAAGGACTTTTTATCCTGCATAAATTACACTTTGTGCAGGGACAGTTCTAAGCACCAGAAACATGCGCCCCTTCACAGGCATACTATACACACACCCCCCCCCCCCCAGCTACGAAATTTAAAGGAATATTACACTTTTATTGTTTCACTTTAATCATTATTAAAATCATTGCTCCCGAAAAAACTGCAGTTTTTTAATTTTTTTTTTTGCATTGATACATGTCCCCTGGGGCAGGACCCGGGTCCCCAAACACTTTTTAGGACAGTAACTTGCAGAATCTTTTCTCTCTGTCAAATCTTTTTTCTCTGTCGAATATTTTCTCTATATAATCTTGGACTAATAGAGGTAAGGTTAGGCACATTCGACCACAGGTTCTATAGACACAGATTGTTATTGTCAGAGTCACGTCAAATCTCCTATTCTATATCGAACTGTTGTAACAACTAAAATGAAAATAAAGCATTTATTTATGTCGGATCTTTCGTTTTTCGGATTCTGTGCTTTCGTTATCGTTTGTCAAAATGAAAACGAAAATAGCTGAAATTCGGATGAAAATGCATTCGGACGAAAACACATGCACATGTCTAATGACTACTAACATGCACTGATGGCAGCTATGCTTGACCTAAACTGACTGGATTTGCCCAGACCATATGACTAAATACATAAAGAGACAAATGGGGTGTAGCAATAGTAATGGGAGGGGCAGTCTCTAATATGGTTCTTTGTCTGGCCACTGTTGGGGCCCTTTAAGAACATTGGTGCCCTTGGTAAAAAAAAGTCCCCTTTGAGAACCTACAGGCAGTGAATAAGCAGTAAGTACCAGATTGTTTCAGTATAGTTCTTGGTGGCTGCTGTCAAGGAAGACATATGCAGACTACAGCTGCCGCCCCCGGGTGCATACCTGTGCACAGGCGCCAACCAAGAGTGCCCAGAACGGCCACTGGTGCTTCTATGAATGTGCGTGCGCAATCATGCATCCGCACTGTCGTTAGATTTGGCACCAGTTAGTCTATTTAAACTTAGCTTCAAGAGTGACAAGCTGCTGCTTGGTCTACAACATTACCTGAATCCTGATTCCTGTGTGTGTGACTTCTGATACCGAACCGGCTTGCTCCTGACTACCTCTGCCTACTTCCTGCCCTGATCTCTGGCTTCCCACGGGCTGATCTCTGTCTCCAGTTCCTGTTACCTAACATCTGTTGCCGAACCTGCCTGTTATCCGATTATGCTTCTGCCTGCTGTTTATGCCCAATCTGCCTGTCTGTACCGAAGCCTGCCTGTGACCTGACTACGCTCCTGTCTGCTGTCTCTGCCTGATCTGCCTGTTGGTTGTCAACTGTCTTCTGCCAGTCTGCCAGCCATCTGCTGTCTCTTCAGTCTGCTATCTGCTGTGTTCCAACTTCATGTTTGTGAGTTCCCGGCCTCTACTGGTACAGACTTCTGTACTGATCAAAGGCACTCTTATCCCACCCTGCTCTTGAGCCTGCTGTCTCACTATCAGCGTCTCACAAACCGGAGCCGCATGAGGGGCCTTCCTCCACAAGTTAGGCTCACCCACCAAGTACGTGACAGCTGCAGTCGATTACAGATGCAGTTTGATATACCTCAGACTCTTTGAGGGGGGCATGGTTAAATAGTAAATCTGTTTGAAAAAAGTCCATCTAGTTCAACCAATAAAAGGGTAAATATGGAATTGATGAAGGAAGTGCTGGGTTAAATTGGGTGTAGCAGGGTTCTAAGGCATAAATGTCTTACCTTCAGATATGTGTGTAAAAATGGACACAAATGTGGGCTTGTGGCTCTCTCATTGACTCTTTGGTAGCCCCTTCAGTTCCACTATGATGTTGCAAGAGTCCACCAACTGTGCAGTGAGCCCGAGTACACTCAGGTTTCCTGGCCACAATGAGAGAAGAAGCTGTGATGCGGGCAAGGCTGCTGGATATCTAGTGCTTCTGATGGTGAATAGCTCAGAGGGTAAATGGCTCAGCTTCCATGGAGACAAGGTCCCTTGGGCGAATCTACCAGAACATCCACAGCGCCAAAACAATAGCTTTTCCCAGGCTATTCCACTTAAGTCCTCCCTTGGCGTCTCCTGTGCCCAAAGCATATCAGGATCTGCAGTTCAGAAACCCTGTTATTCTTTTACCTGGTTGTTGCTTTGGACTACACCTTCCAGGATTCCAAACATCCTGCATAAAAGACTATGGGTTTGCTTGGCTTCGTTTTCCTCCTACTGATAGGAGGAAAATGGTGCAGCATAATTTCAGTATCTCAGCAAAAAGGGGGACAGAATATAAGCAATATCTCTATCTCCATATTGCAGTAGTCCAGAACCTGGCTACATAAGTGTTCTGGGACAGAAAGTCTCAGAAATTATTACAGCCCGTAGAAAAAACTAAAATCAAGAAACTATCATTTTAAGATGGAAGTAACCAATGGCAGCCCCTTTATTCATCTCCTGGTGGGTTTACTGTAAGATTCTTGCCCTCAGGTATGAAATTCTGGAACAGGTTAGGGTAGCAATATCATGTTATGATGTGTCATCTCTGTGAATATGGTTATCTCACCAGAGTTTTGTTCATGCAGTCACAAATCAGATTTTTACAGAATGCAAACTAACATTTCTTATACTACTAGTTATAGACCAATATCATTTTAATGCTCCACTGTCCCATTGGCACTACATAAACTCATGAATGCAGTACAGACTTATAGAAAATGTTTGCTTACTTTGGATGGAAACAGCAACCTGAAAGCCAGTCAGTGTGCCCTTCGCCAGTCATAATTATCTCTCCACTGGGGATAGACCACATCTTCCACAGCCGATCATCACTAGCTGTCACCAGGATTTCCTTACGAGGATGTAGGGCCACACTGCAAGACATATATATATGACATTTTACACACTTTTCTAAGCATATTGACTGTCTCAGTAAAAAATAAATACTTTAACTTTTTTTGTTCTACAGCATTATGGAAAAGTGATGGAATTATCTGAATGGCTGCTACCATAAGCTAAATGTAGACAAAGATTAGCTAAATGTAGTCAAAAATATTTTTTTATATAATTTGGTAGGGTTGGCCCATGTTTGGGAGATTTCCTCTTACTCCCTCTGTCCTTGGGATGGTAACGGTTTTCAAGGGACTATTTTCAGGTGCAATAAATTAAGGCAAAGTACCCACACATACAGGATACCAATCATTTTATTTTATTAGGTTTCACCACTGCTGGTTTTCAATAATCACCTCAATGAATGTAGAACTTTAAGTGCACTTAGTTCTTCAGTGTATTTAAACTAATGAAACTGCAAAAGTATACTTACTTTGATGTATTTGCAAGTACCTCCTAGACAGTTTTGCATGCCTAGGAAGCCACAGTATCTGGGGTGCACACTATTCACAAGCTTTTCACTTCTGCTCATCCTGGAACTAAGGCCCATCAATCTTAGCCCCCGTACACACGGTCAGACATTCCGACCACAAAATCCATCAGATTTTTTCCTAAACTGGTGTTGCATACACACGGTCGGACAGAGTTGTCGGAAAATCAGATTGTTTGTAACATGATAACGTTCGTTCGTTATGACGAGACTACGTTGAGGCTAGTAGCCAATAGCTTTGGTCTCGTAATTTGATCTGAGCATGCGTGGCACTTTGTCCGATCAGAATTCTCTACAAACAATCGGAAAAATCTGATCTGATTTTTTTGTCGGAAAATTTGAGATCCTGCTCTCAATTTCCAACACACGATCGGATTTTCCGACAATATAATACGGTCAGACATTTTCCGGCAGAATTTCCGACCGTGTGTACAAGGCATTACACCCTGCTCATGCCATTAACAGTGCCAGAGTCATTGTGGCCATTCAAAGTATATCTAAAACCAATCATCAACATTTTATAAAAGTTTTAGCAAATTAAGGTCATTTAAAAGTTGTTTGAATTAATTTTCAATATGCATCTGTTATTAGAAAATATTTGTTGATTTTGCCATGATGTTTTTTTAGGCACCTCCTATAATGGAGTACAACTGTCCCCCAATTGTGCTCCTGTGTTGTCAATCTGTTATTGTATCCCTGTAAAATTCTATCAGTGGGAACCTCAACACACATTGTTCAGGCATGGTCTTCTGTTGCCACAATCAGGGAACTGGTCCAGTGCAATAATTTGCAAGTGCATGCAGATAGTGAGGTGCAAAAAGGATAGAAAGAGATGATTTTGGCATTGTATGAAAAAAGTCAGACGCCCAATTACGGTAATTTAAATATGTATTTTGGTTTTAAAATTTTTAACTAAAGACAAAAAGGTTAACAGAGAAATTGACAAATAACCTCACAAAGTAATGACCACAAAAAAATGATAAGAAAGACATCACCATTTTCTTATCAAGTCAACATGTCAACATGTATCCTACTATAGTGATGAACAGCTAACATCTGCCCCTACAAAAAGTCACATTATCCTGTTAGCTTCCAGGGCTTTAGCCCAGAAAAACCAAAAGCAAAGGAATATTAAAATTAACAGTATGCATACTTGGTAACCTGTCAAACCATGGATAGGCTTATGTATGGGTTTATCCTATAAAGATCATTGTGCCTGCCACCTGGTATGTCATTTAGTTGTAATGCCGCTTACACATCAGAATTTTGGTTGGAAAAAGCTCTGAATTCTGATGGGATTTTGTTCAAGCTGTCTTGAATACACATGGTCACACCAAATTTTGACTGCCAAGAACACGGTGACGTACAACATGTACGACAGGACTAGAAAAAGGAAGTTCAATAGCCAGTAGCTTCCGTCTCATAGTTGAATCTGAGCATGCATGAGATTTTGCGCGTCAGAATTGCATACACGTGATCGGAATTTACGATCTTTTTTCCTTCGGAAAAATTGAGAACCTGTTCTCAATCTTTTGGGAGGGAGAGAGAGAGAGAGAGAGAGAGAGAGAGAGAGAGAGAGAGAGAGAGAGAGAAAATGGGATGGAGGGGAAGGTGTGAACCTAGCTTTCAGAAGGGGAAATTCCCAGTGGACCATGAGATGAGTATTGACTGGTGAAAAGGTAATGGTTTATTATAGGAAGTGAGTTAGCTAGCTAAACATCATCCAGTTTAAAGTGTAACTGCCCAAACTTTGTTCCTGGTTTCACGGATAAAGCCTTTCAGCTGCAGCCAGACCGGAACCTGATCAGAGCTTCTGCCTTTCTTGGTCCTTTGGGATTGGTCCTGTAGGGATCACTCAACTGCTCTGTTTGGTCAGGTGGAAGATTTTGCAAGTGTCTCATTTCATTCTGTCTCTCCCAAATCATACCTGTTTACGCAGACAACCTACTTCATTTGAAGACCTTTGTCTGGGAGATCTCTCTCCTTGAAATTCTTGATGATCCGATAAATGGTTGATTTAGGAGCAATCTTAGTAGCAGTAATGTCCTTGCCTGTGAATCTCTTTTTGTAAAAAAGCAATGATGACTACAGATGTTTAATTGCAGGTAACCGTGGTTAATAGAGGATAAACAATGATATCAAGCACCAACCTATTTTTAAAGCTTCCAGTCTGTTATTCTAACTCAATCAACATTACAGAGTGATTTCCAGCCCACCTGTGTTAAAGAGAGAATCACTGACATGATGTCAGCTGGTCCTTTTGTAGCAGGGCCGGAATGCAGTGGAAATGTTTTTTGGGGATCAAGTTCATTTTCGTGGCAAAGAGGGACTTTGCAATTAATTGTAATCCATCTGATCACTCTTCCTAACATTCTGGAGTATATGCAAATTGCCATCATAAAAGCTGAGGCAGCAGATTTTGTGAAAATTAATATTTGTATCATTCTCAAATCTTTTGGGCACGTCTGTATGTTCTCAGAGGACCAAAAGAACAGATTACTCCTCTTTGCTCACAAGTCTTCCCTTTGCAGTAAATACCAGCGGTTCACATTTACAATCTTGATGCATCTTACCCCATCAGTTCTAGCATCACTATTCCCCGATGACAGCCTGTTGTGCTGACGCCATAATCTCATTGTGCATTAGGATTGAAAGCCTACCAATGTTTGTACTGGAGGGCTACACTTATAGCTCTTGTCACTAAATACCTCCGTAATTGTATGTGCAAAGTGTGGAGGAATGCACACTGGATTGGGCAACTGCATCCCATAAATTTTTTTTTGCTTTGTATTTAGGACCTTATTTGTGCCTTGAAAATGATTGCAGGAATAAATTCTGACCCGACATAACCCAAAATATTACACTTCTTTGGTAAAATGTAATTTGCTTTAGAACAGAACTTTTTTTTTGTTTTTTATTTAAAACACTTTGAAATTGCAAGTTCAAAATTGTGCATGCATGCGCACTTGTAAATCTGTGTTACCCTTTGCATTATCCATATTTTATAGTATCCATGCACCATCATGCCTAGTCTGTTCATCAGCATTTGTGGACATTGATAAAAGAGTGCTACCATCTGAGGGGCATGAATTCTCATAGTAAGCATTCCCTATATGTTTTTTTTCTGTTTTTTTTAAGTCTTTGCCAGATGTTGCTGTGCAATAGGACAGCTCTATCCCAGCCAAATCCTCTCTTTCTCCTACTCTAATTTCAGATACTTTTCACTTGTTTTACAAAATACAGCTGTCAACAAATGAGAGTACATATCACAGGACTCAGAGAAGCCACACTGTTCTGCGCAGTGATGTTCTCTGGCTCTTATGAAAATAAAAGGAGCATAATGACATACGAAAAAGGAGGCGTCAAAACCATTGACCATTGAGCTGTCCATTGAGCTGTCCATTGAGCTGTCCATCCAGCAGGCCTAAAGCCAAGAGGTTATACAGAACCTCTAGTCCTTCACTATGCCTGCACTGAAGCTGGAAAGATCTGGAAAAGCCACAACAGTTTTGCAATGTATGCACTATTTTTAACCTTCAATCATAGTGTTTGCACAACATAGAAGTGCTTATACAATGTAAAAAAAACAAAAAACTAAAGAAAAACACAAAAATGTAAGGTCTGATTTATGTATATAATAAAAAGTAGTTGAAGTTGTGTATAGGCATGTACCAAATACTTTATGTTGTTTATTGTTATGCAAGATTCTCTTAGCAGCAAAATGGTTAAAGTGGTTGTAAATCTACTTTGAAAAAACAAAAACACCAGCAAGACAAAGTCATAATGAGCTAGTATGCATAGCATACTAGCTCATTATGTAATATTCACCTGAGATCGAAGCCTTTGCTGCAGTGCCCGTACACAGCACTGGCCGGCGACATCACTCCCAGGGGTTACCTCCGGGTATCACGCTATGATTGACCGGGGCCGCAATGAAGTCGGTACCGGTAATGGCACACTCACTGAAGCAACGGCACATACATGGTGTATCTTCAGTGCGCATGTACCGATGCCATCAGCACATGTAGGGGACAGGAGATATCTCCTAAACCATGCAGGTTTAGGAGATATCCTGGGTAGCTACAGGTAAGCCTTATTATAGGCTTATCTGTAGTAAAAAGTGGTCTGTACGGGTTTACAACCACTTTAAGAGTTACATTTGAATACTTTCCGATTTCAAATAAGTCCTAATCACTGTGATTTTCACAATTTGCCGCTGTTAGGCATGAGCTCCCATGGAAAAAAATATGAATTGTGTTTTTTTCTAGTCAATTCCTCCCTGGTATGTCCATAGCACAAATGATTGGCTGAATGCTCTCATCATTTTGCTCCCTCAGGTCTCTCCTCGTGACAACAATAACTTCCAAACTCAATGCTTCTCTGACTTCGGGCACTAAAATGGATCCATTCCCTTGTTGCAAATTGCTTTGCCTCCATGTTTCCAACAGAGATATCAGACTTGGGAATCATGCGACGATGCCTTGAGAGTATCTCTGGCTGACGGAAGCTATCTAGCCGAGACACCTGGCTGCTTTCTGTGTGCTTTATCATAGCCGTTCATCAGGTTCCATTACAGAGATATCTGTATGTCTGTAACAGAGCTAAGAGAAACTGAAAATGAGAAAGTGGCAAAGAAAAAAAGAATTGCACTTGAATCCCATCAAAACTTTGTGCCAGTCCTCGACAATGAAGTACATACATTATATATATATATATATATATATATATATATATATATATATATGTACACACACAGTACTGTGCATTCGTTTTAGGCAGGTGTGAAGAAATGCTATTAAAAATGCTTTCAAAAATATATATTTTGATTGATAAAAATAAACAATCTACAAAATGTAAAGTGAGAGAACAGCAAAAAAAATCTAAATCAAATACACTTGCACGCAGTTTTTGTAGGAGCTTTGTAGGTTGGTTGTTCCAAACATCTTGGAGAACTAGTAAACACAGATCTTCTGTGAATGTAGGCTGCCTCAAATCCTCGTGTCTCTTCCTGTAACTGTCTCATCATGTAGGACAATGACCCCAAACATACAGCAATTGTAATTAAGTGCCATCTTCTGCATAAAAAAAAGAATAAGGAGTCCTGGAAGTGATATTTTTTTTTTCCCCTTAGCACCCTGATCTTAATGTCTTTGAGCCTGTCTCAAACTACACAAAGAAACAGAAAATTTTATGGCAGCCTACATCCACAGAGTATCTGTGGTTAGTTCTGCAAGATGTTTGGAACAATCTACCTGCTAAGTTCCTTCAATAAGTGTGTGCAAGTGTACCTAGAAGAATTGACGCTGTTTTGAAGGCAAAGAGTGGTCACACCAAATATTGATTTGATTTGGAGTTCTCTCCTGTTCATTTACTTACCATTTTGATAATCAACTAACACTTCTATTTTGGAAAGCATTCTTAATTTACAGCATTTTATACACCTGCTTAAACTTTTGCACTGTATATAATTATATATATATATATATATATATATATATATATATATATATATATATATATATATATATATATATATAAATTACATTAGACAGGGACATCTAGAAAAAGTCCAAGCATTTTTATCCTGAACTTGTATTTAGCAGGGCAGCAAAAGTGCACATTCTTAATGCAGGAGAGCTTTGTACATAATATTTATAGCATAAAACAAAAAAAAAATCTGCTCATTGGAGCCACTAACTAAACTCAGGTTGAGATCTGACTAACAGGGTGGCCCCCTAGTGGGTTCCCCAAAACAGGCAGCACTTGAACCACTTTTTTTTTTTATCAGCATTCAGCCTATTCACCCAACAGCAGGCTCCCAAAGCAGACAGAGCAAAATAAAGAGAGACCTGTGTCAGTCAGCTCACCTAAAAGCCTGTCGAAAGTTGAGACAAATGATGTGGGTTCTGTCTACTACTGGTTTTATACACATCAGCCATAAATGATCCAGCGATACTTTAAAAATGTTGTGTACAAAATGCTGGAAGGTGGCCGGGGCATTACACAGTAATAATGGCATAACCAGATAGTCAAAGTGCCTAAAGCAAGGTCGAAAAGCAGTCTTCCACTCACCTCCCTCTCGGATGTACACAAGATTGTAAGTGCCCCGTGAGTCCAGTTTGTAAAGATCTGGGCATCAAGATATCTCTGGAAGAGTTCAGGAATGAGGGGGAGAGGATAGTGGTTCCTGACAGAAATGTTGTTGTGCTCCCTATAATCCCCACATGGCCCGAGGGTATGGTCTTTCCTTTGTACAAAGAAGATCCCAGTACCAGCTAGGAAGGATGAGGGATGAATGAACCATTTTCTAGGTTCTTGTCAATATATTTAGGTAAAGCCTCAAGTTCAGTCTCTGAAAGCAGGAATATTTGTCCAAAGGGAATTTCTGCACCTGGTAATACCTCGATTGGACAGTCATAAGGGCAATAAGGTGTTTACTCTACCAGGGGCCGTGAGTCAGACACTTAAGGGAGACCTTCCTCTGCTCCATTGGGCTCATCAGTCAGGTACGTGAAAGTCTGACACCAGCTGAATGAGCCCCTCTAGTGTAGCAGGGGTCTGTACTTGTGCCAACTCATCTTTGAGAACTTAAGATAGTCCCAGTCAATATTGGTATCTGAGGGCGGCCTCATTCCACCCTGTGTCTGCAGACCATTTGCGAAAGTCTACTGTATAGTGCTCTGCAGGGTGTCGCCCTTGCTGTAAGGTATGAAGGACGGATTCAGCAGTGGCCATGTGTTACCGATTGTCATACAAGAAGGACATCAAAGAATGCATCCACCAGGTTGATAACAGGACTCTTCGGTTTCCGCAGGTGGTGGGCCCAAGACTGAAGTTCAAAGGACAACAGAGAGATAATCAACCCCACTTTAACAGTCTCTAGAGAAAAAGTTCTTGGATGAAGGGCCAAATATAGCAAGCAGGCATTCTTGAATGCTCTGAACTTCCTTCGGTCACCCAAAGAATGTTCCGCAGTGGGTACCCTTGGTTTAGGAGGTGGGACCACCAAAGTAGGAGCAGGAGCCTAGTGTTCTTGGGCAAGGGAGGAGGATGTATTGAATGCAGCAGGCAGACTAGGAGTTGCTGTAGCAGAGGACATTGTCAAGTTCTAAAAGCGACCCTCAAACTGGAAATTACTATCCTGTAGACTCTGTAATATTGAAATATAGGAGAGAGTTTAGGGCTTTATATGAATCCTCTCTCCTAAATTTCCATATTACAGGGATGGAGGCAATTGTTCTATCCTGTTCAAATCCTCATATAAAGTCCCAACCCCCTCCTTTTTCTTCATCCTTTAGACTCGTCACTGCTTGGGGTAAGAGCTGCGACTTGCTGACAACAAAGCCTTGAGCGGGGAAGCACCTCTGTCATATTGGCTGGATGATGTCATATATCTGGTCGGAGGCCAAAGTGCTGAGAGGGCTTTTCTTGTGGCTAAGTGCAGGGTACCCCTGAAGGTGGTAACATGGGATGCTATGCCCAAAAAAGCAAGGGTTCCCTGCTGGATGGCGGCTGGACAAGCGGGATGCACTGCAGGGCAGGAGTCCCTCAGACATTCCTGATAAGACTTGACAGAAGGCAGAGGCAGAAGCAGGGTCAGGAGCCAGGCCATATGTCATATATAGGATGTCAGCCAGGAGTAATGCAGTCAGGAGGAAGCAGAAGTCAAACTCTGGTAATCAGGAAGCAGAGGAGTCAAGGAGCAAGCCAGAGGTCATACACAGATCAGCAGGCAGAATCGGGGTCAACGGCGCAAGCCAAGGGTCAAAGCCAGGAATGGAGACAGGACAGGTCAAAAGGCAAGCTGGGTCAGTAACAGGAAATTCAATAGTATCAAGAACAGGAACACACAGGGGGAGCTGAAGATCATCTAGCAACTAATGGCTCATGCTGCTGGCTTTAAATAGGCCTCTGGGCACTGGCACATGAAGCCCCACAGCTGTTTGTGCCCATGGATCATGCGCATTGGCCAATTTTTATGTGCCAATCTTGGCTAGTTCTGCTTGCTGAAAAAAATCATGTTGACATTTTTGTGTTTTAATAAGATTATATTTAGGATCTAAGCATTTTTATTAAAAATAACTATACATTTAGGTTTAAAAAAGGCATGCATCCATCAAATGGAAAAAAAGAAAGAAAGAAAAAAAGCTAGCTGTGGACTTTTTAAGCACCCCTAGGATCACAACTGACTTAAAATAACAATATCTTTATCCAGTGGAATAATATAAACATATTTTTAAGCAGCGAAAATTCTGTCTTCACATTAACCACTTCAGCCCCGAAGATTTGGCTGCTCAATGACCAGGCCGTTTTTTGCGATACGGCACTGTAGCCAAACAAAAACTGATGTCCTTTTTTCCCCACAAATATAGATTTCTTTTGGTGGTATTTGCTCATCTCTGCGGTTTTTATTTTTTGCACTATAAACAAAAAAAGACAAACAATTTTGAGAAAAAAAAAAAAAACACAATATTTTGTACTTTTTGCCATAATAAATATCCCCAAATTTTTTTTTAAATAAGCTTTTTCCTCAGTTTAGGCTGATATGTATTCTTCTACATATTTTTGGTAATAAAAATTGCAATAAGCGTATATTGATTGGTTTGCACAAAAGTTATAGCATCTACAAAATAGGGGAAAGATATATGGCATTTTTATTATTATTTTTTTTTTTACTAGTAATGGCAAACAGCGGTTTTTATCTAGACTGTGACATTAGAGGAGACAGATCGGACACTTTTGTCATATTTTTGGGACCACTGACAATTATACAGCAATTAGTGCTATAAAAATGCACTGATTACTGTGTTAATGGCACTGGCAGGGAAGGGGTTAAAACTAGGGGGGATCAAGGGGTTAGCTGTGTTCCTTAGTGCGAGTTCTAACTGAAGGGAAGTGGGAGTGACTGGAGGAAATGACAGATTGTGGTTCCTAGCTAGTAGGAACTCACGATCTGCCTCTCCTCACAGAACAGGGATGTGTGTGTGTTTACACACACATATCCCTGTTCTGCCTCTCATGCCCGCAACCGCCGGGCAAGTGCATCGGCACCCCCGCAGTGTTGCGGGTGCTTGCTATTCTACTTAAAGGGACCAACATACAGCTACAACGGTTTGCGGGATTGTGCCTACCTGCCTCAGTATATTGACGACGACTGGTCTGCAAGCGAGTAATTGAAGGGAGGAGCTCCCCATACAAACTGTATACATAAGGGTTTAAATGTATAGGATGACATCATGATACACAATTAGGAGTTTTCACCATCCTTTCTTTTGCCTTTACATGTTTCGCAGTTTCCCAGTTCTTTGGGAGGAATTGAAGATTAGAACAATATTAAATCTACGCGGAAGTACAAAAAGTTATCAAACGCTACTCATTAGAAAGAAAAATATATATTTCTAACGTATTACCATTACATTTACTTAAAACACATAATTCCTGCACAGGAGTGACCTAATGGGCACATGACCACTCTCAATGCGAGCCTTATGCCCCATACACATGATCGTAATTTTGCTTGGAAAAAGCTCTGATGGTTTTCCCTAAGGAATTTCGACGGGATTTCAATCAAGCTGTTTTGCATACACACGGTCACACCAAATTCCAACCATCAAGAACGCGGTGACATACAACACATACGATTGGACTAGAAAAAGGAAGTTCAATAGCCAGTAGCCAATAGCTTCCGTCTCATAGTTGAATCTGAGCATGCGTGAGTTTTTGCGCATCG
The DNA here is from genome assembly GCF_037356315.1 of Lithobates pipiens. Taxonomy (NCBI): domain Eukaryota; kingdom Metazoa; phylum Chordata; class Amphibia; order Anura; family Ranidae; genus Lithobates; species Lithobates pipiens. The sequence continues at coordinate 133,671,333 of NW_027507784.1, forward strand.
GAATTTCATTCCATTGGAAAAATTGAGAACCTGCTCTCAATCTTTTGCTGGTGGAAATTCAGCCAGAAAAAATTCTGATGGAGCATACAGACGGTCGCATTTTCCGACGAAAAGCTCTCATCTGTCTTTTGCTGGCCAAAATTCTGACCGTGTGTACGTGGCATAAGAAGGCATTGTCCTTCCGAAATTCCTAATGGCTAATTTTATGGACTGATATTCTGTAAGATTACTTTTATAAAGTTTAGTAGCTGTTTATATTATTTGCTTTTAGAAAAACATCCAATCATCCAATCATGTTTCAAGCTATGTATGGAACCTGCTAGAACCAGTTCATATGAAACACCATATTGGGTTTTCACGGCTCTTGTAGTAAAGAATTATTTCTGTATTCAGAAATTTTAATTTCCTTATAAAGAATGACTTTTCTGACTTTTGTGGTGACCTTCAAGTAAACAACTGTCCACTGAGGTCAGTTTATGGGTGTATATATATTTATATATGATCATATCCTCAAACACTTCTTGTCAAGGGAAAATAAATTCAGTTCAGTTAATCTTTGTTCATAGCAAAGGTCTTTTACAGTCCCTTAATAATCTAGATGCTTTTCTCTGCACTCTTTCCATTTCCACAATCATCTTTTTTGTGAAGTGGTATCCAAAATGAAATTGCACATACAAAATGAGGTCTTACTAATACTTTATATTGGGACAATGATGATATGTGACTCACCTGAGTCTACACCTCTTAATACAAGAAAATATTTTGCAAGTTTTTGAATCTTTACATTGGCATTGCATTATTAATCTATGATTTGCAGATCTTTCTGTGTAATTGATAATCCAGATTCTACCCTATCCTACTGTAGATTGTACAATGCATGTATGTTTCTAACCCCAAGCGCATATGTCATGAGGATGAGTCAAAACCACTGTGTCACTGGAGGGCAACAGCTGACTAAACAGGCAGAATAAAACGCAGTAAAGGCTTGCTAGGCAGGCTAGAAGTAAAGGAAGATGGCAGACAAAAAGAGGGTTTCGTGTCAGCGAAGAGTAATCTACAAGTACAAAGACATTTGATAGCAAAACAAAGACATTTGATAGCAAGACACACTAGATCAGGCACTAGCTGATTATTCAGAATTTAAAGACTCCTTATTGAGACTAGGTGAGCAGCGGAACCCAAGGCATTACTTAATTGTATCCAGCAGATGGCAGATGACACAGGTTTACTTTATATTATCCAATATAAAGTTTATTTACCCTGCTCTGTATAGGACAAATAAAATAAAAATATCTAAATAAATTATAAACTCAAGACATATTGATAGGACTAAATTCCACTGCATAGATTTTTTTCATTTGTGGGCATAGACAAAGTACATTTAATTTCAAACTCTATAAAATTTATAAATGGGTAAAAAAATAAAAAATAAACATTGGGGTACATCTCTTCCAACCTTAGGTTATTCGGAGCATGAATCATTGACCATCACTCAATGAACATAATCTTTAGACCAGTTATCTATCTACTGCTTGAATCTTTGAACCCTGCAGACCATCATTTACACTTACAACTTTGTAGTTGTGTGTGAGGAACAGTGGTAAAAGCTGTAGCAAGGTCCAAATACAATATATCTGCAGTCATCACTGTAATTTAAAGGGCAACTGGAAAAGCTCACCTTATCGCTTATGATGGCCTTGACATCGCCAATATTCTTTAAGACCCAGCACTCTATTAAACAATTTTAAACCACACATCTTTCTGGTTATTAAATGCCCCACCTCCTCCCATCCCAGGCACCTTACTTACAATTGCTATAGCTGGCATCAAAGAGCAATAGAAAAGTGTAGGGTAAGAGGGGGTGGCCCAGTTACATGAAGCTGTGTTAATTGTCCAATAGAGAACTGCAGTTCTGGAGATTCTTGATCAAGCAAAAAAACAGAGGTAGCGATCAGACACCTGGACTTTGGGGCCACATTACATGGTAAAGTAAGCCCATGGATTTATTTTAAGATTTAAGAGATGGTTTAGAAGTATTAATGTGCATGTGGGGCCACTAGTAAAAAAAATCTACACATGTCAAGGGTATCTTATCATAAGGCCTTCTATATCAGGGGAATCTGGTTAACATATTTTTAAGAGGCAATTGGTGAGCTGACACTGAACAGTAATATCCAGATCTTACTTTATAGACAAAGTTCTATATCAAAGCATCATTACTACATCATCTTTATAGACTAAGTCACTATGTTAACAAAAAAGTCAGTAATCCAGCCATTATTTCATGGGTTCTAAACAAAATATAATCCTGTAAACATTTACTGTAGGCTGTTGGTTGAAAATAATAAACTCACAAAGACTGAAAACTGGCATGTTCACTGAGCTAAATGTATTGCAGGATGCCCCCTGAGGTGTTGGAACCTCATTACACAATTCTTTCAAAGCCCAGGAAGTCTAAGACTAATCAAACAGCATGTGGTTTGTTGATGAATATTTGTTTAGCTGCTTCATCTTTGCGCAGTCTACTGTAACACAAACGCCATTATTTTTGTAATGCGCTGCCACAGTGCCCAATTAGTTTAACTCGGAAAATGCCAATATCGCATTACTGGGTTTTACTTTCGTACACTTGGCTGGTGAATAAAGTGAACTGATCTGCCCAGTTTAAGATCCTATCTGGACTTGGCTAATTCATAGATAGCAGATCTCCTCAAATATCTGCCAGACACAGTCTGTTCCTTTATTTTCACTTTTTTGTTTTACAAAATGTTACACCTCATATGCTTTTCTAAAGTCAGTCATTTATCATAGGATTTAAACAAAGAAGAATAGTCCCCAAAGGGTACTTGTACCAATAACAATTCACTAGGGATAGATAGATAGATAGATAGATAGATAGATAGATAGATAGATAGATAGATAGATAGATAGATAGATAGATAGATAGATAGACACTTTTATGACACATTCAGCTAAACACCTAAATCATTGCCAGTCCAAAGGGTGCCAAGAGGAAATGGGAGAACCATTTTGCAACCGTTTCAGATAGTTAGCAAGGGATGAAATGTTCACTGTACGGGACCACTTTAGGTATGGCAAACCAAGAATATAGTTAGAAATTGTGTAGTTTGGTAAATGCACTCAGTATGAATTTGAGACCTGCCTTAAATTTCTCTGAGATCCGAGTTGCTTCTAACTTTCTACTGACCTCGTTCTAAGTTGCTTTCAGTTGCATTTGAATTTCCTAGCATTGCATTTGTATTTGACTCAGATTAGGAAAAAAGTAGCATAAACAAATGCCTTTGTATAAAAACCCTTAGGCCGCGTACACACGGGCGGACTGTTGGCTCAACTTTGTCCGCTGAACAGTGTTTCAGCGGACAGTCCGCTCGTGTGTGGGGCTTCAGCGGACAGTTTCAGCGGACAGTTTGCCAAAGTTTTTCGGAAATTCCGAAAAACTGTCCGCTGAAACTTGGTTTGAGCAAACAGTCCGCCCGTGTGTAGGCTACTTTCGAAATGAGCAAACTGTTCCCGCTCGGAGGGAAGTCTGCTCATTTCGAGCGCGTGTGCAGGTAGGCGGGGCCCGCGACGGAGACGTCGCGGGCTCCGCCGCCTGGAATGGACTTAAAGGGGAACCCCCAACGCTGAAAAAAATCGGCGTGGGGGTCCCCCCAAAGTCCACAACAGACCCTTGTCCGAGCACGCTACCCGGCCGGCCAGGCCGCGTGCCCTCAACATGGGGGGTGCCTTGGGGAAGGGGGGCCGCGCGGCCCCCCCACCCCAAAGCACCTTGTCCCCATGTTGATGAGGACAAGGGCCTCTTCCCGACAACCCTGGCCGTTGGTTGTCGGGGTCTGCGGGCGGGGGGCTTATCGGAATCCGGGAGCCCCCTTTAATAAGGGGGCCCCCGGATACCGGCCCCCCACCCTATGTGAATGAGTATGGGGTACAATGTACCCCTACCCATTCACCTGTAAAATAAAAGTACCCAAAAAAAAACAACACACGAGATAAAATATTTTATTGCACAGCTCCGGGGGTCTTCCGTCTTCGGGGGTCTTCTCGCCGGACTCCTCCGCTATCTTCTTGTAGCTCTTTTGCTAGCGGAGGAGTCCGGCTTTCTTCCTCCCCGCCGCCGGCCTCTTCTCCCGACTTCGGGGGTCTTGTCCCCCTCTTCGGTTCTTCTGCCGGGCCACCGCGCCTTCTTATAGCTCTTTTGCAGGCGGTGGCCCGGTCTTCTGTCGCCGCTGTCGCCGCCGCCTTCCGTTCTTGTTCTTCTTCTTGTTCTTCTTGTTCTTCTCCAGGAGATGTTGACACGTCGCTCTCTCCGGCCGGAATGCCAGAGCCGCGCTGAGCGGCCACTTATATAGTGACAATGGGGCGGTGTCACATGGTATATGTCACATGGGTTGGTCACATGGGTTGATGTCACATGGGGGCTATGACATCGTAAGGGGGCGGGGTCACCATGTGACCAACCCATGTGACATATACCATGTGACACCGCCCCATTGTCACTATATAAGTGGCCGCTCAGCGCGGCTCTGGCATTCCGGCCGGAGAGAGCGACGTGTCAACATCTCCTGGAGAAGAACAAGAAGAACAAGAAGAAGAACAAGAACGGAAGGCGGCGGCGACAGAAGACCGGGCCACCGCCTGCAAAAGAGCTATAAGAAGGCGCGGTGGCCCGGCAGAAGAACGGAAGGCGGCGACAGAAGAACGGAAGGCGGCGACAGAAGACCGGGCCACCGCCTGCAAAAGAGCTATAAGAAGGCGCGGTGGCCCGGCAGAAGAACCGAAGAGGGGGACAAGACCCCCGAAGACGGAAGACCCCCGGAGCTGTGCAATAAAATATTTTATCTCGTGTGTTGTGTTTTTTTTTGGGGTACTTTTATTTTACAGGTGAATGGGTAGGGGTACATTGTACCCCATACTCATTCACATAGGGTGGGGGGCCGGTATCCGGGGGCCTCTGGATTTACTGATCATTTTGGCTTTTAGTTTTAACAAATAACCTCTACATATACAATATTTCCTCATATGTGCAGGCAGAATTTTTGGGGGTTTTGTGATAGGTTTACATTAAAACTTCCATATCTTTTTGAATACTGTTGGCATTACTTTCTGCTGAACTGTAGTCTTTTCAGGACCAAGTAACAGAGGATGGTAAATCATACTACACAACTTAGTTGACAGTAAATGAGAGATCACAAGAGCCATGCCATGACAGTTTTTCTACACCTTCCACCTGCTGCAGATGGTAGTGTATTTGAATAGGAAGAGACTGCAGTCACAATCTAAACAATCTTTCCACATTTCTATTTAATTTCAAATCAGAGATAAAAAATAATATAGTTTATGGTCATGAAATGGCCATCTCTGCCAAAGATAGCAAAAGTGCAGGAAACAGGGATCATCCATAGAGACTCCAAGATTGCAAATTGAGAACCATGGTGGATGGTGATTTTTTTCCAGACTACATTCACTGTACACCAGCTAGCAATCAAAATGGTGGTGGACACAGGCTCTGACTCTTCTGGTGCCCCCTCAAAGTCTGGGAGCCTATGAACCCCAGCTCTGCATTATATCATAGTTATGTGAAGAAACAGATTCTCAAAGGCTGACTGGGACTTGCAGGCCAACATCCACTCACTACTCACCAGGGACAACTTTGTAAGTATGTGCAACACCTGAAGCCCTCTTACAAAGCTGAATTAAATAAAATTAAAATGGCTAAATGATACCCAAACATGTATCTCTGCCCTAGAAACCCAATATGTCCAGATTGTGAGCACATTGATCATTGATGAGACTCAGGTGCAGCTACAATCCACTAAAAGGACTATGCAAGTTCAGTGATGGACAATCTCAAAAAAGATCAGAACTTCCAAAATAATATAATTTTGGATTTTCTGAAAGCTATCCATTCAGGATCATAACTGCACATTACAAAGCACTTTCATTCCAGATTTGACTGCTCGTTCACAACTGAGCATCTTATTAATGGAAGGCTTAACGCTCTCAGACCTAAGAGTCCAGTCCCATCTCGGGTGCATTACTTTCACCTCAAATAAGACATCATGAAAGCTGCCTGAAATGAACAACCATATCAATTCTGATGGAGTGCATGTCTCACTCCTTAATGATTACTCCAGATATACTCTGTCTAAGTGTAATTCCCTGCTCAATGTCTATAAAGCCAGGAACATTTTGTATAGATGGAGCTTTACCATTCAATCGCAAGCACACTATGACTATCAGACTATAGTCTTCAGATCCAGTGATGACCTGCCCTCATTTCTACAATAGCCAGTTTTCCCAGCAATTGAACTTCCACAGTGGTCTTAGACTCCTTTTCTTAATATTAAGAAACCCAGATCAGCCAAGAACTGAGCCACTGGCTATAGCTTTCTGACTCCTCTCCTGGAAGGGAAGCATTGAATTATATTGTATACTTCTTGAGCTCTTTAGTCTCGATTGTGCTTGGAAATACTGTTTACCAAGCAGGATATTCACTGCATCATTTGATCATGCAAACCCATGCTACGTTGCTCACTTGTAAGTCATCACCATAAAGATGTCCTGTTGGTGCCTGGGGACCTTGTACATACACTTATTTATTTTTGAGCCTTTACTATATATCAATTGCATAGACTTCTAATACAGCTCCGTACTGTGAAACTATATGAAACTGACGACATGGTTCACTAAAGCCCCCTTTAATCAAGTCCCCAGTGGATCTTTCCAAATATGGTACACTTGACAGACTAAGTACTGTATATGGATCCTATGGAAAGAAAAGACATTTGTCCATTTGATATGCTTTATATGCATCCTACTGCATATTGACCAGAGTTGACTTGAGAGACAATTTATCTCTCTTTCAGGAAGTAGCCTATTTTTATGAGTTTATGCAATTGTTTGGTTTACAATAATCATTGCACATTATTTAAGTTTGAGGTTTTGTAACATGTTTCCTACATAACAGCCAGAGAGATAACTTCTACTGCTATACCCGCAGGGAACTCTTATACCTGTAGATGTGCCACTAGCATTTTTTTTCTCTTCCTCCTGATCCTCCCCTCTTCTCTCTCCTTCTAGGGTGCTGCACATTTAGTATGACTGAATGGACATTTTACCTAACTCCTATCCCAACTTACCCATGTGATAGGCAATTTTGTGTTTAGACACAAAAAACTGAATCCTCAGCATCTTGACTTTGCCAAAACAGAGAGGTGAAGTCACTTTACATGACATCGTTCTTTACTTCTATGCAGCCTTTGTTCTGAATCTCAGACTGGTTTCATAGTAAGACCAGTAAGTTATGGGTAAAATAAGAGGAAGATCTTTATAATACCAAATCTCACTAAAGCCCCATACACACTATTAGATTTTCTGCTGATTTTTGTCTTCAGATTTACCAAAACCATATAATATGAGGTCAAACCTTAGGAGTTTCAATATGTATGCAATCAGGCAGGCCCTTGCACTACATGGTTTTGGTAAATCTGAAGACAAAAATCAGCAGAAAATCTGATAGTGTGTATGGGGTTTTAGTCTCCCTGGACACCTCCTGCCCTGAAAATGAATAGGGTTACTCTACCTTCACTGGTAACTGTTACAGAAGCTGCAGAACACTTACCTGGCCAAATGTTTACTTTCTACAAGACCTGACCCTTTAATTATTTTCTTTGGAAACCTTGCATTTCCTCCTGTTCTGCACCACCCTCACTTCGTCATATGGCGCAGGATTGAAAGGGTTCTGATCAATGGAGTACTACAACAGGACAAACTACCTATGCAATCGTAGATTTTGTATTTTTGTCCCAATCGACAGACAGCAAGGTTAGAATATTCCCAATAATTACAATCCCATTATCACAATACCAGATCCTATACAGACTTAAAAAAAAAAAAAAAATAATACTTCACTCAGGTTGACCTGAACATATTATTTCAATAACGTACAACCTCCTGCTTAAAGAAAATCACCCTCAAACTACTTGACAGTGGAATATCACTGGGATAAAACACAAAAATAAAATTTTTTAAATTCTATCCAGATCCTGTTAAATGCCCAACACTTTATTACAAAACTATAAAACAGATTCCTCTGTACCATACACCTGCTGGAGGCACCTTTTAGCACCTGGAAAAATGTCTCCTATATGGGCAATCTGCCCCTTAATTACACCATTTTGGGACAAAATCATGAAACTCTGCCATATGTTAGCTGCCGACACTCTACCCAGTATCGCTCAGTTCACATTGAGATCTATGACCCCTAGACTTTTTAACCACTTGCTTACTGGGCACTTAAACCCCCCTCCTGCCCAGACCAATTTCAGCGCTGATGCACTTTGAATGACAATTGCGCAGCCATACAACACTGTACCCAAATTAAATTTTTATCATTTTTTTCCCACAGATAGAGCTTTCTTTTGGTGGTATTTAATTACAGCTGGGAGTTTTATTTTTTGCTAAAGAAACAAAAAAAGATGCTAAATAAAAATAAATAAAAAATCATGTTTAATAGTTTGTTATAAAATTTTGCAAACAGGTCATTTTTCTCCTTCATTAAAATGCGCTGATGAGGCGGCACTGGTGGGCACTGATAGGCTGCACTGGTGGGCACTGATAGGCACAGTTAAGGCGGCACTAATAGGCACAGATAAGGTGGCACCGATAGGCACAGATAAGGTGGCACTGATGGGTGGCATGGGTAGGTGGCACGGATGGGCACTGATAGGTACCACTGATATATGGGACTGATAGGTGGCACTGATAGGTGGCACTGCTGGGTGTCACTGATGGGCACTGGTAGATGATACTGATGGGCACGGATATGTGGCACTGAGGTGCAGCACTGTTGTTGAGGCAGATTGTGGGCACTGATAGGTGGCACTGTGGGCACTGATGGGTGGCACTGTGGGCACTGATGGGTGGCACTGTGGACACTGATGGGTGGCACTTTTATCCAATCTTTAGGTGGCACTGGCAGGGGGCAGGTGGGAACTGATGGGCTGGCCCCAGCTCACCGTGATCAGGACGTTCTCCTCACGCTGACAGCGGAAAAATAGCCGATTATCGGCTCTGTTGTGATCACATGATCAGCTGTCATTGGCTGACAGCTGATCACGTGGTAAGGGGTCGGGATCGACCCCTTGCTCCGATCTGTGATCAGGCGAGTCTCATAGACTCGCTGATCACAGAGTGCGCTGTGCGCGCCCCTTAGCAGGTCAATAGACGTCGTCCCGGCAAAGCAGGTCCACGCTGTAGCCGTCATTAGGCTATAGCGCAGATCTCAAGCGTTTAAACATATCAAAAGATGTCTGTTTTGTCACTTTCTTGTCTCTGCTTGTGCCATTATATCTTGTCACAGGCATAGAACAGACACTTCCCTGCTTTCACAAGGGCATGTGTAATGGACACTATAGAAACTTTTCTGATCATATGGTCCACATGGGGTCATTTCAAATACTGATTTCACATCACAATATATGAGAGAATATTTCTCAAGGAAATATGGGAATCTTGTGAGCCACTCCATCAACTTCTCCCCTATCATCCTATCTATCTATACTCTTCCAACACCCTTTTCCCATTTCCCTTCTTTTTTCTCCATTAAAAATGTTCTCTCTCTTCTGTATTGCTCTCTCAGCCCATCCATTTTTACAGAAGCCGGTTATGTGTTTATTGTTATAGTTACTTATATAGCACCGTCAATTTACGCAGTGCTTCATATATATTGCACATTCCCATCAGTCATTTACCTGTAGAGCGAAGATCCTAAACCTTTTGTTCACGGGGAAAGGACGACACACTCCAAGCTCTACTTGTTTCTCATCTTTTTGCTGTGTATGCATCAAATAAAATATGATTCATCACATTATGTAATGTCTTTGCTGATAAGGAATCATATGTTTAATGTTCATTCCTTATTCTGTATAATGCTAATACTCAATAAACAGAGATTAAATATAAAAGAATATAGTTTACTGCACTTTAGCCATTTAGATGAGAAAGATGCTGCAAAAAAGGCCCCAGATATCTAAAAATGTTCATCATTGGTGTAGGTTATAATGTTAATGAATAAGTAATAAAGCATAGGTAAAGTTTTTTTTTTTTTTTTTTTTTTTTTTTTTAGAGCAGGGCCTATCAAAACAACCCCAAGTGGTTTAACCGTATAATGAAAACAATGACAATGGAAGACTGAATACACCAAGCAAAGGATACTCCCGCTAGGTTCACCAACACATGGTTGTGTTGGCTACACTTCTTGACCACTGATGATTATAAAAAATCCATGATGGGTTAAGATAACGTGAGATGCAGCAAGATCTAAGAAATGCCAAACAGGGTTTGATTTCCCAACCCATCACCCCCCCCCCCCCCCCCTATATGAATACACCCCACGTAAGCTCCTCAGGCAACGATACAAGACCAAACAACCCCTCCCACGAACAGAAACGACAACGATAACCTTTCCCCCAGTACACACGCACACCACTCTTCAAAAATAAAGATTCCTTTTTCTCTCTACACTCTTTTTTTGTTTCTCGCCAGACGCCCATAGCTGATTCCAATTATCATGATCAAACTAACCACCAAGCCAATGGGTCTAAATCAGGACAAATCATGGTTACCTTACCCTATTCAAAGACAGACATGTCCTGACTTTACACAATTGAGTCCATGTATGATATTCAACATGTAAACATTAGCCCCATGTTAAACAATACTTGTAATACTGTTAATATAGCGGCTGTGCATGTTTATGTTAGAAAATGAGAAAATGTTTGTTAATGCTTCTGTACACACTCTCTTTAAATCTCAATAAAAACGTATTAAAAAAAAAAAAAAACACCACTGATTTTTCCATATTATTTTTTTATTTTACGGCCCTATGTTATTGCGGAAACCACACAGAATTGTGCTACTGCTTCCACTGCAGACAGACTTGGCATATACACTCTACACAGTATGCTTAGTGATGGGTTAAGACAGCCTAGGTTTTCAGTTTGTATTAAAAGCCCAGACATTGTCTTACATTTTTTATGTTAACAAGCTGGATCCATGGCAGTTTTTCTCCTAGGACCGTAGCAGCATTAACCTTGGCACAGTGTCTGCACAGGATTCCAGGAGAGGCCTGTTCAGCACGGTCTAATGTTCTCTCCATCAAGGTGTCAGGAAACTATAAGGTATTAGTTTACCGGCAAGTGGTGGACATCTATTCCTGCCACTGACAGTGATGGGGCCATTGTGTTTTGATTTAGATTGACACTGCTAATCTGCATGCTCGACACTGGGAGATTGAGAGGCTTGCTGTTAACTGTACTCACTTGTACAAGGAAGAACCTAATCAAACATTAAATGCTTACCTTTGTGACCTTGGAAAAAGAGTGATATTTTTCCTCTTTAAATGCTTCAAGGATTTCAAGAAAAACTTCAATTAAACTTCACTTAAACTGAATTCACTGCTAATAAGCATATAGCATCTACTGTATATCTGCACTTTGTATTTTTAATTTTCAGCTGCAGAAGAAAAAAAGCACTTAATCTTGACCTTAGTTCCAAGTACAGTGCCTTGAAAAAGTATTCAGACCTCTTGAAATTTTCCACATTTTGTCATGTTACAACTGATAATGTAAATGTATTTTATTGGGATTTTATGTAATAGACCAACACAAAGTGGCACATAATTGTGAGGCGGAAGGAAAACGACAAATGGTTTTCAATTTTTTGTACAAATACATTTCTAAAAAGTGTGGCATGCATTTGTATTCAGCTCCCTTCACTCTGATACCCTAAACTAAAATCTAGCTTCACCAATTGTCTTCAGAAGTCGCTGAATTATTAAATAGAGTCCACCTGTGTGTAATTTAATCTCGGTATAAATGCAGCTGTTGCGTGAAGCCCTCAGAGGTTTGTTAGAGAACCTTAGTGGACAAACAGCATCACGAAGGCCAAGGAACACACCAGACAGGTCAGGGATAAAGTTGTGGAAATGTTTAAAGCAGAGTTAGGTTAAAAAAATATATATATATACCAAACTTTGAACAGGGACAGGGAAGCTAGTCAGAGTTGATGGGAAGATGGATGGACCCGAATACAGGGCAATCTTAGAATAAAACCTGTTAGAGTCTGCAAAAAGACTTGAGACTGGGGCGGAGGTTCACCTTCCAGCAGGACAATGACCCTAAATATACAGCCAGAGCTACAATGGAATGGTTTCGATCAAAGCATATTCATTTGTTAGAACCAGTCCCAGTCAAAGTCTGGACCTAAATTCAATTGAGAATCGGTGTAAAGACTTGAAAATCACTGTTCACAGATGCTCTCTATCCAATCTGACAGCTTGAGCTATTTTGCAAAGAAGAATGGGCAAAAATGTCAGTCTTTAGATGTGAAAAGCTGGTAGAGACATCCCCAAAAAGACTTGCAGCTGTAATTGCAGCGAAAGGTGGTTCTACAAAGTATTGACTTGGGAGGGGGGGGGGCTGAATATACATGCACGCCATACTTATAAGATATTTGTAAAAAAAAATGGAAAACCATTTATGGTATCCCAGAAAACTTTGGGGGGGGGGAGGGAGGGAGGGAGAACTTCCATTCCAAAGAGCATTTGTGAGGTCAGGTACTGATATGGACGAGAAGGCTTGGCTCACAGTCTCCACTCTAATTCATCCCAAAGGTGTTATATTGGGTTGAGGTCAGGACTCTGTGAAAGACAGTCAAGTTCCTCTAACCTAAACTCGCTCATCCATGTCAGCATGGGGAAGATAAGTCCTGCATGCCAGCCCTCTTCCCTCTTCCCACGATGGCATCGTGCTACACACTATACATCTCAACCCTTTAAAACAAGGAGCTTTTTTGTGGCACCACACTAGTGGGCTGAGATGTAAACAGTTGTAAAACCTTAGTTTTCCAAGGTTTATTACTGTACAGTTTGTTAATGTAATGACCCTGGGCAAAATGCCCTTTTTATTTTTGTTAAAACAATATTGGCTTATTGAGAAGAGTCTAATAAACCCTACTAAAAACAGAGACGTCTCCCTGAAGTGGACCTGGGCTCAAAAGTAACATTTATACATGTTATTACAACATATAAAATGTTCAAAATGGTTCTAAATCCAAAAATGTTATCTTAAAGCAGAACTCTGGACAAAATTATTTTCCCATGTCCTTGTTGCTGATCTCTCTTTGCTGCTGAAAAACTGTAATTGCCTGCTGACTTTCTGTTTATAAAACCACTGGCTGCTATCCCTCTCCTCAGCTCAGCCAGCGGTCTGACACACCCCGTTGTAGTCCAAAGAAAGCCGAGCACGTTCCACTTTTGGGACGGCACCTGATGGAGGGGGGAGGGGCTGCTGATTAGGAGTGCTCCGTGAGGTCTGCAAGCACAATGCTGAGATACAACTGCTGTGCTGATGGTTGAGACAGGCTAGGATATGCCCAGCCACTGATGTAGTGTATCGCTGTAACGCTGTAACGCTGCTCTATTGCTATACCGCTTTCGTTATGGGCTACAATGTGCCGGACGCAGACAAAAAGGACTTTTGAATAGCTTACTTACAACTTGCACAGCATTGCACTGAACCTGCTTGGCGTTTTCCGGGACTGAACGGAAGGTTTTTGTCTGCACCGTGACCAGAGTAAGGGAGGTGGAGAGCCCAGGACGTATCCAGACGGTGACTTGCTGGGAGATTGCGGGGAGCGCCCAGTGAACACCCTGACTCGGTGAAGATTTGGTGGAGAGATAGCCGGAGTAGGAGGAGGGGTCCAGAGTGTCGGCTCGTCTCTACCTAAGGAGGCGGACTCGGCAGGGGATACCCACCTCGGCAGCTCCTGGCGGCGTCAGTAGTAAGGAGAGTCAGACGGTGTGGAGGTGTATCGGGACCCTTCGGGAATCTCCGGATCGCTTCGAGAAACGTTCGGGAGGAATCGGCGCTTTCCGGAAAGCTCCGAGGATCTTCGGAGACAAACGGGGCAAGGAGCCGAAACACGGAATAGAGGCGAGCAGAGAAAAACAGCCCCATTGTAACAAAGTATCAATAAAGTATCTGGGAGAAGTTTCCTGTGAAGGAACAGAAGGAACAGAAAATACATACACTCACAGTGGACACTGGGCTAAATAAAGGAGCAGGATACTCGTGAGTACAATAAGGAGCATGTCAGTGTCTATGCTTATGTTTTTGTATATATGCTCAGCATAAGAAAAATCCCTATAGAGGCAAGGGTGAAGAAGTGACTGAAACATTTTTCTCTTTTTCCCGGCATTACTTTTTATTTTTTATGGGACCAATGTATACGCACTAAAAAAGCATAGTGAGCATAGTGAGCTGCAGGAGAAGAAAGAGAGGAGGATTTATGGTATTTTATTTTTTATTTTATTTTTTTTTTTGGTAATATTGTGTTTTTTTTTTTTTTTTTTTTTTTTTTTTATATAAACACTAATAAAATGTGGGGCGACTCCCCATCTTCCCACCCCCCCCCCTGTTTTATCCACCCCCTTTTCCTTTTTTTTTTTTTTTTCCCATCTCCTCTCTTTCTCTTCCCATCCCAGGTTTCTATTTTCCTATGGATCTAGATAAATTTCCAACAATGATAAGATTATTAAAAATTAAAGATAGGGACATACTAGAAATTGTATAAATAGAGGGATAATAAGGAGATAGAGCGCGAAAAAGTGAAGAAGAATGTGAAGAGCTTGCATAGGCCAAATGGGAGTATATCAGGATCAGCAGCTTAAATACCCCCTTGATAGGGACCTCACCTTTGGTGAGTTAGACTAATATAGTCAAAATATAGGGGAATAGAGGTGTCATAAGGGTGGGTGTAGAAGGGTGGTAGATAACTGAGAGTGTATGTGTTTATGGGTATAGGAAGGGTGGGATAACTTTAAGTGAGATTACTGTATATTGGAAATTGTTTGGCCTTTTTTTTTTTTTTTTTTTTTTTTTTCTTATGGGTAGTGTGAAGTTTTGTTCTTTTAATGTAAGAGGTATTAATTCCCCCGCTAAAAGAAATCAAATTTTAAAGTTCCTACATAAGCAGAAAATAGATATTGTGCTATTCCAGGAGACACATTTTCGCTCAGATCATATACCGGTACCTAAAATTAATAATATAAATTACAATACATGGCTACATGATACATTTCCATATTCCAAATCTAAAGGGGTATCAATTGCGTTCCATAGGAACTTGCCGGTCCAAATATTACAAAAATATGAAGGCAAAGATGGAAGATCTTTAATAATAAAGTTTATGCTATACGGGAAAAAATTTACTGTAGTTAATTTGTATCTCCCTAATTATGGACAAATAGAGAGAGGTACAAAAGCCCTATCGGACGCAATGAAGAAGGCGGAAGGAGTGGTAATAGTGGGTGGTGATATAAACTTTTTAATGGATGTAAAGAAAGATACTACAAATATACAACTACAAAGAAAAAATAATAATAACAATAGAATAAAGGAATTTAAGGACATACTGAAAAAATATCAATTAATAGATATATGGAGGGCCCAACACCAAAAGGAAAAAAATTATACCGTATATACTCGAGTATAGGCCGACCCGAATATAAGCCGAGGCCCCCAATTTACCCCCAAAAAAACTGGCAAACTTATTGACTCGTGTATAAGCCGAGGGTGAGACATGCCTGTCCATCCCTGTGTGTGTGTCCGTCCATCCCTGTGTGTCCGTCCATCCCTGTGTGTCCGTCCATCCCTGTGTGTCCGTCCATCCCTGTGTGTCCGTCCATCCATCCCTGTGTGTGTGTGTGTCCATCCATCCATCCATCCCTGTGTGTGTGTGTCTCCATCCATCCATCCATCCATCCCTGTGTGTGTGTGTCTCCATCCATCCATCCATCCATCCCTGTGTGTGTGTGTCTCCATCCATCCATCCATCCATCCCTGTGTGTGTCTCCATCCGTGTGTGTGTGTGTGTGTGTGTGTGTGTGTGTCCAGCCTACCTTTGTCCCGAGCCTCCGTCCCGTGCCTTGCCTCCTTGCCTCCGTCCCGTGCCGTGCCTTGCCTCCTTGCATCCGTCCCGTGTCGTGCCTTGCCTTGCCCCCGTCCCGTCCCGTCCCGTGCCGTGCCGTCCCGTGCCCTCTTCGTCGGCGGCCATTGTAAAGTTCAAAAGCTGCGCCGCCGCCTTCGCCTGTGATAGGCGGAACACTGAATTTCCCAGCAGCCTGTGTTCCGCCTATCACAGACGTCGTATCATCCTCGTCCGTAGTACGAGGATGATACGATGTCCGTGATAGGCGGAACACAGGCTGCTGGGAAATTCAGTGTTCCGCCTATCACAGGCGAAGGCGGAGCCGGAGGCGCGGCTTTTGAATAGAATGGCCGCTGTCTGTCTGCTCGACACGCTGATCGAGCGGGCAGACAGCGATGACTCGAGTATAAGCCGAGGGGGGCACTTTCAGCCTCAAAAAAGAGGCTGAAAATCTCGGCTTATACTCGAGTATATACGGTACATATTATTCAAATATACACAATTCATATCATAGACTGGATTATTTTTTTATAAATAAAGAGGGCTTAATGATGAAACCAGTAACAGAAATAGGGGGATTCCTATGGTCGGACCATGCCCCAATATATGTGGAAATTTCAGTGATTGAAACAAAGAAAAGGAATGGGATATGGAGATTGAATGATAATTTAATTAAAGATAGAAAATGTGTGGCAGAAATACTACAAGTTATAAAAGAATTTCTGATAATTCATGAAAGGGATGAAACCTCACCTGCAATCCAATGGGAAACATTAAAATGTGTTATGAGGGGAATATTCATCAAGCACGGGGCAAGAAAAAAAAAAGAAAAAACACAAAAAATATCTCAATTGGAAAATGAGATTAAAGAACTAGAAGAAATACACAAAATAGGTAGGAAATTGTGTGATGGAGCTAGATTAAAGGAAAAACAACTGGAATTACAATCAGTGCTTGATGAGGATTCCCTTCGGATAAGGGATAAGGATAGAGCGCAGTGGTATAAATTTGGAAATAAACCTGGGAAAATATTAGCCAGAGCTTTAAAAAAGCAGCAACCCCCAAGTTATATAGAGAAAATTGTAAAACCAAATGGGGAAATTACATACGACCCAGAGGAAATATCTGAAACCTTCCATACATACTATTCTAAATTATATAATATAAAAGATGGTAATGAACACAAGGAAGGAGAAAATAAAGGGGAGAACATACAAAAATATGTAAAGGAAATGGCTATATTTAACTGCTTAAAAGGACAGATGGAGGGGTTGGAGGAAGAAATCACAACAGAAGAAATTCAACAGACTATTAAAGAACTTGCTCTGGGGAAAAGTCCAGGGCCAGATGGATATACTGCTAGATTTTATAAGTCATTCAAGGAACAAATAATACCCATACTTAAAGAAACATTTAATTCTATATCTTTAGATCAACCATTTGCGATACAAGGTACAGAGGCACATATAGTACTAATATTAAAACCGGAAAAAGATCAATCACTATGTAAAAATTATAGACCCATATCGCTGACCAATTTAGATATAAGAATATTCTCAAAAATTTTATCCAAAAGAATAACGGATATTATCCCAAATAATATAAGCCTGGAACAAACGGGGTTTTTGAAAGGGAGGGAGACAAGAGATAACATCATTAAAACATGCACGTTGATTGAATACGCTCAGAGAACTGCCATCCCTACCTGCCTATTGGCTATAGATGCCGAAAAGGCATTTGATAGGGTGGGATGGCAGTTCTTAGAGGAAGTATTGAAGCAAACAACGATGGGACCTAAGATGTTAGGAAGGATTATGGCCCTATATAAGAATGCTAGGGCTAAAGTGAGAACAAATGGGATATTATCTGAATATATAAAGATCTCAAATGGAACCCGACAAGGATGTCCCTTATCACCACTTTTATATATTATGATGATGGAACATCTTATGGAGGCTATAAGAATAAACAAAGATATTATGGGGATAAAGGTCAAAGGCAAAGAATATAAGATGGCTGCCTATGCAGATGATCTTTTATTATATATAACTAATCCCATAATTACTATACCAAATTTAATAAAAGAGTTTGAGAGATTCGGTGAAGTTAGCAATTTTAAAGTAAATTATGATAAATCTGAATTAATGAATATTACATTAGAAGAGAGAGTCCAAACGGTCTTACAAAAACATTTTTTGTTTAAATGGAAGCAAGATGTGATAAAATATTTGGGAGTATATATCCCAAGAGATTTAAAACTCTTGCAAGAAATGAATCATAACGTGACAGTTCAGAAGGTAAAGAAACTTCTAGGTAAATATGATAAAATAACTCACTCATGGTTTGGGAGAATAAATATTGTAAAGATGGAGATTCTGCCAATTATACTGTATATCTTTCAAACAATACCCATTATACCATCAAAAAAAATTATTAAAGATCTGAAAGAAATGGTAGAGGGCTTTGTTTGGGCACATAAGACCCCTAGAGTAGGTAGGGAGGTATTAATTAGAACGAAAGATAATGGAGGATTAGCATTGCCTGACTTTTTTAAATATTCACAAGCAGCCTCTTTAATGAGAATTATTGACTGGCAGCATAATGAAAAAGACAAGCAATGGGTAAAACTAAAGGAAGATATATTAGGGGCTAAAATAAAACATCAGCCATGGATAAAACCTAAGTTAAGACCAGAGAGGAAGGAGATGCCTATCTTTGTAAGAACAACCCTAAAAATTTGGGACGACATGATAAAGAAGAAACAACTTTCATCTTTAATAGGCCCTATGACCCCTTTATTTAGTAATCCTGAATTTGGACCAGCTGTAAAGGATAATACATTTCTGAAATGGAATATGGAAGAACATGAGCGGATAATACAAATCCTAAATGATGGAAACATTCCAACATTTCAGGAATTGGGGCAAGAATATAAAAATAAATGGTTTCAGTATAGACAGCTGAGGGCATTTATTGACCCAATAAAGATAATGATTAGTAGACCACCAACTATATTTGAACAAATAGCAATGAATAAGGATAAAGCAAACAAGAAATTAGCTAAGATATATAACCTATTACTTCCTGGAGGGAATATTAAAAAAATAGCAGGAATAAAAAAATGGGAGGAAGAAATAGGACAGGAACTGACAGAGAAAGAGTGGGGAGAGATATTGGAAGGAATATATAAAACACCCTTAGATATCACCCTTAAATATCAAGAAAAAAATTATAAAGTGCTATTAAGATGGTATAGAAGCACAGTGGTTATGAATAAAATAAATAAAAGGAACTCTGAATTATGTTGGAGATGTAAGAAGGAGAAGGGTACTTTAGAGCATATTTGGTACAGTTGCTGGAAGATAAAAATATTTTGGGGTAAGATAATAAAATTATATCAGGATCTGACAGGTATAAGAATAAATCTTGATATAAAGACTGTATTATTCTCACATTCATCTAAAAAATTAGATCGAAAAGAGATGGAATTTTTGTACCAAATAACTACAGTAGCTAAAACCGTAATAGCAAGGAAATGGAAAAAGGAAGTAGCCCCAACAATAGAAGATTGGAATTATGAGATGAGCGAGGTGTGCTTCATGGAAAAACAGATTAGACAAGAGGGATATGTAGAAAAACAGATTTCGGAGTATTGGAAGAAATGGGAGGAATTGAATACCTCAGGAAAAGTGTGGGAATTTATGTGAGGGTGGGTGATTGATTGGAATAGTATTAATAAGTTGTGTTTTTTTTTTTTTTTTTTTTCTTTCCCGTTGGATATGGGGAATGTTTTATAATGATGTGAAATTTGAATGTAATGATGTGAAATTTGAATGTAATGATGTGAAATTTGAATGTAGGATTGAATGGATGTTTTATAATATAAATCAATAAAGAGAAATTTGAAACAAAACAAAGAAAGCCGAGCAGGAGGAAGCAGACATGTTGTGGTCAGAAGGGGTCTCACAGCCCCCTGGTCTGTGCTGCCTATGAAGGAGGTGTCCTCCTCCTCTCTCCTTCGCCTCCTCCCTGACAGTCACTGCCCCCCACTCCACCTCGTCCCGGCCGCACCGCAGCCCGCCTGCTATCTCCATGCATAGTGGGGATTATCATCAGTATTTACTTGTATGACACAGCAGGGATCTCCCACTGTGTCCGGTATTGTATGCGAGAACGCTGATGTTGCGTTAAAGGGATAGTGTGCTGTCAATCATAGTAACGGTGGGGGTGGGGCATCAGTGTTCTCATTTATCAATACCGCACACACCGGGACATCCCTGCTGTGTAAATACAAATGATAATCTCCGTTCTGCACTGGTGGTCCCTGACAAGTGGCACCATTGTGGTCCCTTTCATGGCGGACCACAATAACAGGCTCCATGGAGAGACAGAGTGAAACAAGGCATGGTAAGTCAGTAATAGCAAAAAAAGATTACCTACTAAGAGACCACAGGACTAACTGATGACAAGTCATTTTCCATTACTTACCTTTTTTGGGCATAACTTCCACAATGCAGGTTGTCTTTAAATTGAGAGAGGTTCCAACTTTTGTTCACTTGTATTAGTTTAGCATTCTATAATATGCCTTAAGGTCTGATATTAAATTAATCCTTCTCAATGTGCTGGTTGACTGGCCGTCTCCGGCTTCTACTTCTACTGGAACAATGACCCAATACAATCGATTGGATAGACTGATATCAGAACTATACTATATAAACTATTGAAGCCAGCAATATAACCAGAGAACTAGTATTATCAAAGGGGACAGGTTAGTAATGATAGCTTACATGTGTCATGTTCCCTTTAACAAAGAGGTTGAGGGGGAAACATGTGTGCTGTAACGGATCATTTGAGAGAAAAATCATTTGCAAAATATATTTCAAGTTGAATCTGCAGAAAAGTGATTTTCATTTTTTTTTTTTATCTTTGGTTTGCAGAGTGGCTGAGATTAGTTCTCTGTCTAGAGAAAAGCTTTGCATGCATGCATGCACCAAGAGCTCTAGAGCCATGTGTTCAGGAGACAGCTCATTTTACAATACATGACAAGCATTATGGAAATAGATAGTGACAGTAGAAAGAAATGCATTCTCCAGCAGCGGCTCCTATTTCCTCACCTCTGCTCCCCGCTCAATGGGAGCCTTTTGGAGGGGTCACGTCAGGCTGAGACTACCTGTCTTAATAATGGAAGACCCATTTTCTAGTAATACGCTGCCTCAGCTAGCAGCCCACACAGGGGCTTCACCTATCGGAGGGATCATTTATTTGTGATATGTTACAGCAGTCACAAACCTCTGGACAAATCTTTAAAAATGTAAAACAAATCATCCCCTGCAATAAAGTTAAATGCCGGAGGATGTTATATAGTAATCTAATGCAGGAAATGATTCACCTTTTCCTTTTAATGTTAAATAAAATTATTAAAAAGTAGTACACGTTTTTTTCCATCTAGCATAAACATCAAGCAAACTGTGCGAGTCAAACTGGAGCCAATTTATAAAAAAATAAAGCAAGGAATGCCAAACAAAAGTGGAACCGTTACCCAAGGTCTACCAATTCAGGTGTATCTTGAACTCAAAATACTGCAACGGCAGACAAGAACAAATTAAGATGGGAGCATTGTTTTTTTTGTTTTTTCTCTAAATCAGCAGACAATGACCCAAATTTTCATTTGAGCTGTGTCTGGGGTGCTATTAAAGCAATCTGCATCAATGTCATTTAGTTGAATCGTTATGATTCTGGTGTATTCTCTTTTATTTACTGCATGATTTTTAGCCTATGACTGCTTCATAGGCACTGGTAGTCTAGTACCAGTCACAAAGATTATCACAGATTAACGACTAGTTTTGACCTGTAAGAAATCAGTATGCGATTCAACGACTTTCTTCTTCATCAGTATGCAACATATTCTAAATCATTGTTTCTCAACCTTTTCAGTCACAGGACCCTTTAAAATATATATATATATATATATATATATATATATATTTATATTTATATATATATATTTTTTTTTTTGAGGCACCTTATTTTAAAATGTAAAAAACTAAATTAATAGGTTTACATAACACAGAGATATCCATACACCCAACATTAGAGGTGATTTATACTTACAAAGAAAATACACCTTTCCATACTGGTACTGACTAGTATTCCAGCATTTCTCTTCTGCCTCAGTTTCTCTTCCTTACTCAGCTAATGTGATTCCAGTGCTGACAAAGAGGGGCAGGTGCAGGGCAAACAAGGAGCACCCAATGTGCTCCTTAGTAACCAATTATGTCATCACCAACAGCTGGTTGTAATGCTGCACAAATACCCATGACTTTCTGTAATGCAAGGGCAGGCTTGATCCATTAGCTGGCTTGTGAATAATTTCTGGGCAATTTGGGGCAATTTTTAGGCATTTTGTCAAGACATTCCTGAAGAACTCAGAAGGCATCCCAATGTGCTATGGCACCATGGATGAAAAAGGGTATTGTAGATACAATGGGACTGCAGGAGTCATGATACTTTTGCACAAAGTGTCATATGAAATAAAAGAGTTTGATATAGTTGCGTTGAATCACCCTTTCACGTCAAGATTTCAGAAGCAATATAAAGCATGCATATTGTCAGCAGTGGACACTTGCAGCATCCATGCAGTTTACAGGAAACCTATAAAGGATCATGTTGGCTGCTACTGATGTCTTTCTGAAAAAGCTAGTTGCTCAGCTGTCTCTGGGTTCCGAAATATTCAGGGCTGTCTAGGAATTTTTCACACTGCCACAATGCAGAAACAACCAGAGTCGCACTTGCGACCGGGCCCTGGTTTTCCGCCGTCATGGGGGGCTCCAAAATGACAGGAAGAGGCCCACTGCAGAACATGAGAAAGGGTTCTGCTGCATAAAGGGCCCTGCCTTTATAGCAGCAGTGTGAACCTGGGCTTATAGATGGCCCTGGGATCAGTGAGAAGGGCCACAGACTTGGCTAGAAGGGCCCCAGGACTAAAGGAAAGGTCCCCGGGACCAGACTAAAGGGCCCTGGGACCAATGGAAATAGGCTCGGCAGAACGGGGGGCCTGCATGGTTTCTTGCATCTGGGCCCTGAAGGTTCTAGTTATGCCTCTGCACTGTCCTTCAGAATCTGTGTAATGTTGGCTGTCTAGAAGGATCTAGGACACTAGGTACATTGCTACAGAAATAAAGTAAATCCTCCATGCTCCTACAGTGTCAGTGACCTTTGCAGCTAACACTCAAAAATCATGAAAGCTGCATTCCCCACCCCTGGTGTGCCAAGGTCCCCTCTACTCAATTGCATCCTTTCTCCTTCACACACACTCATTTAGGGGACAGTGTATTGTTCTATTGTGAGTTGGTCTTTGACTGTAAAGAAAAGATGGCAATTCCTTTCAAAGATTCCTTACCTTCCAAAAAAATGTAAATCATTGGGGCTTCATATGGGGGGGGGGGGGGGGGGGTTGTCGCTAGTGGCTGCGCAGGAATGGCTGGGAGAATCTGTAGTGCTTTGGTGGCTGAGGCCTCCGATCCTTGCCGGCTTCCTGGTAAGGGGGTAAGGGGGATGACTCAGTGAGCCATCCCCCTTACCCCCTCATGGTGCCTTACCCCTCGTGCAAATGGTGCCATTAACATTTAAGCAAAGTTATTGGAGCCTCACTGTTCTTGTGTAAACACACCAATCTCACTTCCAGGCTCCATTCACACCTAGCAAGCACATGTTTTCTGGCTTTTTTTTCTTGTGACATGCAAAGGGAAGTTCATGAATTTCAATGGGCTGCACTACACATGGCAAACTAGCTCATGTTACATTTTGGCGTGCTGCCATTTGCACTGTTTTTACTATGCATTTTGCTGTGTTTGACACTCATTTTTTCACGTGGCAAAATGTCTGTTTGCTTCTGCATGTGGGTTTCTGCTAACAATTAATGCACCAAAAATGCAACTAGTTCATTTTAGGTGTATAAATGTGGTCATATACTATACAATATCATTGTACAATTTCAGGACAATCTTCTTTAGATTTACCTAAACTATATAATGGTGAGCTTTACAGATTTCCAGGGACACACTTCTCCTGAACACTCTGCCAAATTAGGGATCAATGAAAGACAAAGGTAAGGTACAAAAGGAGGAAGATCCTGGCTGTGTATTCTGTGTGAATGATGCTCATTGCTTGTATGTTAGTACAGAGGTGGGTGGGAGCAATCTCCTGGAGGGGGAGGATGGGTACAGAGTGTGTGACAATGAGGTCAGCTGGTGAACTACTTCCTTCCAATGGTTTTCATGTCCTAATAGTCAGATAGCAGGAAGTAATAGAGGAGATTTCTATAGGCGACAGTAGAGGCTGAGGTAAGACCTGGCCTAAAAGACAGAGAAAGCTTTTTATTTTCTGCAACAGAGGTACATTAATGGTATGTTGGTACATATGACAAAACAAAAAGATGAGCTTAGCCTTTAAGTTCCATCTTATATTTCTGATCTATATGCTGGTTACATATCAATGTTTCAAAACATTGAAGTTAAAGAAGGCCGTGTTGTAAGCCTTCCTCGTGTTGACAGATAGTGATCTGTAGATTAATCCCATTGCACCAGCCCAAAGTGAATCAAATCCATCCTCAGGAGTAAGAAATGTGGGGATGGGGTGGCACAGATGTCTGCGACCAGAACCTGCTGGAAAAATAACTGGAATAGAGCATCCCCCGCTGTATTCTTTATGTCACTGATAAACCTGCAGTAAATGTGGAAACTAAACTGGAGAGACATCCAAATGAGTCTGCGTACAAAAGCCATGATGTGCAAAGAACCAGACCTACCCTTGTTAATAATCTTGGAGGCTGCCAGATTGTCCGTAAAAAACATCACAGTTTTGCCTTTCTACAAGTGACCCCACACCTGTGCTGCACACACTATGGGGTAGATCTCAAAGCAGGCGTTTGTGTGAACCTGGGTATCATCCGGCATTCGTCGGCCATGGTCCCGCCAGCCAATGTGTGCCAAAAATAGCCGCATAGCCTCTGGTGGCTGCAGAATCAGACATGACCTGTGGAGACAACACCAAAACTGCCAGGATGACCATGGAGATGCCATTCCAGTGCTAGAGGAACTCATCCCACATGTGCAGATTGGACAATGCCAAAAACCGGGAAATGATCCTCATAACAAAGTCCAGCATACCCAACAGAGATTGTAAACCTTTCCTGGAAACGGCTTGAAAAATTGTAAACCCATGGATCCGATTCCTGATTCTAGCTAACTTGTCCGCAGGCAGACTAGCCTGCATGGACTGAGTATCTAATACGATCCCCAAAAAAGTCAGTGTGGTAGCCGGGCCTTCCATTTTCTTACTTGCCAGTGGAATGTCAAGTGCAGAAAACACTGCCATGAGCTTCTGTAGATCAGTGGGTAAAAGGCTCCAACTCTCAATCAGGAGGTATCGTTCAAATAGTGGATGGCTTCCTGACAGAACACTTGACAAAAAATATCAAAAAGCCAAAGGCTGCTTTTGGACCCAAAAGTGAACTTGGTAGCAAAATAATAGATCCCCTCCACCTGATCCCATGCCACTGCCAGAAAGAAGGCAAAGCAGGGAGAAGCTTAAAGGCATCCATTATGTTGGCTTTGGACAACCAAGAAATCCTATCCATGCTGATGATGCGCTGGATTGCCTGGTCTGCAGAGAAATACTTGAGCGATAATTCCTCCAATGGAATTAAGGAATTCAGACTAGGCACCTGCGAACAATGAGGGGCTAACAAATTGTAAATAAACAAAGTTTATTAGAAAATTTCCCCTTAACCAAATCCAAGGGGTTGACTCTCCAGTTATGGAAAGGCGATATGGAGACCAGCTTATGATAAAGCTTTTTTCTAGCTTGGTCTGGAGCAGCAAATACACTGCCTCCATGTCTGTGACTGAAGATAACAGATTTTTACATTCAAAAGTGTAATGAAACCCGTGTGAAACCCTTGAGTGAAACCTTGCACCAAAAAATGACACAACGTGGGGGAAGGATGGGAAGCCAGGTAGGCCTGCAAGAATGGGACATTGATGCGGCTTAGTCATGAGGACTTAGCTTGCTTCAGTGAGCAGGAAGACTTGGGGTGAGCTCTGTAGCAGCTGGCACAGACATGCAAAAGGCAACACTGGCTATAATTGCATGAGCCGGCAAGTTAACCTGGCAAAATGGTGACAAAACAACTGTGTATCCATATTGCTCCAGTCAGTTAGCACCTGGTGCTGGGCAAAAATAGCTGTGGCTTTAGCAGAAAAAGAATGATGGTAATCGTACAAAGCTGAAAGCCAAATTTAACTATCAACAGCAGCGAGACAGCATCTTTACCTGCGGCTAATGAAACAACCAAGGAGGTCATGGTAACTTCTGACGTTCTGAGAATAGCGGTTGCCCCCCAGGCCAGACATGGATGGCTTTCCAAGACCTCAATCCTGGCCCATAACTCCTGAAAGGATGTTGCCAATGAGCTCAGGGTGGCATGGATTTGCGAGAGGGATGACCCGACTGAACGAAGGGTAACCTGTTCAGAAACGGAGCCCGATGCACTAGGGAACAAAGGTCTAAAAAGTTCTGCGCTGTAGTTCAGACATCTCCCCCCCTTTTCCCCAACCTCTTCCCGTGGGAAAGGCAACACTCCCCCCCCCCCACCAAACGAGCGGGCCCCCCCTTCCCCAAAAACAAACATGTGGAACTTAGACCAGAAGTGGGCCTGCACTTGAAAAACATTTTAGAAGTTTGCATTAAGCAGTCTGTTTAGCATGTATACTGTATAAAATATATATATATATATATATATATATATATATATATATATATATAGGTCTTTACATTTCTAGATACTGATAGTATACTCTAAAACATCTATTCAATGTTGGACATACACTATCCTACTCTATATACTTTATCTGCAGATATACATTATTATACAGAAGCATTGCCATGGTGTGAAAAACTTTGCAGCTATAACCAATGACCTGAAACCTTTGACATTAAAGCTGCTGCTGGACTGTATTTCCCAAAATGCTTTGCTCTCTAAGCCAGTGACAGACTCTCATTAAAAAAAAAAAAAAAAATCAGATTTTGACATTAAATATTTGTATATGAAATCCAAGCTAGACACATGCAGAATACATGATGGCTCAGAATGGGATTTCCATGTGCAGAAAAGATGCTAAAGCTATGCTTGGTTTAGCAGAAATGTGAGTATAAGCGGATGCCAGGCAGACAGAGATGCATGCCAATGTTATTGTTTGCTGAAAATGTCTGCTGACTGATTTCATACAAAACAGCAAATGGCACCCGGAGCTGCATAAGGAATACACAGGCAAGCTACTGTATAATGTTTTCCCTTTCTTCTTTTAGTTACTGAACCAAGCGATCAAAGTCATAGATGGCTAGAGGAAAAAAAAATGATGGCAGCAACAACAAGCTAGGAATAGTTACCTGGGCACATCAAAGAGATCTAAACCCTAAATGGGTGACATTTTACTGGCTTTATACATGTCTAGATTTCATCAACATAGCCATCCAACCTTGTTAAAAGTATGAAAGCAAGCTTTAGAAAATATTTATGAGAACACCAGACTAAACACACTAATCAATAAGCTATATACAATAAATAGCTGATTGTTTTCCACGACAGATTTGAATCTACAATAACTCCAAACATCTGCCTTCAACACAAATGGGGACACCATTAGCCACAGCAGAGGTGATCAACCAGTGGACAACATCCCAATGCTCATAGCCACAAATAACTATATCAAATAATCAAAAATATGTTCTGGGAACTAATTTCTTAAACCTTCATGCAGGTACTTATGCTTACCTGTAAAATCCTTTTCTGTGGGTACATCATACAGAGTTAGGGACACAGAGTTAGGCTAATATTCATTACCTGCTTGGTTATACTTCACCTCCAGGTGAATGGACACTGGTAGACCAAAGGTCTTTAGACAGAAAGTGATCCCCTATATGACCCCTCCCATACAGGAAGCACTTCAGTTTTGTAGCAAGCACTGAATGCTCAAAAAGAGGGGACGGACCTCTATGTCCCATGATCTACTCAAAATGATTTTACAGATAAGTATGACTAAAAAAATCCTATTTTCTTTTTCATACATCATGGGACACAGAGTTAGGGTATTATTCATTACCTGCGGGGACATCCGAGTGCAATAGCCTTGAGGGGAGGGACACACCCTGCCAAACAATAGCCATCAGAACTTATACAGAACCAGTACACTGCGGCCAAAAGCCGAATCCCTGGCTGCTCGAACATACACTTGATAAAATTTTGTGAACGTATGCACTGAAGACCAGATAGTAGCCTTACAAATCTGAGCCACAGATACTTGATGGTGAAAAGCCCAGGAGGTTCCTACACCCCTGGTAGAATGAGCTCTCACCCTTAAGGGAGGACCTTTATGTTTCAGACCTAGGCCTGAATGACCAATTGACAGACCCAATTGCCAATGGAAGCTTTGGAAGCTGTCTGCCCTTTCTTGGGTCCTTTTGGTAAAACAAAAAAGGAGTTTGATCCTCGGATCTCCGCAGATTCAGACAAAAATTAACCTTGACTGCCCGGACAACATCCAAAGAATACAGTTGTCTCTCTTCTGCCGAACGAGGCTGAGAGAAAAAAGAAGGCAAAATAAAGTCCTGATTTAAATGAAAGGCCGACAACACTTTTGGCAAAAAGGATGAAACAGGTCGTACCATGACCCTGTTGTGGTGGAGGATCAAGTACAGTTCTCTGCATGAAAGGGCCGCCAACTCCAAAACCCTTCTAGCCGAGGGGATAGCCATTAAGAACTGGGTGACAGCAAGTCTAAAGGAATTTCCCTTAAGGGTTCACACAGTTGTATCTGTAACACTGACAGCACATAGGTTACCCAATGGGGGGGGGGGGCAAGAGAGTTGAGTTGCCCCCTGCAAAAAGGTTTGGACCAGTGAATGGGAGGCTAAAGGCCTTTGGAAGAATACTGATAGGGCCGAAACTTGACCTCTGATTAAACTCAAAGCCAATTTGATTTCCACAGCTGACTGTAGAAAAGAGAGAATTCTCCCAATCACATATTTCCGAGGATGCCATTTTTTGGCTTTACACCAAGCAATATAAGTCTTCCAGACCTTATGATGGATCTTCCTAGTGACATCTTTTCTAGCATTCACTAGGGTAGACACCATTGGTCCCAAGATGCCACGGCCCTTTAACACCCTGGCTTCAATAGCCATCCAATCAAATTTAGAGGCTGTAAATTGCGGTGGAATATAGGACCTCGAGACAGTAGATCGGGGCACAGTGGAAGCTTCCACGGCCCATCTATTATCAGTCTCACAATCTCCGGGAACCAGGGCCTTCTGGGCCAGGTTGGTGCCACCAGAATGACTGGAATTCCTCTCTCAGAATCCTGCGTAACAAATGTGGAAGGAGAAGGATTGGAGGGAAAGCATAAACCAGGGAGTACTGCTCCGATTACCAGATGATCTCTTGTTCTGGACACAAATTGCTGTAGCTTGTTGCTGAACCTGGATACCAGTAGATCGACTTCTGGCCATCCCCAAAGTTGGCAACTTTCCTAGAACACCCCTGCGTATAGGGACCATTCCTCCGGGCATATCTGCTGGCGGCTGAGATAATCTGCCTTCCAGTTCTCTACTCCCGGGATATGGACTGCTGATAGAATCGGCACATGTCCCTCTGCCCAGGCTAGTATGCGATTCACCTCCATCCGAGTTGAATGACTCCTGGTACAGCCTTGGTGGTGCAGGACACTGCAGTGAAATTGTTGGACCAAACCCTGATAGGGCAGTCCAGAAGCTCCATGGTCAATGACCGTAGGGCCAGTGGTACTGCCTGTGATTCCAGGACATTGATAGTCAAGGACAGAACAGATCCTGCCCATTTCCATTGAGCTATGAGCCCCTCTATGGTCGCACCCCAGCCTGAGAGACTGGCATCTGTAGTCTGTACTCTCCAAGTTACCGGGAGGAAGGATCTTCCCTTTCGCAGGTTCTGAGCCTGCAACCACCAGTTTAGGCTTAAGCGTGCTCGAGGAGATAAGAGCATTGGATAATCCAGGGCTTGTCCTCTCCTGTTCCAAGCCAACAAGATGTCTTGTTGTAGAGGTCTCAAATGCAACTGAGCATAGGGTACCGCCTCGACGGAGGATACCATCATCCCTAGAAGGCGCATACAGAGGCAAATGGAGGGTTGCCTGGTGCCCCTTATCTGACACACTTGATCCTTCAGGGCACAAATCCTTGCGGGTGGCAAGAATACTCTTGCTTGGACCATATTTAGGATCAGACCTAAATACTTTATACTTTGATCAGGTCTCTAGGTTGACGTTTTTGTATATATATATATATATATGATCCAGCTTCCAAATACTGCATTGTGCATGTTATGCTCGGTTCTAGAGCCTGTAATGAGTGATCTCTGAGCAGGTCGTCCAGCTATCCGAGCACCAGGATCCCTTGGGCCCTTAAAAGACTCAGTACTGATGCTAGGACCTTTGTGAACACCCGGGGAGATGTAGCAAGCCCGAAGAGGCTACAAACTGAGAATGACGTTCCTCTACTGCAAATCGCAGGAACCTCTGATGAGGCTGAAAGATAGGTACGTGTAAATGCACGTCCTTTATATCGATGGAGCCTGGAAAGTCTCCCATCTGGAGTGAGGCTACTACTAAGTGAACAGACTCCATCAGTCAAAAGGACTGGATTAGTAGATACTGGTTCAGTGATCTTAGGTCCAAAATGGGCCTTGTGTCTCTATTTGGTTTTTGAACCATAAATAGGTTCGAGGAAAATCCAGCACTCCTTTCAGGTACAGGAACCTCTACAATCACTCGATGATGTAGAGCCTGAGGCAGTAAGTGTCTTTTTGGAGGATCTGAGAGAACACTGTATCTTAAAAACCTTTGAGGGGGAACCCCCTGCAACTCCAGCTTGTAACCACAGGATATAATTGAGGTGACCCACTCGTCCTGAACTCTTGTTCTCCAAATGTCCACAAAGTGCAGCAGCCTTCCCCCCCACCCGATGGAGTGGGTGCATCCCCCTCAAAAGGAGGGTTTAGTGCTGGGTTTAGAAGAATTTTCAACCCATGACTTTTTCTGGCCCTGGCCTTGCGGCTTGCCCCTGGCTCTAGTGCCCTGTTGGCAGTGGAACTGCCTTGGTGCTGAGACATTTGAGGAAGCAGTCCCTGAGATTTTAAATGAGGGACGCCTGGTGCTTTTCTTTACAGGAAGTAGAGAATTCTTCCCTCTGAAAATCTTTTGGATATATTTGTCCAAGTGATCACCAAATAAACGTTCCCCATGAAAGAGGAAACCTGCCAATAATTTTTTACAAGGAAGCTCGGCTGACCAGTTCTTAAGCCACAAAAGTCTGCGCATATATACAGACAAGAGAGCCAAATGAGAAACTTGCTGTATTGAATACTTTAATGCAACAACAGCAAAACACGAGGACTCCAATTTTTTGTCAGCAGGGCCTTTCAAGCCCCGTGTGTTATCTACCAGACAAGTCAAGTTCTTGTTTAAGGAAGAGACTGCAGCAGCTATGGCTAAAATGCTCCACTTCTTAACAAAATTTTCATCCATGGGCTATAAAAAGGAAAACCTCTTAGGAGGAACAAAAATCATGTCAGGATGCTCCCTGGGTTCCCCCCAGCCCTAGGGGCGGTAATTGGGACCGGACTATCCTCCAGAGAGAAACCCTCTGGATTGAGCGTCTTGATGCCAATCGCCCTCCCGGGTTGAATGAAACCATTTCATACAAATATTTTTTGTAATTTAGAATTTATAATTTTTTTTGTTTTGTTTTTTCCTTTATTGTCCTCTCTGATGACTTTGGTAACTCCTTATGCCAATTTGTAATATTGTAATAATATTGTAAATTTAATTCAATATGTATATATATTGCTTATTATTATGTCCATTGTATTTCGTTCTATTATAAGTGTACTATTGGAGACGTCTTTACTTAGGTTTTTTTTTTTTTTTTTCTCACCCTCATTTGGATGATTGTATTATATGGTCTGTTTTTTCTTTGGAGTTGATTGGTTCTCTCTCTTTTCTCCCCCTGGCGGACATGTACACCTCCTGGCCAGGAGGGGGAGCTAATTCCTTTCTCTTCCCCTCCTTTTAGGCTTGCTGGTTCTTTTGGGCTGGACATCGGTGTATCTGATGCCTTCCGCCCTTCCCCAGCGCACTTCCGGTGTGACGCCTGATTGGCGCCCACCTGTTTAGTGTGGAGGTGTTGACGGTGTGACGATGGGCTTCCCGCCGGCGGGAACGGCGGCGGCGTCTGACGTCACATCCGTTGGGGATCCCATATAACAGCGGTCTTGATTGACCGCTGTTCTGGGCTTGCATTCCATGTGATGGATGGGAACTTGTTGTCTCTCAGCTTTACTTATGCTATCTAGACTACCAGGTATGTGGTTATTTGCTAGATTGTTCCATTACCCATTTTACCACTTATCTATACTATGTATGGCCTTATGAGGCACCCCTTTATATAAGACCCAATTTTTATATATATTTATTTATAGGAACATTCTACTCCCTTTTGGAACTACTGGACTTGGGAAGTCCTCACCCCCGTCGACCATTCTTGGATGGGTGTGGGATATCTTGGTCTCCATACCTAGCAATTACTGACAGTAATCTCTTTTAATCTTGTGGCTAATTTATATCACCAATCTTACCATTGGGATACCCACCTTGTCAGGTATATTCTTTGTCCTAATGAGCTTCATAATTTAATCTATAGCTTTATAACACACCTCATCATACTATTTGGATTTTCCTTTTTTTTTTTACTCCCTGTCCCCTCCCTGTCCCCTTCCCCCCCCCCCCCCCTCTCTGTTTTACAGCTAGCGTGGTTGGCTAAAGCACATATATAATCTTTTGGGTCAAAACCCCCACACATGCATTGGCCAACGTCACTTATCTGATGCACAGTCTCTAGCAGGTAACATTTATATCAAATTATGTCATGTTTTGACCTTCATATTTTATACCTATTATACTTCATTATAAGACCATAAATATCATTATAAGTTTTTTTTTTTTTCTCTCTCCATCATATGCACCATATCCCCCATGTCCGCCGGTGGGGGAAATTTTTGGAGTGGACTCGACTCTTGTTTTATGTTTGGTATGCCTGCTTCCCTTCTCCATCCCCCCCCCTTTTTTTTTTTTTTGTACCTCCTATGTAATAAATTTCTCTTACAATCCCCTTTCTGCAAATACAATTGTATATTCTTGTATTTTTGTTTATTCTTTTGTATATACTCATACGATTGTAAAACTATATTAACTATTAATAGGTACGCATTGTCTAATGTATATCCAATTTTTAGACCTCCTCCGGATGAAGCGGAAAATTCTGCGAAACTAGTCGAGGAACTGTACCCCTAGAATGGAACTTCACCATAAGTAACTGTACATACGAACCTGGGGTGTACTAGCTTTTAAACATGATATGTCTTTGTGTAATAATTTTTTTCTTCTTGTGTTGTGTAAATTTGCTTTATTTTTTGTATTAAAATTTATATGAAATTCTATTATATATCCTCAGATCTTTATGTATCCAATTTAGTACCGGTATAGTCCAACATTTCTTTTTGGTATTTTGGTTTGTGAATTGGTATAAGGAGATTAATTTGTACAGCTCCCCTTCCACTCCCACAACTTTCAAATTACCTTTCCTTCTCTTAGTATACACCACTCGTTCCAACAGAGGGTGTAAGGGGAAAGCCTATTGTGGCCTGAAGAGGCCTCAAGGATCCCAAAGAGGATCAGGGAGAGGCCTCTGCAAGAGGCAACTTAAAGGCAGAACAAACCATTTCGGTAAGAGTCAGGTTCAAGAGTCAGGATCAAAAGCCTCTGTGATTGATAGGCAGACACCAACTGGATATCTTGTTGTCCAGATTGCTCAGAAGCAGACTCATCTGCCAGTCCATCTACAGAATCCTGAGCTTTAAACTCTTCCTCATCCTCAACCCATTCCTGCTCCAGACTAGGAGGCTCTGGGGAGGGGGATCTCTCATGCTTCTTGCCACCCTGTGGGACGGTGGCAATCATGCCAGCAATCCTGTGCTCTAACCCGGCTAGGGCTGAGGACAGTTCATTCTTAGTGATAAAGGGTGAAGCAGCAGTGTTGACTGTAGGCACAATCCCAGATAGGCGCAGCGGCTCAGATTGCCTGGAAGCCTTTGGTCCTTCAGGGAATACAACACTAGGGCACCTGGAGCTACTGATGACATAGGTGTGCCCTTCCCTGTAGTGTTAGTCCCGCTCCTCTTTTTTGAAGACATTTACTAGCCACAAAAATGAGTACCTGGGTGTAGTATTAACACATCTCATAAGGGAGACCCTTTAATAGGGCTCACCAAGCCCCTATACAACAATCCTGCTAAGCACCTTTAGCCTGCCAAGCAGGTGAGTCACCATGTGAGTCAACACCTGGTGACTCACATGACCCAGGTAAGGAGAAATGAACCGCTGCAAATACCTGGTTCAGAGCCTGCTCTGTGTCCCACAGCTGCCTTCTGGAAGCACAGCATGATTGGCATACACAGCTTAAATAAGCTGGTTGTGCAGCAGAAAATTCTGTGCACGTGTGCAGTCCCGGCGAACGCACGTTGCCGTATTTGCGTATGATGTGAATCTTCGTGCACCCAGATAAAGTCTACGGTGCATGTGCAGCGAAGCTGCATGCGCCATGGCCGCCAAACAACAAACTGCTGAGCCCAATGGCAGTCTTCCAAATGCATGCGTGCCATGGCAAACCAAGGTGAAATGGAGCAACGTCATGCGCCATCATATAAGTAAAAAAAAAAAAAAGACAGCCATAAGCAAAAAAGGTACACTTTGCAAACACCCACAGCTAGCCCAAAACTCCCCCATATGGTCACCATACACAGGTGTTCAGCCTCTAGCTAGCTTGACTGATTGTTACAATCACTGGGACACCCCACAATGATAATACAGGGGTTTCACTTACCCGTCCAGGTGCAGGGCATCTTAGAAACTAAGAGCCCAATCTTCACCCTTCATGGCAGGTTCCTGTCACTTGAGGACCTTCAAGGACTGGGTACCCTTTTCATGCTTTAGGGTCCAATCCATTGGACCTGTACAGCACCCTGCAGGAATGCCTTAGTGCTGTAGTGTTCAGAAATTCCACTTCACAGGGTCTAGCGCCTGGAAGTCGCATTACAGGAAAAACATTGCAGGATCTTGAGTCTTCCTTGCAAGGCTTGAGTACCATTTATCTAATCATATAAATCCTGTGTCAAATGGATCTGATTGGTCAATCCCTTAATTCATTTAAGAACCGTTTGTGGGACTAGAGACCTGGAGCTCAGAGAGCTCAAACAACCGTGCCATCCACCTTGCAGACACTGCTAAAAAACTGAAGTGCTTCCTGTATAGGAGGGGTTATATAGGGGATCACTTCCTGTCTAAAGACCTTTGGTCTACCAGTGTCCATTCACCTGGAGATGAAGTATAACCCAGCAGATAATGAATATTAGCCAACTCTGTGTCCCATAATGTATGAAAAAGTAAATTAACTTTCTGTAGCCAGGTGCTGGACTACAGTAATATAGAGAAGGATACCCAGGGAACATGCCCCAAATCTTTTTCTGGGTGCCCCAAGGCACCTGCCAAAAAAAAAACTTTGTGGTGTTACACAGTGCTGAAGTGCGCATGGTATAGTAGTGCTGCTTCTGCCCATCTGAAAGCAGTAGTTCAGAATGAAGGAAGCCTCCTCAGGAATCACAGCACAGTCATGGAGAAGAGTCCCCCTCACTCTGAACTGCAGAGAGAGGGGGTAAGATTTCTATCTGGGGGAAAAAGGGGGGTGGTCTTTGCTGGGGCGAAGTGGTCTGTACTAGTGGGGAGAGGGTTGTCTGTACTATGAGGTCTGAACCGAGAACGGGCTGGGAGCGGGTGGTCTGTACTGAGTGGAAGAGCTGAGAATGTGGTGGAATGGTATGCACTCCTGACCCATGCACGTTCTGTGTTATGCAGAGTACTTCCAGTCTTTGCAAAAGAAGATTTGGATCAGCGTGTGCACTAGAAAAATCTTCACAGATTTTGAGGCTCTAAAGAACCCAAAACTGAAAATAGTACTGGTAGAAGCAGCCAGCTGATAAGCTAGTTTGAGAGTGGTGCACACCACATCAATAAGTGCCAAATGTATCTTTTATGTTGGAAGTAAAGGCAAGGGATTGGATTCCTCAGAGGCTAGTTCATCAGAAAAAAAGTACTCCTGTAATAGATCACTCCCCCCCAATGAGTGCAGGGTTAAGTAAGTTTACTACATTATTACTTACAGTATATTTGGTGATTTTATATTTTATGATCTTGTTACTCCTTGCACTTCACCAAGTTTCCATAAAGAATAAACCAAAGCAGCCGATTAGATTTTCTACATTACTATGTGACCTGATTGATCTCTATGGGCATCAAATCAATTTTTTATTTTTATTTAGTGGTCATAAATCATTCACTAAAAGGCTTGTTTCACTTTGCAATGAAACAAGAAATACTACAAGTCCCATGGGTAAAGACTCAGTGACCATTAAGGCCATGCATAGATCAGATACAGAGCTTACTGGAGAAAGCACAGAGGCATACCTGTGGTCGCAGCAGGCAGTCGGAAAATAACAGTCATTTGGACCATAAAGTCCTGCACCACTGTAGTAAGAACCAGAGGATCCTGCCACACCCAACAGAGCCAAGGGAGACTCTGAAATTGGATAGCCTGTAGCAGTGGAGGGCAACAGCATATATCAGCTGCATCTGTAGGCACAATGCAAACAGTATCAGAGCCATGGATGTAGAGCGTGAGCCAGGGGCACTTGGTACAGCTTGGTCTCCATCCCCCACCCACCCAAGTCTAGAATTAGACATGTTGTGACCACATGGCAGTAAGGGTCAGGGTACGCATAAAATACAGACAGCTGTAGCAGGTGTGGGTCAGACAGCTTAAGTTGACCAAAGTTATTGAAGGAGGGCAGCAGAAGTCCCTTGTGGCTCTAGATGTTGCTTCCAGTGCTCAGTCAGTCCAGCTCATTCACAAAGTAAGTGTTTACACACAGGACAAGTGGCGAGCAATGTCAGCAGCTCTGGACCTAGAAAGGGCTCCATGGCTAACTTTTAACCAGAAAGCAGTCTGGAAAGCACCCTATATAGAACCCAGTACCTGAAGGTCATTCCCAGGAAATCCCTGCAACATCCAGTCCTGCAAGATCTGGACATGTCAAGGCGGCACTCCAAAAGTCATGCTGAGGATAGCCATGATGGATGGCTGCTATCAGAAAGACCAGTTTTTGCAGCAGTGTAGAGAAAATTCTTGATTGAAGAAAAGGCTTTTGAAGAGTAAAAAAAAAATAGTGTTAACAAAAACAGGTTAGTCCTTCCTACATTAGAGCTGAAAAAAAGAAAAAAAGGCATCCATTTTTTTAGGACACTAGCAAAAAAAACTCAAGCATGCTGCTAGTGATAGGGTTCTCCTGGGTTGTCCTACATTATTTTTTTGTTAGCCAATGTTTAATGATCCTGTAGGCAGCAGTATAACCCCAAGATGAAAGAAGAAGGAATATATTCGCTATATCTGCTGCATAATAAACAACCAGTTTCATAGTAGGGAAGTAAGCTTTGTTTTAACAATGAAGCTGTGAGCTTAGCATGACATAATTTACACAGTACATAGTTAGCAAAGTGCAAGGCAGACAATTTATTATGAAGTCCAAGTCTTTAGGATAGGATTGTGGTTTGATAAGACACTAGTAAAAATGTTAGTCCATGGATGGGCACAATAACCACAGGTGTAAATAAATATGTGCACCAGACA
This sequence comes from Lithobates pipiens, assembly GCF_037356315.1. NCBI lineage: Eukaryota > Metazoa > Chordata > Amphibia > Anura > Ranidae > Lithobates > Lithobates pipiens. Next base: position 133,709,229 of record NW_027507784.1, read on the forward strand.
AATCAAGAAAAACGCCAACTGCTGTTAAAGCCTATACCAGTGACGGTGAACCTTGGCACCCCAGATGTTTTGGAACTACATTTCCCATGATGCTCATGCACTCTGCACTGTAGTTGAGCATCATGGGAAATGTAGTTCCAAAACATCTGGAGTGCCAAGGTTTGCCCTCACTGGCCTATGCTCACATTTCTAAGGAGCTTGTGCATGAGCTGTAGACTTAAAAAGACCTCTAAACCATACCTATAACTGGGTGTCTAGGCATCATTTACAAAACAAAATACATATTCAGTACACCTGTTAAATATATGCACATTTCCAATATTTTGTCCCTTGGCCAAAGTGGGCACGAGCCTTTGGTAATAGGGGATCTGAATGGTGCAATCGGATCCCGTGGAACATTCCAGGAAGGCTGCTGGGAGGCTATAAAAGGGCCCTGGCAGCGTCCGCTGGCTTCTCAGTGTGCACAAGAGCTCCGGTCATGAAGTCCCTTGTCCAGCGCTTCATGGAGTGGGTGGAGAGTGTAGGCATAGAGGAGTGGCTGTGTCACTGCCTGTCGCTCTCTGAAGAGAAGCGGGTCGCGCCGGAGCCGGTGGAGGGAGCCGCGGAGGCTCCGTTAGGGCTGGAGGAGCCACTGTGTCAGCCGTGGACAAAGGCTACAGGTCCAGCTCGACAGGGAAGTCAACAGAGGAGTTGGCCGCCAGAGCGTCAGTTTCCACCAGAGGCAGGACCAGAGTCGGAGCGCCTCTATCTTGCTGTAGCCCATGAGGAGGATTCACATCCGGCAGAGGGCCGTAATAGGAGGAAGAGGCAGGCATACACGCCGCCGGTTATCGCCACCCATGGGAGGCGGGGCCAGACTGAGTTGGGGGTGGGAGTTTTCCCTCAGTTTCCGAGCGACCAGTGGGAGCAGAGACCCAGCAGTCTATGGGGGCGGATAGGCTGGTCATACAGGACCTGTTTTCTGCCTTCCGGAGCCAAGCTGATGCCCAGCTGCCTGCCATCCCCTCAGGCTGATGCCCAGCTGCCTGCCATCCCCTCAGGCTGATGCCCAGCTGCCTGCTATCCCCTCAGGCTGATGCCCAGCTGCCTGCCATCCCCTCAGGCTGATGTCCGGATGCCAGACACGTCTGCTGCACAGCTCCTTGCTGTCCCTTCTGCTGCTGCTGGGAGCCCTCCGGCTGTGGGCGAGTCCCCCCTTGGGGGGTCTTGTCTGCATTGGTTAACTCCTTATCTGACTGTCTGCGTTCTGTCTCTGCTCTTTCTACTCCTGTCGCTCCCTCTGCTTCTTGTTCTTCTGTCACACATTATGTCTCTGCTCTTTCTACTCCTGTAGCTCGCTCTGCTTCTTGTTCTTTTGTCACACCTGGGGATCTTCCCTCCCAGTCCAGTGCCCTCTCCCAGGTGATTGTGCCACCCTGTGTTCCTGAAATCTGTTTGAAGGAAGCTCTCCCCTGTGAGGTCTCCCCCTTGGGTTTTCACCTCAGCTTGTCAGTTAAGGAATGAATTTGAAAGGGGGAGTTTGTAGACATGTTAACCCTCCTCCCTACTCTCAAGGAGTTTGCTGTTAGGCCCAAGAGGCGGGTGGAGGAGGCGAGGGAGGATGATAAGCGCAGGATCATGTTTTTGAAGGCTATAGGAATTTCTAGGGCATCGGTTGGTATTACTATGACAAATCCTTCCGCCAAAAGCTGGCAGTGCATCTCGCACTCCGTTGGGGTATGAAGGATGTTGGGTTGTGGCTGAATTTAATTCTGCCATAGAAGCCTTTTGTGAGCAAGCAGCCTGCTGCCTGCTTACAGGTGAGGGTTCTGCTTTGCATTCAATGAGTCGCAGTGTCAGTGGAAAGCAGCCTGCAAATATGAACACAAGTTCTCTTTTTGCGGGGGCCCCATCCGTTATTGAAGTGTGTGAAGAAGGCTAGCGGGCCTTCTTCGACTCACGTGATATTTTTCAAAAAAGCCTGCCCACCGGTGAGGCTGGAAAATATGCACCCTTGGCTGGAGCGGTATCCGGAGAAGGGCCATCTTCTTCTTAGTGAGTTACTTCATGGTTTCCTGGTGCCTTCCTTTTTGGGTGAGTGATGAGAGGTGGTGAACAACTTGAAATCTGTGTATCGCTTTCCACAGGTGATGCATGAGAAGATTGCAAAGGAAATTACAGAGTTTCATGTGGTGGGACCTTTTCCGGTCCCACACTTTAGTATTTTTCATATTTCTCCTTTGGGGGTGGTTCACAAGAAGGAGCCAAACTCCTTTCAGCTGACCCACCACCTTTCATTTCCAAAGGATTGCTCCCTGAATGACGATATTGATGGGTTCTGTGATGCACGCTACCTTTGAGGAGGCAGTGGTTAAGATTAGAGCATTCAGTCCTGGAGCCTTGCTAGCCAAGACCGATATCAAGTCAGCCTTCAGGCTTCTGCCTATCTCTCCACTGGCTTTTATTTTGACAAGCGCTTGTCGTTGGGCTCTTTTTTGTCATGCTCTTATTTTGAGATGTTCTCCACTTTTCTGCATTGGGTGGTCAGTTCAGAATCCAGGTGGGATGGCATTGTCCACTACATGGATGATTTTTTGTTCATTGTCCCATTGGATTCGGTTTTGTGTCTTCTGTCCATCTCCTCGGCATTTCTTGGTATTTTGAGCGATACGTCCATGTTGGAATTTAGTTTACCTCAAGGGAAGCTGGAAAGGCTTTGTTCTCAAATTTTTGCCTTTATTAGTCGGAAGAAGGTTTTGTAGAAGGAGATGCAATCCTTGTTGGGCCTTTTGGTGTTTGTGTGTAAGGTTATGCTGGTAGGGCGCATTTTCTCCAGGTGATTGTACCTTTCCACTGCAGTCTACTAATCCCCCTTTTCTCATCTGCGCCTCACTGCTGATCTGAAGGAGGACTTGCCCATGTGGGTGAACTTTTTGGAGGTGTATAATGGCGGGTCCTTTTTTCAGGACGATTTTGTTCCAGCTCAGGATTTTTTGTTATTTACGGATGCAGCTGGTTCCTGGGGTTTTGCGGAATATCATGCTATTGGACCTTTTCCCTGTGGCAGTGGTGCTGGGACTTTGGGGTGCACAATTTGCAGATTGTCGTATCTTGGCGAGTACTGACAATAAGGGTGTACTGTTTGCTGTAAACTGCAAAAATCCTCGAAATCAGTTTCAGTTCTCCTCTTGCGACGTGTGGGGTTTTTTTTGCCTTAAGTTCAACATCTGGCTTAAGGCCCGATATGTTGTTTGTTATTCGAACGTGATTGCAGATGCATTGTCTCGTTTCCAGATGTCCAGGTTTCGGCAACTTCCCCAGAGGCAGGCGAAGTGGGTTGCCCATGCCCCATGGGACTCTGGGACTTGATCTGAAGCTGGTGCAGGAGGCAAATCCGAACTTGATGGCTCCCCATACTTGAGTTAACTATGCAGTCACCTGGAAGAAGTGGGCCTCCTTTGTGGTGGGCTAGGGTTTTATTCCTGTGTCTTTGACAGAGCAGGCTTTTGTGTTTTTTGCCATCTTTAATGGAATTTTTTTCCTTCGCCTCCTGGGTCTCCCTTCTTGCATTGAGTTCTTCTCAATTAAGCAGGCCTTGAAGGAGTATTGTAAGGTGAAGTTCTTCCCGGATGGTAGACGGCCTATTTCGCTGGAGCTTCTAGATGATCTTTCTGCTGCCACTTCGGTGTGTTTTTCTGGTTATCAGCCCCTGCTGTTTTGTACAGTATTTTCTTTGATATTCTTTGGGGCCTTTCAGATGCCTGAGCTGGTTCCGCTACACAGGCATGGCTCTTCTGGCCTATTATTTGACCATGTTTGGTTAGCGATTCACTTGTCCGGTTATCTCTATTCTGGTTGAAGACCAATTGGGTAGGGGCACTTGAGTGTCATCGACTGCCGGGTCAGACCCCTCTATCTGTCTGGTGAGCCTGGTTAGGCAATTTTTGGTGATTCATCCACGTGGCACGGGCCCTTTCCTAGTGCATTTGAATTCACGCCTATTTGACCAAGTTCCAATTTGACGCAGTTTTGAAGAAATGTCTTGCTCATTTAGGTCTCGAGAGTTTCAGTTTTTCTTCCTATTCATTTGTATAGGCGCAATATCAGAGGTCTCCAGAGCGAGTATCCCTCCTTTGGGTATTAAGAATTTGCGTAGATGTAAATGTTTTCAGTTGTATATGCATCCTAACCTATTTCTTTGACTCATTTGAGGTGTGCAATGATGTGTTTGGATCATAGGACATGACTCCTATGTTAATTGGGCCCAAAAGTGAGCAGCTCAGCGTAGGAGTGGTTGTACCTTAAATTTGTCTCCGGAAGCCCTCACTATTTATTGGAAGGGAGTGAGAGGCATGCGTTGTTGTCTGCTGTACTGGCATTGGCATCAGTTGTTTCAAGCGTGGCCTGTACCCTCCATTTTGGTAGTTCACTTAGGGGGTAATGACCTGGGTAAGGTAAAAACGCTTGATTTGTTGTTTATGATTAATAGAGACCTTAAGTGGTTTTGTTTATCCCTTCCAGGTATAAACTTAGTTTTTTTAGAGATCATATCGAGGCTTTCCTGGTGGTCGTCTTCTAAGCATCAGGCTTTTGAAAAAAATGATGAAGCGGATCAACAGGGCCTTGGAGAAGTACATACCATCCAGGTGGTTTGTCTTATAGGCATGTCGATCTGGAGGGTGGCATCCCAGGTCTGTATAGACAGGACCGGGTGCATACTTCAGACGTCGGCCAAGATATTTTCAATATAAGTTTGCAATTGGGCATTGAAATGGCCACTGTTGTGGGTCTTGGTTTAATGTTATAATGTTGGTTATGGCTCAAGTTCTGACAACTGGGCCAAAGAAGACTGAAGTAACCTGTGTATAGTATCCTGATTAATGCAGCAAGGATTAAAGATGAATAGTGTTATTTGTTATGTTATCACCAATAAAGTGCAGCAGCCATTTCATGCCACTTTTGACCAATGTTTTTTTCTTTCTTGACAGCTGGTTGTATTTGGGGGGCTGTGGTTGTGAGGGGTGAGGTGTGTCCTGCAATTCCACGGCCAAAGTGGGCAAAAGCCTTTGGGCCCACTTCCTTGGGATTGCGACCAGCCCTCTCCCTTAGGCTAGTATGGTAGCGGGATCTTTTATTAGGGTAAACATTTTGGGGTAGTTGGTGTTCTGGCCCTTTAAATATGTCAATAGGGGATCTGGATGGATTGGATCCCATGGAACATACCAGGAAGGCTGCTGGAAGGCTATAAAAGGGCCCCAGCAGTGTCAGCTGGCCTCTCGGCGTACACAAGAGATCCCTCCCGCCTGCCCGTCGAGTGCACTTTATGTGGTGCTGACACCCTGCAGTCAGGGGAGTCTTGGTTTAATGTTATAATGTTGGTTATGGCTCGAGTTCTGACAAGTAGCCAAAGAAGTCTGAAGCAACCTGTGTATTGTATCCTGATTAATGCATCGAGGTTTAAAGATGAATGATGTTATTTGTTATGTTATCACCAATAACGTGCCGTGGCCATTTCATGCCACTTTTGACTAATGTTTTTTGACAGCTGGTTGTATTTGGGGACTGTGGTTGGGAGGGATGAGGTGTGTCCTGCAATCCCATTAATTGACTGCAAGTACAGAAAAATACCTGGTGATCAGTGAGCGTCGAAGTGCGCTACAAAAATTGTCTCTGCTGTACTGAAATCCCAAGCAGTATTAACAGCCCTGCCTATGCCTCCTCCTCCCCCCCCCCCAGATGGACTACAGACCCCCCACTACTTAGGATTTCAGTGCACCAGAGGTAGCATTGTCAGTTCACTGCATTAAGTTAGAATTTCACTGGATTTTTGTTGGCGAATCAACAGATCCATACTTGCAGCATATAAGGACATATTCATGTTTTGCTGGAAAAGTACTGCATAGTTTTATTTTTTATTTTTATTTTGCACAAACGTTTAGGAGGAGAGCTTAGATTATTAGCTGGATCATCAGATACAAATGTAAAAAAAAAAAGTCTAAAGAAAATTAATACAGCAACTAAATGTATAGACTGATCACTGTAATATATTACCTTTTTTGTTTTTGCGTTGGGTTCGTCTTTTGGGCACATACAGGAAAATAGGAGTTCAATGTCATTAGTTGTCTTTAGTTAAGTTATTAAAGTGCATAGAAAACTTTTTTTGTTTTAGTTTTGAATAACATAGATATAGTAGACCTACTCTATTTTATTCAGAACTATGCATGGCTATACATACACTTTAACCTGTTAATTGTATAGGTTAAATTGGCCAGAAAATCTTGAGGAAAAAAAAATTACCATTGTTTATGTGTGTATCATACCCAGTATTGTGTTTGTACTGTACAACACAAGCAGATTTTAATGGATTGCCCAAAAAGCTATTTTTACTACCTGCAGATCTTTGTGGCCAAGCAGAAACAGACAGCTCATATAAAACAGAAAAGTAACCTCCATGTAAGGAAACATTAATTCTTTAATTTCATCTTCATTGGCCTACATAAAGTAAAGATTAGATAATGACAAAAAGGACATCCAATGGTCATGAGGCATTGCTTTCTGAACTAGCAACAACCCTCGTCTTAACTCTTCTGCTAAAACATCCAAAGGGAAGCCTTTCGCAAGCTTTGCAGGTAGACTGCCCATTACCCATGGTAAAATGGGAATATATTTCTGTCTATTACTGACTTCTAAGCCTCTTCCATTTGATTTCTACAGGGAAGCTCATACATTCACAGTAACTTATGTCAGCTGGGGCACTAGTTTTCTTTTTCAAATGTAGTATTATACAATCTTAAAACTAAATGATTCCCTATAACTTCCATTTGTGGTTGGATTTCAGTTTTCCAGTGACTTCAAACAATGCTAGTTCTAGGGCCTTGCTGTTATTTGATATGAAGAGGCAGGGACCCTATTTTACTACACAGAAGGCCTTCAGGCAAAGAAATCCTATTTAAATATTGAGAAAATCCTTTTGCTTACTTCCTGTCAAGTGAATAGAGCAGGAATAAGCAAACAATGGGGCCTCGCAACACATAGTAATGGGACAATCTAGGACAAGGTTTCTCAATCGGTGGGCCGTGGCAAAATGACCCCAACTTAGGCAGCTATGTGATCATAAAACACTGCTGACCACTTGGTTAAGCCTGGTTGCTACAGTGGTGCTGGTCCACTGTCGAAAACTCACTTCCCTCTGTCACAGGCACTTGGGAAGCTATGCAAGCCTCCCGACTGCATCTTGCAAATCGACGACATCAACGATTACTAAGGGCCGGTCAGGCGTATGTGGGGCTTTCTGGGATGTGCGATCATGGGTCTGGGAGAAGCTGGCTGGCATGCTTTTCCCTGAGGGAGGTGAAGCAGTGCATGTGAGGAGAGGAGGAATAACGGGGAGGAGGAACAGTGGCTGCATATGAGCTCCTCTGAGCTCCATGAAGTACAGGAATTGTACATGTAATTTACCGGCATGTATTTGTAATAAGTTTAATTGCAGGCATGGTGATTGCTTTTTTTTTTTTATGCAATATACATACGATATGTGGGTTTTAATTACTTTATTTGGTGGGTAACGGTAACTATGCTTTGATATCTTCTGCACTTTTTTATTTTGTATTCTGCTTGCACATTGCTCTGCTGCAGTTTGGCCGCATCGTAGGATATCAGCGGTTTTCATGTGCATTTCCTGCAGTTTCCCATAGACTTCTATTTGGTCCCTCATTTTTGGTGTGCTTTCAGAAAGTGCACCAAAAATGTAGGACATAATAGACGTTTATGAGAAACCACAGGTAACATACATGAAAACCTAAGGGTATCCTTCGCTGCATCTGCGCTGTGGCCAAACTGCAGTAAGTCAATGTGAAAGTGCCCTAATTGTAACAAGTGTTTTTTCCCCTTCAAGACCACAAAATGTATATGTACATTGTAGCTTTGACATGGTTTACCAGGGTTATGGCTGAAGATATCAGCCTTAATCTCAGTATTGTTTGTTACAGCCGGAAGCTGGCTTTCTCATGAAAGCCTCCCAAGCGGATATAGAGCCACTGTAATGCTTTCAGAATCGGTGGGAGGCCATGGCCAAAAAAAATTCAAAACCATTAAGTTTTTTCTGAATTTTTGGTTGGTGTGTCTTTAGATTCTGCCAGATTTTAAAGGGTTCTTTTTTTTTTTTTTTTTTTTTACAAAGGTTGAAAAACACTGATCTAGGATGCTCCACGTGAAAATCGACATGACTTCCCCTCCAGTGATCTATGTGGTGTAACCTAGTTCAAAATTTAGCTGCACACCCTTCCTTGGTATTGTTTTATAGTTTACTATCCCTTTCCTATGACCACACATTTTTCTAGGTGTACGGCACCTTATGTAACACAGAAAATGTATAGTACTTCTATTTAAAAGATTTTTTATGCCTACAAGTTAATCAAATGTAATAGCAAGATAGGTATATTATGTACAAGAGAAAAAAGGACAACCGTATTGTGTATTGACCATGGTACATCTGTAACATGTGAAACAAGAACTGCCTTTACAAAACGGATTGTAATGTAAAATTCCAATTTACTATTCATAGTTGTACTGCAATTCCCCAAAAATATTGATCTGGAATCTGAGGTTTTGCCATTTTCTATTAAAATCTATAGCTCTGCACAGGGCCGGCGCTAGCAATAGGCAAGTCAGGCAGCTGCCTAGGGCGCCAGGGTAGTGGGGGCGGTAAAATCCGGATCCCTAGCCACTCGCTGGGGATTTGGTTTTTAAAATACCTGCAGGGCTGGTAATACCATAAAGCAGCAATGTCGCTAGGCTGAGGAGTGGGCGCGGTAAAATGTGCCTGTGATCCCCGCACAAACATATAACCCTCTCCATCCCCCTTCTGTCAGCCTCCTTTTTTTTCTAAGCTCTCCCGGATGGGTCTCTCAATGTGAACGCCGTGGACTCCCCTGCCAGGACTTCTCTATCCCCAGCCCGAAGTGCGTTCCTCGCAGAGGAAGTAAGAAGAGGAGGGGAGAGAGCCAGGGACAAAGAGCAGTGCCGGCAGGCCCTGAAGTGCTTGCTTAGTTGCAGGGCACATGGAATCGGCCGGGGCGGATGAGATGGAACCCTGCATGTGAGGCCGCGTACACACGCGGGGACTGTTCGCCCAACTTTGTCCGCTGAACAGTGTTTCGGCGGACAGTCCGCCCATGTGTGGGCTTTCAGCGGACAGTTTCAGCGAACAGTCTGCTGAACAAAGTTTTTCGGAAATTCCGAAAAACTGTCCGCTGAAACTTGGTTTCAGCGAACAGTCCCCTCGTGTGTAGGCTTGTTCGTCAAACTAAGTTCCGCGCATGCTCAGAAAGGATTTACACGCCGAAAGTTGTAATGCAGTGTATAGGACGTCGTATTTTCTGTCCCGTCGTACGTGCCGTTCACGTCATCGTGCACGGTTTCAGCAAACTGTTCGTTCGTCGTGTGTGGGCAAGTCCGTCCATGCTAATTTTGAGCGGACTGTTCGCTGAAACTGTTTGTCGGACAAAGTTGAGCGAACAGTCCCCGCGTGTGTACGCGGCCTAAGTTTCGAGCTTGCCGCGATTTCCCTGTCCTCCTCCTCCTAGACCATCGGGGATCTTTTGTGGGAAGACAGGCAGCAGCTCCGATCTGCTCGAGGTGAGGCCAGCACGCCGTTCGCACAGGTAGTGGAAGAACAAGCACCACACATCCAGTAACTTGAATTAAAAAAAAAACATTTTTCTGCTGTATAAGTTAATATTGCATTGTCAAGTTTATATTGCATTGCATGCACAAAGGGGAACAGAGGTGGGGTGGTGGGTGCAGAGGGGAACTGTTGTGCATGGAGGTGGGGGTTAAAGAGGGCAATAAATATATGGGGGGGGGTTAAAGAGGAGAATAAATATATGGGGGGCAAAGAGGGGAACAGATGGGGGGGTAAAGAGGGGAATAGATATATGGAGGGTAAAGAGGGGAATAGATATGTGGGGGGGGGGGGGTGCAAAGAGGGGAACAGATATGTGTGGGGGGGGGGTAAAGAGGGGAACAGATATGTGTGGGGGGGGGGGTAAAGAGGGGAACAGATATGTGTGGGGGGGTAAAGAGGGGAACAGATATGTGTGTGGGGGTAAAGAGGGGAACATATATGTGGGGGATGTAAAGAGGGGAACAGATATGTAGGAGTGTAAAGAGGGGAACAGATATGGTGGTGGGGGGGGGGTTAAGAGGGGAACATATATGTGGGGGGGGGGGGGGGTAAAGAGGGGAACATATATGTGGGGAGGGGATAAAGAGGGGAACAGATATGTGGGGGGGTAAAGAGGGGAACAGATATGGTGGGGGGTAAAGAGGGGAACAGATATGGTGGGGGGGTAAAGAGGGGAACAGATATGGTGGGGGGTAAAGAGGGGAACATATGTGGGGGAGGGGGTAAAGAGGGGGAACAGATGTGGGGGGGGGGTAAAGAGGGGGGAACAGATATGCGTGGGGGGTAAAGAGGGGGGAACCGATATGTGGGGGGGTAAAGAGGGGAACAGATATGTGGGGAGGGGATAAAGAGGGGAACAGATATGTGGGGGGGGTAAAGAGGGGAACAGATATGTGAGGGATGTAAAGAGGGGAACAGATATGGTGGGGGGTAAAGAGGGGAACAGATATGGTGGGGGGGTAAAGAGGGGAACAGATATGTGGGGGGGGGGGGGTAAAGAGGGGAACAGATATGTGGGGGATGTAAAGAGGGGAACAGATATGGTGGGGGGTAAAGAGGGGAACAGATATGGTGGGGGGGGTAAAGAGGGGAACAGATATGGTGGGGGGGGTAAAGAGGGGAACAGATATGGTGGAGAGGTAAAGAGGGGAACAGATATGGTGGGGGGGGGGGGTAAAGAGGGGAACAGATATGGTGGGGGTAAAGAGGGGAACAGATATGGTGGGGGGGGGGGTAAAGAGGGGGAACAGATGTGGGGGGGTAAAGAGGGGGGAACAGATATGTGGGGGGTAAAGAGGGGGGAACAGATATGCGTGGGGGGTAAAGAGGGGGGAACCGATATGTGGGGGGGTAAAGAGGGGAACAGATATATGGGGAAGGGATACAGAGGGGAACAGACATGTGGGGGAGGGTACAGAGGGGAACAGATGTGTGTGAGGTGAACAGATGTGTGGGGGGGGGTACAGAGGGAACAGATATGTGTGCGGGGTACAGAGGGAACAGATATGCGGGGGCAAGTGTCCAGAAGTGAATAGGTGTGTGTGTGTGTGTGTGTGTGTGTGTGGGGGGGGGGTACAAAGAGGAACTGATGTGCTTGTGGGGGGAGGGGGGTTACAAAGGGGTAAAGGTGGACAAATTGTGGTGATCTTAGGCCTGAGAATACAGGAATTGGGGTGATTTAAGGCGTGGAGGTGCAAGTTCACCTTTGTAAAGAAATAATAAATGCAGATCTTTTTGCAGGTAAAAAAATGTGCATTTATTATTATTTAGGCATTGTTAGTGTAGTAGTTACACAGTTAGCATGTCTGTATAATACCCTAGGCTGCCCTTATACTACCCTAGCCTGTCCCTATACCTGCAGACCACAGCTGGCATGAGGAAGCAAGCCGGTACCACCACTGTTTGTCTTCAGGCCGGGTCCAGTGATGCAGGTGTGGGCCTGTTGATCATGGCCTAAAGAAAAGGTGGCGAGGTGCAGCAAAAATCTACAGGGGCAGAGCTAATTGGGGGGGGGGGGGGCGCCGAAATGAGGTTTCGCCTAGGGTGTCAAAAATTCTTGCACCAGCCCTGGCTCTGCAATGGGTTCAGCTCACAAGAAAAGGCTGATTTTCCTAGTAGAGTATAGAAGAGTCAAACATGAAAGGTTTAAAAACAGAAAGAGTTTTAGTCCTTGAATTCCTTAAAAACATTCCAATATGATTGGTGGTCTAACTTTCCCCTTTTCTTTAGGGCTAAGGAAACATCAAATATAAGTGTATTAGTGTACATGTCCATTCCTCTAGCTAATGTCTGCTGTGTTGCTTAATACAAAATGCAGTAAAAACCTTTTGTGAAATAAATTAGTTTAAATAATGTAGATACATCCTTAGATATTTATAGCCAAAATGAAGAAAATAAACTAAATGTGTTTATAAAAGGCCTCTGTATTCAGTAAGCATCTAAATATAAAACAGCAGTATAAAAAAACAAAAAAAACAACTTCATTTATATAAAATAAAATACAGATGTATTTGCCCTAGATCAGTTATTCAGGATCAGGACCATAGCCAAAGCTTCAGCATGACAGCCAGGCAATTAGCATTTTCAGAAGGAGAGGTCAGCAATGGCAGCCTATTTCTCTTATGATGTGTAGTTTAAGAAACTTTGAATTTTACCAGACTATGCCTCTACTTACAGACTACACGTAAAATCACTGGGGCTTGCACTGATTTACTAGCAATAAATAAAACCATGTAAGTCTTCTCCCATTACGGCCTACCTGCTAATAAAATGTTCTGCTAAAACAAATCACTATCTTTTAAAATATCAGCAACAATTAAACCAAGGACTGCAAACATTCAAAAATCCAATATATTTTGAAAGCTTGTATTATTTTCCAGCCACAAAAAAAAAATCCAAAGCTGCAGAAGCCACATGAAATGTGTTTGGATTCTGACACTGCTGCAGTCTCATTTATTGCTGATATAACAAGGCTAAGCCAAAGGTTATCTCTTTCTCAGTGGAGTTGTAGATGACAAATAGTGAGATTCTGTACGACCTGGCATAAAGAGAATGCAATGTGCTATATCAAATCTACTCAGTACGCTGTGAATAGTAATTTAGGGCACCTAAACAACCTTGTATTACATGTGGAACACTATTCACAAACTAACGATCATTTCACTTGCCTTGAGCTATAATTAACATGTGCAGCCCTAAAAAACCAAAGAGATTTATAAATTGTTGCAGTGATGACACACTACTGGTAAGGAATATGGAATGGCCATACATAAAGCCCAAATCTTGGCTATGTTTTGATAGTATGTCCCCCAGGTGCTATAAAAAAAGCAACTTATGCTGCAATACTCTCCTTTAATCTGGAACACACATTACCTCTTCTTGGCTATACGATGTATTTGTATTCTGGACTGAATGGAGTTGATTTACTAAAACTGAAGAGTGCAAAATCTGATGCAGCTGTGCATAGTAGCCAATCAACTTCTAACTTCAACTTCTTCAGTTTGACAAACAAAAAAAAAAAAACACAACAACCTGGAAGCTGATTGGTTTCTATGCACAGCTACAATGGATTTTATACTCTTCAGTTTAAGAGAAGTATGAGATTTTTTTTTTTTTTTTTTTTGAATCATACTTACCTAGGTGGATGCAGAATCAGTCCGATACTGTATCTGCTCTCCGCTGGCTCCAAGGCTGAGGACCGATCAAATACCCTGATAACTCAGTTCTTAGAGCTCAGTGAGCAAAGAGCCGGTGACTGTCAGTCACTGGCTCTCTGCTTTGCCCCCCCCCCCCCCCGGGAGCACTGGGTTGTGGAAGGGCGGGAGCAGCCGGCTCAAGCTTTCAGTGGTTTGCTAATAGGCTGAGCCAGGTGTCAGTCCAGGCATGTGGGCCGATCCTGACCATATTGTCACAATCTTGCCCCAGCCTGGACTGGCTCTGTGATGCCAGCTGACAGCGGGTGCAGAACGATCTGCACTCTTGTAATCTACAGGAGAAGTAAAGCCAAACAAGCTTTGGCTGTACTTCTCCTTTAACCCAGAAGACTAATGAACATAATGTGAGTGCAGGGGTCATGGCCCGTCCACTGACCGGGCAATTAAAACCAGGCATTACCCTGAACCTCCTCATTTACACTGGTGCAGAGAAACTCTGCTCTGTCTCAGTATGGATCACCCAGCCCATATAAGAGGCAAAACAGAAGCGGACACAGCAGCATCCTTGGGATCCTGCATAATATGTTGTATACATGTAGTGAAAGGGCTGGTTTACACAGGTGGGTTTAGCAAGTTAGTAAGTGGTCAATGGGCCATGCCAACAGCCTTTTCTTTTTTTTGGAGAAGAGGAGTACGACTGGAGAGCAGTTACAGGTGTAATTTATATTTCAGTGTGTGTCAGCAGTTCAGCTGGCCAGATGCTTGGTTTTCATCATGGACCTGCTCCTTCATCTGTGGCATACTTGGACATTAGGAGTTTAAGAAAGGCCCTGATTAGTATAAAAATTTACTTTGTTATCAAGGGGCAGGGTACTGGGCACCTTTATATTAATAGCAAGACAATGGTACTAAAGTTGCCATGATCTTAGCATTTGAGAAAATTAACCTGTGGTAAGAATAATTGACTGTCACAATCAAGGGTCAGGCTCAAAGACCAGTAGCTAAAGCAGTAGTGAGGCTCCAATCGATCAGCAGGATAAGTAAACAGACAGATGTCACAATCTCACCTAAGGTCTAAGCACTAACTGGTATTCACCAGAGCTCCTGATGGTGGAGCTGGGTTAAGCTGTGTGTTAGTATTAGGGTGCGGTCCTCAGGATCTTCCCACCAAGACGTGCACAATCCTGGGTCCAGTAGCAGGTAAGAATCAAGCAAAAAGTGTAGTCAAACAAGTCAAAGGTCTTTAACAAGTGGTAGTGGAAAGGAGGACAGATGCAGGTATGCAAAGGAACAATATATCAGAGGGAGGGAGCACAATAATCTGGAAAACAGGAAGTACAGAGACAGGGCCTAAATCAGGAAATTAATGGGAGGAGCAAAGAGTCCAAGGTTGACCAGAAACAAGAGACAATGCAAGACTTTCCTAAGAAGTTGGACAGTGAGCTTTACAGCATCTCAGGTGGCACAGCAAGAATAGAGGTCGAAGGTTCAGATCCGGATCCTGGCCCCTACCCAACAAGATGGAATCATGTTCTGCCATACCAGTTGTGGCTCTAGCAGAGAAAGAAACAACTCTAAGGCCAAGTTCACACTGGCATTAAAAACAGGCACTTATGAGGCGTTAAAAATGCCCCTCAAATGATACAATGGACAGCACATAGTGATGTTGACACTAATAAAACATGAATCGTTAGCGTTGCTTCTCTTCAAAACTGAAGCCTCATATGGAGTCAGACTTTCAACTCCTTCCATTCATGTCTATGGTAATGCTTTGCAAACACTAGGACAGGCAGTTGCAGTGCAGTTGCGGGGCGTTAAGATACCTTTATTAACTGTAATGGAATAGGTGTTTGAGGAGCAGTTTTAATGCGCCTTAACGCTCATCAAACTCTTCAAAATTGCCCATAGGGTATTTAAGGAGCATTTTTAACTTATCATTAACACTTGTAAAATGCCAGTCTAACGCCCATACTAAAGCTCATTAAAGCAATTCTAACATCCATACTAACACTATAGGAGCGTTTGTTAAGCATTCAAAATTTTATCAAGTGTGAACAAGCCCTAAGGCTACCAGATAGTACTTATTTCCGGTACTGCTATAACATTTTCCATTTTTTTTGTACTTTGCCATTCAAATAAATCCCCTTCTTTATTCCCCTCCCTTGTTAATAGCTCAGTACTATTTACAGCCAATTTCACTAATGTCTCCTCCTCCATGTTTCCTCCTGAAATGTTGTTTGAAGTTGTTGTCACCTTACCTAAACCAGGTAAAACCCCAGATACCCCCAAAACTTCAGACCTATCTCCCTTCTCAATGTGGACATCAAGTTATATGCCAAATTGCTGGCCATTAAAATTTCCAAAATACTCCTCCTTCTCATCAATGCTGACCAAACAGACTTAATTCAAGGTAGACATTCCTCTGACGCCAGGAGAAGACTTCTAAACCTCACCCACTTAGCCTACAGACGCCTTCTCTGCTTCTGTCTCTGAATGCAGAGAAGGTGTTTGACAGAGTGCATTGGGGGGTATATAAAAGAGGTACTTCTCAAATTTGGATTTAGGGACTCCATATTATCTGCCATTATGGCACTGTACTCTGCCCCTTCTGCCTGAGTTTATGTGGCAGAAATGATCTCCACTCCCTTCAATATATCAAGTGGCACACGCCAAGGATGCCCCCTATCAACCCTCATCTTTAACTGAACCATTGAACTGCTAGCAGAATGTATCCGCAGCTCCAAACTAATTTCCGGCCTTCAAGTGGGCAACTATAACCACAGGATTAGCTTATTTGCCGATGACATCATATTAATGTTGACTAATCAACATTCGCCTTGGCAGTACATTCCTTACTACTGGATTTTGGCACAATATCCTAATACAAAGCCAACACCACTAAAGTGCATATCCTAGACATAGGGATAGATGGAACAACCCGCAACCTCTTGTCTTTAAAATTACCATTTCAATGGACAGAAACAAGAATAGACTATCTTGCAATTACCCTAACAAAATATCCAAGAAACCTATATAAAGAAAACGTTACCCAATACAGACAAACATTTCTTCAATCCCTTCAACAATTAGAAACACACAAATTCTCATTGGCTGGCCATTTGGGGGCATTCAAGATGACCACTTTCCCTCAACTTCTATACCTTTTTCGTATCCTACCTATCGCAATACCTAACAGCTACACCAACTTCCTCCAATCATCCCTACAAAACTACATTTGGGTGGGAAAAAAAAAACACAAGTGTCTAGAAGCAGACTCATCAAACACAGATCAGTAGGGGGACCAGGCCTAGTAGATATTGCTGATTACTACACAGTAAGCATATTAAGCCAGCTTAGAGAGTGGTTCCTTCCATTGACCTCCACACGATGAGTGTCCCTAGAAAATAATGCAGTCCCAGGCAACAACCTAAAAAAAGTGGATCTATAGCCTAAATGCAAGATCTAAAATCCCAAATTACCTTTCACCAACCATTATAACAATAGTGAGAGCATGGCATAAATTCACTTTCACCTCCTGGAGTGGCACGCCTACAACACCCATCAAATTACCCATATCTGTTCTTAAATTGCTTATTCCCGACCTCCATGTACATAATTGGCCCAAACATGAATCCCTATCCGTGACAGAGCTAGTCCAAAAAAGGTAAGATCAAACCTTTCCACACACTCACAACAGTTTTAAAACTTAGCCCAGAATCTTACTACCAATATATGCAAATTGCTTACTGTCTCCAGAGAAACCCACAATTATTGGTCTCTATCCTCACAAAAGCAATAGCATACTATTCACCTTTTTTTTCCTCTGGAGGTAAAGGTATCTCCCTATTCTACTACGTACTGCAAAAAAAGACTCAATTCCAACACTCCCTGGCCTTCAACCAATGGGAGCGTGATCTAGGAAAATCATATACAGAAAAGCAATGGCAAAGGGCTCTCAAATCCACATATGAGGCCACAAAATGTGGGAACTTACGCAGAACATTGTTCAAAGGTGATACTTAACCCCAGATAGAATAGCCAAATTCAATCGCACATCCCTCAATTGCTGGAGAAATTGTGGTTCACCAGGTTCCTTATTACATATCCTTTGGGAATGCCCAAGCCTAAAGCATTACTATCATGACGTATTTTCGATTCTTTCACAAATTACTGGACTGATTATAATACCATCCCCAGACCTTGCCCTAATAAACCTAAATATAGATTACATACCTATGGCTCACAGAAAAGTAATTACCCACATACTACTTGCAGCCAGCCTAAACATAACTAAACTCTGGAAAAATATTAAATCCCCAGGTGTAGTAGATGTCATTATGATGGTCCAAACACATCATGATTATGAAACTCTCCTGATGAAAAATAACCAGTCTTACACCAAGACGGGACGAATGTGTAACTCCTAGTCTAACTGGTATAAGATACACTCTAGCTTGTAAATACTTGGTAGTCTCTTCACGCAAGTCTCCCTCCCCCCCATCTGAAATAATATTGTTGCGTCAATTAAAGCATCTACTTACATAAATCGAGAAAACTGTTACAGCACTGTTTAAGATATACCACATATACTTTTAAATATGAGATTATCTAATACAATTCATACATCCAGACAATCTTTAATAACAGCTCTGTGTTAATAATGACAATGTTTGACAATATTTGTAACCAGAAAATGCACAATAAAAAACGATTGAAAATAAATAAAAAAAGTGAAGAAACAAAAAAAAAAATGAAATAACTAAACTAGGCTTTAATGCATTTCCTATGTATGTAAGCTGTGCATTTAGCTCCTTGACTAGAGAGCTGCATGCAATATCATATTCCCAGGGTGGTAAAGATAGATATTTGAAGTGCAAAGCCATACAATACTCTTTGATCTGTGAGTTTTAAAGTTTCAAAAGAGGAAATGCCAATAAATGCATTTGCTAATCTTCCAACCCAGCACAGTACTGAAGTAGCTAGTCATTGGGAAGATGACAGGGCCAAATCACATTCCAGTTTTTAAAGAAACCCCACAAAATCCATAATTTGTTCATATTTGGCTTCTAGTTTTGAAGCAAGGGCGCTGGCTTAAATATTAATGTATGCACCTTTCAAGTATTTGGGCCCTTGATGCTTTTCTATGACCGACAGTTTCTGCATGGAGTTTGCAGGATCTCTCTTTGTTTGCACTGCTCTGACATTTTCCCACAATCCAAAAGTATAGTGGTAAGCGAACTAATGGTAAGGACATGAGACATAAGCTCTTTCAAGACAGGGCCTTATATTAAAAGGTACAATGTACTGTCTGTAAAGCACTGGATGTGCTCTATTTTATAAATAAATAGAAATAAAAGGTAGGACGCATGTGAAAGGTATTTAGAAAGTGTAAGCAATCCCTAAATGTTAACTTGGTGTCTATATTTTTCCATTACCAAAGTTTTATTTCTTGGCTTCAACATAACAGAAAATTCTTAAAAACGTTATACTAAAAAATGGGAACTGCAAGGCAAATGTATTTTCAGGTACATTACATCATAAATACTTATGACCTGTTGTCTTTTTTCTGTATGTGAAGATGTTATAAATGCTACCCGAGACTAATAGCGGAGTAGGAAAATTGCCTATTCCTTGGTACACTTTGCTTTGTAGTACACAGAGGACTCTTCTGGAGTCAAGCACTCTCTAATGAATGTGTGGAGCTGATCATACATCAGATGTGCCCCATTGGCCTTCTCTCCATGTGAAGGGAGTAGTCAGCAGTCTTCCAGAAATGCTTACATTTGTCCTCACAATGACCACGCTAATGACATTGTCTGTCTCACTATACAACGTAAACCACCGTTGAAGGTTTGATTAAAAATTAGATCTTGGATAAAAAGATTATACACATTTTTAACACCTAATTAACCATATAGACATGATTGTTTGTATATTACAAATGTGCCATTATGGTCTACAAACTGTGCTATTTATGTCAAAAGGTATGTTGCTTTGATAAAAATTATAGTCGTTTTTCCAAACTGACACAGACATTCTGCATATGCATAGGCTTAATTTTTTTTGTTTTGTTTTCTTTTTAATTATTCCCTTGTGCTGGAGGCTGCTCTCTTAGTTTAAATATTCTGCCCTCTGCCCTCCCCCATAACCCCCCCCCCTGCATTTCACAGCACAGCTACAGGGGTTAATATGAGCCACTGGACCTGTCACAGGCATGCTGACTATGCCCACTCCTTTCACCCCCCCCCCTCTCCCATTTATAGAAGTTGTACTATAGCTTCCAGCATTGAAAAGCACTATATGCATGGAGGATGTGAAGCTTTCATTTGTCTGCCCATATTTCATTTATACAGAGCTTTTCCTTGCTGGAAGCTATAATACAGCTTCTATGAATGGAGGAGGGGGCGAACAAGATGGGCATATAGTACTAGGCATTCCTGATGGACGAGAGCCTGCAACAGGTCCAGGTGCTCATATTGACTCCCAGAAGATTACTGCTGAATTGGTATTGGGTGGGGGGGGGGGGGGGTGGGGTGCAGGGGAAATATAATTACAACTAAGGGAGTAGCTACCAACACAAGGGACACTTGTCATTTAATGCAAGTACTATCCATGTGCTGATTTTATGATTTTATAAAGAAAAATGAATTACAAGGAGAAATTCAGCTAACATCTAACTAACATCTAACTAAGGCTAAACCTACTCCCACTAGGGTTGCCACCTGTCTGGGATTTACCCAGACAGTCCCGTTTTTAAATCATGTGTCAGGGTTTCAGTCCACCTGAGACACATAGTGCCCCCTCACCCTTCTGTCAGGCCCTGTTCCAAGCCACACTCCTGTCTAAATAATGTGTCTGGACATTATTTAGACAGGAGTGTGGCTTGGAACAGGGCCTGACAGAAGGGTGAGGGGGCACTATGTGTGCCGCATTACTATTCCCTTTGGAGCGCCTAGATGTGTCCCGGGTATTTTACACTCCTATAGTGTATGCTAAAAAAAAAAAAAAAAACTTGATGTGCACTGCTAAAGTGTTCGGGTTTGGCTTGAAGATAAAGTGGCAAACCTAACTCACACCCCAATTGTAACACTATTGTGTCTATCTATTCTATCTTTTGGTTTAACTTCCACTTTAAATATGTAGTAATGATAACAAAGCTGAATTAATTTATCGGGAATTCAGCTTGAAAGAAAACAATGCAAGAGCAACTCAAAATATATGCTCACGGGAAACAATGGCAAACATACGATATATTTGTTTTTAGAAAACCAACATAAAATATATTTGGTGTTTTAAAATATTAAATAACTAAATTGATATATTGTCAAATTGCAACTTTACACTCAATTTTTGAATCTCTTATTTATTCCAAAGCATAATTATGCAAGCAAGGAGGACTGTAATGAGCCACAGAACTCTGTGCAGCCATCTTCAATTTAAATTGTGGCTTAAAAACACCAGTTTGACACGTTTGCACAATTTTGTTAATTTTTTGAGTTGGCGGCCACAGGCATCTTTAACATCAGCTGGTTGTTAAGGAGCGGGTCAGGAAGCTGCCCGCCACATCCTTGACATCAGATGATTCACCAGCTGTCTACGGGGTTTCCCACTGACAGCTGAATGTAAAATAAAGCATTGCTGGCAATAAAAAAAACTGAAAAAAACAGAGTGGGGCCCCCTTCAATCCATACCAGTCCCTTTCAGGTCATGGATTTTAAGGGGAACCCCATGCCAAATATAAAAAAAAAAATGAGGTAGGCCCCCAAAATCAATATCAGACCCTTATCTGAGCATGCAGCCTGGCAGGCCAGGAAAGGGGAGGGGAAAAACGAGCGCCCCTCCTACCTGAACAATACTAAGCCACATGCCCTCAGAGTCCGTTAAGCACCCTGCCCGCAGACGTCCACAGCCACCGGCCACTGCCCCCCCCATGTTGAGGGCATGTGGCTTGGTAGGGTTCAGGAGGGGAGTGGCGCTCACTCGCCCCCCCTTTCCTGGCCTGCCTGCTTGGATAAGGGTCTGGTATCGATTTTGGGGGGACCCCACACCAATTTATTTTTAAAGAGAAACTACAGTCTGCTCACATAATTTGTAGTAAAAACATCTTTGCCATTCTGAAGCTTCCCTCCAACCACTTTGGATATTATTTTTCTTTCAAAAATTTTTATTAACGCAAGATACATACAACGCATAGAAATCTGCAATTCGTCTTGTACAACATTAAGAAAAATAATAACAGATAGTACCTAAGTCCGCATCAAGTTGTAATAGTAGTGACATAAAAGCGATGTAATATAATGGATATTATTTTATATATACTGACATTCTGTACTTGTCAAATATGCTGCAGAAATCTCCATCCACTAAGCTTGGCTGCATCCATTTTAACTGTGGGCAGCTGAAGCTTCTGCCTGCTCACTTTCTGGATTTACACAGACACACAGAGGCACACCTCCAGCTCTGCAGCCCTGCATCTCTCATTGATCCTCTTATGACCAACCCCCCTCCCTTCCTGGCAAACTCTTACAAGAGTGAGAGAGAGAGCTGTGCATGATGTCATAAGCTTAGGCTTTTTACCAGACAAGAAACAGGAAGTGGGCTGTATAAGGTATTTACTGGCCGAAAAAAATGCTTTAATTAAGTTAAAATAACAAGGGCATTAGATTTAATAGATGGAAAGTTGAAAAAATTACTGAAGTTCTGCTTTCATTTTGGTGTGGGGATTCCCCTAAAATCAATACCAGACCTAAGGGTCTAGTATGGATTTGTGGGGACCCAGGCCATTTTCTTTTTGGCATGGGGCTCCCCTTAAAATCAGTACCAGACCCGTGTTCAAAACCGATCAGATGTTCAGATGTGCATTCAGATGCTTTCCCATAGAAGGCAATGAGCCTGCAATTTTCATTTGAATCGCACCGTAGTGCTCAAAAAAATGCAAAAATAGGATTTTTATTACAGCTTACCTGTAAAATCATTTTCTTTGAGTACATCATGGGACACAGAGCCTTAAGTAATTACTTAATGGGTTATGGGCCACCTTCAGGTGTTGACACTGGTATACCCAATCAAGGAAGTTCACTCCCTATATAACCCCTCCTCCTTCCAGGAGCACATCAGTTTTTGTAGCAAAGGAATATACTTAAATGCCAAAAGAGGGGAGGGACCTGCCCAAATCTCTAGGATGTTGATGGGCAAGGCTCTTTCGTTTCTTCAACACTTTCCTTGGACAATTGTCTTCTCTGTTGTTACCACTTTCCAGATAAGTGGCCTGAAGGATTTACCTTTCATCAGATCTTTAGTAACCACCAAGTCCAAATCTTGGATTGTTTTGTTCCAAGCAAATGGAATACTGGTTTGCAACAGTCTTGAATGTAACTGGGCATAAGGAACTCCTTTGAATGAAGCCACCATCTTTCCTAAAAACCTCATGCAAAGGCAAATGGAGGGATCTCCTTTTGACCTGACCATCCGCACCAACTCTCTTATGGAGTTGTCTTTTGCCTGGGCAAGAACACCCTTTTTCTGGGCCGTATCTATGATCAGACCCAAATACTCCAGCTTTTTTTTAGGTTTTAAGGGAGACTTCACTCGGTTGAGAACGCAACCCAGACTATTCCAGGTAACTGGTTGCAATGCGTACACCTTACTCTGAACACCGAATGGTCTATTAGCAATAGATTGCCTAGGTATGCCAAGACTGTTTATGCCTTGTGCCCTTAACCTGACTAGAGGTGGGGCTAGGACTTTTGTGAACACTCAAGGTGCTGTAGCTGGCCCAAAGGGCAAGACTATAAACTGAAATGCTGTTGTTCTACTTCGAACTGAAGAAACCTTTGGTGAGCAGGAAATATGGGCATGCAGATATGTATCACTGATGTCGTTAGACGCTAGAAGTTTTTCTCCTTGTAGGATAGAAACTACTGACCTGATTGACTCCATAGAAAGGAGCAGATCTTAAGGAACTGATTTAGATTATTTTAGATCTAGAATGGATCTGTTGAATTTCTGTGTGGATCTGTACGTGTACAGGAAACGCATGAAAAAGTCAGTGAAGGTTTTAAGGCACCTAAGAAGAAACAGAACCATCAGCCGACTCTACTAGAGGTAGCATGAAAGAGGCACGAACCATCTCTGTAAGAGATTTGTACCAGTAATCTCTCAGATTGGAAGGCTGAAAAAAGATTCAACTCCAGTTGTCTCCTCCGCAGAGGAGTAATTGGTTTGCCTTTCTTCCTAATCACCTCTACCCACTGTTCCCTTGATAAGGGTTCTAAGGTGGGGGAGGGGGATCTAATATGCTTCCTATCCTTGGAATGGCGGATGTGGTTAAAGTCGCTAATTTTCCTTCAAGGCCCTGCAAGGCGGAGGAAAAAAAAAATTTCAATCATGTATACAGGAGCTGATGAAAAGACTGCAAAGGTTCTTTTTATTTTTTTTTCAAAACCCAAGGGATTGAACTTTCAGCTGACTCTGTTAGGAGTAGCATGAAAGAGGAACAAACTATCTCTTTTTTTTTTACATGATCGCCTGAGGATAATACCTCATCCTGTGCCCACTGTTCCCTTGGTAAAAGGGTTTGAGGTGGTGAAGGGGGATCTAGCACACTTCCTATCACCTTGGATGGAGGATGCGATTAAAGCCACTAATCTTCCTTCGAAGCCCTGCATCTTCAGTCACGTATACAGGGGCTGAAGTTTGAAAAGCAGTTGCACCACCAGCTGGTCCCAAGGGTTCACCCTGGCTTACCATGTCTGGTATCTCCAGAGAGGATGACAGTATGGAGGCATGACTGGAGTTCCCAGCACTTGGGGGTTGAACTTGTGGTGCAACCCTGGAAACTATAGTGCTAAGCACAAAAGCAGAGACACACTATTCTATTTTCTGAGCATATAGAAAGAAAAAACAATGGCAGCATAAGGATTAAACCAATGCTAAACAACAAAGTATTTTCCTGTACTAGAAATGTCTGTGTACACCCCTCACATGTTGCAGTGCTCCTGCGTCCTGTGGCAGACTCCTTATTCAGCTGCTCTGGTAGCACATCAGCTTTTAAAACCTCACAGGTGTTAAGCTTGATTGTCTATGCACCATGTGCTTCCATTAGGACGCTAAGTCCGCACACGGTGCCGACCACTTTAGGCACTCCCCTTTATTGACCCGCCGTACTCCTCTATCAAAAGACATGTCAGGCTGCACATGCGCATGCAGACGAAAAAATAAACTATTCGCTGAGCACAGCAAGGGGGATAGGAGCTGCAGCCGCCATGCAGTGTTATTATCTTCTCCCCGAAAAGCCTGGCTTCCTAAACAATTCTTCCCCCCAACAAGTAAAAACATAGAAATGTTAATTTTAAGAAAGCCGCCCTGCACCCCTCGAGGGGGGGGGGGGGTTGGCAGTTTTGAGGCTTACAATAAGTGTGATCTAGCCTTTAATGCTGTTGCACTGAAAAAATGCTCAAGAAAACTGATCAGGATGCAATGTACCACACTGTACTTGTACCCCCAGCCCCTCAGTTTCCCCAATTGGGGGAGAGGAAACTATGCTGCTAGGACACACCACGCTGTTATCTAGTCACGGAGCTGCTGAAAGGGTCTGTGTATTCTTACTCCCTCTAGAGCAGATTTTTAAGGCATTACAATATAATATGAAAGAAAAATTATAGGTGAACTTTGCGGTTCCTAAGCTTTTCTCTTACCTTTTCCTCGCTGCAGGATACTGCTGTAAATGGGCAGATCCAAACTTCGCCCATCACGGCGGGCAGGGTAGATAAACCGTCAAAGACCGGGTCCCTTTTAATAGGGGTTCCACTCCTTTGGACCTGTATAGCACCCCTCAGGACAACTTTAGCTAATGTAGCAAGACCAAAAAGAGTCCTGGTTCCTAGGGTCCAGCCCTCAAAGAGAAGCATTACCGGCAAAACCTTGTTCTTCTATGCGAGGCCCGGGTACCACCCTGTGCCCATAGTGGTGTGGTTGGATCCGGTTGTGGAGGTTTTTTAAATCCAGCATGGATATAGAAAATGTGTGGGAAAAAACGTGCTTATACAAATAGTGATAGCTGCCAGCACATCAGATAATCTGTAGATAAGTGAGCAAAATAAGTAATATAGTGCAGCACTGATGAAAAATTAAACAATGAGATTATTTCCAATACAAATTGATACAATATATAAATGTGCAGATAAATACACAACAAATTAATATTGCCCAACAATAATTAAAAATTTAAGCAAACCAACAGTGTTAGTGCATATAGACCAATATGATAGGGATCCGTTAAAGTAGTGACATCAATAGGTATCCACCATAGGTATAATGACCGAAAATCATAAGCAGTTCCTCTCAATATGACATATGGCAAAAGGAGAAAAATGGGGCCACATAGTTTGATTCTGTTTTAAATGTAAAACATTTATTGAAAAAATGATAAAATGGTCCCAAGAGAATGCCTTATTAAGACGAAACGTAGGGACACTGCGTTACTTGGTTTTATCCATATGCTTTTAATGTCTTCTCAAATGTGAGTGACCATTTCATAATTTTTTTCAATAAATGTTTTACATTTAAAACATAATCACACTATGTGTCCCCATTTTTCTCCTTTTGCCATATGTCATATTGAGAGGAACCGCTTATGAATTTCGGTCATTATACCTATGGTGGATACCTATTGATGTCGCTACTTTACCGGATCCCTACCAGATTGGTCTAAATTGGAAGTCGTGGTTGCTGTACCTTTCCTTGTATGCGTTACACCAAAAGCTTGGTTGACCATCAGGCATACGCCTAGCTGGGTGCAACCTGTCTGGTAAGCCTCTTTCCTTACGGTAGTGGATTATCTACAGACAACCATTTCACCCAGATTCACAGCCACATTATTCTTTGCCATATTATATGGACTATATGCACTTTATATGCACTAACACAGTTGGTTTGCTTACATTTTCCATTATTGTTGGGCAATCTTAATTTGTTGTGTATTTATCTGCACATTTATATATTGTATCAATTTATATTGGAAATAATCTCATTGTTTATTTAATTTTTCATCAGCTCTGCACTATATTACTTTATAAATCCAGCATGGATCCCTCCTGGAGCTCCTCAGAGCACATCTTCACTCGCAACCAACACCTTAGACACTAGCAAAAAAAACTGATATGCTCCTGGAAGGAGGAGGGGTTATATGGGGAGTGAACTTCCGTGATTGGGTATACCAGTGTCAACACTTGAAGGTGGCCCATAACCCATTAAGTAATTACTTAGGCTCTGTGTCCCATGATGTATGATAAAGAAAGACTCTTTAAATTTGCAGCAAACTCGCACTGCTGCTGCACCACATCATATGTGAACCAGGTCCATAGAAAGCCGGCTTGATTTACATATAAATACACACATTTTCCAGCACACAAAGGATCCTCAAATGTTATCCAAAGTTTTTTTTGCAGAAAAGATCATATCACAAGAGCAAGTGCAACGTTTCAGAGCCTCGCAGGACCCCTTCATCAGTTCATCAGGCATGTGATGATGCATGCATGATGAAAGGGTCTTGCGAGCTTTTGAAACGTTGCACTTGCTCTTGTGATCTTTTCTGCAATAAAAGCCTTTGGACAACATTTGGGGATCCTTGGTGTGCTGGCAAATATGTGCTTTTGTCTGTGATGTTTCCAGTAACCAGCTGGTAGTTGCTGCAGCACCCAATATCGATGAACCTTGCTCCCAGGAATGTGAGAGGGGAATATAGACAATGCTTGAGTCACATATCATATCAATGGGATGCGGTTCAAAATGCATCTAATTTGCATATATGTGAACGGAGCCTTAGAAGGCACTGCTAGCAATTATGGATTAGTGGGTTAGCAAACATTTGGTCTAAGAAACAGGATCCCCCTTTAAATCTTGGTTAATGCTTAGAAGTAGAACAATTTCCCGGGTCCCATTTGTTTCACATGTCAGAATTCATATCTTGGTTTAGAGCAAAGCCTTCAACCCCACTGTCACAGCACTTAATGCAGACAATACGTTTAATCACTCCATCATGTAAAGAATGTTTTAATGATTGTAAAGCGTTTAACTTGACTGAAAAAGCATAGTTAACAAAGAGCTTAATTCACAGTTTCTTCTGCCAAATTATTTATTCATCTATCTACTGTACATGTCAATGGAAAACATATTGGCTGTTAAGTGACTGCAGACAAACTAAGTATATCAGATTAGTGTCAAATGACCACTTAATGTGTTAAGTTAGCCCAACCACCGTGAATACAAGACTTGCTTCATTTTCTACAGGCAAAAGACAGAATACAGTTATCAGAATCAGGACAATGGTCTAGTGCTCCAGACATTTTCAGTACAGGAGGTAGACTGAAAACACAGGTACAAATTAAGTATTTAATGATACTTCACTGACATCGGAGGCTATACTCTTCCGTGATGGAGCAAGCCAACCAATACAACATAAAAAGCCCTTCCTCCCATAATGATTACCTTAATTTCCTTACAAGCCATTCCTTTGAAGGAGGACAACCTGTTGCATCACACAGGTGGACCAAGTAAAACTATTTTACCTACCTACAAGGTATAAATATTGCACATAGCAGTAAATAAATATGTAAAAAGATAAGCAAACCACAGATTTGTATCACCTACAGAAGTACAGTAGAATTTTATTTATCTGGACAAGTGCAGAGATATATCCAATGCATTTTGGGGACTCATAACTCCAAAATTTTTAAAATGATGATCGGACATATTGCAAATCAACAGTCTGACCATGCAACAACAAATGACCCAGCAAATGAACTAGTTTTCCTACCAACAAAGTTAAAATATTAGCACATGCCAATATTTGCCATGTGTCTTTATAGCCAAGCAACTAAATGTAATATTTTCAACTGAAGAGCCTACATAGGTATATGTCTTTTACTGTGTGGTTAACACTTGTCTTATTATTAGGATGTTTCATTTGGGTCTCTTGATGAGCCACAATGGGTTTGGTACAAGGCTGATAGAAGACAGACCAAGGAGAGTGCTGGACCTGCCTGAAATAGTAGTAATACAATTCACATGAACAATGAGATTTCTGGAAGTTTTTCAAGAGTATTGCTGCTATTGGTTAAAAGAAGTGAAACTGATTTATTTCACAGTTATACAAGAAAATACTGTAGCTCACTGCAGGCTTTATAGATATTATATACATTTCTAATATTTTTTTATTGGCACAGTGAATTTCCATACTACGGAAAATCCATCTTAAAATTTCTGACACAATATAATTTAATGTCAGCTAACAGGACGTTACCGTGAAATAAATAGAAATGATCTAACTTGAAATGGGTGTTGTGTGTGCTGACCAGATCATGTCATTCTTATGTCTGACTTTGGTGTCTCAGTATAATTTTGTTAGCAGTCATTGTGGTGACAGCTTGTCTGAAAGGAACGTGTTTATGTTTCCTATAACAATCACAGATTAAAGCTGCCACTGTTTGTGCAAGTTAAAAAGGAAAGGATCAACTGACCCAAAAACTTATATTTAAGTTAAAGATGAAATCAATCATCTCTAGCTTCTAAAATGCCTCTGGGACTCCAAGGGTTAGAGCTCCTCATTAGTGTTCTAGGCTCTGGATATCTTCCCATAATGGCTCATTCCTCCTGCCCCAACCTTTTAAATATAAAATAAACAGAAATATACAATATGGAAGGTGAGGCCCCCCTATAAGTAAGGAACCCTAAAAGGGCAATAATCTCATGACTAGCCGTATTTTCAGTTAATAGAGAAAAGCTCTAAGCCAGGCAGAAATAGAATAGGACAATTTAGTATTTATATTTTTTCTACACTAAGCCCTTGTACACACAGTCGGACATTCCGACGGAAAATGTCAGATCGGACCGTGTTGTCGGATAATGCGACTGTGTGTGGGCTCCATCCGACAACATGATCCGATTGGACTTTGTCCCATCCTGTGAAGAGAATTGCCACGCATGCTCAGATCAAATTCCTAGACCAAAGCTATTGGCTACTAGCCTGAACGTAGTCCCGTCCTAACGAAATAACATCATCCCGTTACGTACGATCTGATTTTCCGACAACTTTGTCCGACCGTGTGTATGCAACAGAAGTTTCGGACAAAATCCGTCCGATTTTGTAGTCGGAATATCCGACTGTGTGTACAAGGGCTAAGACTAACACAAAATACTTGATCTTAATCTTGATATCATCTTTGTGTAATCCCCTTTACAGCTGTAGCACAATCCTAATGTAGGAGGCAAATTTAGTTTTTGGCTTCTTTTGTAATCAAGAGAGCAGTGATTGTTTGGCCTGGTCTGTTCATAATTTCACAAGCTGGGGGCATGGCCTGGCTGGAGTCCTGGCTGAGGCTGCCATTCATCTTCCTTCATGCACATGGGTCTGTTCATGATGTGTGGCTTTATGGACCTTTTCCTTTGACATTTTCACAGGCTAGGAGCTTGATTACTCCCCCTGCCTCTAGAAGAAGTTAAAGCTTAGGGAAGGCATTTTCAAATAACCAGCCTGAATATTGATCAGGGCCTAGCTAATTCCTGGGGCTTGCCCAGATGGTGGCTGTGAAGCTGATAAATAGTCTGAATACTTGAATAGAAGGTCCTTTTGCCAGAAGGGAGAGTTCAAAGTCCTAGGGACTTTAGAGTAATGACCCTGAATTGATTCCTGGTGACTGACTGTGCTTTTGGGATATAAGTGCCAGAGGTTGTTTGGACTGAGACTGCTCTCATATGGTCTCAGATACTGGCAATTCCCCATCCTCAGCAGTGTTCTGCACTGGGAACTTACAGAAGAGTGCCCACCTGTACTGTACTGTGTTCCCGAGATTGAACTGGATACCAATAACAGTGCAGTGCAACCAGATGCCAAAGGGACTTGTTGTATGGTTCCCAGCTGTAAGGCCTTTGACTGTCCAATATTCACAATTGCTAAAAAAAAAAAAAAAAAAAAGATTGTCCTCTCTCCTCTGTTTTTGAGTATGCTATGCTCTAATCTCTCTCCTGCTACAAGTATTACCAGCAATAAATTACAAAAACAACCCCTAGACTGTTTATTGGAGCCAGAGTAAAATGGACTGTTGCTTGGGTGGCTGGTGGCCTCTGTACTGTTTCGGGGAGAACCAGTTAAAATTGACTAAAATATACTGGAGATTTTACTAATACGACTAAAACTATTCCGATTACTAAAATACAACTAAATCTAAAATGGCATTTTAATCAAAAGACTATGACTAAAACAAAATTTCAATTTGATGTCAAAATTAACTCTGATGTCCAGAGGCAAAAAAGAAAAAGAAAAAGTCACATTTGATTGCAGTCATTTACATGTATAGGATTGTATATGCATATATATACAAGTGCCACTGGTGTGCGTAGCCTATTGCATTAGGGTGTGCAGCCCAGACCAAAAACACACATGTGTGTATATTAGCAGTGCAGTGGACTTTGTAAGTAGAGCAGAGGTTGGCGTCAGTAGTTTATTTTTATTATTTTGAAATATTTTTTTTTAGAATATTTTTCTTTTTTTTTGGTGCCCATTATGGGTAATTTGTGAAATATCAGGGGTCTAAATCCATCTTCCTGCCTTTCTTTTTACGAAGCTCTAACTAGTGCTCAATGCCCCTTGTTTTTTATTTTTTTACCTTCTTAGTTTCGTTCTCTGCTGTGTTTCTTATTTTCTCCCTGCAGCTATGGGCGGGGTTTCTGCGGGGATCAGCATCATTTCCGCTGATCTCCGCACTGTCTCCTGGGATCTCGTATAATTCATCCCAGGAGTCGAATACGCCACTCATAGCTGTAGCCACAGAGTGCGCAGGAACCAGCAAGGAATGCTGGTTCCTCCAAAGCAAGGGAAGGAGGAAGTGATTGCTTGTGGGCTTCAAATGCCCACAAGCAAGATGACATCGGCCAAAATAGATTCAGAAAAATAATGATTTTACGGAAATACGGACATGTAAAGCGGCCGAAGTCAGGACAAGTAAGGACATTAATTAAAACACATCTTTTTTAAACAATCAGCCAAAAAAAAAAATGTGTCTGTGCAGAACCGCTTTAATTAAATACTTACCAGCCCCTTTCCTGCTCCTCAGAGGAGAGGAGGGAAGTTGGCAGCACTGCAGGGGGGGAGATGGGAAGTAGGGGGAATCAGCACCCCTAACCTGTGCTGGGTGTGCCCAGGCACACCCAGCTCACCCCTTTGACAAAAGCATATGCATGCATTGCAACACTGCCAGCAAGAAGCGGAAGAAGAACATTAAGCATGTACAGTATATGCATACACACATTTATGTGCCTGTAAATTGGTCTTTACAGAACATAACTTGCGTTTTTTACTAAGGATCCTGTGCATAAACATCAGTAAATTATTATTTATGTCTGTTTGCAAGAGGCCTAAAACAGGTGAATGGGAATGCAAAAACAGCTTGAAGCAGCTTAGGTGTAGGTGAAGCAAGTCAAAAGGATGTCAGGAACAGATCAAAAATTTGGCTTCAGCTCCACTTTGCTGCATGGAAATACAACCATATGACATCCAGACCAAACATCATATCATCCTGTGCATAGCCAGCAATAGTAAACATCATACTTTGGCTTTCTGGAAGATGCATGCTTTTAAAATGAGTTATTAATTTCAAATTGTCAATGACAATTTCTATCAAACACAAGCTTTCTTGGAACATCTAAGGAAAATAAGAGGCAGTGAACTGTCATTCATTAAAGCAGACAGACTGTTTATGCACACATTTCTTGGAGTATAAATATATCCTATTGAGTGCATTAGAACATTAGAGATGGATATTACAGCCTGACACTTTCTTTCATGCACTGAGCAAAATCCTGCTGTGTATTTGCCAGCAGTCAACCTCTCGGTGAATCTTTGGAAACCATGCAGAATTGTTCGTAACATCTCTTGCAACGTTCAAGAGTGAGTAAATAGCCATCACCATAGCCAATGTTATTAAAGAATTTTTAAGCAGATATCAACACAGCATAAAGCCGGAGAGAGATGCAGGCTATATGCATGCTACTTGGATGTTTAATCCCATTTCGAAGTACTAGAATGCTGAATTTATTGCACAGAATCCCTTTTGAGTAAAACACGAAAAACAACCTTTCCATTAGTCATTGTCACCCCAATTAAAATGTAATTTTTTTTTTGCCTTTTTAAGCATTTTCAAAAGCATATTATGGGATGTAATTATGTGCATGGAGTTAGTAATAACACAGTAGTTTAGCAGATGACAAGTCTAGATCTTTACAAAACCCACAGGCGACCACTCAATAGAGAACAGCGAACACTATAATTTTCCTACAAAGAGTAAAATGGAAGGGGATTGGAAGTAGAGAGCAAACATACAATGAGCATCAGAGAATCCATATTGTGCTTTACAGATTTTTATACAGAAGGCTTTTGACTGTAAAACACAGTGGAATCATAGGTCTTCTGTTCTTATCATCAGATATGTTTTTACAGCATAGCGTTTCTTTTATCAAAAATGATTTCCCTAAAATAGCTTTATTTGAGAAAAGCTTTCCTATATTAAATAACAATAATATTTCTTAATATTGTTCTATGCCACCAGAGCTGCATTACAAAAGTTAAAATGACAAAACAAAATGACAAAAACAATAACAGATGAACCAGGGGTTAAGTATATGTTTAGTGAATGGTTTTCTGTATACTTAAAAGTCTCATAATGTAACTGTATGAAATGTAGTGCTTTTTTTTTTTTTTTACATGTGGAACAGCAAAGCAGAACTCTAGTACAAAAAAAAAAAAAAAAAACTCCTTCCACTGACAGTCAATGTTTTACACTGTTGAACCGGCATGCAAAAAATGTATTGTACATAAAAAACGAATGCCCTGTACACACGGTCGGACTTTCCGACGGAAAATGTGCGATCGGACTGTGTTGTCGGAAATTCCGATCGTGTGTGGGCTCCATCAGACTTTTTCCGTCGGAATTTCCAACACACAAAGTTTGAGAGCTGGATCTAAAATTTTCCGACAACAAAATCCAATTGTTTAAATTCCGATCATGTGTACACAATTCTGATGCACAAAGTGCCACGCATGCTCAGAATAATCTATGAGACTAAACTTATTGGCTTCTGGCATCTTTATAGTCCTGTCGTACATGTTGTACGTCACCTCATTCTGAATGATCAGATTTTACGACAACTTTGTGCGACCGTGTGTATGCAAGATGAGTTTGAGCCAAAATCGGTCGGATTTTGATGTTGGAATGTCTGACCGTGTGTAGAGGGCATTTGGATTAGAAAGGCAGTACAACTAGGCAGGTGAGCTGTGTTTTTGTTTACACTTGCAGTTGAGAGGCAGTAAAAATAGGCAGTTGAGCTGTGTTTTACGAACATCAACCCCCAAAATTGGAAGAAAATTAAGTCCTGATAGATCACTTCGTGTTTGCCCCTTTAGCAGGTATATCTATGTAAAACATTAGAAATGAGTGTTTATACTGTTTCAAATCTAGTAATGCATCACGTTATGCTGCTCTGTACATGCTCAGTTGCTCTTTATTCTTGCCAATGTGCCTAAAATCAGAGCCACTAGCGCAGGGGTCTCAAACTGGTGGCCTCCAGCTGTTGCAAAACTACAAGTCCCATGAGGCATTGCAAGGCTGACAGTTACAAGCATGACTCCCACAGGCAGAGGCATGACGGGACTTGTAGTTTTGCAACAACTGAAGGGTAATCAGTTTGAGACCCTTGAACAAGAAGCTAATCAGCTTTAAGATTTACTGTTACTGAAGGGGGAAGAAAGCAACTGTAAGAGAACTATGTGTGCACACACGTGTGACCGCAGATTCCTATATGTGCATGCATAACAGACTGCGCACATGTGTGGGAGCACGTCCCTAGCCCCGATTGGCGCCAGACGGCCTTTTTAAAGGGTGCCTTGACTCCTGATCAATGCTGACTGGTCTTCAGCTGTTTCCCGATACCCTGAATCCTGCATGATACCTGTTGTTGACTCCTGATTACTGGTTCTTGAACTCGTCATCCTACAGTCCTTGCTACTGCCCAATGTCTTGGCAGCTTGCTGTCCGCCTGCTGCTGAAGCTATCCTAGTGACCTCGCTCCTGTTCCTTGCTTGCCGCAATGCCTTCTCTGAGTGCCTGTGCTGGCTGCCCTCCATACCAGCTCCATTGGGTCCAGTGTACCTGTGTCTCCACACTACAGGAATTTCCGGCAAGCCACGTATCCTGAATCTGCAAGCCAGTTGGTGTTCCCCTTTAACCCTGGCTGATCTATCCAGCATCATTCCAGTTCCTGACCTGATGTTCTGCCTGAATCACTGAGTTTACAACTCCTGCCACAAGCTCTGCAAGCAACACTTAGAGGCACTTGTGTTCCTCCTGACCCTAGCCATGCTCTGTTCTACTCTGAGTGGGGCCTGAGCTGGAGATACAAGAGAAGACAACCTCATAACTTTAGTCTCCTACCAGGTATGTAACAGCAACAAGTATGATACAGACTGTGTGCTGAAAAGTAGTGAGTCATTAGAGGCCGATCTACTGACGGCCCAAAGATTTACTGCTGCTGAAAGGAAGGGGGGGGGGGGGTCAGTGGGAAGAGGAATGATGCATACTGTGCTGAGGGAACACAATTTAGGGAGAGAGAACAGAAAAGCAAGAGAGGTGACAGGACAACATCTGCTGCCAGGGAGACACAGAAGAGTTAGGCATGTCATAAATGGTTTGAATCTCAACAGGTTGGGCAGGCTGAATGTACCTGGTTGATTGATCGATAAACTTGGGTACAACCAGCATGGCGGGCTATAACCACAAACAAAAATCCCTGTCTTCTCCCTGCAGGTGGCAACTCCCCCTGGGAGAAGACAATGGCCCCGCAGGATGGATTACCACATCAACACTGTCTGTGTTGATGGGGTAATCAAGTGAATTTCTTTCTCGCAACCTTGCCCTGGTTACAGAAAAAAAAAGCTCCATGTATGGCCGATCTTAAAGGGGTTGTAAACCCTTATGATTTTTCCCTGTTAATACATTCTATGCATTAAGGTGAAAAACCTTTTGTAGTGCTGCAGCCCCCCATTT
The DNA here is from genome assembly GCF_037356315.1 of Lithobates pipiens. NCBI lineage: Eukaryota > Metazoa > Chordata > Amphibia > Anura > Ranidae > Lithobates > Lithobates pipiens. The sequence goes on from NW_027507784.1 coordinate 133,744,640, forward strand.
TACTTACCTGAAAGCTGTCATCTTCCATCCGGGAACAAGCACACAAGCTCTAGCCGATTGGATAGATTGATAGCAGTGCCATTGGCTTTTACTGCTGTCAATAAAATCCAATGATGCAGCACCAGGGGGCGGGCCGAGTCCTGCATTCTGTGTGAATGGACACAGATGCAGTAATTGGGAGCGCACCTGCATGGGTGTCCACCGTAAGATAGCCTTCTCCAACGTGGACACTCAATGCAGGGCGGAGCTACCAGTGTCGCTGAGGGACCCCAGAAGAGGAGGACCGGGGCCACCCTGTGCAAAACTAACTGCACAGAGGAGGTATGACATGTTTGTTATTAAAAAAAAAAAAAAAAAAAAAAAAGAGGATTTACAACCCATTTAAACTTACAAAGACAGGGTCTTTTTTTTTCCCACAAAGACAGGGTCTTATCTTATCTCTCTGATATTCTCCCCTTTCTAGCCAACTTTAGCACTGTAAAATGTCTGCCAGACTTCCTCTACAAATTCACCAAGACATACTAACTACTTGCCGCCCATGCTTTAGCTGAAAGACTGCTGCAGCGCAGGCCTTAATTGCCGGGAGGGCGTCCATGGACATCCTCCCAAGCAGGCGAAGCCTGCCGGTCACACTCGGCGCGCTCTGTGATCACGAGTCTATGAGACTAGGCTGGTCCCAGATCCGAGTAAGGGGTCAATCCCGGCCCCTTACCACTTCATCAGCTGTCAGCCAATGATTGCTGGTCATGTGATGTAAACAGAAGTCCGGTAATCAGTACTTTTTTTTCCCACCGCGGTCAGCGTAAGGGGAAAAATAAAAGCAGATCACCGGCTTCTGTCAGAGGGACATCCCACCCTCAATCAGAAAGCCACGGCTGTGCCCATCAGTGTCACTGCCAGTGCCCACTGTGTCACCTACCAGTGCTCACAGTGCCACCCATCAATGCCCACCAGTGCTGCCAATCAATGCCCATCAGTGTCTAATAATCAGTGCTACAGATCAGTGCTGCCTATCACTGTCGCCTACCAGTGCCCATCAGTGCTCATCAGTCCCACCTATCAGTGTCACCTATCAGTGCCTTTCAGTGCCACCCATACCCATCAGTCCCGCCTCATCAGTGCCACCTAATCAGTGCATATCAGTGACCATTAGTGCCCATCAGTGCCACCTATCAGTGCCCATCAGTGCAGCCTATCAATGTCCATCAGTACAGCCTATCCATGTCCATCAGTACAGCCTATCCATGTCCATCAGTGCAGCCTCATCAGGATACATCAGTGAAGGAGAAAAAAATAACTGTTTTCAAAATTTTATAACAAACTATGAAACAGTTTTGTTTTTTGTTTTTCAAAATGTTGGTCCCTTTTTTTTATGTAGCAAAAAATAAAAAACCCAGCAGCAATTAAAAAACACCAAAAAGAAAGCTCTATCTGTGTGAAAAAAATGATAAAAATGTAATTTGGGTAAACTGTAGCATGAACGCGCAATTGTCATTCAAAGCCCTTGTACACACGATCGGACATTCCGACGGAAAATGTCCGATTGGACCGTGTTGTTGGATAATCCGACCCTGTGTGGGCTCCATCGGACTGTTTCCGTCGGAATATCCGACGGATCAAGTTTTCCAGCTTGGCTATAAAATTACCCGACAACATGATCCGATCGGACCTTGTCCGATCATGTGTAGAGAATTCCGATCGGACAAAGTGCCACGCATGCTTAGATCAAATTCCTATACCAAATTTATTGGCTACTAGCCTGAACGTAGTCCTGTCATAATGAAATAACGTCACCACGTTCTGAACGATCGGATTTTCCGACAACATTGTCCGACCGTGTGTATGCAACAGTTTCGGACAAAATCCATCTGACAAAATCCGTCTGACAAAATCTAACGGACAAAATGCAACGGACAAAATGCAACGGACAAAATGCAATGGACAAAATTCGATTTGGTTGGTTGTCGGAATATCCGACCGTGTGTACAAGGGCAAAGAGTGACAGCGCTGAAAGCCAAAAATTGGTCTGGGCAGGAAGGGGGTTTAAGTGCCCAGTAAGCAAGTGGTTAAGGCCAAAAATTTTCATACTTTAATTAAAGAAAGTGGCTTATCAATTTTGAGTGACTGCTCTGGGTTTCAACAAAATTGCAGCCTCCAGCAAGAACAGAAGCAATGCTGAAGGCAATTTACCGCACACATTCATTTTGGTAGCATGAAGTAATTATTAATGTGGAATGTACGTTCTTTTGTTAAAAAACATGAATTGTTATCAAACTGTTATGGGTAAAGTTCTGCTTTTAGCTGGCCATAGGGGGTGTATGCACATGCTGCAGCTGAAGTGCTTTGTGTTGCAGTAAAAATCACCCCATAGCAGTCGCAGGTGTGCACCACCACTGTAAGACAAACACTAAGATGTTGTGTTGTGAAATTCTCATTGAAAAAAAAGCCAATTTCAATTTAAAAAATAAAAAAAACATTCAAGAGGCAGCCATATCATTTCCTGAATGCCTGTTAGCTGCCAACTTGCCAGTCAGTGAAAAGGGATCCATTGAGGATCCCTTTTCACAGACAAATGCAATGCAGAAGCTCTGTCTGATAGATCACACAGCTCTGCGGTGCTATGTGATGTTTTGCTTTTACGAATGAATAGGCAGCTTTGCCCGGTTGTGTCATACAGTACACAACACTGGCCCGACATTGCTCATCATTCATTCATAACAGTGAAAAATCACACAGCGCTACAGCATTGTGTGATCCATCAGTTGGCGCTATGTATGTGTTAAAGCAGTTATAGATAGACACACAGAACCTGGAAGTAGATGCTGATAAAGGTTGATGCCTGAACAACATTTGTGCAATCCTTCTGGAGAGAAGGTTTAAGCCCCTGTACACACGGTCGGAGATTCTGCCAACCAAATCTGTCGGATTTTGTCCGTCAGATTTAGTCTGACGGATTGTGTCCGAAACTGTTGCATACACACGGTCGGACTAAGTTGTCGAAAAATCCAATCTTTCAGAACGTGATGACGTAATTTCGTTACGATGGGACTAGATTCAGGCTAGTAGCCAATAGCTTTGATGTAGGAATTTGATCTGAGCATGCGTGGCACTTGGTCCGATCAAAATTCTCTACACATGATCGGATTACGTCCGACCGGCCTAGTTGGTCGGGAAATATTTCCAACATGTTGGAAAATTGGGTCCGACGGAGATTCGGACGGAATCAGTCTGATGCATACCACACACAGTCGGATTATCTGACGACACGGTCCGATAAGATGCATTCCGACGGATTCTCCGACCGCGTGTACGTGGCATAAGACATTGTCAGGTGGGTACTGTGATCTCTGTAACAGGTAATGAATACCTGTAAGGCCGCGTACACACGGGCGGATTGTCTGCCCAACTTAGTCTGCTGAACCGTGTTTCAGCGGACAATCCGCTGAACCGTGTTTCAGCGGACAATCCGCTCGTGTGTGGGCTTCAGCGGACTTTTTCAGCGGACAGTCTGACGGACTATGTCTTTTGGAATTTCCGTAATTTTGTCCGTCCAAACTTGGTTTTGTCCGTCCAAACTTGGTTTCAGCGGACAGTCCGCTCGTGTGTAGGCAAGTTGGACGGACTAAGTATGGCGCATGCTCAGAAAGGATTTACACGGCCGAAGGTTGCATTGCAGTGTATTGGACGTCGTATTTCTAGTCCCATCGTACGTGCTGTATACGTCATCGCGCAAGCTTTCAGCGGACTGTCTGTTCATCGTGTGTGGTCAAGTCCGTTCATTCAAAAGTTGAACGGACTGTCTGTCGGATTGTCTGACGAACTTAGTTGGGCAGACAATCCGCCCGTGTGTACGCGGCCTAAGTGTTACACTTGCACATTATTTATCATGCATACCCTTCATATAAAAAAAATAAATAAATAATCTCTTGCTAGGTAGTGTTTAGGACTAGCGTCAAATGTAGAGCTTTAAGGACACTGCTACTCGCTGGTTCTTCTTTTTAAGGGCTTTGTTTGCCCATTTTTATTAAAAGAAAGTTCAGCAAACAAACATAGGTTTCCCTCGCAGGAGTTTTCAGCATTCCTTTTTCCATCAACAAAATGACATTCAGCCTAGTTGGCTCTCACTTGCAGCACTGCTGCTCTGGCCTTACACTCCAGGCCCTTGTCTGCCTTGTATAGACTGTTTCACCAACCACCTTGGTGCATATAGCTAGCAGCCTCTTCCTGCACTGGCTCCCACCTGGAGCCCTCCTAACTCCTGGTACTCACACTTCCTATTTGTCGAGGTGGAGCCCAGAACCATGGTCAGGTTACTACTAAAAACCCAGCACACACCTGACCAATCAGCCTGCTGGCTGTTCTCAAAATCAGGACCCAGGACTAGGCATTTCATCCCACCCCGATCTCTCAGAAATCCCTGAGCTCCAGGTCCCAAAGTGGACTTTGCAAAACACAGAGGAAACGGAAAGGCCAGTTTCCTCTTCATGTTAAAAGCTCCCTGGAGCCCCTCAAGTCGTCCGGTTGAGAATTCTGGGTCAAAACCTCCTTCTAGACTCTGGCAGGGCAACGCTTTGCCACAGTAGGGATAAACAAACTGTTAGTTTTTGCCAGTTTGCCTCCCCAAACTTCCGTAGTGCTACCATGCTAAATGACAGATTCTCAAACAGTTCGTAAAACAAAATAAATACCTTTTAAAAGAAGTACAGCCTACTACTTCACATGTACAGTAGGGAAAATTATTATTTGATTCCCTGCAGATTTTGTAAGTTTGCCCACTTACAAAAAAATGAAGGGTCTATGTTTTTTTTTTATTATAATACAAACGCTATAAATTAAGTTGCAGTTCAGTGAGTAAAATAAGTATTTAATCAACACGACTTCATACTTGGTGGAGAAACCCTTGTGCATTAACAGAGGTAACACGTTTCTTGTAGTTGGTTACCAAGTTTGCACACATCTCAGGAGGGATTTTGGTCGACGCTTCTTTACAGATCTTCTCTAAATCCTTATGCTTTCTTGGCTGCCGCTTGGCAACTAGAAGTTTCAGCTCCCTCCATAAATTTTCTATAGGATTAAGGTCTGGAGACTGGCTAGGCCACCCAATGACCTTAATGTTCTTCTTCTTAAACCACTCCTTTGTTGCCTTGGCGGTATGTTTTGGGTCATTGATCATGCTGGAAGACCCATCCAGGATCCATCTTCAGTGTTCTGGCTGAGGGAAGAAAGTTCACATCCAAGATTTTACAATACATGGCCCTGTCTATTGTCCATTCAATGCAGAAAATTCAGCCTGTGCCTTTAGCAGAGAAACAGCCCTAAAGCATCACGTTTCTACCTCCTTGACTGTAGGGATGGTGTTCTCAGGGTCATAGTCATCACTCAGCGAATCGAGTTAATGCCAAAGAGCTCAATTTTGATCTCATCTGACCACAGCACTTATTCCCAATCCTTCTCTGAATCATTTAGATGTTCATTGGAATGACTGTACATGTGCCTTCTTGAGGAGGGGTACTCGCCATGTTTGGAGGAAGAATAAAGCTGACTATAACTCTAAGAACACCATCCCTACAGTAAAGCACAAAGGTGGAAACATTATGCTTTGGGGCTGTTTCTTTGCTAAAGGTACAGACCAACTTTGACGCATTGAGGGGCCAATGGATGGAGCCATGTATTGTAAAATCTTGAATGAGAATCTTCTCCGCTCAGCCAGAACACTGAAGATGGGTCATGGATGGGTCTTTCAGCACGACAATGACCCAAAACATACTGCCACGGCACATTAAGGTCACAGAGTGGCTTAGCCAGTCTCCAGACTGTAATCCTATATAAAATTTATGGAGGGAGCTGAAACTTCAAGTTGCCAAGTGACAGCCAAGAAATCTTAAGGATTTATAGAAGATTTGTAAAGAAGAGTGGACCAAAATCCCTCCTGAGATGTGTGCAAACCTAGTATCAACTACAAGAAAGATCTTAGCTCTGTGCTTGCCAACAAGGATTTCTCCCCTAAGTACTGGGGATAAAATATTCATTTTACTCACTGAACTGCAACTCAATTTATAACACTTGTATCATATGTTTTTCTTTTTTTCTGGATTTTTGGTTGATATACTGTCTCTATTATTTAAAATACACCTATGACAAACATTATAGACCCTTAATTTCTTTGTAAGTAGGCAAACTTAACAAATATGTAAGCAATCAAATAATTATTTGCCCAACTGCAGGTTTTTTTTTTTTTGCCATTAATAAGTCCCCTTATTTAATATACAGTTTCCAATGCCCACCCCCCTTTTTTTTTTTTTTTTTAACAAGAGCGTACAAATTGTCCTTAAGCCCCTTTCACCATGAGGTACTTCTAAACTGCCAGTAAAACACTGAGCACTTTTAAAGAGCTTTTCAGGCGCTTTTGAAGAGCTTTCCATTAATTTCTTTTATCTTTTCAAATGTTTTTATTGAGATTTTTAGCAGAGTTAGTTACAACAAGGGTTACAAAACAAAAAAAATAATAATATATAGTAATAAAAGTAACATAACACAGTATAATGTAGTGACAGGGTTTTCTCAGCACAATATATCATATAAACAAATAATCCACAATAAAGAATAAAGTAGTATTCCCAAGTATCTAATATTCATAGTCATAAAGGGACTCGAACAAGAGTAAGTCTCTTAGAATTTGTATAATAAAGTCCGTAATATAATTATTGTAAGATTTATAAATAGCGATATGGATAATGGCCACTTCTGGACCCCAAGACACCCCTCACAGGGATCTATCTGTGTCTTGGAGTACCTAGGCCAACATCCTAAAGGAAATTCAAACACAGTAGTTATCTTTTATGAAGGAAAATAAAGATCTATTCTTACTTCGCAGCTCAATTCAGATAAACAAACATGTGATATATTTGTCACTTTGTTATGAAATTATTTTTAAAGCCATCCAAAAAAAAATATTAAAACGCACAGGAGTTCTTTCTTCTATATGATTAAAGAATCAGCATTATCTAAATTGTGGAAGTATAATTTTTGTACCATGTACTCCAAGGTTCCCATAGTTGTTGTTCCTTAATATATAGGGATTTGTCATTAGGAAATAACAATTCGTAGGAGTGGTGGAGTTGGGTTAATTCTATAACTTCTGTCATAGTAGGAAGAGAGTCAGTTTTCCATTTTCTAGTTATGGATAGTCTCGCAGCTAAAAGTATATGTGTTACTGCTTTACGATATTGTTTAGGAATCGTATGTAAATTCATATTCAGAATGGCTAGTTCTGGTGAAAGTTGAAGGACAATACCTGTTACGGAAGTGAGTAAATGGGAGATTGCCTGCCAGTAGTTATGTAAGCTTGGGCAGTCCCACATAATATGAAATAGGGTCCCCAATTGGGTACAATTTCTCCAGCAATTAGGTGACGAGTTCCCCTTGAATTTTGCTAGGATATGTGGAGTCAGGTATTGTCTTTGAACAATTTTTTGTGCCAGTTCCCATAGTGTAACACATGCAGTGGCCCTATATATGCTTCGTAGGGAAGCCATCCACTGTTTAATTGAAAAGTTTTGCCCCAAATCTTGTTCCCATTTAAGGAAGGAAGGTAGTTTGCTGGGTATGTTTTTTGCCCCTAGAATTGGGTATATTGTAGCTACTCCTTTCTGTGATGTGGCATGGTTATTGAGGAAAGACCATATTTTAACCGGGATTGAAGCTCTGAGTTGTGGATTGTGTAGCAGACACTTTTCTATTTGAATATATGTAGATCGCTCAGAATTCGGAAGCTGTAATTCATTACTTAACTGAGAAAAATACTTTAATGAGTCCTGTTGGAAGAAGGAACCAAGTTTGATATCCCGACCCAAATTCCAGTCGTGTATATGTACGCCAGGAATTAATGTTGGTATAATTGTTAGAGGAGGGTTTAACACAGTGATTGGAGTTTTATCCCATTTGTATGTGATGATTCTCTGCCAAGAGTGTAGCGTCGCTTTCACCGTTGGTGGGTATTGAGCTGTAATTGTGGACTTAATTTTCCTACTAAGTAACCAGAATTGCATATTAGGCTGTCGTGTGATGTCTTTCTCAATTTGTCCCCATAAAGTTTTAGGAGTAGGCAAGAACCATTCTTGCAATTGGGTCAAAAGAGTTGCGTCATAATAATCCTGTAGATCAGGTACGGTCGCACCACCTATATTTCTATGTTTAATTAGTATATGGTATGCGCAACGGGATTTTTTGCCATTCCATAGATATTTTCCCAAACTGCTTTGTAAGGATTTAAAGTAGTATTTAGGGATACATATTGGAAGGGACCTGAGTTGATATAATAATTTTGGTAAGGTCATCATTTTGAAAGCTGCCAGGCGACCAGCCCATGTAAATTCGAATTTACTAAGTGTTGTCAGATCTGTTTCAAAATGTTTCTTAAATGGTAAAAAGTTTGTTTTAAATAACTGTTTTGTTTTGTTAGTGAGAGTGATTTCTAAGTAAGAAATCCCCTCGTCTTTCCAGTGGTAGGGGTATTTATTAGACAATAACTGCCTGGTTGTGTTATCTAATCCTAGGTCTAAAATATGGGACTTGGTTTCATTGATTTTATAATATGATGCTGCTCCAAATGTCGTTAGTATATTTTGGAGATTCTGGAGAGATGAAATAGGATCAGACACTATAAGCACTATGTCATCTGCGAACAGACTTATTTTATTATCTATTTGCCCAATTTTTATACCAGATAGTTTTGTGTCAGATCGTATATGTTCTGCTAGAGGTTCGATGGCTAAATTAAATATTAAAGGAGATAAGGGGCAACCTTGTCGTGTTCCATTCGAGATGCCAAAGGGCCTAGACATCATATAATTTGTGTATACTCTTGCTGAGGGGCCCTTATAAAGTGCAAAAATTGCCGATAAAATATTTCCATGAAAGCCGAATTTTAAAAGCACCGACTGTAAATAGCCCCAATGGACCCTATCAAACGCCTTCTCTGCATCCAAAGAAAGGAGCAGAGAAGGCGTTTGATGTCTCTCAGTGAAGTGTATAATATCAATCAGACGTCTTGTTGCATCTGAAGATTGTCGACCTTTAGTAAAGCCAGATTGATCTTTGTGAATGAGGTCTGGTATGTAGTTCATCAGTCGATTCGCTATTGCCTTGGCGTATATTTTGATGTCAATGTTCAATAATGAAATCGGTCTGAAATTTTGGGGAGCACTGGGATCTTTGCCTGGTTTCGGCAGTGTTATGATCAAGGCCTGAAGCATCTCAGCCGGAAATTCTGATTTGGATGCCGCTTCGTTAAAAAGTGAGCATAAGTGGGTAGCCAGTATATCTCGAAGTAATTTATAGTATTCTCCTATCATTCCGTCTGGGCCCGGAGATTTATTGTTGGGCAGGGAGTCTATAGTTCTAGCAATTTCTTCCACTGAAAATGGGATGTTAAGATCAGAGATTTGATCAGTAGTTAATGATGGGAGACTAATAGTATCTAAGAAATCACTTATTATCTTTGGGGTAGGTGTGGGAGTTTGAGAATCATCTTTAAGATTGTAAAGGGAGCTATAATAACAGCTAAATGCATTCGCTATGTCTTGGGGGTCTTGCAATTTTTCTCTAGTAATAGGGTGGTATAGATATGGAATCTTTGATTTGGAATATCTGCCTTTGATCCGAAGTGCCATGTTTTTTCCTGCTTTGTTGCTAGTATGGTAATATTTAGCTTTAAGTTTTCTATTATGTTTTTCAAATGTATCCAATAAAGTCGTTCTGAGTTCCTGTCGTAATATTTGTAGTTTAGTTTTCAGTTGTTGTGATGGGTGAGATTGGTTTTGGGAATCTAATGTTTTAACGTCAGCAGTAAGTTTCTCAATGAGTTTTGTTTTATTTTTCCTGAATTGAGCATTCAGTTGAATTAGGATTCCCCTACTAAATGCTTTATGAGCACCCCATAGGGTGGCGGAGTCTGATACCGATCCCACATTATATTTAAAGAATTCAGTTATCTGGTTTTGTATAGCTGTAGCATAGGTAGGCATTTTGATAAGATATGCATTTGTTCTCCATAGAAAGTGGGTTGTTTGAGAGTGTTTAGGTAGAATAGTCATACTAATTGGGGCATGATCAGTCCAAGTGATGGGTGCAATGTCAGACCCCCCTCAACCGCTGCAATAACCACTTATCCGTAAAAATATAATCGATACGAGTATAGGTATTATGTACCAGGGAATGATATGTGTATTCACGATCTCCAGGATGATGGCATCTCCATACATCATAGAGATCGCTTTTATTCAGTGCACAGTTGGTTCTGGTTTTGGGATTAGAAGTGTCTAGTTCTTGTTCATGTATTGTGTTGAAGTCTCCACAAATTATTAAGGCACCTTTTCGGCATTTACCTATTTTTCTCATCAAGCCATTCAGAAAATGGGATTGCCTTTTATTAGGCGCATACACATTTACCAATGTAGTAAGTGTATTATCAATGGTACATATTAATATGAGGTATCGTCCATTGGTATCTACAATAGATTCATGCAATTGAAAATTAACTGAATGATGTATGGCAATAAGTACTCCTCTTTTTTTCTGTTGGCCTGATGCTGTAAATATGTGAGGAAAGTTCTTATGGGTGCAAGTGGGAATAGCGCCTGTTTTGAAATGGGTTTCTTGTATACACAATATTTGACATCGCTGGGCGTTAGCCATTTGCCACATCGACGCTCTTTTTGCTGGATGGTTAAGACCATTAGTATTTAAAGATATTAACTTTATACTCATAAAAGGATATTAATAAGATGGAAAAAGTAAGTACATACTAGCCTGATAATAGCTTTAAATTCTACTTCCATGTGAACAATCTGTAGTCTGAAATGACTATGAGTGTCCAAAAATGTAGTGATTGAAAAGTTTTGATTCAAATTTTGTAGGTTCACAACATACCTGTCCCTTTGAATGCTATGAGTTGTGTATAGGATACTGTGAAGAAAAAAATAAAAGTAAAAGCACAAACAAAAATATAACCAAACATTAAACTTAACTTGCAGTGGTAAACATTTCAATGTATACTGCAACATTAGAATGGGGAATTAGTTCAAAGGTCAGCTGTTCCAAAGATTTAGTATCACACGGCACGGCGGGCAAGCTGATAGACCGGTTTCCTATAGATAGGATTGTATTTTGACCGGATCTAGTCAATGAAAGCTAATGCCATTGTGGCGTAAGTTTCTCCGGATTCTTCTTAGCTCCGATAGGTGGAGTTGGTTCGGGGATAATACCCCATGCGTGAAGTAACTTAATGCCTTGTTCCACAGAAGTGATTGTATGGTAGGTGTCGTTCTTCTGTATCAGTAGTTTAGATGGTTGTTTCCAATGGTATTCAATTTTATGATTACGCAGAGCTTTTGTAATCGTGGAAAGTTGTCTTCTCATATCTAGAGTATGTTTAGACAAGTCAGCATAAATCTGGATTGTATTATATGGTTGTGGAAGTTGTCCTAGATGTCGCACTTTATATAGGATTTGTTCTTTAACATGGTAGAAGTGTACTCTAAGTAGTACATCACGTGGTATCTGTGGAGGGAGAAATGACGGTTTCGGAATCCGATGGATACGATCAATTGTGAGCTCTAAGGCTGGTATAGCTGGCAGCAAGTTGGAGAATAAGTCAGTGGCATATTTTTTAAGATCAGACTGCTGTATATTTTCAGGGATACCCCTGATTTTGAGATTGTTCTTCCTTGAGCGGTCTTCTAAATCTGCGATTTTAAATTTAAGCCACTCTTTTTCAGCTTTATTTTCTTCATGAGCATCTATTAAATCATTAATAGTATTGGCCATGTCTCCCATAGAGTTCTCAATAGTGTGTACTCTTTCACCTAAGGAGTTCACTGCTTTGGAGAATTGATTTGTGAGTTGTAAAATATCCGTATGAAGCGAAGTATGTAAAGTTAATAGCATTTCTTTTAATTGGGTGTCCAGAATAGGCTGGTTATTAGTGGGGAATGCGGCTATAGGTGAAGCTATAGGAGTTATGACTGTGTTATCTTGACTAATATGAAGTATTTTATAGCTTACCTCCTGGCCTGTGAAATCCAGTTTGATAGGAGTTTTAGCCGGGCTGCGACATGTAGGGCTGAGGTAATCTTCCTCATGAGGAGATTCCAGATGTGTTTTCTGAGGTGATTCTTCTAGAGCAGCATCAGGCCTGTCAGTGTATTGCGCTCTCCCTGAGGAGGCTGTTGCTGATACAGCAGCTGTGAGAGGATCTGTGCCATCTTTTTTTCTCCCTCCCGCTGACTGAGAGGAGAATGTCGTTAGTTTTTTCATTTTCCGTTTGTCTTTCCGCTTTTTTGACATCACCTTCGGATTCAGGAACTCTTCCGTCGTCTGTTCGTATCTTTTTTACCGATATTCGCTGTGAATTGTCGCTAATATGCCTGTTCGTGTCACGGAGCTCTCTCACAGAGCTTCCATTCAGCTCATGCGCTGGCCACGCCCCCCCGCTTTCCATTAATTTCAATGGAGAGGGGTGTATTTTCACCACCCTGCTAGAGCACTGCTCCAGTGTGAAAGCATTGATTTGAATGGAAAAGGTTTTTGCGAGCTTTTCAGGCGTAATAGCACCTGAAAAATGCCTCAGTGTGAAAGGGGTCTTAAAAAAGGATAGGAAAACTGAACTTTGCACATTCTCAATGCTAAGTTTGCTTTAAAGCCAACCACAAACCTAAGGCAAGAAAGCCGTGTTGAATTAATGTGCCTGCTGGTGATGAGTTGGCTATTTACCTTTTTAACTACAGAACATATATTGTTAGTTAAAGCATACACATTAGAATGATAAAGCAATACTAAAAGGATAGCAAGATAACGGTCTAATTCACAAATGAGCGTCAAAAATGGCATGTCATTATTTTACATTATTTTAATGTAAAATAATTTCTATGGATGTCTGCATATAGATATTTAGCTTTAACTGCTCTGTAAGGAGCCAAAAGGTGTTTTGCAAAAGAGATATCTAAATAACATACAGATTACTTCTCAAACTTTTACATCCATTAAATGAAGCTAAAATTGCTGCATCAAGCGTTTCGAAATTTATGTAAGTTCATAAATGCATCAATTTTCAAACATTTTAAAACAGGCTAATGTAAATACCAAATATTAGTATAGATATTGCTGTTCTACTTATATTTTGGTCATATAAATCTGCCAATATATATGTCCATAGGCAGATTTAAAGCAAAGTATAAATGACTGCAAATCATAAAAAATACACAGGAAACGGATAGATGCATAGAAACATTTCTACGAGTCTTTTCTATTTTTAGTTTCTGCTTTTTGGTACAGAGGGAATCTTTTTGGTGTGGTATATAGCTATATAAACGGTTTCTGCATCAAAGAGGCCTCTTCAGTTTAAAGTGAGTATTTCAGTCTTTCAAGTCATGGTCATATGTAAAGAATAAAATACATGTACAGCTTTGGCCTCATCCCCAACTCTTATGTATTAAATCTGTTTGTGGTTGGCTTGGTTGACCACTTTTACAAGAAACCATGTCAATCAATTTTCAAACTATCTACAAACTAGTTTTTGGAAAATTTGATAAACAAGATTGGTGAACTGAAACAAAAATGGCCAAGTGGCATAAAGCTTCTGGGCAGCACATGCTATAAATTTGCAAATGATGGCACATTCACCTCTGGGTGTGCTTGTGTTCTACCGTTCATCATCATCATTTAATAACCACTGCTGACATGATCTTCTCCTCTTCTTCTGGGCCTGGTGTCTGTTTGTTTTGCCCACTGGGCAGTTGCTGATGATGAAACTCCTGCACATGTATGCTGAAGTTCATTTTCCCAGCACCCAGCTCCATTTTTTGGTATTTACAGATGACAGGAATGCACTACAGTCAGTATACAACAAACAAAAATTGGCTACCAGACATGTAAAATAGTTTTTGAGACCTATAAAGTCTCTGAGCAGCCAGATGAGATAAAGAGAGGTGAATCACGTGTAACGATAACCCCTGAAGGGGCTGCAGGAAATATATTGGGTCTCTTGTACCTGTTAAAAGGCTGCCCATTCTGTTTCCAGTCCCAAAAGTAGCAGTAACTTCTCCGAACACACACATATGCCCCCTCGTATGGCAGAAGGGGAGGAGAGAGACTAATCAGATTCTCAAAGACATGCATCTCCTCCCCAATCACACTTTTGGTACCAGCCTCCCAGAGATTGGATAAGGTCAGATAATGATTAAGGATGAGCTCCAGCGTGTTCGCACAGTCCACAAGGAGAGCCCACCAGGAAGTCGGCACTGCGCTAATCACAGGCAGTGAGACAATGCGCGGCTGCGGAGATTGGGGAATGTCTGACTGTGATTAGCGCAGCGCCGACTTCCGGGCGGGCTCTGCACGTGGGCTGTGCGAACACGTCGGAGCTCATCCTTAATAATGATTTAAAATTCAGGGACTGATTCTCCCACACTATTTCTAGAGAAGCAGGCAAAAAACAATTAGCCACCAGGTTTAGGAATAAACCTGATTAGACCTAAAAAATTGAATTGCAGCTCAGCTGGCTACAGCAGAGCTATATACTTAATTGAACCTGTTCAGTGAAGGAGCGCTACCTGAGTATGTCCCCATACCTGGAAGTACCGGGTATGTCCCTTTGCTCTTGGAGTCACTAGCTGATTCAGGTTGCACAGAAATAAAGAAAAGATTCCTGATGTGCACAATATTCGTAACCACTTGAGATCCACGATATTGCCGAATGACGGCCACAGCAGGGACCTGAATTTCCAGGAGGCTGTCATAGGATGTCCTCCCCTTTGCGTGCTCCCCTTTGTGCTCTTTGCACTGTGATCAGTCGCCGAGACTCGGGTGATCACCGATCCGAGTAAGGGGCCAATCCCGGCCCCTTACCACGTGATCAGCTGTCAGCCAATGACAGCTGATCACGTGTATAAACAAAAGCTAAGTAATCTGCTTTTTTCCTCTACACGCTAACAGCGTGAGGAGAAAAAAAAGCCGATCATCGGCTTATGCTCAAGGGGCATTGTTCCCGAAGAGGACGGCGGCACATCCTCCAAGTGCCAGCCATTGCCCACAGTGCCCAGGGCCATCTTTAATATTGATTGGACCCTGGGTAAAACTTTTATTGGGTCCGCCCCCCCATGCAATTTTGCTCTTCACCTGCTCGTAGACATACAATAAATAGCAGCTAGACTCAAAATCAGTTTACTGATGCTTGTTGATTGCTTGCTAGAGATTACTGTGGATATGACCCCAGGGGGGCATGATATACATATCAATGCTGCCGGCCACAGCTATTTACATATGAATGCTGACGCTATTTAAATAGGAATGCCGGTAATTTACATGTAAACACAGGGTCTGCTGGTGAGTCATCTGTACACAACAATAGGGCAGAGCTGGGCAGTATTAGTAGCAGCACTTCACACTGAGATATTGGGACACAGCACAGGACTAAAACCTCAAGGGGCGAGGGAATTCAAACCAGTAGTTGGCAAGTATGAGGCAGCTGATTTTGACCCCACAAGAATGACAGGGCTCAGGGCAGCCCTGTCTTAAAAATGTCCCTGACAGTGCCCACCACTGCCACCTATCAATGTCCATGAGTGCCACCTATCAATACCCACCAGTGGTGCCAATCAGTGCCTCATCAGTGACACCTAGCAGTACTGCCTTTCAGTTTAACCTATCAGTGCCTATCACTGCCACCCATCAGTGCCACCTATTAGTGCCACTTCTCAGTGCCAACCAATGCCACCTATCAATGCCCTTCAGTGCCACCCATCAGTGTACATCAATGAAGGAGAAAAATTACCTGTTTGCAAAATTTTATAACAAAATATTATTATTTTTAATTTTTTTTTTAATTAAGTATTTAAAAAAAAAATGTTAACAAAAAATAAAAACCACAGAGGTGATCAAATACCACCATAAAAAAAGCTCTATTTGTGGGGGAAATATGCTAAAAATTTCATTTTGGTACAGTGTTGACCCCGCAATTGTCATTCAAAGTGCGGCAGCGGTGAAAGCTGAAAATTGGCCTGGACAGGAGGGGGCTTTAAGTGCCCAGTAAGCAAGTGGTTAATCAGCTCATTGAAAAAAAAAAGGGTCCTACATATTTAGAGTTCCAGCCCTTCATAAAATATACAGCGTTCCTTTTTAAGATGTAACCAGAATTTCAGCTTTTTGCTTCACAAATCTAGGAACACCATCTGTGCATTTGTTTATGCTATGATTCTCTTTATCTAATTAGTCTATGGCTATCGTTCTTTTTTTAGATGTGGTCCTTGGAGGGAAAGCTGAGGATGGAAAGAAATAGGAAGTGTGACAGTTTCCTAGAATCCAGTTAAAATGTGTGAATAAGAACATAAAGTATATCAAACAGCAATGAATATTCTTAACTGTCAACAAATATAAAACTTGGCTGCCACCTAAATATGCACACCTCTTGATTGGTCCCATTGACAGAAGAAGTGAAATACTGGAAATTGCTTTTGGTATGAGCACCTTCCCTATGCATTCAATACCCAGACTGGATTACCTAGTTTGTGGTTGGCAGTAGTCCTGGTACTGCCCAAACATCATCCTAAGTGAAAGCGCCGACATGGCACAAAAGGAAGGGGATGTTCTAACCATTTTGTGCATCAAAAAAAAAAAAGAAAAAAGGTTTATGTCAGAATATCATTTATTTTTCAGATTCATTTAGTTGGCACATTGGGGATGATGTGCTAAATGATAAAGCATGTTCACTTTGCAATGGAAGTTTTTATTTAACTTAATGAGGTGAATGAGATGAAGTAAAGTGAAAATTCACTTTGTAAATAATACCCAATCATATGCTATGAACATTTTTAAAAATGGGATTTTGTTAGCACGTGATCAAATGACTGAAGGCAGTATAGATTCATTAATTCATCTAAGCCAGCCTTTCTCAACCTTTTCAACACAGAGGAACCCTTGAAATAGTTCTCCAATCTCGGGGAACCCCGCTAAAAATTGGAGATCTACAACTCATGATACAATAGTCTGATGTTCAGTGGGAAGAATGGTCCTTGGAAAGAATTTCCTCCTTACAGATAGCTAAAAAGATCAATGGCGTCAGTGGGAACTTATCTGAAAGGCAGAAATTGCCCAATGCTGAAGGAACCCCTAGCAACATTTGGAGGAACCCTGGTTGAGAATCACTGATCTAAGCTTTGGAAAATTGTAATATAATCCAGTCAAAACATCACAAAATCAGGAATATACTGTATATTAACTATTTGAATTGCATTGCTGTAGGTTTGAATCAAATCACCATTGTATATAAAAAAAATCACTCCTTTACCTCAAGTGACCTAAAGCCCAGGCAGCCTAGATTACATGATCTCTGGCTACTGGAAGTGTTGTGGATGTTTCATGTAAACCACAAAACAATAAGGGAAAACCAGCTAACTGGTTCTCCAAAAAAAAAAAAAAAAAAAAAAACCGTGCCTTTCAGATACATAAGTTACACAGTTACTGTAGTCAAAATTCTTTACTGTTAAAATGATATATATTTTTGCATTGCAATTAAAAGCAGCGTAATAAAACCAGGCAACATTTATTTTCTTCCACGGTGTAAAGTAAAACCTTCCATATAAGAGGACACGTTGGCTTAACAACTTGGTCTTCCCAATACTTCAAGCACATATACGTCATTGCACAGTAAAATGTCCTCTTCTGTATGTCAATGCCCTTCATGGCGGACGCCACTTCTTCAGGACAGAACAGTAATACAATAATACACCAATTATAAAAGAAAAAGACAACCTCAATCTGATTCTAAAGGCCCAAGGTTTTTTTTACCTTAATACATTCTATGCATTAAGGTAAAAAACCTACTGGCTGCTGCCCTCCCCCAGGGTATTAAAACTTGCCAATATTGTGATCAACTGATAAAATGACCATTTGTATCTAATGTCCCGTACACACGATTGGATTTTCCTCAAACAAATGTTGGATGTGAGCTTGTTGGCGGAAAGTCTGGCTGTGTATATGCTCCATCGAACATTTGTTGTCGGACTTTCCGCCAACAAAATGTTGGCTAGCAGGTTCTCTAATTTTCTGCCAACAAATGTTTGTTGTCAGACTTTCCAATTGTGTGTACACAAGTCAGCTGGACAAAAGTCCACACATGCTTGGAATCAAGTACTAGCCGGAAGCGCTCGGTCTTGTAAAACTAGCGTTCACAATGGAGATATCACATACGTCTTGTATGTGATTCCGTTCGTAATTGTTGGCCAACATTTGTGTGACCGTGTGTATGCAAGAGTTGGAGCCACCATCCTTCGAACAAAAATCCATGGTTTTGTTCTCGGGAAGTATGATCATATGTATGGAGCATAACAGTCATTAAGTGACTTTGGTACTGATCTAAAACTGCAAATAATGTTGCTTCCTGTAAAAAAAACAAACAAAAAAAAAACACTTCACTGCTGTCCATTTTGTCAAACACTATTCATGAACAAAATTCCCTCAACGTCTGTACATTACTGTGTCCTGCAGTGAAGTTGAGGCCAGCAGAAGAATCCCTTACAGCAGTGATCATCAACCCTGTCCTCAGGGCCCACCATCCAGCCAGGTTTTTTTGTATTACCTTTGGGAGATACCGACTAGAATACTGCAATCACTGAGCAGCAAATGATATCACCTGTGATGTATTTCAGTTATCTTGCAAACCTGGCCTGTTAGTGGGCCCTGAGGACAGGGTTGATGACCACTGCCTTACAGCATTTGTTACCTACACATTTCGAATTCCTGATCCTGCTTTACCATGTACGTGTATGAGAAGGTATCGTGTTCTCTTTGTATTGTTTCCTTTATGTGAAATTCCTGGTGTTCCTGCTAGTCCCCTTGCTTGCCTATTAAAAACTGACCACATTAAGCAGGAGAGCACACCATGGTCTATACCTCCCAACATTTTGAGATGGGAATGAGGGACACCTACTAGCAAACATATGTAGGCATAGGACACCCCCCCCCCCCCCCCTACAAGGAAAATTAACCAAAAAACAAAAGGTTAATTAAATCCACAAGGGCTTTTTTTTTACCACTACTATTCCTTTATATTGGCTTTTAAAATGTACAAATGCAGCAATTTAGAATTCAGATTAAAGGTTTAGCACTGGAAAACACCTTTTAAAAGATAAAAAGTGCATTTTATATACAACTATATAGATGAGACCAAAATGAAGGACAAATGTGGGGGGGAAGAGGGACAGAGGGACATTGCTCCAAATCAGGGACAGACCCTCGAAATCAGAGACAGTTGGGTTCTATGACTCCCTCCAATGACTTGTCCTGACACACCCCCTCTGCACATACTTTCACTGGGAAGATCCGTGTGCTGCTTCTCCTTCTTCCCTAGCTCCTATGCAACTGAGAACAGAAGGAATGTGATAATTTTTTTTAAAAAAAGGGAAAAAATGTATTTATATATTTTATTTTTTATTTTTTATATCTATACAAAAATGCTCTGCCTTTCATTTCTTTTTTAAAATGAATGGGTTGTTTTACAGGGTGATCGTTTACAATTACTTTCAGTGTTGTAGGGATATAAGCGTTTGACACGCACTCCCAACAGACTTTGGGTGAGCAGAGGCGATTTCTCCCCACATTATTTTTTTGTGTTTCTTCTTTTTTTTTTCTTTTTTTTTTTTTACAGAAAGCGTTTTTTGCATTATAATAACAACAGCATCACTTTAAATTGCCCTTTGAGACGGAAAACAAACACTCTAAATGGTGGCACACCCTGCAAACTAAGATTATGAATCAATCTAACTGAAACTACATAGAAGATGTTGTTTCCTCCTCACTTGTTACATGACAGCGTACAAAACCATTATTTATGTCTGTCCTCCTCCTCCTCATATGAATCTGTACAGAACACCTGTTTACAAGAACCGTACATTGCCGCTTGCTGACACTATTTAATTGCTGCAAGGGCAAACCACACTAGTCAACTGTTTACTAAAACTAATCCTCCCTTTGTGTTTTTTTCCCTCTAACCACAAAGAAGGCTCACGCAGCTTAATCCGTAATGTTTAAAGGGTATAATCAACTCAATGAAACCAAAAGTTTTATGAGACTTCCATATCATTAAAAGAACTGTACAGTTATAAGCAGAATAATTACACTTTATGATTAATGCAAGAGAGTTAACAGCTGCCTAACACACAAAGTGATTTCCTGCAAGTGTGTGAGAGGCCAAGGAACTTTATAGCTAGAATGCAGCAAGGGTATAGTGATAAAATGAAGCATATGGCCAGCAGAATGTCGTTTGCTTTCATAGTCACTGAATGCAAAGCAGCATTAGATTATTTCTGTTTTAATGAACTACGTATTTTAAAGAAAATATAATAGTAGACTTTTAAGTGACTGCAATATAGAAAAAAAAAATCCAACCTTTATATATGCCAATTGCCGCTTCCAGTAATGGGCAAGCATAGGTTACTAGCATTGGTTACAAAGCTTCAGCCATTATTAAAAGGTATGCATACAATACAGGCCATGGTTACAACGAACGTTATCATCTGATTAGGGCTGGTACAAGAAAATAAAAGGTAATAGTAATCTGAAAAACATAAATAAGCTGGGCACAGACAAAGATTTTCTTCTAAACAGCATGGATGGATTGCAGACATTTGTATCCTGGCAGCTGGCACCCGCATCAGTTGATTGCCTGCAGTCACTATTCAGCCTACTTTTTCGTTTCTTCAAAGCTTGATGAGCCGATGTCGTTGGCAGGGCCACCAATGGCTTGAAGTTCAACAATGGTATGGCATCCCGAGATTTAAATTAGTCACAACTTTATTCAACTGCATTAAGAACGTTGGGGGTTATTTACGAAAGGCAAATCTACTTTGCACTACAAGTTCAAACTGCACTTGAAATTGCACTGAAAGTGCACTTGGAAATGCAGTCACTGTAGATCGGTAGATCTGAAATGAAGGGAAGCTCTGCTGATTTTTATTATCCGATCATGTGCATTTACCTTGCATGTCCCCCTCAGATCTACAACGACTGCACTTCCAAGTGCACTTTGCACTCGTAGTTTGCAAAGTGGATTTGCCTTTAGTAAATAATGCCCTATGGGTCCATGCACACACATAAGGGGTCGATTTGCTAAAGGAAATTCTACTCTGCACTGCAAGTGCACTTGGAAGTGCAGTCACTGTAGATCTATGGGGAAGATCTGAAATGAGTGGAAGCTTTACTGATTTTATCATCCAATCATGTGCAAGATAAAATGCTGTTTTTTTATTTTCCTTGCATGTCCCCCTCAGATCTACAGCGACTGCACTTTCAAGTGCACTTGTAGTGCAACGTGGATTTGCCTTTAGTAAATAACCCCCATAGGCTTTTGGCAGCTGTAAGTGGCATAGCAGCGTGAACCATTACTTAGTGCTTTATGAACTAAACTGAACTATGCAGATTACTTTTTTGTGACTGCTGAGGTTCAAACATTGTGGTACAAAAAAAATAAAAAAATACAATATGAATTTTGTTTAAGGTATCTGTCAACATCTGTGAGAAAAAAGTAATGCATTAAAAAGCAACACTAATGAAATAAACTAACCCATTGTTCAGAATTAAATTGTGCTCCTTGTCTAAGGTGGCACACCTGTTCTCCTAACAAGAATAAATGAACAGGTACGAGGAATTCATTTGTTCTTCCACACACTATTTTCTCCCTAAGCCCTGGTTCACATTGATGCTACTTTAAAATCAGTAGCGTGATTTCAAAGTAACAAGGTCAGCGTGATTTCAGGCGCTACTTAGCTTCATGCACAGAAGTCTATTGAATTCGCACATGAAATCGTCAAAAGTAGTGCAGGAACTACTTTTGCAAATCTGTGCGGTGCCGCAAAATCGCTGTCGCACCGATTGTAACAGTGCCATTGCCTCCAATATGCTGCGACTTGCCATGAGATTTGATCACTCAAATCGCATGACAAATCACTCCAATGTGAACCTAGGCTAAGTTCACACTATAGCGATGTCAGACATTGCATGTGAATCCCACTGCATTGCTGTGTAGATCACATGCAATGTCTGTGCGATGAGAATTCAGCCATACAGATTTTATGGCTGAATTCGCATCACAATCGGACCACAAGACAGGAACCTTTTTTTGGTCAAAACCTGAATCGCCGGTGGTTCACACTGCCCTCTGCGAACCGCTGCGTGTGTCAATACAAAGTTAATGACACCCCCAGATTTGCTGATCGCAGTGTGAACTGTGAAATGGTGCAGGAATAAGATCGCATAGGTGTGAACACCCATGCTATCCGATTCCACTGCGAATCAAAAAAAGGGTCCTGCATCATTTTGGTCCGAATGCCATGCAAATTCAGCCATACAATCTGTATGGCTGAGGTTGAAACGCACAGACATCGCATGTGATCTGCACCGCAATGCGGTGAAAATTACATGCAATGTCTCACATTGCTATAGTGTGAACCAAGCCTAAAGCTGAACTAAAAAAAAAAAAAATTAAAAGCAACTAGCAAGTAGCTGAATTTGATAGTAGCTTATTTGTAATCTCTCTGGAGCTCAAACTGGGAGAATGGGAGGGCTTACCTGCACTACAGCAAACTGTATCAGACCACAATACATAATGTGCATTGCAGGGTGCTGTTAAAAAAAAAGAAAATAAGGGCAGGAGCATGTTCTCTGGTGTTTAGGCAGTGGAAATGTAGTACAATGCAATAACCAACATGGCACACAGTGGATTATACCTTAGTGTAACTCTCCTTAGTGTGACAAGTACCATTCATATCTGTGTGACTTCAAGTCACACCGACTTCAAAATAGTCCCTGTACTACTTTGGTCCGACTTTGATGCGAGTTTAGGTCCATTACAGAGGCATTCCAACAAAACACGTCAAAGTCGCAGGCTTAAAATTGCGGCAAAATTGCGCACCTTTGGAGTCGCGGTAGTGTGAAAGGGGCCTTATAGTGTGCAACCTGGTGTCTGTTCTGTATTGATGGTGGGGGACTGTACCTTGCGTTTTTGTACAATACAGCCGTGGCCAAAAGTTTGGAGAATGACACAAATATTACATTTTCACAAAGTCTGCTGTTTCAGTTTTTAGGATGGCAATTTGTATATACTCCAGAATGTTATGAAGAGTGATCAGATGTATTGCAATTAATTACAAAATCCCTCTTTGCCATGAAAATTAACTTAATTAAAAAACAAAAAAAAACAAACAAAAAACATTTATTATGCAAGAATGGGCTGCCATCAGTCAGGATGTGGCCCAGAAGTGGATTGACAGCATGCCAGGGCAAATTGCAGTAGTCTTGAAAAAGAAGGGTCAACACTGCAAATATTGACTCTTTGCATAAACTTAATGTAATTATCAATAAAAGCCATTGACACTTATAAAATGCATGTAATTATACTTCAGTATACCATAGTAACATCTGACAAAAGGAAGATCTAAAAACACTGAAGCAGCCGACTTTGTGAAAATTAATATTTGTGTTATTCTCAAAACTTTTGGCCACAGCTCTACGAGGCACTGTTTATTGAAATGCCTCAAAGGGGTTGATTTACTAAAACTAGAAAGTGCAAAATCTGGTGCAGATGTGCATGGTAGCCAATCAGCTTCAAAAGCCTTGTGCAAACGATCAGATTTTCGGATTAACGTTTGTCCGTTTTTTTTTTTTTTGCATGTTAGTCTCATGTCAAACGTGAAGAGGTTACTCACTTTACTAAAATGCTCGTAAGACAGAATTCAACTTCAGAAGTGACGTAATGTGTTGAAAATTTTTATAAGTATTCTTCCGTTTCTGATCAATGCATAGTCTTGCTCTTACGATTTCCAAAATGTTATAGTCTGCACATCCAGCTTTTGTCGTATGAAATATCAGAATCGCCTGTCGAAAGCACCATACTAATGATACTAAAACCGTCAGATCGTTTGTCGTACAAAATTTAACTTCAGCTTGTTTGATTAACCACTTGCTTACTGGGCACTTAAACCCCACTCTATCCAGACCAATTTTCAGCTTTTAGCGCTGTCGCACTTTGAATGATAATTGCACGGTCATACAGCACTGTACCCAAATTACATTTTTATCATTTTTTCCCCCAAATAGAGCTTTCTTTTGGTGGTATTTGATCACCTTTTTATTTTATTTTTTTATTTTATAACGGGTAATTTTTGTCCGCCATTGATGGGCACTGATGGGCGGCAGTGATGGGCACAGATCAATAACACTGATATGCAGCACTTCTAGGTGGCACTGATTGGTGGCACTGGTGGGCATTGATAGGTGGCACTGGTGGGCATTGATAGGTGGCACTTGTGGGCACTGTTAGATGGCATAAATGAGACATAATTGCCTCTTCCTTTTTAGGATTGATGTCCCTTTAAGATGAGCCGGTGATCAGCTTTTCTTTTCTCCTCCGCTGTCAGCGTGAGGAGAAAAGAAAAAACGATCACCGAGCTTTTGTTTTGATCATGTGATCAGCTGTCATTTGCTGACAGCTAATCACATGGTAAGGGGCCGGGAGTGGCCCCTTACTCGGATCAGTGATCTCCCGAGTCTCAATGACTCTGTGATCATGGCGCGCGCAGGGAGCGTGCCCAAGGGAGGCCGGAATTCAGGTCCGCGCTGTGGCCGTCATTCGGCCATAGTGCGAATGTCAGGTGGTTAAGCTTTGATCTGGAAGCCGATTGGCTTCTACACAGAGCCACACCAGATTTTGCACTTTCCAGTTTTAGTAAATCAACCTCAAAGTGACATGTCATTCTTCCCTATGCACCGCAGCTGGGCTAAGGTGCAGTGTTGTACGGACACTTCAGGCAGGGCCGTCTTTAATTTTGATTAGGCCCTGAGCAAACATTTTCTTGGGGCCCCCCCTTCATTCTGAGACATACAAAAAATAGCAGGTAGACTCAAAATCAGTTTACTGCAGCAGATCATGCAGCGATTGCAATTGTTTGCCAGAAGTTACAGCCTATCCTTACTGCTCGCTGGCTGGTTGCTAGAGGTTACATCACATAATTTCTGCTTGCCGATTGGTTGCTAGAGGTTAATGCACATCATTACCACTTACTGATTGGCTGCTAGAGATTAAAGCAGATCACTACTGTTCGCTGATTGGTTGCTACAGGTTAATGCACATCATTACCTCTCACTGAATAATTGAGCATGTAAAGGGGCACATTAATACACATACTACAGTAAAGTGTCAGAGAGTGCAGACATACTACAGGAGAGGTTCAGAGACTGCAGACATACTGCAGGAGATTACCAAAGACTGGGGACATACTGCAGGAGGCAATCAGAGACTGCGGACATACTACAGGAGACAATCAGAGACTGCAGACATACTGCAGGAGACAATCAGAGACTGCGGACATACTGCAGGAGACAATCAGAGACTGCGGACATACTGCAGGAGACAATCAGAGACTGCGGACATACTGCAGGAGACAATCAGAGACTGCGGACATACTGCAGGAGACAATCAGAGACTGCGGACATACTGCAGGAGACAATCAGAGACTGCAGACATACTGCAGGAGACAATCAGAGACTGCGGACATACTGCAGGAGACAATCAAAGACTGCGGACATACTGCTGGAGACAATCAGAGACTGGGGACATACTGCAGGAGGCAATCAGAGACTGCGGACATACTGCAGGAGACAATCAGAGACTGCAGACATACTGCAGGAGACAATCAGAGACTGCAGACATACTGCAGGAGACAATCAGAGACTGTGGACACGCTACAGGTGATGGCCAGAGAACTTTTAGCAACGCACAGCTTGACAGTTGAATAACACAGTTCAGGGTTTAAGCAGTCAGGCATTTTATGGGTGCAAGGACATACCTGGCCAGCCAAACTCACTACATACATTTAGAGGTATGTGGGTTGGGCTTCCATTCTCTGATCTCACTACAACAGCCGGGAGCTCCACTGATGCTTTGTAGGGGGGCCCCATTACCCGTGAATTGGGGCCCCAATGAGACATACAAAAAATAGCAGGTAGACTCAAAATCAGTTTACTGCAGCAGATCACGCAGCGATTGCAATTGTTTGCCAGAGGTTACAGCCTATCCTTACTGCTCGCTGGCTAGTTGCTAGAGGTTACATCACGTAATTTCTGCTTGCCGATTGGTTGCTAGAGGTTAATGCACATCATTACCACTTACTGATTGGCTGCTAGAGATTAAAGCAGATCACTACTGTTCGCTGATTGGTTGCTACAGGTTGCACATCATTACCTCTCACTGAATAATTGAGCATGTAAAGGGGCACAGTAATACACATACTACAGGAAAGTGTCAGAGAGTGCAGACATACTACAGGAGAGGTTCAGAGACTGCAGACATACTGCAGGAGATTACCAAAGACTGGGGACATACTGCAGGAGACAATCAGAGACTGCGGACATACTGCAGGAGACAATCAGAGACTGTGGACATACTGCAGGAGACAATCAGAGACTGCGGACATACTGCAGGAGACAATCAGAGACTGCGGACATACTGCAGGAGACAATCAGAGACTGCGGACATACTGCAGGAGACAATCAGAGACTGTGGACATACTGCAGGAGACAATCAGAGACTGCGGACATACTGCAGGAGACAATCAGAGACTGCGGACATACTGCAGGAGACAATCAGAGACTGCGGACATACTACAGGAGACAATAAGAAACTGCGGACATACTGCAGGAGACAATCAGAGATTGCGGACATACGGCAGGAGACAATTACTGACTGCGGAAATACTGCAGGAGACCATCAGAGATTGCGGACATACGGCAGGAGACAATCAGAGACTGCGGACATACTGCAGGAGACAATCAGAGACTGTGGACATGCTACAGGTGATGGCCAGAGAACTTTTAGCAACGCACAGCTTGACAGTTGAATAACACAGTTCAGGGTTTAAGCAGTCAGGCATTTTATGGGTGCAAGGACATACCTGGCCAGCCAAACTCACTACATACATTTAGAGGTATGGGCTGGGCTTCCATTCTCTGATCTCACTACAACAGCCGGGAGCTCCACTGATGCTTTGTAGGGGGGCCCCGTTACCCGTGAATTGGGGCCCCAATGAAGGTTTTGCAGAGTGTGCAGAGGACACGGGAGGCTGTATTCCCGCACTAGCCAGCTGAGGGGGGCGGGCCGGGAGCTCCACTGATGCTCTGACCCCGCCCCTGTGCAGCCTGTATGCTCGGAACAGAGCAGCTGTAGTGAGAGCCAGTGATCGGAGTGGAAGCGTCAGTGGAGCTCCCGGCCCCGCCCCCTCTATACTGGCTGAGGAATACAGAGGTCCGGGGGTGGGGCCGGGAGCTCCACTGACGCTCCCACTCCGATCACTGGCTCTCACTACAGCCGCTCTGTTTCAAGCATACAGGCTGCGTGGGGGCGGGGTCAGAGCATCAGTGGAGCTCCCGGCCCCGCCCCCTCTCAGCTGGCTAGCACAGGAATACAGCCTCCCGTGTCCTCTGCGCACTCTGCAAAACCTTCATTGGGGCCACAATTCGCGGGTAGCAGTGTGGGCCCCCCTACAAACATTGAGCCCAGGGCAGGTGCCTCGTTTGCCCTGCGCTTAAGACGGCCCTGACTTCAGGTGAGTTCAAATGCAGTACAGAAAAATGCAAACCGAAAGTTCAGCTTGGCATTAAAAGCAGTTAGTCTGTATCCCGATCCAGGCATCAGATCCACATGGACGTACACTTTGGGATGCACATGGAAATCCCTGAAGGTCTGTGCAGCCGGTGGCCTGCCATTGATTTCAACAGGTTACCTACACAGGTTTGCACAGAACACCTGTGCATACTGTGACCACGCCATTAATAGCAACCATGCAAGTAGCTTTCCAAATGAATAAAATGCTCTTTTTCTTTATGGTGTGTGTATATATATTTCTTACATCTAGGATCTAGAACCAGATTAAAGCAAGTTTGCTAAAAATCATCTGTTATAACTCAATCCCTATCCTAGTATTGTTTTGTGAAATGTTAAGAAATCCACTTTCCCTGTCATAACCACAAGCTTGCAGTGATAATGTCAGGGCAAAGTGAAAGGGTGCTAGATTATGATGAGCAAAGCCATATGCTGCTGTACAGGAATAAAGGAAGAATGTGGAAGAATGAAGTGATGTCAGGGGGGACCATGCAGTAATGTCAGACAGTGCACGAAAATGCCAAAGCAAATCAAGTTATTGTTTAAAAACAAAGTACTCCCATGGGCAACAGGGGAGAGGGAGCATGTAGAGTACAATGTACTGATGCTGTGAATTCACTAAATATATCTACAGTTCAAGCACATAGACATGCTACATTAGAATTTTCAAAGAATATACACAATAAAAGCTCAACATAAAGGCTTTAACAGCCAAATCTAAATCTGAACATTAAACTCCAAATGAAATTTAAACTAAGCTGGTCATAAATTCATTAACCACTTCAGGACCGCCGTATTGCCATTGTACGTCAGCACAATGGCACAGGCAGGCACAATCACGTACATCTACGTGATTGCCTTCCAGCGGGTGGGGGGTCCGATCGGACCCCCTCCCGCTGTTTACGGCGGTCCGATTCGGTCCAGGAGCGCTCCGTGATGAGGGGATGGCCGTTGGTTTTCGGCCACCCCCTCTGGATCGCTCCTGGCCAATGAGAAGCTTCCTCCCCTGTGTATTGTTTACACAGGAAGGAGGAAGTGATGTCATTCTCCTCGGGGCGGTCTTTTTGACCGGACTACGAGGAGAAGACTAAAAGTAAGTGTGCACCAACACTACACTGACATGTAGGTACACACAGGCACACAAACCCCCCCCCCCGATCGCCCCCCGATCCCCCCCCGCCCCCCCTCCCCCCCCAGTCACAGTGTCACTGATTGCATTGATCATTTCTTTACTGATCAATGCATTCAGTGTCAGTTGTGACAGTAAAAACTGTCAGGACAGTTAGTGTTAGGTCCAGGGTAGCCCCCTATCACCCCCCAATAAAGATTTAACCCCCTGATTGCCCCTAGAGTTAACCCTTTCACCCCCTTTTGCCAGTGTCACTAAGCGATCATTTTTCTGATCGCTGCATGTGTCGCTAGGTAGCTAGTTATTTTTTTAGGTTCACCGCCAGGTTTTTATATCGCTAGGTACCCCGATATACTACCCAATAATGGTTTTAACCCCCTGATTGCCGCTAGTTAACCCTTTCACCCCCTTTTGCCAGTGTCACTAAGCGATCGTTTTTCTGATCGCTGCATTAGTGTCGCTACAGTCGCTAGGTAGCTAGTTATTTTTTTAGGTTCACCGCCAGGTTTTTATAGCGCTAGGTACCCCGATATACTACCCAATAATGGTTTTAACCCCCTGATTGCCGCTAGTTAACCCTTTCACCCCCTTTTGCCAGTGTCACTAAGCGATCATTTTTCTGATCGCTGCATGTGTCGCTAGGTAGCTAGTTATTTTTTTAGGTTCACCGCCAGGTTTTTATATCGCTAGGTACCCCGATATACTACCCAATAATGGTTTTAACCCCCTGATTGCCGCTAGTTAACCCTTTCACCCCCTTTTGCCAGTGTCACTAAGCGATCGTTTTTCTGATCGCTGCATTAGTGTCGCTACAGTCGCTAGGTAGCTAGTTATTTTTTTAGGTTCACCGCCAGGATTTTATAGCGCTAGGTACCCCGATATACTACCCAATAATGGTTTTAACCCCCTGATTTCCGCTAGTTAACCCTTTCACCCCCTTTTGCCAGTGTCACTAAGCGATAATTTTTCTGAGCGCTGCATCAGTGTCGCTAGTGTCGCTAGGTAGCTAGTTATTTTTTTAGGTTCACCGCCAGGTTTTTATAGCGCTAGGTACCCCGATATACTACCCAATAATGGTTTTAACCCCCTGATTGCTGCTAGTTAACCCTTTCACCCCCTTTCACCAGCGATCACAGTATAAGTGTCACTGGTGACGCTGGTTAGCCAGTTAGTTATTTAGGTTCCCCGTCAGGATTTTATATAGCGCCAGGGACCCCCATATACTACCTAATAAAAATTTGAACCCCCTGATTGCCCCTAGTTAACCCTTTCACCACTGATCACCGTATAAGTGTTACGGGTGACTCTGGTTAGTTTGTTTTTTATAGCATTTTATATTCAAATCCGGAAGGCAGTGCTTGGTTTTCGGGGTCCCGTACGTGGCTAGGCTCCCAAAAAGTCCCCCACATGTGGTATCCCCGTACTCGGGAGAAGCAGCAGAATTTATTTTGGGGTGTAATTTGACTTCTGCCCATAGCATGTGTGAGCAATATATCATTTAGTGACAACTTTGTGCAAAAAAAAAAAAAAGTTTGTAATATTCCCGCAACTTTTGGCAAAATATAAAATATTCCATGGACTCAACATGCCTCTCAGTAAATAGCTTGGGGTGTCTACTTTCCAAAATGGGGTCATTTGGGGGGGTTTTGTGCTATTTTGGCATTTTATGGCCTTCGAAACTGTGATAGGTAGTGAGGAGTTAAATCAAAAATTTGCACCCTTAGAAATCCTGAAGGTGGTGATTGGTTTTCGGGGTGCCGTGCGCGACTAGACTCCCAAAAAGTCCCACACATGTGGTATCCCCATACTCGGGAGAAGAAGCGGAATATATTTTGGGGTGCAATTCCACATATAACCATGGCATGTGTGAGCAATATATCATTTAGTGACAACTTTTTGTAAAAAAAATATATATATTTTTTTTTTGTCATTATTCAATCCCTTAGGACAAAAAAAATAAATATTCAATGGGCTCAACATACCCATCAGCAATTTCCTTGGGGTGTCTACTTTCCAAAATGGGGTCATTTGGGGGGGATTTGTACTGCCCTGCCATTTTAGCACCTCAAGAAATGAGATCGGCAGTCATAAATTAAAAGCTGTGTAAATTCCAGAAAATGTACTCTAGTTTGTAGACGCTATAACTTTTGCGCAAACCAAAAAATATACGCTTATTGACATTTTTTTTACTAAAGACATGTGGCTGAATAAATTTTGCCCTCAATGTATGACTAAAATTTAGTTTATTCGATTTTTCTTATAACAAAAAGAAGAAAATATCTTTTTTTTTCAAAATTTTCGCTCTTTTTCCATTTATATCGCAAAAAAAAAAAATCGCAGAGGCAATCAAATACCATCAAAAGAAAGCTCTATTTGTGGGAAGAAAAGGACGCAAATTTCGTTTTGGGTGCAATATTGCATGACCGCGCAATTACCAGTTAAAGCAGCGCAGTGCGAAATTGCAAAAAGACCTCGGGTCCTTAAGGTGTTTATTGGTCCGGAGCTGAAGTGGTTAATAATATCAGGACAATAAATTATATCATAAGCATACTAGTGACTAAAATACAATCAGGTTTAAAAAAGCACGCATTAACCACCTCCTGACTGGTCATTATGTTCAAATGGCTACATTAGGTGCGCTGGAGCTTTGAGAGGTCCTTTATAAATCTTCTCATGCTTGGATTGGAAATTAGACGGAGGAGATCACAGGGATGGTGTGGGTGACCCGACCGACCAACGGCAGGGGGGGGGGGGGGGTTGGCCACTGGGCTTGTGGTGTTGCCGATGATGGGTGGAATCCTTTTTAAGGTCTGGGAGGTTCTGGAGATTATTTATGTAGCATATCTCCATGGTTTAAACAAGTTGGGGTGGTCATGGTTATTTTGCTTATACTTTTTATTTACAGTGCAGTGGAATTGCTTATGTGCCTGAGCTTTACAATAAATAAAGCTACATTTCCTGCAGAAAAGAAGCCCATTTTGCTGACGAAACATCCTCCCGTGGAATAAAGACCCTCATACATTTCTAAGGGAAAGGAGCTCCTGATACAAGATCAGGGACTCTCTAGACATGGGTGTATTTGCTCAATAGCCTGTTCAGTGTAAACTACCTTGATGAACTGATGATAGACTAATAGTTATCCAAGATTGGACAAAAAGAGGGGAGTTGAGCAAGTAGGCCTGACTCAGAGTTATGTTTTAAGGAATCCAATTTGTACTTTAACTGGACTCCCAATTTGCAGATTTCTTCCAAAGTTAGTGAAAGTTCAGCATGAGAGCTAGGTAATTAGCATTATCAGAATGAAGTTAGCAATTGCATTACCCATATTTTTGTAACTCTCCTTCAAGATCCAAAATCTTGAATTTTGACAAGAGTTGTTTAAAAATTTTGTGATGGCATCTCAATGATGAAGGAACCAGGTTAGTCGTTCACTGTATTTCAGGTGGCAGATCCAAAGCTTGGAGAAATCAACCTTTACAGATGGGGTTCAGAAGAACGTTACGTCTTAAGTCTTTTCTAGTTTCTCCTGTTCCCTCTTGTGAATGTCCTCTGAGCCTTCTTTGTGTGATGGGGTAGAGCAGAGGTTTCAATTTAATCTTCTCAGTTTCCTCGGTTTACTCTTGGTGGTGGTGTTGGTTGCCAGCAGAAACCAATGTTTCTTTATCCAGACAATTCTCAGTTCTAATTCGAGCCTAAAGTGGTGTTTACCAAAAAAAGGGATGATGTAGTGTCTGTATAAGGGTGATATATTTCTGTTTTATGCTTTAAGCTAGAAAGATTTTTTTTTTGCTGAAATAGCAAGCTGTCTGCAGAGTTACTGTAACAGATTCTAATGAGGTATCTGTCACGATGTTTAAAGCATTTATTCAACATTCAAACATATTTTATATCAACTTTGAAATTTGTATCCACAAGTCATGTCCCAGTGAATAAAGCCACTTTTTTTTCAGTTTTGTATATAGTTGGAAAGAGTTAGATCTTAGTCACGTTTTAATAGTGCTCTTTCTCCTCGCTTCCACAAATGGCTGGTAGCCACACACAGACGTGATGCAAAACTCCACAACATACTTTAGATAGCAATGTAAAGATTACATTTTGTGGATGGCTAGTTAACAAGCCTTTAGCCGCGTACACACGGGCGGACTGTATGGCCAACTTAGTCCGTCAGACAATCCGACGGACAGTCCGTCCTACTTTCGAATGAACGGACTTGACCACACACGATGAACAAACAGTCCATCGAAAGCTTGCGCGATGACGTGTACAGCACGTACGACGGGACTAGAAATAGGACGTCCAATACACAGCAATGCAACCTTCCGCCGTGTAAATCCTTTCTGAGCATGCGCCATACTTAGTCCGTCCAACTAGCCTACTCACGTGCGGATTGTCCGCTGAAACCAAAGTCTGACGGACAATATTACGGAAATTCCGAAATACTTAGTCCGCCAGACTGCACGCTGAAAAAGTCCGCTGAAGCCCACACACGAGCGGACTGTCCGCTAAAATGTGTTTCAACGGACTAAGTTGGCCAGACAGTCCGCCCGTGTGTACGCGGCTTTTGGTTTTTTTTGAGTGTGCATATGTTGTCTACAGCTAGATGAGAATTTAAGCAACCTTGTTAAAATGAGCATCTATTTCCAGAAACATGTTGCTGCTTTGGCTGTTTCTATTATTCCAGAATTATTTTAATAGTATTAACATGAACTGAAAATGTCTGAAATTTTTTATCTCCAGCTTTTCAATTTCCTTGAATTGACTTTTGTTTCTTCATCTTCTGCATATTTATTAGGCCTTCTGTGCGCTGAAGCATAAAATCCCTGAATAAATGTCTATATGAGGATGTGCCCTGGTAAATACTGATTGATTTTGAATCCGCTTGTACCCACATATGCGCATGCAGCATTTCTCCCCAAACCCAAAAGCATTGCATTTCTGCCACTATGTGCATGTGTGGCTCCCTGGATGCAGAAAAGTGCCAGAGATTTTACGCTTCAGCATACAGAGGCTTCTAAGGCCTCATGCACACTAGGCTCTTCTGAACGTCTTTCTAATGAATGACAGGAGAAAAACAAGCCTAAAGTAAGTTTAGGCACATCAGGCATTTTTTGTGCCCAAATGCTCCTGTCCTGTATGTGATTTTGGATTCACTGCCCAAAACCTTGTATCTATGTGATTTTGATGTTTTCATATTTCTGTCCCTAAACATCAGTGCTTCTAAATGCCTGAAAAATGGCTATGTGTGCATGGACATACAGTATAGGGGGTTATTTACTAAAGGAAAATCCACTTTGCACTGCAAGTGCACTTGAAAGTGTACTGAAAGTGCACTTGAAAGTAAAGTTGCTGTAGATCCGAAGGGGACATGCAAGGAAAATAAAAAACACATTTTAGCTTGCACATGATTGGATGATAAAATCAGCAGAGCTTCCACTCATTTCAGATCTACCCCTTAGATTGAGAGCGACTGCACTTCCAAGTGCACTACAAGTTCACTTTCAAGTGTACTTGCAGTGCAAAGTGGATTTGCCTTTCGTAAATAGCCCCAAAAGGCTAACATAGAGGGGCATTTCGGAGCAGAAAAAAACATCAAACCCTTGTAAAATGGGCGTTTGACAGATGCAGTGTACAGGAGGCCTAAATGTCCATGTGCATGAGGCCTTATAGTTCTTACTTCAAACGCTCGATTGTGTCCTACAAAGGAAAAGTGGCTTTTGATTAGTTTGAAATCTCCCTTGTGTCTTTGCCTTCTGGCTCATTATTGGAGGGAAGCATTGTTATTTATGGGAAGATTATTTGTGTTTTCAGCCACTGACACAAAAAAGGAGGAGCCATCTGAAAATGCAGAGACCGTAGCAAGCTCTTGGACTTGTAGAAGTGACAATTATTTAAAGCGAAACTTCACTCTCTCAATCAGCATTGACGATTTTTAATCCTTATACTGCTAGCATTAGTAAATCGATAAGAAAGTATATTATATTTACTTGTTTTAAACTTTTTTCTACATTTCTTCTGTTAGCTTCTGGTTTCCAAGCCTAATGTCAGGGAAATTGAGTGCATAATCTTACAGAAAGACATGCAAGAAGATGTATACTTGCTAATAAGAATTATCAAGTGACAGCTAGGAGGTTACCCAACTAATGCCGCGTACACACGATCAAACAATCCGGTGGAAAAGTCCGGCAAACTCGTGTGTAGCCTCCGGTGGACTTTTTTTTACCCAAAAGTACGGCGGACTTAGAAAGTATTTTTGCACTCCAATCTTCCCGCCGGACTTGCATTTCGGCGGACAATCCGGCCGTTGGCATGCCAGTCCGCCGTACTTTTGAAATGAGCGGACTTTTCCCGCGCGGAGAAAAGTCTGCTCATTTTGAGCGCGTCTCCAGGTAGACGGACCAGCGAAGGAGGCGTCACTGGCCCCGTCACCTGGTATGGACTTAAAGGGGAACCCCAACGCCCAAAAAATTTGGCGTGGGGGTCCCCCCAGGTCCACATCAGACCCTTGTCCGAGCACGCTACCCCGCCGGCCAGGAAAGGGGGGGACGAGCGAGCGCCCCCCCCACCCCCAAAGCACCTTGTCCCCATGTTGATGAGGACAAGGGTCTCTTCCCGACAACCCTGGCCGTTGGTTGTCGGGGTCTGCGGGCGGGGGCTTATCGGAATCCGGGAGCCCCCTTTAATAAGGGGCCCCTGGATACTGGCCCCCCACCCTATGTGAATGAGTATGGGGTACAATGTACCCCTACCCATTCACCTGTAAAAAAAAGTAAAAAAAAAAAAAAAAACAACACACAAGGGTTAAAATAGTTTATTGCACAGCTCCGGGGGTCTTCCGTCTTCGGGGGTCTTCTCGCCGGATTCCTCCGCTATCTTCTTCTAGCTCTTTTGCTAGCAGAGGAGCCCGGCTTTCTTCCTCGCCGTCGCCCTCTTCTTTCGACTTTGGGGGTCTTGTCCCCCTCTTCGGGGGTCTTGTCCCCCTCTTCGGTTCTTCTTGCTGGGCCACCGCACCTTCTTCTAGCTCTTTTACAGGCGGTGGCCCGGTCTTCTTTCGCCGCTTTCGCCGTCTTCTCTTCTTCTCTTCAGATGTTGCCTCGTCGCATCCTCCGCTCACAATGACACGGACATGACGCGCGGCGACTTATATAGGGACATCACCGGATGATGTCCCCGCCCAATATGCTGTCACAGTCCCTGGTCTGGTATGGTTCAGGAGGGGGGGGGGGGCGCTCGCTCACCCCCCCTTTCCTGGCCGGACGGGTAGCGTGCTCGGACAAGGGTCTGATGTGGACTTAGGGGGGACCCCCACGCCGATTTTTCGGCGTAGGGATTCCCCTTTAAGTTAATACCAGGTGACGGGGCCTGCGACGCCTCCTTCGCTGGCCCCGGCTACCTAGAGACGTGCTCAAAATGAGCGGACTTTCCTTCGCGTGTGTGTGCGAGTCCGTTCATTTCAAAAGTACGGCGGATAGTACGCCGTATTAGTCCGCTGAAAAAGTGCCGTGTGTGGTCAAGTAGCCCATTCGGAAAGTCCGGCAGACAGTCCGGCGGAAAGTCCGGCAGACAGTCCGGCGGGAAGTCCGCCGGATAGTCCGCTACGTGTGTATGCGGCATTACACGCATGCGCATAGGAATTTGCGAGTGACAAATAGACATTCCTGACTTGTTAACTTATTCCGCCGACGCGCATTAGTGTGAACTGCATGAGTACTTTGTGCCCTCTTGCCTATTTAAACTGGCTCTATAGACCAGAATATTGCTGAGTCGTCTTTGAACGAATTATATGCTTGTTCCTGTGTATACCTGGCCTGTTTGACTTTGCTCTTTCCTAGTTCCTGATACCCGATTGATGACCCGACTTGTGACCCAACGCTACCTTCTGTCTACTGTTGTGGTGCCTTCTCTGCTCACTTGATACCGACCCTGGCCTGCCCCGCCTGCTCTCTGGATCCGATTCTGTACCTCTGCTGCTTGGCTGTTACCAACTTCTGCCTGCCAGACCACCCGAGACCATGCATCTGCCTGCTCTCCAGCTTGACTGCTGTCTTGCACCTGCCACTATGTATCTGTATCTGCCAGTCCACCAGTCTGCCTGCTGTTCTGCACCTGTTGGTGTGTATCCGCAGCGGCCTGTCCACCAGCCTGCCAACTGCTTGGCACCTGCTGCAAGTATCTTCTCGTGCCCGTACCCGTGCCACATTGTGCCCTATTATATCCTGTCACGACCTTCAGGAGAAAGGAGGTTTAAGGGAAAGACCTCCCATAAGCTCAACCTCAACCAGGTACAGTGACACCTAGGCAAATGATGTCATACATCCCAGGTGTCTTCAAGGAGGGGAGGAGGGGTTTTCTCAGGTAAGCACACCTTGATGCCTGCATGTCTGAAGCTAAGGGCAGATGGTTTCCAAGAAGTAAATGCTACATGAATCATCTGCCCTTACTCAAGATGGCCATGGCCAGAAATGCCAGGGTTTTTTTTCAAAGTGATTTCTCAGCAAACTAAAGCATGGAGACTTGAATGAATGGGTGAGTTTTCTTTGAATTTTAAGCATGAAGTAAATAACATTTATGGTGCTGAGATGCAGTGTAGTTCTGATTTAAAGTGTATATAATCCTCAGACATGAAAAATGATCAAAGCACATCCCTCTATAGTGCATACTAACCTGAATCCAATGCACCAAGTCTTGTCCCTATTAATTTGTTCCTCTCTCTGACTGACTCCTAATAGATTAAGCTGAAACCTTAGCCACCCAGGAAGACAGCCTGCCCCACCCCCAGCACATACCCACAGCTCCATGTTTTCTGAGTTTGTGAGGAGAGAGTGTATAATTATCTTCCAATCAAATTTCAGATTACACTCAGCTCTGTGCTGTAGCACTGCAGTGTGTGATGTCAGATCCCCACAGCCTGCTTTCTGCTGCTAAGAGATGCTGCATAAAATCTGTGTTTTAGAAGATGGTAGAGGATAGGTTGATGCAGATAAACAGGTACAACATATGTAGGAAGATTTATTTAATCTTTGTGTATCACTCACCTGAGGTTAGTCACCTCACTGAGTATATGTATACTGTAAGTTTACAACCACTTTAAGCACTTTCTCAAGACAGGCATGTCAGAGTGGCTTAGTATAAGGCTAGCCTGCTGGTCGAACAAAAAAAAGCCAATTCCTCATCCACACACTCAATGTGAATAGGAGAATCCTTCCCACTGAGACGTCATTCCTTCCACCAGCCTGCCCATATAAGAATTGAAACTGGACAAGTTTTCGATCCACGTATGGCCAACTTAAGAGTCAGCAAGTCTTTTTTGCACAAATGACACACCACTTACAGGGACCTGAAAAACATCATTTTGGGTATTGAAACAGCATATTGCCATAGCTTTACATATACAGTATAAGTATAGATAGAATAAACAAGCAGTCAAGCCTCTGTTATCTTCTCCTGTCAGTACACATACTTCAAATGTGGCCTCCCACTCAACAGATCTGGCATTTGCAATAGTCTCTGAGTTGGCCATCATGGATGATTTACAGTGTGCCTCTTCTACCTGGGTTCAGATTAAAACCATACTCCAGGTACCTACATACACCAGATATCATTCTCCTGATCAAGCCAGCAGATTTAGATATATGTAACTGAGTTTTGGGATACTTCCATTAACTAAACGTTGTTTTATTATGCAAGGCCCAAATTCAATCAGAGACAATATGGGAATATGAATTTAGCCTAGTGATTCTCTGCTTGCCTTAGCTTGGGAACACAAGACCTGCTGATTTTACCATTAAAACCTCAGATGTTGAACATTGCAACTGACCTACAAATCAAACCAGGAGCAACTCTTATAAAAGCAACTTTGGGTGCATCCCACCAACAGGATGCCATGTTACTTCCACTTTCCCAGAGGCGTGATGAGTGGCATTTTTTTTTTTTTTTTTATTATATTGCATGCATATATCAAATGGTATTCTTTCGGTCAGTGTTGTAAAACTGACACAGTTGGTGTCCTTATTAAAGGGCTACTGAGCACAAAAGTAAGTCAGTTATTGTTGGGCATATAAATGTGCCACATCCAATGTTACAAAAATTGAGACAAAACCCCCTGGTGGCGGACTTTTAAGGCACAAAAAATTATTCTTATAAAAGTTATCTTACTATGAATATGAAAAGTTATTTATTGAACTATGAAAATACAAAACATATACAAAGCATATAAAAACGCATGTTACAGTGTTGTCATCCAAAAGGAAATAACAAGTAATAAACTAGAATTTCTTGCACCCAATGCGTTTCAGAGTGGATATACAATTCTCCTTCTTCAGGGGTGTAGTTTATAGCAAGAAAGTTAGTATTCTATGATGAAAATAGAAAAATAGCATAAATATGCAAATATAAGGTACTGTAACACCATACATTCAAATATGAGATACCAGAAATGGCTTAGTGAGAAAGTGTTAAAGGAAGAGGCAACTACATATTATGGAATGACAACTGTTGCGGATTAAAAACAGAAGTACACAGAGGTCGCTTCAAAAGTGCTTGAGCCAAGGGATCAACACAGAGGCATAACTCAATGGCAGAGAGGTACTTAGCCCAAAACTACTAGTCCAGATCTCCCACACAGCCAAAACCGACTCGAGAGGTAGGTACCAGGGGACCCACTGGGGCTAAAATATAGGAGAGAGCCCTAAAAGCATGAAATAAATCAATGAATGTACAATTTTCAAAAGATACTTTCAAAAATTCTGAAAATCTTTAAATTCCCAAAAAGATGAAAAAAACTTTACTGGGTAAATATAGCATTCTTAATCAATATGTAAATATTGAAAATTATCACAATATTAAAGGGCAGGTTTTGCCGGAAAGGTGTACCTGCAGAGTTGCATGGAAATAGCTTGGCTATATCAAAAGGAGTATACTAGTGTTTTATGAAGATGCCACAAACATCAAAACTAAAAAGAA
The DNA here is from genome assembly GCF_037356315.1 of Lithobates pipiens. Taxonomy (NCBI): domain Eukaryota; kingdom Metazoa; phylum Chordata; class Amphibia; order Anura; family Ranidae; genus Lithobates; species Lithobates pipiens. Next base: position 133,784,431 of record NW_027507784.1, read on the forward strand.
AAAATAATGGGGGCGCATGCGCGAGGCTCGACATGGCAGACGTTCTTCCATAGAGCTCCGCACTCCCCGCTGCTTTAACGGATCATTTACCCTAACCTGAATCGCTATTTTACTCTGCTATCCACGGGATCGCCTAATAAAGCTACGCTGTACCTCGCGGTATGGTACTCACGGGTCCCAAGGGCAAGAACAAGCCTAAACCCATCAAAGAAGCTCTGGCCCGGGCCTCCTCCAAAATGGCGGCGAAGGCCCTGGCGAAACACCACGTTGCATCTCCAGCCTCGGACAGCGGTGATGAAGAGGACACTGATACTAATATCTGCGGCTCCCCACCTCTACCCTCCACAGGTATGTCGCAAACTGCCTTCCTAAGCCACATGGAGTCTATGCTGCAGAAAGCCCTTAAGACTACCTCAGAACAGATCACAGACAGGCTCTCACGAGAAATTCGTGAAATAGGTCAGCGTACTGCTGACCTGGAAACACGGGTGGATGATGTGGAACTCACCCTCCGAGAGCATTCGCAAGATCTCTCCATGCTCAGGGAGGAGAATGTCACCCTATTATCTCGTTTAGAGGATGCTGAAAACAGATCTCGTAGGTCCAATCTACGCCTACGTGGCATCCCCGAATCTATTGAAGACATTCAGTCGTTTACCACTGCCCTGTTCCAGGAACTGTCACCCTCTCTCTCTATCGAACGTTTGGAGTTTGACAGAATCCACCGAGCCCTCACACGCCGCCAACCAGACGGTCCCCCCAGGGACATCATCATAAAGCTACACTTTTTCCGCACGAAGGAACAACTGATCAATGCGGCCCGCAAAAAAGAAGAACTTGTCTTCCAAACCCACAAATACCAACTCTTCTCTGATTTGGCTCCCCTGACCATCGCTAAACGGCGCGCCATGAAACCCCAGCTCCAGATCCTAATGCAACATCAGCTTAAATATACTTGGAGATTCCCTTTTGCCCTGCAATTTACCCACCTGGGTCAGCAACACGCCTGCTCATCTCCAGAATCCTTACAACGGCTCCTGGAAGCACTTTACCTAGCCCCGTCGACCCATCATCAGGAGTCTGCGCTGCCCTGCACACCAGCCCGAACAGCGGCTCACCCGTACTCGGCTACACCTAAACGCAACGTCCCCAATCCAGCCTCCGTTCGTAAAGGGACTCCGCAGCGACGAAACGAAGACACCGTCCTCAGTCCGAAGGTTCGCACTCCTCGTTGATTTGACCGCAGATATCTTCTTTCTCTTCCTTCTGGTACTCTTAGAGTGCCCCCACTGTGTCCCTGCATTACGGGACTCCGCAGTTGTCTTGCAACGAAGGTTTCTTCTGTATGACTTCTTCAGGCTTCTTTGTTCTCCCACGTGCCCTAGCCTTTTTGTTTTTACCTATAATTTTTTATTATTTTTTTGTTCCCTCTCATTCACTCAATTTGGATTTCTTTTGTCATTTTTACTTTTTGGACCTTTATTTTTTACGTTTAATTTTTTGTCCTACATCATTCATCTTTTATTTTTTTATTGTCTCTTCACTACTTTGATAAAGCCGTGTTGGGTCCCAGCGATCCTTGTTGTACTGTAAGCAGCCGGACTATATCTAGTTATCTCCCAGAATGCATGTGCTCCACACGGAGCTGCTGGTATGGGCCAGTTTTGTATATGTATTCTTCTATGGGTTTTATCTTTTTACGTGATGTGTGCGTTGGGGGGGGGGCGGGAGAGGGAGGGGGACGGGTTTGTTTCCGTCCCCCCCCTCTCTCTGCTTTGGTCCGCCCTTCCTCCCTAATAGTTCTTAGTCTTTTTATTATGTTCGCATTGCATCTTCCTTTTTTGCCCACATGCCAGTTCACGCCCTTCTGGCCTATGCTGCTTACCCCTTCATATAGATTTTCTGGGCTGATGTACCCCCCTCTCCCCCTTCTTTCCCCTCCTCCTATCCCCTCCCTCATCCCCCCTACCCCCTAGCCAATTTTCTTCTCTTCTTCCCCGTTTTTGTTTGCTTCAGCTCCCCCTCCCTCCTGCCCCCCCCCCCTTTTTCCCCTTCCCCTCCCACCTTTCCTTCTACCCCTGCTTCAGCCCAGGGATCAATTATGTTAAACCCATTCAAGGGGGCTCTATACTATTCCGGTATTGTTTATGCTTTCATATTATGCTTACCTAGCCTGGTGTTCTCAGGATCATTGTTATGTTTCACATGTTAGATCCTCTAGCAGCGGGGAGTTGTCACTGCTCCCCCACCCTAAGGTGCTCTCTCTCTTAGGCCGGTTCTGGTTGGCCGCTGAGCGGGTGCGCTATTTAATAGGGCAACATAAGACGCGCTCTCCATTTCTCAACTTCAATGAGGTGCCCTACGCTTGTTTCACCACCCTCTCTCTCCCTCTATCTTACTTTCTTCCCCTTTCTTCTCTTTCTCTCTCTCTCTCCCCACTCTCCTTTTCTGGTCAGGTGGTCCCTTCGCCCCCCCATCCATTTATCATTGATCCCCCGGGTACACTCGGATGGCCCCCCTAAACATATTCTCCCTTAATGTTAAGGGACTTAACTCTCCGAATAAAAGGGTCAAGGCCTTCCGTACCTTTGCTTCCCTGAAGGCTGATGTTGTCGCCCTCCAGGAGACCCATTTTTCTGCCCGTAACACTCCTAAATTTTTTGGCTCTCGTAATCCTCTAGTTTATACTGCTTCTGCTGAGTCTAAACACAGGGGTGTCCTACTGGCCTTCCACCATTCTTTACCCTTCACTGTTACTTCAGAAATTAAAGATCCTGCTGGCCGTTATCTTCTCCTAACAGGTTTACTACAAGAAGTGGAAACTACCTTTGTCTCCTACTATGCCCCTAATATTAATCCAATCCCTTTTTTCTCCCATCTGCTGAGGGTGATTAAATCCCATATTAAGGGTACCTTAATTATGTGCGGAGACTCTAATTTGATAGTTCACCCGCATCTCGACAGATCACCCTACTCCCCGGGTCATTACTCCCCTTCATCACAATTACGCAGCCTCATACAACAACACTCCTTGTTGGACACTTGGAGGGAGTGTAACCCACTGAAGAAAAACTACACTTTCTATTCCCACCCGCACAACTCTTTCTCCAGAATTGACCATATCCTTGTCCCAATCGCCTCCTCCCCTCTCTTGCTGCATTCCACTATACACCCCATTACATGGTCGGACCACTGTGCTGTGATTACCACGCTCTCTTCACTAATACCCCGCCCTGACGCCAAAACTTGGTGCATGAATGAAGCCCTCCTAACGAATCAGTCCTATTGCCTAGACATCCAATCAGCACTTAACGACTACCTTTCGCATAACTCGATACCTGATGTTTCGTCGACCCTCCTCTGGGAAGCCCATAAGCCGGTGGTTAGGGGTACTTGTATTTCTGTTGCTACCCACCTTAAGCGGGTGAAGAAGGCCAGGCTCCGACAGCTAGAGTCTGACTTTCAATACCAGTTTTTACAATTTCAGGCAACCCCCTCTAATACCAACAAACAATTACTAGAGAAAACCAGACTGGAACTCGATCTTCTTCTGGCTGAATCTGCGGAAAAATCTATCCGCCGGTCTGGCCACAAGATATACACCAAGGCCAACAAACCAGATACTTTTTTGGCACTTCGCCTCAGACGACCAGTCCATAACTACACTCCGGTTAAACTTCGACTGGCTAATGGTAACCACACCAGTAACCCTGTTAAAGTCCTTTCTGAATTTCGAAAGCACCTAGCTGATTTATATAAAGGACAGGGATCCTTCCCCTCCCGAGAGGCGGAAACATTATTTCGGGACCTACCCATACCTAAGTTGCCTGACACCAGTCGAGAGACTATTGATAAACCTATTTCGGTCGATGAGGTACTCGGAGCTATTAAAACACTCAAACCTCACAAGCGCCCTGGTCCGGATGGCCTTCCTGGCCTATACTATAAAAAATTTGCAATCACTCTGGCCCCACTCCTTGCCAACTCTTTTAACGCCCTTCTGAAACAACAATCCCTCGGTCGTGACTCTTTGACTGCCATCATTGCTATGATCCCCAAACCCAACACCGATCACTCCATATGCTCCAATTTCAGGCCCATTTCCCTTTTAAATGTGGATGTGAAAATCCTAGCTAAAGTCCTTGCTTTGCGGCTAAACCCGATAATAGGTCACTTGATTCACAAAGACCAAGTAGGCTTCATCCCCAGACGTCAAGCTAGTGATAACATACGCCGAATAGTCCTCCTACAGCACATAGCTAAGACACGTAAGATTCCCATGCATCTCCTATCGCTTGACATCAAGAAAGCCTTTGATACAGTCTCCTGGCCCTACCTTCACTATATATTGGGACGTTGGGGCTTTGGCCCCAACTTTCTACATTGGATTAACTCATTATATACCCACCCGCAGGCTTTTATAAAATACTCCGGCTTTAGTTCAGAATACTTCCCCATCCGCAGGGGAACAAGACAGGGTTGTCCCTTATCCCCTCTATTATTTGCCCTTGTAATCGAACCCCTTGCCGCCCTCATTAGATCGAACCCTAATATCCATGGTCTAGATGTAGCCTCCACGTCCCATAAACTTTGTCTCTTTGCCGACGATGCCTTGTTATTCGTCACTTCCCCACATATTACCCTGCCCAATCTTCTACAACTCCTATCCCAGTTTGCTAAGATTTCAGGCCTGGAAGTTAACCAAGCGAAATCCAAAGCCCTTAATGTGTCCCTTCCCATGACCGACCTTCAACTCATACAGACTAACTTCCCTTTCCAATGGTCCACTGCCTCGATCCCCTACTTAGGAATTAAATTAACCAGTGACCCCATCCATTTGTTCCATTCTAACTATACCCCAATGTTGAAATACCTGTCCTCTCTACTTACTACTTGGCTACCCCTTCACGTGTCCTGGCTGGGTCGCATAGCAGCTGTAAAAATGTCCCTATTACCTAAACTGCTTTACTTGTACAGGGTCCTCCCGGTCACCCTTCCGCCCTATTTCCATAGAGTAATTCAGAACAGGGTTTATAAATATATCTGGGGTTCTAAGATCCCCCGCATCTCCAGATCTACCCTGCTCCACAGTAAACTTAATGGGGGCCTGGGAGTCCCTAATTTTCATCAGTATTACCATGCTGCTCAACTTGCACAACTCACTCTCTATCACGCAAAGACTGAGATCCCCCTATGGGTCGTCCTTGAGGCAATAGATGCCCATCCGGTCTCTATTTCTAATCTCCTGTGGCTTCCTGCTCATGCCCGAGGCCCCTTATCTAACCCTTTGACCCAGCACTCCCTTAAAATCTGGGATAAACTGAGTAAACCGTTCCAATTACTCTCCCCACACTCACTTTTACTTTCCTTATTTGGCCAACCGCTCTTTTGCCCTGCCTTTTCTCAGCCTGCCTCCTTCCAGACGTGGTCTCGGGCCGGTCTGGAACGAATTCGCGACTTCATCTCCAACGGCAATCTCAAACCCTTCCCAGTCCTTCAATCACAGTTGAACATCCCCCCACGGGAACACTTCCGATATATACAAATCACCCATTTTATTTGTACGCTCTTGGGCTCTCACAGAGCCTCGAATAAGCTATCTATGTTTGAGAACATATGTGACTCTGATCCACATGCCCCAGGTATCATCTCCAATCTCTATGCTCATCTCACATCTCTTCCTTCCTCACTCCCATCGTATGCTTCGGCCTGGTCTACGGACCTGTCCCTTAACTTAGATGCAGGCGATTGGGCGGAGATATGGGCAACCACTAAAATAACATCACAGAATGTGATTGCGCTGGAGGCCAGTTATAAGGTTCTCATGAGATGGTACCTGGTCCCGACTAGGATCGCTAGATACACCCCAGCCCACTCCCCGAACTGCTTTCGTGGTTGTGATTCCAGGGGTACACACCTCCACATATGGTGGACATGCCCGGTAGTGGCACACTTTTAGGGACTCATATTTCAAATGGCCTCTCTCCTGTTCAACACTACCCTTGTCCCTGACCCGGCCCTTGCCTTACTTAATCTTCCCCCTCCCAATTTGTCTAGGGCACAATTGCGTCTCTTTACTCAACTTACCACGGCCTCCAAGCAGACCATAGCGAAGGCTTGGAGTACACCACTGTCGCATATTGCGGAAGTAAAATGTAGGATAACTCAAGCCATGATCCACAGTAAAATTGAAGCTACAATTTTGGACAAAATTCCTCAACACCTTAAGATTTGGCGCCCTTGGGCAGATCACTACCTCCCTCACGACTTTGATAAACACCTCCTGGAGCCTTGATCCTGTGATATTCTGCCTTCTCTTTTTGCTATTTAATTTCTTCTTTAAGGACCAGGGGCTTGGGCTGTTTTCAGTCCCCTAGGCACACGTGGACCACCTGGCCGGAACCGGTTCCCCCCTTTCTTTTACCCTACTTTCCTTCTCCACCTTTCTCTTCACTCCATTCTCCCCTTTCTCTCTCTGCCCCTTTTTTCCCCTTTTTCCTTATCTTTCTTCTACTTCTTACTCCTCTTTTTCCGATCCTTAAAATTTGTTGATGATGTAGCACTTATCACTTCTTACATCTCCGTTACTGTTGCCCAGTTTGCTCGGGCAGAGTCTCTCCTCTCATTGGCTGACCCGACAATTTCTGAGCCTATATTCTAGTGACATCAACGTTCTCAATGTTTTATTTCCTTTTTTAACATGTGATACTGTTGTACGCCAATATGCAAATCACTCTGTGTGCAATAGTGCACATCCCCTTTATATTACTTTGTCTCCAACAGCAACAGCTCTGCTACCAATGTCTGTTCCTTGTAAATGACTGTAACAGTGACTATATAATTTGTAGTTTTTGCTTATCGTCAATAAAATTATTTGAACCGAAAAAGAAAAAATAATAGTGTATAAAAAATAAAAAAATTGTAAAGTTTGTCATGCACATATATGTATACATCTGTATATACGCACACATATGCATAAACACACCCACGTGCAAAGACGATTGAGTGTCAGGTAAGTAAAATGGGTGGGCTGGGGGGCTGCAGCACTACAGATTTTTCACCTTAATGCACTGAATGCATTAAGGTGAAAAACAATGAGGGTTTACAACCCCTTTAAATCACAATCTGCCTATACTTTTTGTAGTCTTATCTCGGATGTCATGTTCTTTTAGTGGATTTACAATGTCCATTGTTCAGTCACTTGTCCATTCACTTCAATTATTAGGCTAATCTCAGCAGAGAGCTAGGAGTTCTTTGACATATCTTCATTACATATGGCAATAAAAATAAGGTGCGGGTATTAATATTGGCAGCATGTTTACCATTAAAAATACCAATAACTGTATAGAAAAGTAATGCAAAAAGGAAAATACCCAAGAGGAAAAAAAAAGTTTCTACTATAGATTGCATAGGGAAAATAAAATTAAAACGATCAATAAAATGAACAGCTGTCTCCTTTTTGCAGTGGTGTTAGCCTGATTACATAACAGGCATTAATAAACGGCTTCAACTCGGCAGAGTTGCAAAGTTTGAAATATTCAGTACACAAGGGAGGCAGAAAAACATGAAAGGCCAAATGTTTCTAGAGTTATTCCTTCCATGTTATGGCCTGGCTGTCTCTCTAGTAATTACAAGAGCTATGATATACATCCCAACTTTTCAAGCTTTTGTAGACTGCAAATATGTAAAGCTTCAAACAGTTCAGGAGTGATTTGATTAGGAGCCACATGAAGCATCACTTGTAATGCTGTCATTCACAGAGCCAACTTCACCAATATTTTCAAGTATTTCTGACAATGTGATAGTTGATTTTCATTGTGTAATAATAATCCACAACAGTTATTTGGATAGTGAAATATGCTAGAATTTTTACTACTGCAGATCTACAAAATTTTGTCCATTCAGTGCAGGCCAAACATCGTATATATTAGAGGCATTTCTACCACTACTATATATGCTTTCTATCTGTCAATGGTTGGCAAGGAAGAGGTGGGTGCCAGCGCCCACCACATTCTTGGCAATCAGTGACGATACCCAGCTGCAATCATTTACTGGTCAGGAATCTCTGGCCATAAAAAAAGGGATGGGGATAGTGTGACATTACTGACTAAATATGCCACATTGCTATAACTGCTTAATAATGCCACCTGGGTGACCCTGCCCCTTTGTGATTGATGTGGATCTGCATAGCTGGATGGCATAATTGATGATGGATGAACATGGAATTTTGTTTTAATAAAGGATTTGCCAAAAACTGTGTAAGTGTGTATATTTACCACAAAATATCAGTCACTAATGTTCTAATGAAGACATAATGACGAAACGCATTACTGCGTGGCTACGCGGCTTTTCCAGTCTGTCAAATAGCTTGCGAATCGCGCCGGCATCACAGCGGTCAGGTTATCCAGGAAGCAGTGAGAGAGCACAGACTGTTTTATACAGCAGCAACAGCATTACACTAAATCAATGCGTGTTTGGAATTTCTTGTAAGCCTATCTCATCATTAGGGGGAGTTGGAAATAAAATGTAAACATGGTTACGCTATGTCGTTTGTTCTTCTTTTCATGTTATGCCACTGCGGTTTTGTTGAGGTTTCTTCATTCCGAGTTCAATTAAATTAAAGTGATTGGTGATACAAGGCTTAATTTAATTGTACTTATGGTGAGTTTATTACCATAGGGGAGATACGTTCACATAAGCCCCATACACACTATCAGATTGTCTGCTGATTTTTTCCTTCAGGTTTACCAAAACCATGTAGTACAAGGGCCTGCCTGATTGCTTACACATTGAAACCCCTAAGGTTTGACCTCATATTATATGGTTTTGGTAAATCTGATGGAAAAAATCAGCAGACAATCTGATAGTGTGTATGAGGCTATAGTGTGGCATGAAATTTCAAGATCTCATCTAATCTACTATCACCTCTGAGAGGATGCATGTTACATCATTTCATGTTTTGAACTTTATGATTTATGCCCATTGAACTATTTTTGTATAATTTTTTCACTCCTCAGCAGATGCATGGCACATCATTCATCTTAATGAACTCTATGTTTAATGCATATTGAATTAATTTAGCGCATGAATGAGTAGGGGGAGAAGCCAGTATTTGGGTACTCCCTTATTGTTAAAGAGGGCTTCCAGATACTGAAAATACCCTCATCTGCAGACCTCCAAACCATTGGGCCAGGGCAGTGGGAAAGGTGCTTTGCCAGGGAGTTCTCTCTTGAAAAGGTACCCCCACCAAGCCCATGTTGAGGGCATATTGCCTGGTGTAGTTTAGGATGGAGGGGGGCATGCTTGGATAAGGGTCTGGCATGGATTTTGGATAGGGTTCTCTTGACATTCATACGTACATCATTTTTGATATGTATCTTCAGGGACAACCCCAAACAATTTTATTGTGGGAGCCCTTATTAACAAATACTTCAGACTCATCTAGGAGAAGTGTCTGGTATACATGAAGGGAGCCCCCAGCCATTTGTTTACAAACAGATGCAAAACAGCAAAAGCTACCATTTGCTAGCAATTTATACTGCATTTTTTTTTCTTTGTAAGTATCAGTTTTGCTGCATTTTTTTATCATAAACAAAATTGTAGATGCCCTGAAACCTCTTTCTACAAATTTTAGGTGCTAAAGGAGGCAGCTAAATCTCTTAAATTAGCAATCAATATAATAAAATAAAATTTAAAATACATATTTAAAACAGTCAATTTAAGACACAAAGTGCTGCTACTGTATACTCAAGGTAAGCAAGCTAGTAATCAAAATATAACACAAAACACTGATCAGTGTAATCAGCGCTACATAAATCCACACTATCCAACTATGTGTTGACATAAACGTATGAAATATGCTATAATAAAATGCAAAAATAGTTTTGAAGAAGTTCTCTTAATATATGCATGATATTGTATTGTATTGTATTCAGTCCGTTGTGCAGTTGAAACCATGGTAATTCCCTAATAGAGGCACAGTCACAAAAATGTGAAAATATTCAAAATATTTTTCATCCATTTCTTCCACTCATACAGTCCTGGTGAATTGGAGATAAGTCCCCCTATGAATTCAAATCTTACCAGACAAAGCTGCGTTACAGGCGTATCAAAGTAGATTGGACCTGGTCTCAGGCTGGAAAGGGAATACACCGGGACAGCTGCTGACAGGCGGGATGAGTCTCCGGCTAGATGAGCTCATTCACATGGGGGAGACAAACAAAATGCTCCATAGAGTAATCCTGTTTCAAATAATTTTATTAAATAAACCCCCCCTGTAGGAAATACACTTACAATATATCAAAGTAAAATAGGCATATAGAACAGTGCTATATCCAAAGATATTATGTATCAATATCTTTCAGCGTGATATTCAAACACAGTCTGTAATTCTCAATGGCTGTGTAGTTCTATTCAGAATTGTCGTCTAGCCATGCCCTGACGCGTTTCGTCATTAGCGACATCATCTGAGGGTGTCTAAATCTTCTTTACTAAAAGACAAAGCATTGGCTATATCACCCAAAGCCTCCTGCTCTCACCACAGTCCCTGCCACAAACCTGCATCCTATCTCCATCCCCAACAGTGCCCATTATGGAGTGGGCACATGTTTGCTATATATAATTTTTAAGGGATAGCCAGGCTTAAGAGGCAACCTAAATGTTGCATTTTGTCAAACAGGCTTTTATATCTGAGACATGTATGGACTGCTATAAGCCCCTGTGGGCTGCTAAATATCTATTTCTAAAATAGCAAAGCTTGCAGCATGCATGGTTATCGGTTATGCCACTGAGTGGCGTTAGGTTTAGGAAATATTTTTATTTAAATCTTATGTATACAAACGTGGATTGGCTTGCATTATATTAATCATAGTCTCCATCCTGTACTCAAAAAAGATACAAAGGAACTAATGCAGGGCACAACCTACACTAATGAAAATAAAATAAACAATCAAATTAGTTACTGATAGCCCTCCCTCCTGATAGATAAACATAGTATTAGGAGTATTGATTTTAGGAGAAATGCTAATTAAAAATATTTTTTTAGAATTCATAAATGCTTGGTGATGTATAGGTAAAAACAAAAACAAAAAAAAAACACTATGCAATACAAGATTGTACTGTACACAGTTCAACATTTTAAAGACACAGGCTGGCTACTGGTGCCATGGTAAAAAGGATTGCCTTTTGTGAGACTGTCAAAGATCTACCCATGGGCTTAAAGCTTTGTGTGTTTTGTAGATAAGCATAAACCCTCTCAGATAGAAAGCACATTGACTTTACAGTTCAAGTTGCCAAGCAGCATCTGCCTTCTTTGTGTGTTGTTCACAAACAAAGTGACAACCTAGTAAATAGCAGCAATGAAAGATGAGACCAGTTAAAGACCACCCCACTGCTGGAGAAAGACAGCAGATTCATGATTGCCAGAAGCCCTCAGCTATAGGGGAGATATATGTTTGCCAGAAAGCAGACGGTAATGGAGGCCAGATGTTACACTGCGGTATAGCAAAAACAGAATTTTAGGATGAATTTGTGAAAGTGCTCAGCATTTTTAGAACAGAAGGTAAAGTCTGCATAGAATTTATTCTATTATCTTTGAAAAGAGAATTAGGACCAAAGGTCTTCTCCTACTTCACCCTGCTTCTCCTGGGGATCACAGGAGTGCCCTTTGTTCTGCCCTTCTGTGACCAGTCAGCCATTCCAGGCTCTGGAGGGAATATGGTCAATCAGGCCCAATTTGGACATTTTCACCTGGGGTGTACTCACTTTTGTTGCCAGCGGTTTAGACATTAATGACTGTGTGTTGAGTTATTTTGAGTGGACAGAAAATCTACACTGTTATACAAGCTGTACACTCACTACTTTACATTGTAGCAAAGAGTAATTTCTTCAGTGTTGTCACATAAAAAGATATAATAAAATATTTACAAAAATGTGAGGGTGTACTTTTGTGAGATACTATATATATATATATATATATATATATATATATATATATATATATATATATATATATATATATATATATATATATATATATATATATATATATATATATATATATATATATTGACATTGAGAGGAATTTCTTAGCTCAATGGTAGTGAATAACGGTGTGTTCAGTCCACATCAGCAGCCCTTTTTAAGGGCTTGGTGGCCCTCTTATTTAAAAGGAACTGAAAACGTCACACAAGACATCAGTTGCCCACACAGGGGTTTTCTTCATTACTGTAATTTGCACAACTACTACTTCAGCCTCCTGGCTCACTCTTGCCACACAGCTAACTCAGCATCAAGCATAGGCCTTAGGTCTGATCCTCAGACCAAGACCAACACACACAAATCCCTAATCTCAAGCTTTCTCATAGTTTACTCTCAATCAGCTGCTTTCTCCTCTATCATAGACTAAATCTGCCTCCTGCAGATATGCATGCTCTGGCTACTCCATGCTGCCTCTTTCACTCGTAGAGAGCATTTGGGGTCCTCCTGACTCCTGGCACAGACCTCCTGTCTGTTTGGTGGAGCTCTGAAACACTGTCAGTTCCTAGAATTTAACAGGTGTGAACACTTTCACACTCCTGCCTGCTGGTTCCTGGTAAAATCTGGACATAGGATTAGAAAAGCACTTTGAAGTCTCTGAGCTCCAGCCCCTGATCCTGGAATTACAAAACCTGTAGAAAGAGGAGAATACATCTTTCTCCACTCAAAACTGACATTCTGGAGCCATTCAAAGTTTAATCTCGATAACCATGTGTCCTTTCTCCTATTTTTCTACCAGGCAGGGCTTTGCACTGCCACAATATGTATACAAATATGTATTTTCTTTTGGAATAATAAGTATATTGAACATCCCCTACAAACCTATAACAGTAATGAATTTTTGGAGTAGTGTCAACTGTACAGTCAAATGAAAAATTAACCACATTTATCACTTACCATAAAAAATATAATATCAGCATTAACAATTGTCAAATTCATCCACATCACAGCATGTGCTATAGAGATATGATGACAAGAAAAGAATAACATCATGCATGACAAATTGCCTAACAGATAATTAAAATGGTATGCATAGGTTGGTAAATCCAGCAGCAAGAGGATTCCAGGTGACCACCAAATGTCTAAGTGCAATCAATATTGGGTTGGGGAAATGGTTCCTTATAGCATCTGAAAGAATAGGGGATTTGCTGGATCTCAGTGAACTTCTGGTTGTTGTCTGGATTTGGGAGAAGTTATGTGTAATTCTCTTAATTAGACCCCACAGCTGCCATCCAGAGATCCTCCGCTGCAAATCTTGTTGCAGTTCCCGGGATAATTCTAGTTTCTGAGGGTCTCTCTCCAGTAGGCTAGGTCTTTGAACATTTGCACAGACTTGTAACGGGCCAACTACGGTAGTTAATCAAGCATGCAGCAGAATGGCACTCAAGAAACACAAGTCTTTCAGAACTGTGAGAAAAGTGCCATTTTAAAGCAGCCAAACTCTTGATTGCAGCCACTGAGGAAATAGAATTTACAGTTTTACAACTCATACAAATAGTAGGATATAGAATGTGTTATTCCTGCCCTGTGGCTTTCGACCTCTGCAACAAGATCCACTCAAATAAATGCAATGCAAACACGAATACATAAATACATCTGTACATTGCTTATGGGTTATGAGACTCTGAATTTTTCCTGTGCTAACTCAAATTCTTTGAAGCTTTGCTATATACAGAACTGATGTCCAGGTGATAGCAAAAGCCTGAAATTGCTTCACCGATTCAATCACACCTTCACTCTACTTCCATAGGGCATCACAACTGAATCAGTGTTCAAGAGGCACCACACACCTGTCATTTAATCAAACCCATTCCGCAGATTCACCTACACATACTATTTGACCTTCTCAGCTTCTACAACCAAATATGTTTTTAAAGAAATTTGATCAATCACGATTTAAAAAGTATGACACTGCATTTATGATGGAGATGTGTTTTTTTTTGTACTGTCCAGTCACAGGCAGGTGCAGGTACAGGATATGCTAGACTCAAATGGGTTGAAGGATCCTGGCCATCAAATGGAGGATATCTAGTGGGCGAAAAAAATACTGCAGGGGTAACCTCTTGATCGAATATGAATTTTGCAGAAAAATTAATTTATTTGATCTTTTAATGGACTATTTTATTGTGTTGTTTTTGGCTGTAATCCTGCCTTATATAAAAATAATAATCTATACAACTGGACTAAAATATTAATGCACCAACATCCCTATTAATATTCAAAGGAATCTTTTGATAGGATAAGGCGCCAATATTTATACACTATATTAACAAAAGTATTTGAGCATCTGTCTTTAAATGCACATGAACTTAGAGGCATCCCAGTCTTAGTCTGTAGGGTTCAATATTGAGTTGGCCCACCCTTTGCAGCTATAACAGCTTCAAGTCTTCTGGGAAGGCTATCTACAAGGTTTAGGAGTGTGTCTATGGGAGTGTTTGACCATTCTTCCAGAAGCGCATTTGTAAGGTCAGGCACTGATGTTGGATGAGAAGGCCTGGCTTGCAGTCTCGGCTCTAATGCCGCGTACACACGGGCGGATTGTATGGCGTACTTAGTCCGTCGAAACACATTTCAGCGGACAATCCGCTCATGTGTGGGCTTCAGCAGACTTTTTCAGCGTGCAGTCCGGAGTACTAAGTATTTTGTTTTTTTTTTAAATTCTGTCCGTCGTACTTTGGTTTCAGCGGACAATACGGTCGTCAGTATGCTAGTCGGACGGACTAAGAATGACGCATGCCCAGAAAGGATTTACAGGGCGGAAGCGCTCGGCCTTGTAAAACTAGTGTTCGTATTGAAGCTAGCATATTCGTCATGCTGCTAATTTTGTGTTTTTTTAATATAGCCCATTCTTTTCTTCTTCATAATGCAAGAAAAGTGAAGTAGCTTTGCTGCTTATATTCACACAAAGTTATCCCAAATGTTTTTATTCATCCTCATCCTATGATTAATATTCCAATTTGAGAATATATATATATATATATATATATATATATATATATATAATTTTATAATTTATCTATTACTATATATTTTTGGAACTACTATTGTTAGTTTAAAATTATTTATTTATTTTGCTTTTTTTTTTTTGTGGGGGGGTTAAACTAGATGGACTTGCGTTTTTTTTGTCCAAGCAGACTATGTAAGTAGAGATAGATAGATAGATAGATAGAGATACCCAAAGCAGCATTTTAGCTTACACATGATTGAATGTTCAAAATCAGCAGAGCTTCCCCTCATTTAAAATGTTAGCCTCAAATTTACAGCGACTGCACTTCCAAGTGCACTTGCAGTGCTTTAAAAATTGCACTTGTAGTTAGCATATTTATATTAACATGAACGTGTGTTTTGTAAATAACCCCCAGAGTCTTTTGACATGTACCTGCCTACTCACAAATAAACTCTGTTTTTTTAATCCAAAATAAAAAAAATTACAATATTTTTGGAAATAATAAATCTTTATTTTTAGTCTGTACAAAACAAAATCAAGAGGGAGGCAACACTGGAGACAATTTTGAAGTTTGTGAAGCCTTTTGTCCCCCAGGCTAACATCAAGTCAGTGGCCACCAAAATTCAGATCCTGTGTAAACATGAAAATAGGGAGCACAACATAGTCCTAGAATCCCACAGACCAGGAACAGCAGCAGATGACATCTATGTCCCCAGACTGTGGTACTACAACAGCCTGCGTCTTCTGTCAGAGCAGACTGAAGCCAGGCAGTCACTTCCGACTCTTCCGTCTAGCCTTCCCTCCACGCTTCGCTGGAGGCTGTGCCTCTGGTGGTAGACTTGTGGTAGGAGGAGGAGGAGGAGGAGGAGCAGTAGGGTCTGTGTTGTAGAGTCTGGTGGTTGGTGTTAGCTCACCCTTCAGACCCTGCTGAATACTGTCGAAGAAAATAGCCTCGCACAAGTTGCGCTGTCATTTCTCCATTTCAAGCAACTTGCTGGCCAAATAAGTAGCGTAGGCCTCTTCAGGATTGGGGGGTTTACTCAGCAATTGGCTGGCTTGACGTATAAGCGCCAATGACTCCTCCTCTGTCTGTGTCATCCTCCTGGGCCTTTTGCTGGCTAGGTGGAGGGGAGGGACCCGACTTTCTGTCCGACTCCTGCTGGGCCCAGCTATCTCCTGCGTGTGGCTGGTCCCGGCCTCCTCCTCCATACCACTGGTCCCGGCCTCCTCCTGGGTGAGCTCATCCTGTGTAAAAAATAAAGAAATAAAAAAATAAAATATGTCTATATTTTGAAATCATCAATCACTGACAATTTTACAGTTCTCACTTGCAAATACATTTGTCTTGAAATACAAAAGGCTATCATTTTGACACCATCATTTTTCCATCAGTTCACCAAGATTTGAGCCACATTTGTGGAAACTACTGTATCCTTATATCTAATTTAATTTGTGATGAAATACTAGATTTGGAAGCAATTCAAACATTGAACTTTACATCATTAATATTTGAGCAATCCTAACTTTAGAAACTAAAATATACCTGGCTCCAGCTGGGCGCATCAACTTCGTCCAGCAAGGAAGGGTCTGGATCTTCCTGGGATGGCTCACCTGAGGTGGAGGGAAGGGTGGAGGGAAGGGTAGACGGAAGAGTGGAAAGTGACTGCCTGGCTTCTGACGGGTCATCCAGAAAACGCAGCCTGTTGCAATACCACAGCCTAGGTACATATATCTCATCTGCTGCTGCTCCTGATGTTTGGGACTCTAGGATCTTGTTGCGCTCCCGCCTATACATGTTAAGCAGGCCCTGAATTTTGGAGCTCACAAACGTAATGTCTGCCTGGGGGAGTCGGGTTTTCACAAACTTCAAAATTGTCCCCAGTGTTTTCCTCCGGCCAGGACGGCTTGAATATAGTGGGTGCTTGGTATCCCACAGGTTCCTGTGCATCTCAAACATCTCAATGAATGTTGACAGGAATGCCTCCTCCTTAAAGGGGTCTGGAGTGTACTTTTGCATTTTGAGTTCTAAAAAAAAAAAAAAAAAAAAACATAAATACTAATGTCAGACCAAACGCACACTATTTATATTGTGACAATGTAGGCGAGACACACACTATACCCACACTACACCCACCCAAACCCACCCACACTACCCCCACACACACACTACCTCCCCATACACCCACCCCCACCCCCACACACACACTACCACACACACTACCCCCCCACACACACACACTACCACACACACTACCCCCCCACACACCCACCCCCACACACACTACCCCCCCACACACACACCCACACACACCCACACAAAACACCAACCCCACTCAATCACCATCCACAAGGTAAAATCCCACTATATACATTCCTAACGCAGGCCTAAAACCCTAAAAATAAAAAGATAACCATCTTACCGTTGCGTGTATCAATCGCTGCTTCCGTTCGGACAAACGTACGGCCTCGCGGTAACGCTTTATATACAGCGCATGCGTCAAGCTCCGCCTGCGTCGCCCACGTTGCCCGCCCCTGACGTTCCTTGTGACCGTATTTCCCCGCCCCTTTTACCCTCGTTCCGCTGTGGGAGATTGAATAGATAAAGATGGCGGACGGATTTTCAGTTAGCAGCGCGGAGGAAAGCCCTGAACCCCATGCTTCCAGAGCAAGGAAGAGGTTTAAGGCCACAAACATGGCCTTTGAAGAGATGGTGGAGATGGTGGATATACTTCGAAGGGAGGATTACGATGGGGAAAATGGCCCGTATCCCAAACCCAATATCCGAAAAGATCGCATCATGACGACAGTTGTGAGCACTTTGGAGAGCAAATTTGGGGTCCAAAGAGCCAAAGATCAGCTCCGGAAACGATGGTCCGACATCAAATGCAGGGAGCCGGATCAATACAGGAGAATCAAAAAGGCACTGAAAAAAAGTGAGTACTCTGCGCTTATCGTGACGGTCGTACATAATCGTTCGTATAGGTGTATACGATATATTTGTAAATCTGGCGAATTTGATCGTTTGTGTGGTTAATCGTTCATGTAATGAGCGAATATGCTCGTTCGTATATGTGGACGTAAATAGCGTGAATTTGTATATGGTGTAAATTTATCTGGTGTTGGACTAGATTTTAATTAGTTATTATTTTTTTTGTATTGTTCATGATAAACTGAATTGTCACACTCAGTTTAGGATATCTTTGTGTACATGTCTTTATAGCTGCAGCTGTTTCAGAAATGTATTCAGTGTAATGTAGTCTAAATAAAAAAAAGAGATAGATAGATAGATAGATAGATAGATAGATAGATAGATAGATAGATAGATAGATAGATAGATAGATAGATAGATAGATAGATAGATAAAATGCTGGTTCAACATCTGGACTGGGAATCATTTAGTGTAGTTTGGGACATCATAGAACATTTTTTGACATAATCACACACAGGTACTCCAGGGGATGATTCGAGTGTGTCCGTCTGTGAAACTTGGACAAAAGATATAAAGTATCGCAGTTTGGTTAAAGGCTAGGTTCACATTGCTGCAATGTACGAGATCGAATGTGATTTGCACCGCACTGCAGTGCAAATCACATGTGATCTCTGTGTGATGCGATTTCAGCCATACATATAGTATGGCTGAATTCGCATCGCATCCGGCCCAAACTTGTACATGGCCCTTTTTTTAGTCCACAGCAGAATCGGATCACATGGGTGTTCACACCATGTGGTCCTATTCCTGTCCGAGTTTAAAGATTGCACTGTGATATGAGAACTAATTTGGAGGTGTCAATAAATCTTTACACTGATACTCCCAGCAGGTCACATAGGGCAGTGTGAACTGCCTCCGGGAGGCATGCGATGCGTGAAACCACAGTCGATTTGCAGCGTTCGCACATCGCAGCAGTCTGAACACAGCCTAACTAAAAAAATGTCATTTAAATGATGTATTAAACTAGGATCTTGTAACAACCAGCTAATAATTGTACACCACTTCAAACCAATGTTTCATATTCCAATTTCTGAACTCAAATATCACTGTGCTTAAAAGTATACCTTTTTTTTGTTTTTTCATTCTCATAGGGGAACAAAGACTCAGACAAGAGTCGGAGCAGCCCAGGACCCCCCGACCTCACCAGCCTGATTGGGCAGTTAGCCCCAGCCCAGTGCCAGAGCTGGAGCAGCCCAGTCCATTGCCAGAGCTGGTGCAGCCCAGCCCATTGCCAGAGCTGGAGCAGCCCAGCCCAGGGCTAGATGTGGAGGAGGAAGAGGTGGTGGAGATACGCACCCCACAAAGTGAGTGTCTGACAACCCAGCTTAAGGTAAACAATTAATGGCTGTATATTTTAACAAAATTTTTTATCTACACGTTTTTAGGTGATGATCTGGTTGTGGAAGGACAAGCCGCGGAGCCATTTTCCTCAGACAGTGCCCAGAGACTGATTGGTCAGATCATGGCCTGGAATGGCCAGATTGATCACATGCGGAACCAGATGCGGAACCATATGCAAAACATGCAACGACAACTGGACACTATGGAGCAGGAAATGAAGAACATGATCGATGTTTTAGGGAGAATCTAAGCCCCTTTTCCCTAAAACTAAAGATCATGTTCTTCATTCCTTGTAAAAAAGTTTTTAATGTTTTTATAACATTGTTTTTATGTGTTTTTAGAGGCCAAATTTTATTTTATTTTTATATATATATATATATATATGTATATGTATATGTATATATATATATATATATATATATATATATATATATATATATATATATATATATATATATATATTGATATATATATATATATATATATATATATATATATATATATATATATATATATATATATATATATATATATTGATATTGATATATATATATATGTGTGTGTTTACCAAAAAAATTGTTTACCAAAACAAAAAACAAACAAAATAAAAATACCAAAAAAAGAGGCACTTGTTGGAATGTGCACTATTAAACATTTAAAAAAAAGATGTGTGTGTGTGTGTCTCCTTCTTTCAATACTCAATACCAGTTTGGGAAGTCATTTTGTGTTTTCTGTCACAAAGGGCCTTATTTACTATTGGCAAAAACCACTTTGCAATACAAATGCACTAGGACAGGAATATGCAATTAGTGGAAATCCAGCTGTTGCAGAACTACAAGTCCCATGAAGCATAGCAAGACTGACAGCCACAAGCATGAGACCCAGAGGCATGATTGACTTGTAGTTTTGCACCAGCTGGAGGTCGGCCAATTGCATATCCCTGAATTAGGAGAATGTAGGAGACAACCACCTTGAAAAGCAAACAAGAACCAAACTTAAAAATTTGATCAGACAATACATATTTAAACAAAAGGAAATCTTTATTGCTCAGCTGGCATTGGAATAGCCCCCCTACCGTTAAAATAGGTGACATACTGGACACGCACCTCACGTGCTGTTTGGGGGGCTAAGCCAGGATGGGCATGATCCAGCCCTGTGAGTTCTGGCATTAGTCCGGCCTCAGGCCCAATTGGCTGCAGGTAATGGGTTCCAGAATGTTTTCTTAAAAAGTTGTGTAAAATGCAGCAGCAGAGAATGGCATAGTTCAGTTTGTACTCTGCCAAGTTTATTGCTGTCAAAAACAGACGGAACCGGCTGGCCATAATACCAAAGGCATTCTCCACAACCCTTCTTGCTCTGGCCAGCCGGTAATTAAAAACCCTCCTCTCCGGGGTGAGGGTCCTTTGGGGGAAGGGCTTCATCAAATGGTCACTCAGACCGAACGCTTCATCAGCGATAAAAACAAAAGGTAGACCCTCCACATTATCAACATCTGGTGGCAAGTCCAGGCCACCAGTGATGAGACGGTGGCAGAACTCGGTCTGCCTAAACACTCCTCCGTCTGACATCCGGCCGTTCTTCCCCACATCCACATAGAGAAAGTCATATTGTGCTGACACCACCGCCATTAACACCACACTATGGAACCCCTTATAATTCCAGTAGTAGGACCCCGAATGGGGTGGGGGCACAATCCGCACATGTTTCCCGTCGATCGCCCCTCCACAGTTGGGAAAGTCCCAACGGGCAGCGAACTGAGAAGCCACAGTCTGCCATTCCTGTGGCGTGGAAGGAAACTGGGGAGTCAAACACAGGAAAAAAAAAATTAGTCATTAAATCAAAACAATTCATAACAAATAAAACTCAAAAACATTTTGGAACAGCAGTTAAACATAAATATTGAAAATGTTTTTCTGCAAAAAAAACAAATAGACAGCCCAATTCACAGATTACTCAGCCCTCTGATGGACCAGGGGACATAAGTTAGGTGGGTGAGTGGGGTGGGGGCCTAATTAATGAGTATACAATCCCTGCAACCAATTTGAGTGGGGTGGGGGCCTAATTAATGAGTATACAATCCCTATATATATATATATATATATATATATATATATATATATATATATATATATATACAAAGAGTATACAAAGGGTGGGGGGCAGTAAAACAGTACAATGGAGCTGACAATATGAATTAGAGAAAAACAGTCTCGGCTGTGGGTGTATAGGGGCCCAGGATTGCATGCTGGGGACGTTAGTGAAAGCAAATATGCACGTGGGACACAAAAAGGTAAAAGCTATAAAAAAAATGACACAAAAAAAAATACATCAAAAAAACAATTGCATGCATTCATATAAAGGGGACATTCACAGCATATTCCTGTCATGGATATTAAAGGTCATGATGAAATTAATACAAACATACAATGCATATAATGCAATATTAAAAGAACAAACTTACCTTCATATATTCCTTCTGCAGGACCCGAATAATGGCAGAACAGGTCTCTGGAATAATGATCCCCAGAGCCTGGGGGGAGATGCCTGTAGAGAACTTGAGCTCCTGAAGGCTTCTCCCTGTCGCCAAGTAGCGCAACGTGGCGACGAGCCTCTGCTCCGGAGTGATGCCTTGCCGCATGCAGGTATCCTGCCTGCTGATATAAGGGGTCAGCAAAGCCAGCAGACGGTGAAAAACGGGGTCCGTCATCCTGAGATAATTCCTGAAATCATCAGGATTATTCTCACGGATCTCACGGAGTAAAGGCATATGCGAGAATTGGTCGCGCTGGCGCAACCAATTCTTTGTCCATGAACTCCTCCTCGCCCTGTTCACAGACTGGGCTCGGGTCAAAGTATTAACCCCAACACCAAGCCCCCATATAGCACGAACTCGCGAACGAGTACGTCCACTCTCCATGGCTTTGAAACGGTCGGCTGGACAAACAAGCTTAACTGAACGCACTGAAGAACAGCCAGACCTATGAAGAACGACCTGAAACCCAGAAACGAGAGGACTAGAAGCGCCTAACAACAGGTACCAACTGATCCACGCGTACCGAAAGACAGATGCAAACCTCACAGGCAGACTGCGCCGCAGAAAATGGACAAATTAAGCTGAAGTCTGAAAAGCGCGAATCGTCTCTAACCAAACTTCTACTAACGCAAAGTCAGCAGAAGGAGCCCAAAGGGTGCTTTGCTGTGTCTTGGACTTCCTATTTCTAGTCCCGTCGTACGTGCTGTACGTCATCGCGCAAGCTTTCGTCGGACTGTTTGGGTATCCGTGTGTGGTCAAGTCCGTTCAGTGGAAAGTACGACGGACTGTCCGTCGGATTGTATGACGGACTAAGTACGCCATACAATCCGCTCGTGTGTACGCGGCATAACTCTCCCCAAAGGAGGTCTATCGGGTGAAGTTCAGGACTCTGTGCAGGCCAGTCAAGTTCCTCCACCTCTAACTCACTCATTCATGTCTTTATAATCTATAATCTTCCAATCTTGCTTTGTGCACTGGTCCAAATCATTTGATGGAGGGGGGATTATGGTAAGGGGTTGTTTTTCAGGGGTTGGGCTTGGCCCCTTAGTTCCAGTGATGGAAACTCTTAAGGCTTCAGCATACCAAGACATATTTGACAATTTCCAGCTCCCAACTTTGTGACAACAATTTTGGGATGGCCCCTTCCTGTTCCAACATGACTGCACACCAGTGCACAAAGCAAGGTCTATAAAGACATTGATAAGCGAGTTTGGGGTGGAGGAACTTGACTGGCCTACACAGAGTCCTGAAATCAACTCGATAGAACACCTTTGGGATGAATTAGAGGGGAGAATGTGAGCCAGACCTTCTCGCTCACATCAGTGCCTGACCTCACAAATGCACTTCTGGAAGAATGGTCAAACATTCCCATAGACACACTCCTAAACCTTGTGGACAGCCTTCCCAGAAGAGTTTAAGCTGTTATAGCTGCAAAGGGTGGGCCAACTCAATATTGAATTCTACGGACTAAGAATGGGATGCCATTAAAGTTCATGTGCATGTAAAGGCAGGCACCCCAATACTTTTAATATGTATCTCTGACGCAAAAAAAATATGTTTTTTTTTTACTCTGATGTAAAAACAATCAAAAGTTTAATCAAATCTCTCAAAGATTTCTTGAAATATACAAACATTTTTGAGGAGCCTCCCTAAGGCTTCATATGATATATCGATTAAGTGGTTTTAGTGTTGCGCAAATGGGGGAATACAAGAAAGGAGGGGGGAGGGGGGGGGGGGAAAGGGGGGAGAAAGAGAGGGAAGGAGAAAAGAAAAAGGGGAAGGGGAAGAAAGGGCAGGGAGGGGGAAGGGGAACAGATGAGTATGCAGGTAAAGGATAAAAGGGTAAAGGTCAAAAAGTGCTAGTGTAAAATTATATGTGTCTGGGTGTGCACAAATCCTTGTATGGTACGTGCTAGACAAAAATAAATGTTAGAGAGTGGCAATCAAATATAGATTCTGATAGAGTGCCATACAAATAAAAACTCACAGTAATGGATGAATGCCTGAAACAATAGACATATAAATCGTGGGTGCTATGCAAAACTGCAATAAAATATGCTGACAATAAAGGAGTATATAACTTAAGGTGATAGTCCAAAATATATGACTAAAAGTGTACAGTGAGAATAATCACATAAGCACAATCCCATGTGACATGCCAAGTGGAAAAAACACAGATATCAATCAATCCAATATAACAAAATGCATGTTCCATGCGGTGTTTATAAAGTGCCAAGTGAAAAAAATGCAGATAACAATCAATCCAATATAACAAAATGCATGTTCCATGCGGTGTTTATAAAGTGCAAATAGTGCTAGCAGCCAAAAAAACGTTACAACACAGGTGAAATGATAAACACATAAAAATAAGGTGCTGGTAATCAGTCTGGGATATTCAGTCCTGTGGACGTGCTGTGTTCTAAGGGGAAGCACTAGCTTTGAACTTCAGTGATCCATGCAGGCATACATGTGCAGTGACTTAATCCTCCTATTTATCCAATACGTGGATAGATGTGCCCTTACCTCACGGCTGTGAGGTTACAGCCTTAATAGTATAGGTGGGTAACTGGCTCCTGTTCCTGGGATAGGTATGCCTCACGGCTGTGAGGTTACAGCCTTAATAGTATAGATGGGTAACTGGCTCCTGTTCCTGGGATAGGTATGCCTCACAAGATAAAGAGATAATGTCCCATAGTGTAGTAGTTTCAACCAATTGAATTTTATTTAAGTATAGTGACAGGGTACTCACATTCTGAGTGAATAAAAACTGCAGTAATAGAGCAACAAGCAGAGTAACGAACGGTGCGTTCCAATGTCCTTTCTAGTGTCTCTCTCACTTCCTTCATATGATATAATATAACATTTCCCCAATAACCAAATGTATCAAACACATATAGCTATTCCTTCACAAGCTGCCCAGATTACCCTAACCGTTCAGCAACTTTTTATCATTTTTAACATTTTAAATAGTCGTAATGTTTTGTATGCTGGTCAAACGGTGGGGTCCTAATGGACACATTGCATTCCATGGGATATTAAACCCACTTCATCAGGATCTGAGAAGGATAGTGTAGTGTTAAACTGGGGCTGAAAAAACAACCAAGTTAAAGCGGGAGTAAACCCACTGACTTTTTTTTTCTGACCTGCAAGGGAAAAGTCATAATTAGCTAGTATGCACCGCACACTAGCTCATTATGAAATACTTACCTTAGAACGAGGCCCCAACATCTCGCCTGAACCACACTGAGGGAGCTGACATGTTCCCTCAGCGTGTCTTCCGGGTATCGCGGCTCCGGCGCTGTGAGTGGCTGGAGCCGCGATATCATCACTCCCGCGCGTGTGTGCGGGAGATCTCTTTCCGGCAGGGTCCAGCGTCTGCCAGACTTTCAGCCGAAAAGCCCCTGTGCGCATGCGCCACTGCAGTCAGTGGCGCATTGCTAAGGGAATATTTCCTAAACCATATAGGTTTAGGAATAGGTTTAGGAGATATTTTTTTTATCTACAGGTAAGCCTTATTATAGGCTTACCTGCAGGTTAAACTTCTGAAAAAGACTTTACTACTACTTTAACTGGACTTCCTCCTCAACAAGTCTCCTCCTGGGAGCTAAATCCCACTAGTAAGGGAAAGGGGGAAAGAGTTTTCAGGCATCAGTTCAATGTGGTATAGGAGGCAAAATTAAACAATGTTGTGATCTCCCTCGAGAAGGACTTAATGCATGCTCCTGGTAGATTCACACAGTCATTTTGATGTGGGGTTTTAATAAAATGCATGGTCCTATATTCACAAAGGAATCACCAAGGCCCTGAGCCTCCTGCCTTCAGTGTAGCATAAAAAGGGGGAAAAAAAGAAGCCCCTGTCACCTTCTACCCACTGGGTATTAAAAAGCTGTTTATTTGATCCTTTATGGGTTATTTCTTTTTATCTTGTTTTTTGGGTGGAGTGCTGCTATAAATATGAAAAGCTTACAAGATGATTATAAAGTTAAATGTAAATACCCAATATGTTTTTTATGCAGCCCTGCACAGACACTGTGATCAGCAACATAGCATCACCAGGTTGGGGGTTAAAAATCTCTGCGAGCGGGGAGAATGGTATGTGTTGCCCATGTTGGCATGGATTTTCTCTGAATATTCCAGCTTCCTCTCACTTTCCAAAAGTATGCTGGCAAGTTAGTTGGCTGTTGTTTAAGCTGGCACTTTATGTGTGTGTGTGTGCTGGCATGACAGTACTAGAAACAATACACTGTAAGCACGATTGTGACCAGAACAGAAGAGCATAGTAAAAATAAACTGTTTAGCTGACAGTTATCCAGCACTATATAAAATACTGGTAATAAACAATTTTTTTTGTTTTTTTTTAGTATCCAATGATCTATATTAAACAAGGAAAATATAGAAGAAACACCATCAGCGTGAAAACCTAGAAGACATGGTTATGTTTTCCCAATTGCAATAATATTTCCCAATGTTCCATCAGGATGTAGAAATATAGCACCCTAACATAATCAGAGCCAGATTTAATCAAGCGAGTGTTTTCATAGCACCTGCATTTACGCAGGAACACTAAATTGAAAAAGAAAAGCGGGTCGGCTTTCTGAGAGCGCTGCCTCTCCACATAAAATAAAAATAAAGTCAATTCACGGCAGCACTTACCTATCGCACAAGAAAACGCACAACCTCTCAAAGTAAAATGACATTTAGGGAAATGCTGTGACAGTGGTACTGTATACAGAAAGCAATTTAAGTCAGGAAAGTGCTGTCTGTAGCTATTTAAGAGAAAATAGCATGTTAGGCTATAAATCAGATATATATTTTGTATTTTGGGATTGAGATTAATGGCTCACCTACTCTTATTTTTTTCCCTCCATATTTCAATTCATTTCATTTTGCAGATAGGGCTGGCTTGACTATCGAAGCGGTAAACAGGCACTTTAGCTCAGCAGCGACACAAACACAGCGGCAGCAGCATATAGGCTATGACTGCGCTGTCTACTGGCGATCAGAGAATAGGGCTGTCAAGAAAGAACTGTGTCAATGGGACTCTAAGGGGCTGCCAAATGCTTTATTGAGGAAAAAATTGATAGCAATAAATGGTAACAGAGGGTCTTGTGTGGCTCTATTTCATGCATTTGATGACAGCCTGTCATAAAGAGTATCAGGGAAACACATAGTTTCATGTATGTGATTACTCTGTTGTTTGCTGAAGTCCTTGGCACAGCTGTTTACTAGTTTAATGGCATTTAAAAATTATGTTTATACAGAACAAGGATGTGAACCATGCAGAAATGAATCATGGATATCCATGTTTATTTAGAAACAGGACAATTAGTACATCAATAGCTCATTTAGCCAATCCTTTGTACTAAGCCATAGCAGACTGAAAAGATGATGCATGCCACTCATTTTTAGTAGGCAATATTATAGTGGAATAGGCTATACAAAACCTTATAGCTGAGAGTTAATCGCGTTTTCTGCTTTAATCATAGATTTATCCAATTCCCGCCTGAACCTTTGGAGAAAGATGCCATATACTGTAAAAATTAGGTTCTATCGCCTATCGGTCCTTCTGCCATCCATTTACGTTTCTTCTACAAGTGACAGGTAGGTAGATTGAGTGATAAATTATGGGTCATTATTTTCAGAGACCTACCACCCACTGCTTCCTAAGAACTTTTACATTATCTATAGAGGACAGTCATTACAGGTTTTCATTGCAGTACTGTACTGTATTTACCTGACAAATTATACTCCCAAAATTGACAAAAATTATTTATGGGTTTTGGATAGACTGATATTTCCTATAACTTTCTGTTCCCATCACTGCAAACGTAAGGGAAAATCCCTGCAACAGTAAAATGAACAGCAATTAAATTCCCATCAATTCCTGTCCTGATGAAACCTTGAAATATAGGGAGTTTTCAATTTAGGAAAGAAAATACACCTACTGAGAACGCAGTAAGCAAAAACAATTCATTGTCCACTCTAAAAAAAAAAAAAAAAAAAGGATGGAGGTGGGCTTTTATGGGTACATACAGTATAAAAACCTAGGATAGATTTATAGAAGCTTTCCTAGTTCTCAAAATAAGCAATCCCAGCACAAATAATGAAAAACATTTATAATATGGTGTCTGGAAGCCAGAAACATCCTCTAGACAACATTGTCAAGTTTACCTGGCCTGATTGTGACATTACTGCCTTATATACAGCAAGACTTATTTGTGTGTGTGTGTGTATGTGTCAGAGTCTAGGATGAGGCCGAAATGCTGAGAGGGCTCCCCTTGCGGCCGAGCGCAGCACAACCCTGAAGTTGGCACAGGGATGTAGTGCCCACAGTGGCACGGGTTGCCGGGTAGCAATAGTAGAGACCAGGTAGCAGATGGACAAGCCTGGATGGGCAACCGTGCTTAGGAGATCCGAGAATAGGCAGCGGAAGTCCAGAGAGTGGTCAAGACAGGCCGAGGTCGGGTTCAGGAAGCAGATCTGGAACGTCAGGTACAAGCCAAGAGTCGGAGCCAGGAAGACAACAGGAACGGGTCAGACAAGCCGGGTCGGTGCACAGAAGATCAGGTAACAGGAAGCACAGGTACAGGTTCTCAGGAGAGCTGACGATAATCCAGCAATGCAGGAGTGTCAGGCGAACGTTTAAATAGGGGAACTGGCCGGGTCACGCCGCGGGCGCGTCGGAGCGATCGTACGCCTACGTCTGGTACGTTGCGTATTCGTGGCATCACCGCGTAAGCCCGCCCGGTTAGACGTCGCGTCGGTCGTACGTCTAAAAACTACTTTGCGCTTGTGTAGGCGCCGACGCGCGTTAACACGAACGTGTCTCACAAAACTGCGGCTATTTCCCTGACAGTGCCCCCCCCCAAGGGGCAGCCTCCGGATGCCCAACCGAGCCCACTTTTCAGGGTGTCGGGTGCGGAACCTTCGTAAAAGTTCAGGAGCATGTACGTGATCGGCAGGCTCCCACGAGTTCTCTTCAGCAGGATACCCTTTCCATTTAATTAAAAACTGAATGGTCCTACCTCTTCGACGACAGTCGAGGATGGACTCAACTTCGTATTCGGTTTCTTCACCAACCTGAACCGGAGGCGGAGGCATTTCTTCTCTTCCTGAAAATGGACTAAAGGTAACAGGTTTAAGGAGGGAGACATGAAATATAGGATGGATCTTAAACGAGTCAGGTAAAACAAGTTCAAAGGCTACGGGATTAATCTCTCGTTTGATTTCAAAAGGACCCAGAAATTTAGGTCCCAGTTTCCGGGAAGGACAAGGCAGTCTGAGATTTGCTGCTGAAAGCCACACCTTATCCCCTGTCTTAAAGATGGGGTTGGCTCGCTTCCTTCTGTCATACTGCTTCTTATATTCCTCCTGGGCCCTTCTCATGGTGTTTTGGAGTATTAGATAGTTCGAGTGAATAAATTTTACTCGGTCTTGAACTGCCGGGACGGATGATTCAGGGATGGTGTTAGGCAGGAATGAAGGGTGGAATCCGTAGTTTGCCCAGAAGGGTGACTGGTTGGTGGAGGCGTGCACGGAGTTATTATAGGCGAATTCCGCACAAGGTAGCAAGGAGGCCCAATCGTCCTGGGAGAAGGAGCAGAAGCATCGCAGGTACTGCTCTAGTGTTTGATTAGTTCTTTCGGTTTGTCCGTTACTCTGTGGGTGGTAGGCAGATGATAGACAAATCTTAATTGAAAGCAATTTGCACAGTTCCTTCCAAAATTTAGAGGTGAATTGAACCCCTCTGTCAGATACTATACTATCAGGTACCCCGTGTAACCGGACAACCTCTTTAACAAAAGTTTTTGCTGTATCCAGGGCAGAGGGAGTCCCTTTAAGCGGCAAGAAATGTGCCATCTTGGACAGGCGATCTACGACCACCAAGATGGCCGTAAATCCTTCAGAGGGCGGTAGTTCCACAATAAAATCCATGGAAATTTCTTTCCATGGTTTCTCCGGGACTGGCAGCGGTCTTAATAGACCCCAGGATCTGGTGTTAGGTCCTTTGTTGCGCTGGCAGATGGTGCAGGAATCTACGTATGCCTTACAGTCCGCCTTTAAGGTAGGCCACCATAGGGACCGCCGTACAAGGTCTGTCGTCTTCCGCACTCCAAAATGGCCTGCAAGTGGGTGATCGTGGAGGGTCTTCAGTACTAGTAGCCTGACCTGCTGGGGAACAAAAACCTTGTCCTGGTGCCATAGAAGCCCTCCTTGACTCCTCAGGGTGGAAGCTTCGGTCTCCGTGCACTGTCTAGTAGCCAGTTCAATAGAAGATTTCAGGTCTGGTTGTATTAACAGGAAATTCTGGGAGGATAAAATTGTACTAGGTGGGGCCCCCTCAGGAGTGTCGGGGAACATTCTAGATAAGGCATCCGCTTTGCTGTTTTTAGATCCTGGGCGGTAGGTAATATGGAAATGAAATCTTGAAAAGAACAAGGCCCACCGGGCCTGTCGGGGTCTTAGGCGTCTGGCCGTACGGAGATACTCCAGGTTCTTATGATCTGTGAAAATTAAAATGGGGTGAGCGGCGCCCTCTAGGAGGTACCTCCATTCTTCAAGGGCGGTCTTGATCGCTAGAAGTTCCCGGTCCCCTACATCATAGTTCTTCTCTGGGGGACTCATCTTCCGAGAGAAGAAGGCTACAGGGTGCAGTAAGGCTTTGGGACCTTGGCGTTGGGATAAGATCGCCCCGGTGGCCACCTCCGAGGCATCAACTTCTAGTACGAAGGGTAAGGCGGGATCTGGGTGTCGCAGGATGGGCGCGGAGGTAAATAGGGTCTTGAGCTGATCGAAAGCGGACTGAGCTTCTGGGGACCAGTGAAACTTGGTGTGCTGGCGAGTAGTCACAGTGATGGGAGCTACAATGGTGGAGAAGCCCCGTATGAACCTTCGATAAAAGTTTGCGAAGCCAATAAACCTCTGTACACCCTTCTTGTCAGCAGGAGAGGGCCAGTCCAGAATGGATTTCACCTTCTGCGGGTCCATGGCGATTCCCCCTGTGGAAATAATAAGTCCCAAGAAATGGATAGATTCCTTTTCAAAGTCACACTTTTCGGCTTTGGCATATAACCCATGAGTTCTAAGAATATGTAGTACTTTCTTGACATGTACTCTATGCAGCTCTAGTGAGGGTGAGAAAATCAGGATGTCGTCAAGGTAGGCGACAACAAAGTGGTCAAGGTACTCCCGAAAAATATCATTGATAAAATGTTGAAAGGTTGCCGGGGCGTTACATAACCCAAAGGGCATGACCAGATATTCGAAGTGACCGAATCTTGTTCTGAACGCAGTCTTCCATTCGTCCCCTTCCCGGATACGGACAAGATTATAAGCCCCACGTAGGTCAAGTTTTGTAAAGACACGAGAGGTACGGAATCTTTGAAGGAGTTCAGGGATAAGCGGAAGAGGATACCGGTTTTTGAGGGTAATATTATTTAAGTCCCGATAGTCCACACATGGTCTTAGGGTCTTATCCTTCTTCTCCACAAAGAAGATACCTGCTCCGGCAGGGGATGAAGAGGGACGAATGAATCCCTTGGCCAGGTTTTCGTCAATGTACAGTCGTAGAGCCTCCAGTTCCGTCTCCGAAAGGGGGAATATCCGACCAAAAGGAATGGGGGCCCCAGGTAGTAATTCAATGGGGCAGTCATAGGGGCGGTGCGGAGGTAGGGTATCGGCTCTCCTTTTATCAAAAACGTCTCTGAATTCCTGGTAGACTGTTGGTATGCGAGAAGCCGGACCGGGAGCGGGTTGCACGGTCAAACAGCCGGGCAATTCGTGAGGGGTGGAGTCCAGACAGTGCTGCTGGCAATAGGCCGATGTGAAGGAAACCGCCCTTGTGAGCCAATTGATCTGGGGGTTGTGAGCTTGTAGCCAAGGGATCCCTAGGATAACAGGGAACATCGGGGAGCTCAGAATGTCGAATTTAAGGAATTCTTGGTGACCCGAACCGGTGATTGTCAGGATGGGACTAGTTTCCTGGGTGACAAGACCTGAACTAGGTAAAGAGCCATCGGCCAAACGGACGGTCAGTCTCTGTTCCTTGCGATTCAGTGGGAGAGCCAGACTCCTGGCCAAGGTTAGGTCCAGGAAGCAACTACAGGCTCCGGAGTCAATGATTGCTTGTAGGGGGATCCTGCTGCCCGCCACCATCAACGTAACTGGAAGAGCGATGTGGGCAGAAACTGTCATTGCTACCTGAAGATGGGAAGGAGTGTTTGGAGCTGGCTTACTCGGCCTTGTAGGGCAGTTGCTAATGAAATGTCCTGATCCCCCACAGTAAAAACAGAGATGTGCCTGACGACGGAGGAGTCTCTTTTCAAAGGTTAAAGCGGGACGAGGAATGCCCCTCAGAACGGGGGATACTGCTGGGCAGGCTGGAGGTGGGGCCTGGATGGAGCACGCAGTCTGAGAGCGTTCTAGCTGACGTTCCCGTAAACGCCTGTCAAGCTGGATGGCGAGTTGGATGAGTTCTTCGAGCGTAGTGGGGATCTTTAGTCTGGCCAACTCATCCTTAAGAGCTTCGGACAACCCCATACGATATTGAAATTTGAGGGCCGCCTCATTCCAGCCAGAGTCAGAGCTCCAGGTACGGAACTCCACTGAATAGTCCTCTGCAGGTCGCCCATCCTGGCGAAGAGTATGCAAGGCTGCCTCGGCTGTGGCTGTCCGGAAAGGGTCATCGTACAAGCGGGCCATGGCTTCAAAGAACAGGTCCAGGGTATTCACACAAGGGCTGCATTGTTCCAGCAGGCCATGGGCCCACATCTGGGGATCGTCCCTCAGTAATGAGATGGTGAATCCCACCTTGGTTGTCTCTGAAGCAAAGGTCTGAGGTTGCAGGGAAAAGTAGAGGAAACATGAGTTTCTGAAAGATCTGAATTTTCTCCGGTCCCCGAAGAAGTGTTCTGGAACTGGGACTCGTGGTTCTAGGACCGCTGAAATTGTAGACACCGGAACTTGACCAGAGCAGGTGGGTGGTTCAGGCGGATGTTGCAGGCGCTCCTCCAGCCGGTGATGTTTCTCTCGGAGCTCCTGAATAGCTGGAGCAAGGGCCGTGAGTTCTCGTAGGACGGCCTCCAATGGGGAGTCACCTCTGTCGACCTCTGTCATGGCTGGATTATACTGTCAGAGTCTAGGATGAGGCCGAAATGCTGAGAGGGCTCCCCTTGCGGCCGAGCGCAGCACAACCCTGAAGTTGGCACAGGGATGTAGTGCCCACAGTGGCACGGGTTGCCGGGTAGCAATAGTAGAGACCAGGTAGCAGATGGACAAGCCTGGATGGGCAACCGTGCTTAGGAGATCCGAGAATAGGCAGCGGAAGTCCAGAGAGTGGTCAAGACAGGCCGAGGTCGGGTTCAGGAAGCAGATCTGGAACGTCAGGTACAAGCCAAGAGTCGGAGCCAGGAAGACAACAGGAACGGGTCAGACAAGCCGGGTCGGTGCACAGAAGATCAGGTAACAGGAAGCACAGGTACAGGTTCTCAGGAGAGCTGACGATAATCCAGCAATGCAGGAGTGTCAGGCGAACGTTTAAATAGGGGAACTGGCCGGGTCACGCCGCGGGCGCGTCGGAGCGATCGTACGCCTACGTCTGGTACGTTGCGTATTCGTGGCATCACCGCGTAAGCCCGCCCGGTTAGACGTCGCGTCGGTCGTACGTCTAAAAACTACTTTGCGCTTGTGTAGGCGCCGACGCGCGTTAACACGAACGTGTCTCACAAAACTGCGGCTATTTCCCTGACAGTATGTATATATATATATATATATATATATATATATATATATATATATATATATATATATATATATATACACACACATATATATATATATATATATATACATATACATATACATACACACACATATATATACATACATACACACACACACACACACACACACAGACACACAGTAAATTGACAGGCCAGGCAAGGAAAGCGTTAATCCGAGAAGCAGCCAAGATGCCCATAGTAACTCTGGAGGAGCTGCAGAGATCCACAGCTCAGGTAGGAGAATCTGTCCACGTGACAACTATTAGCCGTGCACTCCACAAATCTGGCCTTTATGGAAGAGTGGCAAGAAGAAAGTTGAAAGAAAGACATAAAAAGTCAAATTTTTAGTTTGCGAGAAGCCATGTGGGGTACAAAGCAAACATGGAAGAAGGTGCTCTGGTCAAATGAGACCAAAATTTAACTTTTTGGCTTACAAGCAAAACGCTATGTGGGGTGGAAAACTAAGCCCACGTACACACGGTCGGAGATTTCGACAACCAAATCCGTCGGATTTTGTCCGTCAGATCTTGTCCGAAACTGTTGCATACACACGGTCAGACTAAGTTGTCGAAAAATCCGATCATTCAGAACGTGATGACGTAATTTCGTTACGATGGGACTACGTTCAGGCTAGTAGCCAATAGCTTTGATGTAGGAATTTGATCTGAGCATGCGTGGCATTTGGTCCGATCAAAATGCTCTACGCATGATCGGATTAGGTCCGACCGGCCCAGTTGGTCGGGAAATATTTCCAACATGTTGGAAAATTGGGTCCGATGGAGATTCGGACGGAATCAGTCCGATGCATACCACACACAGTCGGATTATCCGACGACACGGTCCGATAAGATGCATTCTGACGGATTCTCCAAACGTGTGTACACGGCACAACACTGCACATCACCCTGAACACACCATACCCACCATGAAACATGGTGGTGGCAGCATCATGTTGTGGGGATGCTTTTCTTCAGCAGGGACAGGGAAGCTGGTCAGAGTTGATGGGAAGATGGATGGAGCCAAACACAGGGCAATCTTAGAAGAAAACCTGTTAGAGTCTCCAAAAGGCTTGAGACTGGGGTGGAGGTTCACCTTTGAGCAGGACAACAACCCTAAAAATACAGCCAAAGCTACAATGGAATGGTTTAGATCAAAGCATATGTGTGTGTTAGAATGGCCCAGTCAAAGTCCAGACCTAAATCCAATTGAGAATCGTGGCAAGACTTGAAAATTGCTGTTCACAGACACTCTCCATCCAATCTGACATAGCTTGAGCTATTTTGCAAAGGGGAATGGGCAAAAAATTCACTCTCCAAGATGTGTAAAGCTAGTAGAGACATGCCCAAAATACTTGCAGATGTAATTGTAACAAAAGGTGGTTCTACAAAGTATTGACTCAGCGGGGCTGAATACAAATGCATGCCACACTTTTCAGATATTTCTTTGTAAAAAATCTTGAAAACCATTTATCACTTTCCTTCCACTTCACAATTATGTGCCACTTTGTGTTGGTCAATCACATAGAATCCCAATAAAATACATTTACGTTTTTGGTTGTAACATGACAAAATGTGGAAAAAAGGGGCATGAATACCTTTTCAAGGCACTGTAGTAGAACTCCTGCCAAACAAGATTAAACATGAATAGACCATTAAAAAGACAAAGTAACACCACCAGTTTTTAATGCAATACCCCCCCAATACATTATTCTGCTGCGGGGTGACCTCACTCTTATTATAGTCGGCATCATTCAGTCCTCTTCTTCTGACCTCGGTCCATCCTGGACCTGCCCCAGTTGTTGACTGGGAAGTGAAAGGAGCAGCACAGTGATGAAGCCTTTACTTTGTCAGTGTGTTCTCTCTTTAGAGCACTTTAGAGCACGGTGTCATGATCGTAGCTCCCGAGCACATGCATCGGAGTGATGCCATTGCGTTTCAGCCATTTAAACTGCCGGAGCCTGCAAACCCGGAAGAAATACCAGGTAAAGGTAGAAGCCCTGCCAGCTGTAACGGAGCATACTAGCACTCTAGGCTCTTACATTTTTGGAAAAAAATAATAAATGCACTTTTTTATGCAGGTAAAAAAAATGTGCATTTATTAATTATTTATTGGAGCCTGTAAAGTATTGCACCAGTGATCAGCAGATCCCTGGTGCCCTGCAGGTCTCCAGCAGATCTGTCAGTGTATC
This sequence comes from Lithobates pipiens, assembly GCF_037356315.1. NCBI lineage: Eukaryota > Metazoa > Chordata > Amphibia > Anura > Ranidae > Lithobates > Lithobates pipiens. The sequence continues at coordinate 133,820,245 of NW_027507784.1, forward strand.
TGCTTGCCCATACATCCCGTATGGGAACCACCACAGAGCTCCACAGTGCCGTTGAAGATCATTGAAAACTACAAGCAGATAGCCAAAAAGGCTGCAGGACCTTGTCGTTTTCCATGCACAGAGCCCTGTCAATAAATGACGATGCCGGGCGGGCGATGTACAAGAACCCCATTAGCTGTCACAGCAGGGGATTGGGGAGGTTCACAGGCCATACTGTTCGCAACATGTTACACCCTGCATGCAACATGTTATGAACGGTGAACTTATCCTTTACCTTGAAGGGAGAACTTTTTTTTACAGCTTTGCAACGGCTTTAATATACTGAAGGACTTTTGTAGCTAAATCATTAATGGGTAAGTTCACCCTTACAGAAAAATCTGTAAGGTGAACTTACACAGGACCCCCACCTCGCCCCCCCCCCCCCCCCTGTCCTGCTGACCTGTATGGCAGCGATCGCCCATTCTGAGCTTCAGGGCTTAGAAATACCCAGAGCTTAATCTCCTAAACATACCCCATCAGGAGTGACATTTAAGAGCATTCCAATTGGTCAGTGCCATCATATGGGTAGCGCCAACCAATCAGAACCTGCATAGCCCATCCTCTCAGAGGGGAAGAAGAAGAGAGAAAGCCAAGAGGATGTCTAAGTGCCGGAGCCGTGAGGCAGCTATACGGGGGCTCAGAACGAGCGACCGCTGCCATATAGGTCAGCGGGACGGGGAGTGCGATGTGGGTGTAAGTTCACCTTACAAATTTTTCTGTAAAGGTGAACTTTAAGTATATTTGAAAATTCTTCATTTATATGAATCCCGCAGTTTACACTTTTTACTGAAGCATTTTTGCATTTACATTTTTAATGTGAATGTTTTACATGTTTTTCCTTAGGCTGACCTGACTGGACAAGCAACCATTTTTAAGGCAACAATCCTATAACACAGAGTACAAGAGTTTATTTGTCCTGTCTAACCTGAATGTTAGCAAGTGTTGCTCAAGACTGCCTGTATGTTCCACAGAACTACGGGAACGCTGTGGAATGAGAATACAAACATTTTGGCAGTCTATATCAAAAACCTCATCCCAGCAGTTAAAATGTGCAATGGACATAGGATAGTCTCTTCAAATGAAGGACAATTGGGAGCTATGAGCAAGGTATCCCAAAAACTGTTTTGTATACGGGAACGAGACAAAATACCTCCTAAACTGCCATATGGTAATGATCACCGGTGTCATATAAATGTACTCACTGAGGCCAAGATGCAGAGAGCGGTCACTGTTGCGACTCGGCGCAGACCACCCCTGAAGGTGGCACAGGGGGTGGTTGCACCAAGAGGCACAAGCTACCAGGAGGACAGTCACTTGCTAGTAGATCAGCAGGTAGCTTGAGCAGAGCTGAAAGGTGATGTCCCGTGGGAAGGTCCAGAAGCAATGGTAGCAAGTCCGTAAGGCAAAGGCAGAATCCAGGAGACAGGCCAGGGGTCAAACACAGTCCAGATCAGAAGATAACAAGTACCAGGAACACTGAGACAGAAGGATAATCCAAGACAAGCCGGGGGTCGAACACATGAGATAGCAGGTAAGTCCAGATGCAGGCTGAGGGTCAAACACGTTCAGAAAGCGGGAGTCCAAGGTCAAGCCAGATGTCGGGTCAGGAGAAGATCAGCAAGGTCAATGAGGCAATCCGGGTCACAACGGGTAATATAGATCACAGGAACAGACGTGGGAAACACAGGAAGCTGAAGACAAACCAGCAGTGTGTTTGGATGACCTCACTTCCTTTATAGGTCAGCGAGGGATCACACCCTGTGTGTGTGTGCTTTAGTTTATTCCTATTGCACACAACTGTGCGCCAGATCGCTTTACCCGTGCGCATCCTATGACAGTGCCCCCCCGAGGGGCGGCCTCCGGACGCCCAAGCTAGCCATCAATTCCGGATGTTGCTGACGGAATGTCTTTATTAATTTGGGAGCATGAAGGTTCTTGGATGGTTCCCAGGAGTTATCTTCTGAAGGATACCCCTTCCATTTTACCAGGTATTGTATTTGTCTACCGACTTTTCTGCATCCTAGTAAAGCTTCCACTTCAAATTCATCTTCAACATCAATCTTGATGGGTGGAGGAGGAGGCACTTCTCTTCCAGGAAAAGGACTAGGAACCAATGGCTTCAAAAGGGAGGCATGGAAAACAGGGTGTATCCTGTACGATTCAGGGAGAGCTAGTTCAAAGGCTACAGGATTTATTACGCTTTTGATTTTGAATGGTCATATGAATCTGGGACCCAGCTTGCGTGTGGGACAAGGAAGTTTAAGATTAGTGGCAGATAGCCAGACTTCCTCGCCAATTTTAAAGGTAGGGTTCTCCTTCCTTCCCCTATCATGGTATTTCTTGTAATCATCCTGGGCCTTCTGTATGGTCTCCTGGATCCTTTGGACATTAGATTGGATGGCGGCTATCCGATCTTGGACCGCAGGAACAGTGGATTCTGGGATGGAGTTGGGGAGGAAAGAAGGGTGAAACCCACAGTTGATCCAAAAGGGAGTCTGGTTGGTAGTTGTATGAATTGAATTATTGTAGGAAAATTCTGCATATGGCAACAGGGCCGACCAATCATTTTGAGATCCTGAACAAAAGCAGCGAAGATACTGCTCAAGGGTTTGGTTTGTCCGTTCAGTTTGCCCGTTACTTTGGGGATGATATGCCGACGACAAACAGATCTTGATTTCCAGTATCTAGAGGTGAACTGTGGACCTCTATCTGACGTGATACTGCTGGGAACCCCATGGAGCCTGGCAACCTCCTTAATAAAGAGATTGGCAGTTTCCAGAGCAGAGGGGGTACCGACCATAGGTAGGAAATCGGTCATCGTTGAAAGACGGTCGACTACTACCAGAATTGTGGTGAAACCTTCCGAGGGCGGTAGCTCCACAATAAAATCCATTGACACGTCTGCCCAAGGCCGGTCAGGAATGGACAAAGGCCTTAACAGGCCCCAGGGCTTGATCTTGGGACCCTTGCTACGCTGGCACGGTACACAAGAGGCAATGTAAGTCTGGCAGTCCTGTCTCCAACTTGGCCACCAGAAAGAACTAGAGATCAGTTCCGCTGTTTTCTGTGTCCCAAAGTGGCCGGCCAATTTGTGATCATGGCAAGTCTTTAGAACTTGAGCCCTAATCTCAAGGGGAACGAAGACCTTGTTTCGGGCCCAAAACAGATTGTCACGTTTTTCCAAGGTAGATAGGACTGGGTCATTGCAATGGACTGAAGCTGTTTTGATGGCCGTAAGTAAGTCAGGCTGTGGGAGTAGAAGGAAGTTGTGAGGCGACAAGATCGTACTAGGCTCTGTTACCTGGGAGGACTCAGGGAACATGCGCGATAGCGCATCCGCTTTGTTGTAATCTTGAAAAGAATAGCGCCCAATGGGCTTGACAGGGTCTTAAGCGTTTGGCAGTCTGCAGATATTCAAGATTCTTGTGATCTGTGAATATTGTGATGGGATGAGTGGCTCCTTCCAAGAGGTATCTCCACTCCTCCAGAGCGAACTTGATGGGCAATAGTTCTCGGTCGCCTACGTCATAATTCCTCTCCGGTGGGGTCAGCTTCCGAGATGCGAAAGCCACCGGGTGTAGCAAAGCTTTAGGCCCTTGTCGTTGTGAGAGGATGGCTCCTGTGGCTGTCTCTGAGGCATCTACTTCCAGTACAAATGGTAGTGCTGGATCGGGATGCCGTAAAATAGGAGCTGAGGTGAACAAGGTCTTTAGTTTGGTAAAGGCTTCTTGGGCTTCTTGAGACCACTGAAATCGGGTGTGTTGGTGGGTCAGCTGAGTAATGGGGGCGACTATTGAAGAGAACCCAGCGATAAATCTGCGATAGAAGTTAGAGAAGCCTATAAACCTTTGCACGGCTTTCTTATCCCTTGGAGCAGGCCATTCCAAGATTGCCTTGGTCTTTTGGGGGTCCATGGAGATGCCCTCGGTAGAAATGACAGATCCTAAGAATTGAACTGTAGTTCTCAAATTCACATTTCTCCGCCTTAAGGTACAGCCGATGTTGTCGGAGGATGGTGAGGACTTTCCGCACGTGGACCCTGTGGAGTTCAAGAGAAGCAGAGAAAATAAGGATATCATCTAAATATACCACTATAAAATCATCAAGATAGTCTCTGAAGAGATCATTTACTAGATGCTGAAATGTGGCCGGGGCATTGCACAGGCCAAAGGGCATAACAAGATATTCATAGTGGCCAAATCTCGATCTGAAGGCTGTCTTCCATTCATCCCCAGCACGGATTCTAATGAGATTGTAGGCCCCCCGCAAGTCCAGTTTGGAAAATATTTTGGCAGATCCTAAGCGCTGGAATAACTCAGGGATGAGTGGAAGTGGATAGCGATTTTTGATTGTGACTTTATTAAGTTCCCTGTAGCCAACACATGGCCTAAGGGATCCGTCCTTTTTTCCCACGAAGAAAATACCTGCCCCTGCTGGCAAAGAAGATGGGCGAATGAACCCCTTTTCAAGATTTTCATCAATGTAGGCTTTGAGAGCCTTTAGTTCAGTCTCGGATAAGGGGAATATTCGTCCAAAAGGGATCTCAGAGCCGGGTAACAGTTCAATGGGGCAGTCATATGGTCTGTGTGGTGGTAGACGGTCAGCCTTCTTTTTATCGAAGACATCCTTAAACTCGGAATAGACCTGAGGAATGTGCTGAAGGTGATTAGTGGTGGGGGCCATGGTCATACAAGGAGCTGGAATGGAATCAAAACAATGCTGCATACAGTAGGTGGATGTAAAGGACACTTCCTTCTTGTTCCAACTGATCTGGGGATCATGAGCCTGCACCCAAGGAAGTCCCAGGATGATAGGGAACATGGGAGATGATATTAGATTGAAGCGTAGGAGTTCTCTATGGCCAGAGTCTGTAATAGTAAGCAAAGGTAGTGTCTCCTGTGTTACTGGACCTGAGTGTGGCAGAGATCCATCTGCTAAATGGACTAGAAGATGTGTTGCTTTATTCTGGCTTGGGATGCGTAGTTGCTGTGCAAGGGAGATGTCCAAAAAGCAACTACATGCTCCCGAGTCAATGGCGGCTGGGAGTGGGATCTTCTCTTCTGCCAGCTGTAGGGAAACAGAGAGAGTCACATAAGTTTGAGCAGGACCAACACTCTGGTAGTTCATTATACACCATGGGGGCAACTTACGGGGTCTCACGGGACAGCTGTGAATGAAATGTCCAAGCCCCCCACAGTATAAGCACAGATTGGCTTGGTGTCTCCGTTGTCGCTCTTCTGGGGTGAGACGAGGACGGACCAAACCTAGCTGCATGGGCTCCCCTTCCGAAGCCGAGGGACCTGAAGGAGCCGGGATGGGCGGATACAGGACAGTGGCCTTAGGAAGCATCCAACTAGGCCGAGGGACCTGGAGGCATTCGGAGCGCCGCTCGCGCATCCGTCTGTCCAGTTTTGTGGCCAACTGGATTAATTCCTCCAGGGAGGCAGGAGTCTCTACTCGGGCCAACTCGTCTTTTAGGTTTTCGGAGAGCCCCAACTGGTATTGATAACGCAGGGCCGCCTCGTTACAGCCGGTGTCAGCTGACCACTTGCGAAACTCAATGGTGTAATCCTCCACCGGTCTTCTCCCCTGTGAGAGAGTATGCAGGGTAGCCTCAGCCGTGGCAGTACGCTGAGGGTCATCATATAATTGTCCCATGGCCTCAAAGAAGGTGTCCATGGAGTTTAACAAGGGGCTTCTCTGTTCGATAAGGCTATGGGCCCAGGCCTGGGGTTCCTCAGCCAAAAGAGAGATAATAAACCCAACCTTGACGATCTCCGAAGAAAAGGTCCTGGGTTGCAAAGCCAAGTATAAAGGAACATGCATTTTTAAAGGCTCTGAATTTCTTTCGGTCGCCTGGAAATCGCTCAGGCGTGGGTACTCGTGGTTTTTTTATTTTTTATTTCTGATAAAGAAGGTCCAACTGTCTCCTAAATATTGCTATTGATATCAAAAAAGTGATCACATTGTTGGAGAATGCCAAAACGCTAAAAATTCCTAAGGCTTTACAAACTTTTTCTCGCAACTGTACATAATCTATTGCAGAACTTCTTTACAAATTCAAAAGCCAGCAATGTTACTTTCATAAGATGTTAAAGATTCTTGAGGTTCTGCTGAACGAGTGCTGAATGACAAAACTGCACGTTGCTATTCTGTATGCAAAACTGTGTGGTCTGAAGCTGGACTGACAGACAGAAACTGACAGCATTAGATTTCAGCTACCAGTCAAGAGCCATTGGTGAGGCTCTAGAGGACCTCCTTACTAAGAAGATAAGAGCTGTAAAAGATCAGACATTTTTAATTTCAGTCTAACTTTTGTGAGTAAAGGAGTAAAGTGCCATAGGTTCTTTAATCGTGTACACTGTGCAAATATGTTAAACAGTATAATATGATTCAATAATTGCTTCAAGCATTTTACTTTTATCACAGTAGTAAAATGAACTGTGTTTTAAATTACAGCAAAAGTGGTTATTTAGCTAGTCTAATATCTAACACAGTTACAATGACTTTCAAATGTGTGAGTTTGTCATGGATAAAGTAAAGTTTAGAGAGAGTGAATCTCATCATGTTAATAGAGCTACTAAGAAATGTATTAATTTGGTCAGCTAAAGCTAAGCAGTTATATTTTAAAGGGAAAGCCCATCTATTTTATTTTAGTTAACTGTGGATCCCAGTCTGCTAAGTTAGGTGTTCCTGCCTACTTTGTATGTTTTCATTTAATTCTCTACAACAGGGGTGTCGAAAAAAAATAATAATTGTTGGGTGCATCAGCATTATAGTTGCCCTCAAAGGGCCAGATGTATCTGTAGGACCATATACATTTATCCAGGGCTTTTTTTCCTCTGAGACTAGGTGCAGGAACTCAACCACACCCCTCTTGCTGAACCACATTAAATGATGGGTGGGGACAAATTGCACTAACAGTGGGAGGATCTTAAAGGGGCAATAAATACCAAGAGTGCTATGTGTGTGGAGTTCAGGAATATGCTATGTACAAAGTGCAAAGTTCAGGGGTGTACTACATATCAGTTGCAAGGTTCAGGGGTGCCCTATGCATATAGTGCAGAACTCCTTCTGCACCACTCTCCCCTATCCCCCACCTCTGCACACAACTCCCTCCCCAACTCGCACCCCCTCCCCCAAAAGCTTCCTTGCATCCCATCTATACAGCCTGGCTCTAATACAGAAGTGTAGACGGCTCTATCTCACTTGAAAGGAGATCATTATTTGGCATCTCTGCACCCAGGTACAGATGGGGATCACAGTGCAGCTTACCACATGATGCCCCATCCCACGTTGCACCTGCATCTACATCTACCATGTCCCCGCCATTTGTGGAGGGCAGGCAGGGATCTGAGAGCCATCAAGAAGAAAGCTGCCCTTAACCAAGAAGGTGTCCATGTTTACAAGTGACAATAGTAAGCACGGAGAGAATGGCAAGAGCTGTTCCAGATGGAAAAAAACCCTGGGTGCGAGGGCCACATGAAATGGCCTCACAAGCCAAATTCTGCCCAGTGGGTCTTGTGTTTCCCACATGTGCTCTACAGTATAAAATGAATATAAATCTGACAGGGAAACAGAAAACCTCATCACAATGGTCAGAGCAAGGGTGTAGACCTGGTAACTCAAGCTCAGATAGCTCACCAATAGAGTTAACAAGAGAAATTATGAAATATGAAACTATTAAGTATTTTAAATCTCCAGCATATACAATACCAAAAAGTGAAATAACTTTTGTGTTGACTGACCTTTTAAAATGGTATGAAGTTTAAAGGCAACAATTTTGCTTTGCATTATTCTAATGATGAGCATGAGGAAGATCATAATCGTAGTGCCCCTGCCCCAGTCAGCCTAAATTTAGTACGGCTTTGTTGTAACCAACTGAAGTGCAATTTACTGAACATGTTTATCCCTAAACCTTGTGGCTACGGAAAGTTATCTGCCACTAGGCAATCCCTAGGAGGCTGACCCAAAAGGCAAGGCTGGGGAGGGGATAAATAGAGGATCTGATCAGAGCTCTGTTCCCCTTGTATGGGGGGGGGGGATTTCAGAGAACTACTGCTATTAGGCCTGAGCGCCTAAAGAGGCTGGGCTAGAGAGGGGAACCTTTCACTGAAGAGTTTTACAGGGGAGCTGGGCAGAAGCTGCCCCTGGACATTGTGAGTGGGACCTTTTGCCTGTAGCTCCAGGTGTGGAAGTACTTCTTGAGATGGAGATGCTAAAAGATGTTGCAGACTGTAACTGCTCTCATAGGGTCTCAGATTTATGGTCTGCCCCCTCTTTATACAATATTATTTTTGTGGCGGCTACTAGAGGGTCGAATACTGGGGGGATTTTTAAGGAAGATGTCCTCCAAGATCTATAGCCTTTGGTTTACCTGCATCCTCAATCCTCTTATCTGCATTTTTCTCAAGATATGCAATATAACTCTACAGAGATTCCCAGGCTGAGCCTGAGGGGGGTACGAGAGAAAAAACAACCCCCAGAAAGGTGGGACTTTAAATAGTGACTAGAAACAGAATAGAAAATGAATATAAAAATAGATAAATGCCTTTATTAAGCACACATATACAAACTTTAAAAATAAAGAATGATCATGACAATTTACAGATGGATATGGATGGGTATGAATACATATGAAGTAACTTTTTGAAGCTTGACCCAACGTTTCTGGCTAATGCCCTTCCTCATGGCAGCTGGTGCTGCTGGTGTTATGCCTGTGCTGCAGTGTACACATAGGGAGAAGCCTATACTTCCTGCCTTAGGAATTTTCCTTGGATTTGAGGACCATTTATACCCACTTATCTTATGCAAAAACTAAGTGTGGGCATGCACAATACTCTTTGTTCACCTTACTTTCCATGACCTTTGGGGAGATCTCTCCTGGACGCCTGTTTATGGGATTCTCGCTGACAACAACCTATGAATGCTGATTGGAAAAGTCCTTTTATACCATCTCTTCAGCTGTTTCTTATGATCATGTGTGATGCTGGATGGACTTTGTGAGTTATCTTTAACTCTTATTGCTTGAATTGAACCCCTAACGAAGGGCATTAGCCAGAAACATTGGGTCAAGCCTCAAAAAGAGTTAGTTCATATGTATTCATACCCATCCATATCCACCAGTATATTGTCATGATCATGCTTTATTTTTAAAGTTTGTATATGTGTGTTTAACCACTTGAGGACCGCCGTATTGCCATTGTACGTCAGCACAATGGCACAGGCAGGCATAATCACGTACATCTACGTGATTGCCTTCCAGCGGGTGGGGGGTCCGATCGGACCCCCTCCCGCTGGTTACGGCGGTCCGATTCGGTCCAGGAGCGCTCCGTGATGAGGGGATGGCCGTTGGTTTTCGGCCACCCCCTCTGGATCGCTCCTGGCCAATGAGAAGCTTCCTCCCCTGTGTATTGTTTACACAGGAAGGAGGAAGTGATGTCATTCTCCTCGGGGCGGTCTTTTTGACCGGACTACGAGGAGAACAGTAAAAGTAAGTGTGCACCAACACTACACTGACATGTAGGTACACACAGGCACACAAACCCCCCCCGATCCCCCCCCGATCGCCCCCCGATCCCCCCCCGCCCCCCCTCCCCCCCCAGTCACAGTGTCACTGATTGCATTGATCATTTCTTTACTGATCAATGCATTCAGTGTCAGTTGTGACAGTAAAAACTGTCAGGACAGTTAGTGTTAGGTCCAGGGTAGCCCCCTATCACCCCCCAATAAAGATTTAACCCCCTGATTGCCCCTAGAGTTAACCCTTTCACCCCCTTTTGCCAGTGTCACTAAGCGATCATTTTTCTGATCGCTGCATGTGTCGCTAGTGTCGCTAGGTAGCTAGTTATTTTTTTAGGTTCACCGCCAGGTTTTTATATCGCTAGGTACCCCGATATACTACCCAATAATGTTTTTAACCCCCTGATTGCCGCTAGTTAACCCTTTCACCCCCTTTTGCCAGTGTCACTAAGCGATCGTTTTTCTGATCGCTGCATTAGTGTCGCTACAGTCGCTAGGTAGCTAGTTATTTTTTTAGGTTCACCGCCAGGTTTTTATAGCGCTAGGTACCCCGATATACTACCCAATAATGTTTTTAACCCCCTGATTGCCGCTAGTTAACCCTTTCACCCCCTTTTGCCAGTGTCACTAAGCGATCATTTTTCTGATCGCTGCATGTGTCGCTAGGTAGCTAGTTATTTTTTTAGGTTCACCGCCAGGTTTTTATATCGCTAGGTACCCCGATATACTACCCAATAATGTTTTTAACCCCCTGATTGCCGCTAGTTAACCCTTTCACCCCCTTTTGCCAGTGTCACTAAGCGATCGTTTTTCTGATCGCTGCATTAGTGTCGCTACAGTCGCTAGGTAGCTAGTTATTTTTTTAGGTTCACCGCCAGGTTTTTATAGCGCTAGGTACCCCGATATACTACCCAATAATGGTTTTAACCCCCTGATTTCCGCTAGTTAACCCTTTCACCCCCTTTTGCCAGTGTCACTAAGCGATAATTTTTCTGAACGCTGCATCAGTTTTGCTAGTGTCGCTAGGTAGCTAGTTATTTTTTTAGGTTCACCGCCAGGTTTTTATAGCGCTAGGTACCCCGATATACTACCCAATAATGGTTTTAACCCCCTGATTGCTGCTAGTTAACCCTTTCACCCCCTTTCACCAGCGATCACAGTATAAGTGTCACTGGTGACGCTGGTTAGCCAGTTAGTTATTTAGGTTCCCCGTCAGGTTTTTATATAGCGCCAGGGACCCCCATATACTACCTAATAAAAATTTGAACCACCTGATTGCCCCTAGTTAACCCTTTCACCACTGATCACCGTATAAGTGTTACGGGTGACTCTGGTTAGTTTGTTTTTTATAGCATTTTATATTCAAATCCGGAAGGCAGTGCTTGGTTTTCGGGGTCCCGTACGTGGCTAGGCTCCCAAAAAGTCCCCCACATGTGGTATCCCCGTACTCGGGAGAAGCAGCAGAATTTATTTTGGGGTGTAATTTGACTTCTGCCCATAGCATGTGTGAGCAATATATCATTTAGTGACAACTTTGTGCAAAAAAAAAAAAGTTTGTAATATTCCCGCAACTTTTGGCAAAATATAAAATATTCCATGGACTCAACATGCCTCTCAGTAAATAGCTTGGGGTGTCTACTTTCCAAAATGGGGTCATTTGGGGGGGTTTTGTGCTATTTTGGCATTTTATGGCCTTCGAAACTGTGATAGGTAGTGAGGAGTTAAATCAAAAATTTGCACCCTTAGAAATCCTGAAGGTGGTGATTGGTTTTCGGGGTGCCGTGCGCGACTAGACTCCCAAAAAGTCCCACACATGTGGTATCCCCGTACTCGGGAGAAGCAGCAGAATGTATTTTGGGGTGCAATTCCACATATAACCATGGCATGTGTGAGCAATATATCATTTAGTGACAACTTTTTGTAAAAAAAAATTTTTTTTTTTTTTTTTGTCATTATTCAATCCCTTAGGACAAAAAAAATAAATATTCAATGGGCTCAACATACCCATCAGCAATTTCCTTGGGGTGTCTACTTTCCAAAATGGGGTCATTTGGGGGGGATTTGTACTGCCCTGCCATTTTAGCACCTCAAGAAATGAGATCGGCAGTCATAAATTAAAAGCTGTGTAAATTCCAGAAAATGTACTCTAGTTTGTAGACGCTATAACTTTTGCGCAAACCAAAAAATATTCGCTTATTGACATTTTTTTTACTAAAGACATGTGGCTGAATAAATTTTGCCCTCAATGTATGACTAAAATTTAGTTTATTCGATTTTTCTTATAACAAAAAGAAGAAAATATCTTTTTTTTTCAAAATTTTCGCTCTTTTTCCATTTATATCGCAAAAAAAAAAAAATCGCAGAGGCAATCAAATACCATCAAAAGAAAGCTCTATTTGTGGGAAGAAAAGGACGCAAATTTCGTTTGGGTGCAATATTGCATGACCGCGCAATTACCAGTTAAAGCAGCGCAGTGCGAAATTGCAAAAAGACCTCTGGTCCTTAAGGTATTTATTGGTCCGAGGCTGAAGTGGTTAAAAAAAGGCATTTATCTATTTTTATATTCATTTTCTGAGTTTCTAGTCACTAAAGTCCCATCTTTCTGGGGGTTGTTTTTTCTCTATTATTTGGGATGTGGTGACTGAAACTTGATTCTCTGTGAATGTGGGATTCCTCTTTTTGAGGGGGGTAAGAGGGGCCCTATATATTTTCAGCAGCCCCTCCGTGGGTTATCACTTAATTACTATGTTGTAAAAGAATAACTAAAGATTTTTAAGACATAAATGGAAAAAGGTGCACCAGCATTGTTGGTTAAACTTTGGATGTTTATTAAGAAAAGCCTTGAATCAATAAAATCAGTTTTCAGAGTAAGTGATCCCTGCCACTGTTTTTGCTCTAAAATCCTTTTCTTTTTATACTTCCACAGTGTACAAATCTAAATACGGTAAATGGATGCATTTGAGCCTACAGCGCCTTAGTCATAACAATTTGATAGGACAAGGCAGAGAATGTGAAATCACCACCCTGCCTCTCCATCTTGTCCATTAAGAGAATGCCTTGCATTAATTGAGAAAATCACAAGGCCTTCTGTGGTTGGAACCTGCGCCAAGCACCCTGCTATGGCTACTATGCAGTAGGGCAGCCACTTGGACCCAGAAGACAGCAATTACAACAGTGATCCTTTGCTTCCACAGTAATCTCATAGGTACGAAATGTGTATACTTACATTGGTCCAAACTGAACCAGCGTAAAAATGCAATAAAACCCATACCTGGTGTTCAGCTTTAAAGTTAAGCAGCATGGAGGCCACATCCACTAAATGGCATCACATACTGCCTTATACTGCTGATAGATAAATAGATATAGGAGCTACAAATCTATTAATTAGTAAAAGTATAGTATAAACTTTACAGTATTATATAACTTATCTAACAACTTCATCTATCACCTAAAAAAACAAAATCGTTATATTCAGGAAACAAATATAACTGTCCTTGGGGGAGGAAGATTGCTTCCTCATGTGCGGCAAAAAATGAAACAGCTGCTCAGGAGTTTTTGCTTTGCTTCCATTGGAACCAGATGCAAAGAGTTATATGAAGCTACAGTTCTCAGATATAAGTTTTTTTTCAAGTTTATTAAATGAATTATATTTATTTATTGATTTTATTAAATTTTTTTCATTACTCTGGAAGAGGACCCATAATGGATTTATAAGTGGGTAAGTCTGTGGAGGACAACACTGGAGGGGAGGAGAGTATAACAAAGAGCATTTCTCCTTTCAAGAGATACTAGTGAGTTTTGCATGCTGGTGTCCTCCGCTGCACTCTGTGGTTCTTTTTACCAACCCCTGTGTCCTACAGTGATGTAGGGGCCAGTGTAAGAAAGTAATGAATGCAACAAAGAATCCAGCATTCAACACTCAAAGAAGTGTTTAATGCTAACTATTCTTAAGCAAAGCAAGTAAATATTAATTGTTTGCTTGCATTTCTTTTTAATAGTAATAGAGTGTCAATAAACGCACAATGTAAATCACAGAACCTAATGGTGCCTGCATTTACCTTTAAAAGTCTGCAAGAGCCTGAAGTACACTGAATATTTTAAATGTTCTAGTCTGCAAAGCTTAAAACCGTTGTGTTGAAAGCTGACCAATTCCTTTCTGTCCTTCCCTATTGATCAATGAGGCCCACCTATAGTTGTGACATATGTGGGAAAATGCTGGTCAGCCTTTGACACTACCAGAAAGTGTAGAGACTTTACATATTGGCCTTTGCAGGAGAGCTCCTGTAGACTTCTGAAGTACTACGTGTATACCACCATTTGATCAATGTGCTATGTTTACAGTGTCATTTTTATGAAAACTTTACTTTATAGCCAACAAGTACATAAGTATTGAAAACTGATCTTTAGATGAAATACATATAAATTAACGGTTTCACCTGCCAAAAGGATTTCTATTTCTCTCAATCTAGTCCTAATATTTACATAGCTTTGCCATACGGCACAATCCCGTATGACAGGGGAAGGTCATCTGATTTTTCAATGTTGCAGTTCACTAACACTTACAGGTCTTGTCTTGGCTAATACCTCTACAAAATGTACATGATCTAAATTAATGTGGCATGTTGAATACTATACTGCAATACAAAAATTGTATACCCAGCAACTCTGACTTCTTGTAGCCAACATATTATTTTATTGAGTCATTCTGAATATAAGCAGCACACTTACACTTTCTGACCAAAGCAGGCCATGCTGCTATGAATAAGACTCACTGTCAAAACACATCAGCATGTTACTTTTATTGGAAGTGACTTAATACAATTAGATATTTGCTACAAGAGATCAGAGTTGCTGGGTGTAAAGCTGGTTTGCATCTTGAAGGAGGTTTCTTTCTGGAAAAGTTGGCAGTGACATTTTTGTGAATATACTGTAATGTATCTTCTCTTTTTCCTTTGGGTCAACAAGATATGTGAAAAAGTACTGCAATGGTAGCAAAGGTTAACAACTCTTTCACTTTACCTTCATCACTGTTCATTTTTTATTTTTATTTTTTATTTTATTTTTACAGATGGAAGAAACTGGCTCATGTGAGGATAAAAAAAAGTGAAAAATGCCTCATTTTGTGAACACCGAAACTGGAACTCATTGCCTTATTACCATCCCCTCTGATACCAAAAGGCTTTCAGATAAGAGCTCCCTTCAGATGTCAGAACTAAATACATCTAAATCCCTTGATGACCCAGCCATCATCTACAAAGCCTTTGAGAATGCCACTAGTAGCCTCTTGTCCTAAAAATAGAGGAAAAGCCATGGCTTCAGATGGCAGCAATGTGATAACTTTTTTTGTATTACAACAGGAAGAGTTTGGCTGCAGATATTATGTTTTTCTGTGTAATTTGATTTGATAACCTACAACCTTTCACTTGGTACTCTGGAGAATTTCTCTCACTTCCAAAGAGATTCATAATATTATATATATATATATATATATATATATATATATATATATATATATATATATATATATATATCTACACACACACACACACACACACACATACATACATACATACATACATACAAAGAAATAACAAATAATTTAAATAGGAAAATTTTATGAGAAGATTAGTGATGGACGAACTTCCGACGGGATGTTTCATGAACGCGAACGTGGCCAAAAGTGACTTTAATGGCAGGCGAACCTTAAAAACCTCCAGGTCATATTTTCAGCCGCAAAATACTTACTAGCTGTGCACACATAGTCCCACAACATGGACACTGACATAACAAAAGTATTAAGTGAATCTGGGATCGACAACGACAAGCATTCTTTTTTTATCTGTGAAATTTTGACAATTCAGGAGCGCATGAAGGCCATGGAGGAGAGGCAAGGTCAGCAGTGCACCATAATATACTTTGTATATTTGAAAGAAAGTATATTCTAAGTGTATTACAACCCTATATACTGTACACCTATACCAGTCCTTAAAAGGACTTTTGTGGACCTAATAGTAATAGCTAGTGATTAAACTGACTGTCCCTGCTCCACACAGCGTCCTTTCCCTACACGACAAAAGACAGAATATAAAATGGCCGCCAGATCAGGTCTATTTATAAGGTAGGGGGTATGTCCAATTGTCTATGTGCTGAAATGTCTCAATTGGCTGTTCTCTACCCCATGATGGATGTGTCATGGGTCAAAGATCTTCACAATGTAAACGCATATGTCCGCCGTGCGACAGCGCCAGAAGTCCGCCGGCTTGGTGAATCGCAAACAAGCAAAATTCCCTGCCGGGCGAACCGCAAGGCCATCTCTAGAGAACACAATCCCATATCTCCTAAAGACCAGATGCACCTGTACTGAGGTCAAAGAACCATGTAAAACAATGAAAAGTTAGCAGTACGTCAAAAATAAAAAAAGTGCATCATCTTAAAGCCTGTCACTGGAAAACAATTTTTTTTTTTACAACAAACAGCCAGCAAAAGAGTACTTTTAATACTTACCTTTTTCATGGGGTGGGGGGGCAGACACTTTGCACACTTCAAGAGCTATGGCCTCTGATGGAATGTTCACATTTGACACACTTCTTGGAATATGAGATCTCTGCTGTACACTGTTTCCTCCAGCAGGCCCTTGCATTTTACTGTCACAAAGAGCTGGCAGATGGAACCATCAGTGCCAGATGCTGAAGATGATTCTGGAGCCTGTAGCTCCTAAAGACAGTTCGGGCTTGCGTTATACCAGAGCGGTAAGTATTGAGAGTCTTCTTTTGCAGAATGCTTGCTGTTGAAATTTGCTTCCAGCTACCGAGTCACTTTAAATAACTGTGCTGTTAGAACATTAACAATTTTTATATATTCGGGGACACTAGCTACTTTACAGAGATAACCTTTTAGCTTGGTTTTTACCTGCACTTTGAGGAAGGTTGTCATAACAGACAGAGGCTTGTGTAAAACTTTCTTTATTTACATTCAACCAGTCTACAGTCAGCCCTGAGCTACAGTCTGCATTTTACATGCTTCAGAGAACATGCTTTAGACCAGAACTGAGAAAAAGTACATAAACAATGATCCTTTTAAATGTGTATTCTGCTTTTTATGATGTGCTGTCTAGCAGAACATTGATAGGGATGGGGATCTGGAGTTAAGGGGCAGGACCTAGCTAAATATGTGTATAGGCTGCCTTCTAAAAGCCGTTTTTGATATATTTTTGCATAAATTACATGAGAGTAGTGTACTATAGACTAAAGAAGCAGAAGGCAAAGCAGATTTTATTGTTCATCTTTTCTTTATTGGATCAAGTGATTAAACACGGTTTAGGTAAGATTCTTAGGTCTACTGTAATTTTTTGTTACAGAACATTTTATTAAATTCTAGTATAGTGAAATATTACATCACTTACCAATCCAGATAGTACATTACATAGTCACATGGATCATACAGAGCTAAATCTAGATATGTACATTCTCTCCCAAGATTATCTTTACCTCTTGAAGGGATTGAGCATTATGAAGTCATTGGAGTTGAGCAAATAGGCTGCTAAGTTTACAAAAGAATGTTCACTTTACATAGAATACTAACTAGGTGCAGGGTAAAAAAATATTATTCCTCGCACATTATTGGAAGATGGAAGTCAGCAAAACTTTAACTCATTCACTAAGCTAAGAGGAAACGCTCATTGCAAATTTCCTTGGAAAGTGAAACGACACTTGCCCTTAGTAAATTCACCATATTGGCTCTTACATTTACAGTGGAGTGCTGGGAAAAAAATATTTGCCCACTTCCTGATTTTTTATTTTTTTTTGTCACACTTAACCACTTGCCTACTGGGCATTTAAACCCCCCTCCTGCCCAGACCAATTTTCAGCTTTCGGTGCTCTCACACTTTGAATGACAATCACTCAGTCATGCAACACTGTACCCAAATAATTTTTTGTCCTTTTTTTAAATAGAAATAGAGCTTTCTTTTGGTGGTATTTGATCACCTCTAGGTTTTTTATTTTTTGCGCTATAAATGAAAATGTAATAATAAAAATGACCGAAAATTTAGAAAAAAACTATTTTTTCTTTGTTTCTGTGATAAAATTATGCAAATTATTTTTTCTTCACAAATTTTGGCCACAATTTATACTGCTACATATCTGTAGTGGATATTATTTGGTCTTTGTGAAAGTTAGAGCGTCCATAAGCTGTGGTGTGAATCATACAAAATTGATCACATCTGATGTACTGGTAGCCCATCTCATTTCTAAAGTACAAATACCCCCCAAATGACCCCTTTTTTGAAAGTAGACATTCCAAGGTATTTAGTAAGAGGCATGGTGAGCTTTTTGATGTTGTCATTTTTTCCCACAATTCTTTGCAAAATTAAGATTTTTTATTTTTTTCCACATAATTGTCTTTGTAATAGGTTATTTCTCTCACATGGCATGTGTATACCACAAATGACACCCCAAAATACATTCTGCTGCTCCTCCTGAGTATTACAATACCACATGTGTGGGACTTTTCCACAGCCTAGCCACTTAGAGAGGCCCAACATGCCGTCACATGTTCTAGGAGCATAAATTACACATCTAAATTGTTGACTACCTATTACACTTTTGAAGGCCCTGGAGCACCAGGACAATGACATGTGGCACTGATGACAGATGGCACTGATACATGGCACTGATGACACGTGACACTGATGTGGCACTGATGACAGATGCCACTAATACAGGTCACTGATGACACGTGACACTGATGACAGATGACACTAATATGTAGCACTGATGACAGATGGCACTTATACATGGCACTGATGACACATGACACCGATGACAGATGGCGCTGATACCTGGCATTGATGACAGTGATAACAGATGGCACGTGACACTGACAAGTGGCACTGATGAGATGGCACTAATATGGCACTGATGACAGATGGCACTGTGTGGCACTGATGACAGATGGCACTTACACGTGACACTGGGGACAGGTGGCACTGGGGACAGATGGCAGTTTATTTTATGTTTTTTTTTTAACTTACGGCCGCTGCAGCCATTCATCTCTCCCTCCTCACACGCTGTCTCTGTGTGAGGAGGGAGAGTGGCGCTGAGAGATGATCTCATATGTTTACATATGAGATCATCTATCATTGGACACGCAGATCACACTGTAAACGGCCGCTGTGATTGACCGTTTACAGCGATCTGTGATTGGCTGTGTCCAAGGGACACGGCCAACACAGAACTTCCCCGATGCACGCTCTCAGGAGCGCGCATTGTGGAAGTAAACAGGAGGACATTCAGGGACGCCCTCCCAGCAGATCGCGTCCACGCTGTAGCCGTCTTTTGGATATAGCGTGGGCGCGAAGTGGTTAAATGATCCAGACCATCAAATTTTAATATTACACAAAGATAACCCAAGTAAATACAAAATAAAGTTTTTAAATGATGATTTCATGTATTAAGGGTAAAGAAGCTGTCCAAACCTGATACTGCCACTGTTGAATATAGAAATAGCTTAAATAGAAGCTGTCTGACAAAGTGAAGCATGCTAAAAGATATCAAAAAGCAACACATCATGCCACTATCTAAAGAAATTCAAGATACAAAGTAATTGTCATGTATCAGTCTGGAAAGGGTTACAAAACCATTTCTAAGGCTTTGGGACTCCAGCAAACCATGGAAAGAGCCAATATCTACAGATGGAGACAACTCAAACCTCCCTCCCTCGAACCTCACTGGGAGTGACCAGCTTGTCAAAATTAATCCAAGAGCACAATGATGACTCATCCAGGAGGTCATAAAAGAACCCAGAACAACATCTAAAAGAACTGCAGGCCTCAACTGCCTCAGTTAAGGTCAGTGTTCATAATTTAACAATTCAAATAAGAAAGATACTGTACACGTTTCAAGGTAAAGTCCACTGCTGACAAAAAAAGAACACAAAGGTTCATCTCACATTTGCAAAAAAAAAATATTGATTATCCCCAAGACTTTTGGGTCAACAATCTGTGGACTTATGAGATAAAAGTTTAACTTTTTGGAAGTTGTGCGTCCCATTACACCTGCCGTAAAACTATTTTTGAAATGAACGGACTTGCCCACACACGGAGGAAAGTCCGTTGACTTTGAATGTGGCTCCAGGTAGCCGGGACTAGCGAAGGAAGTTAATGTTGCCATCTTCGGCGGCGAGATTGACACGTCACTGGCCCCGTCACCTGGTATGGACTTAAAGGGGAAGCCCTACGCCGAAAAAAACGGCGTGGGGGGTCCCCCCTAGGTCCATATCAGACCCTTATACGAGCACACTACCCGGCCGGTCAGGAACTCTGGGACTGTGACATCATAATGGGCGGGGACCTCACCCAGTGATGTCCCTATATAAGTCACCGCATGCCGCGTCCCTGTCTTTGTGGCCAAAGACAGCGATGAGTCAACAGCTCAAGAAGAGAAGAACAGAAGGCGGCGAAGACAGCGGCAATAGAAGGCCGGGACACTGCTTGTAAAAGAGCTAGAAGAAGGTGCGGAAGCCCGGAAAGAAGAACCGAAGTGTATGACAAGACCCCTGAAGAGGGGGACAAGACCCCCGAAGTCGGAAGAAGAGGGCGGCGATGAAGAACAAAGCCGGGCTCCTCCGCTAGTAAAGGAGCTAGCAGAAAATAGTGGCGGAGTCCGACGAGAATACCCCCCAAGAAAGAAGAAGACCCCGGAGCTGTGCAATAAACTATTTTTAACCCTTCTGTGTTGTGTTTTTTTTTTTTTTTTCACAGGTTAAAGGGGGCTCCCGGATTCCGATAAGCCCCCCACCCGCAGACCCTGACAACCAACGGCCAGGGTTGTCAGGAAGAGGCCCTTGTCCTCATCAACATGGGGACAAGGTGCTTTGGGATGGGAGGGCACGTGGCCTGGTACGGCTCAGGAGGGGGGGCGCTCGCTCGTCCCCACCCCCTTTCCTGATCGGCCAGGTAGCGTGCTCGGATAAGGGTCTGATATGGACCTAGGGGGGGGGGGACCCCCACACCGTTTTTTTGGCGTAGGGCTTCCCCTTTAAGTCCATATCAGGTGATGGGGCCAGCAACGCTTCCTTCGCTAGTCCCGGCTACCTGGAGCCGCGCTCAAAATGAACGGACAGTTCTCCATGCGGGAAAAGTCTGTTCTTTTCAAAAGTACGGCAGACTAGCACACACACGTCCATATTGTCCGCCGGACTCGCAAATTTTGGTGCAAAGCTACTTTCTAAGTCCGCCAGACTTTTGGGTGAAAAAAGTCTGCTGGAGCCCACACACGGGCAGATTGTCCGGCAGACTCGAGTCAGCCGGACTTTTCCACCGGATTGTTTGATCTTGTGTACGTGGCATTACACAGCATTTTATAAAAAGAACATCCTATTAACAGTCAAACATTGTGGTGGTAGTGTGATGGTCTGGGGCTGCTTTGCAGATTCAGGACCTGGATGACTTGCCATAATTGATGGAACCATGAATTCTGCTCTCTACTAGAAAATCCTGAAGGAAAATGTCCGGTCATCAGTTTGTGATCTCAAACTCAGGCCCACTTGAGTTAAGCAGCAGGACAATGATACTAAACACACCAGCAAGTCCACCTCTGAATGGAAAAAAATTAAGGTTTTGAAGTGGCCTAGTCAAAGACTTAAATCTGATTGAGATACTGTGGCATGACCTTAAACAGGCTGTTCATGCTCGAAAACACTCCAATGTGGCTGAATTCAAACAATTCTGCAAAGGGAAGAGTGGGCCAAAATTCCTCCACAGCAATGTGAAAGACTTATTGCAAGTTATCTCAAAAGCTTGATTGCAGTTTTTCTGCCAAGGGTGGCACAGCCAGATATTAGACTTAAGGGGCAATTAGTTTTTCACATAAGGCCAGGCAGGTTTGGACAGTTTTTTTTACCTTAGTGAAATCATCATATAAAAACTGCATTTTGCATTAAATCTGGTTATCTTTGTGTAATATTAGCATGTGTTCGATTATCTAAATCATTTAAGAGCAACAAATATGAAAAAAAAAAAAAAAATCAGGAAGGGTGCAAATACTTTTTCACAGCACCGTATATCATATTACCCCAAATAAGGCACTGTGTATAAGCATTGATATTATGATATCTGAATACTAGACAACCTCAAAGATTGTGCATTATTGTAAACCTAAAATACTTGAATACAATAAGCAAATCTGGCCATTTTCTGACAGCTATTCCTCTTACACTCCATCATCTTTATGAATATTTTATACAACATTTCAGCCATGTAGATTATGCATATCTATCTAGACTTCAAGTTGCTTCTTTGTATACAACTTGGTACTGCTCTATTAAACTAAAATGGCTTTCTGCATCTCTTCCTTAAAGTATGTACAAAATGCTAATAGTGGCTCTGAGCTTTATGTTCTAGTTATTGGCATTTATGAAAAAGATAGATGCTATGTATTCTTCAGTAACATTATAGAGATGCAAGCTGAAGGTTTACAGTTAAAACATTCCCAAACCGCTGCCTCACAATGAACATGTCAACTTTATAGAGTCATTCCTACAGTCAGCCCTGTTAAAATGAGACATTTATAAAGGTTAGAAGTATGAGTGAATTGTACAAAAAAAAAAAAACGTTGGAGCTCCAGAAACAACAATAAAAGTTTTACATTCACTACTTTCTATTTAAATGTGCTGAATTGTAGTGCAACACACTACGAAAGGCAAATCCACTTCTAGGAGACACTCAAGTCCCAAAAGACAGCAGGGACCATTCCGAAATCTCAGCGCCACTCACGCATGTGCAGTAGGAAACAGGCTGTGAAGCTGTATGGCTTCACTTCCTGTTTCCCTTAGTAACGATGCCAGCACCTGCACCCGGAGTCGACTGACAGGTCGGCTTCGGGAGCCGAGATCCCGGGCTCCCAGGACAGGTAAGTGTTCTTATATTAATAGTCAGCAGCTGCAGTATTTGTAGGTGCTGACAGTTTAATTTTTTTTTACTTAAGTGGAATTTCCGCTTTAAGACTGTTGGTATACGCTTTAACACCCTGGGATGTACCCAAGGCTCCGTTCACACTTGCACATTACACACTTTTTCACACTTTTTCTCTATTTAATTAGAATGGATCTGACTAAAACTGGACAGCCAACAGGAGTTTCCACAAACTAAAATATTTTCAGAGAGGCCAATCCTTCTGACAAATGGCAAACGTATAAGAAAATGAGCTCTAGCACCTACTCCATAGTTGTTCATTACAATGTCAATGACCCATTCAGCTCCAGGTGGTTTACCTCCCTTCACAACCAGGCCATTTTTTGTGATACGTTGTACCCAAATAACATTTATGTCCACAAATAGAGCATTCGTTTGGTGGTATTTGATCACCTCTGCGGTTTTTATTTTTTTGCGGCATAAAATAGAAGGAGGGCAATATTTTTTAAAATAAATAATATTTTTTACTTTCTGCTAGAAAAAACGCATGCAATATAATAAAAAAAAATGAATTTCTTCATCAATTTAAGCCAAAATGTATTCTGCTACATATTTTTGGTAAAAAAAAGTAAAAAATCCATATAATATATTCTTATATGGAGATATATACACACATATATACATTATATACATTATATATATATATATATATATATATATATATATATATATATATATATTTATGGTCCAGAGCCCTCAGACCGATACGGATAAGGATGACAAACAAGGTTAACATAAACTCGCTTACTTGAAATGGACCTGAAAGTGTGCCCTGGCCTAACGTACGGTATGCCAAAATAAGGGGGCATACCTTAAAATGAAATGAATATGAAATGGGTGAAATGAGTACTCACTTGAGGAGTATGCTTCGAGAAATGCCCTGATAAAGGGGATGGGTGGGCGGGTATCGCGCACCGGAACCGACGAGGAAGACGGGCGGACGGCTGGTTATATATACCACCGGGCTCCTCCCATAATTTCAGGCCACCATACTGGCCTTTCTATTTATGGTCCAGAGCCCTCAGACCGATACGGATAAGGATGACAAACAAGGTTAACATAAACTCGCTTACTTGAAATGGACCTGAAAGTGTGCCCTGGCCTAACGTACGGTATGCCAAAATAAGGGGGCAAAACATCCAGGTAGGGGTTGCACTTTATTGAGTCAAGACTGTCACTGGGCGAGTTTGACAAATGCCTGGGCCATCTCTATTTGCAGATTGGGTATGTAACGGGCAAAACAGGAGGACTACCATCTACCCAATTTCTTGATAACACGGACCGGGACCCCTTGGCGGGAGGCAGTAGAAGCTGCTTCGATACGGAACGAATGTCCGGAGTAGTGAGCAGGATTGAGGTGAAGGATGCCCAGGAGTATCCTGACATGCTCCATGACTGGGCTGCGTTGAGAGGTTTCGTGTGGAAAAGGCAGAAGCGGGCCAGTTCCTGGTTGGTTGGCCAAAAGGGTCAACAAGCGGATGAGAACAGTGACCGGGCACCAGTGGTTGTTGGTTTTATAGAAGTGTATGTCCGTACCCGAGCCAAGCTGCTGCGTCTTGGAGACTGCTAAGTGTAAGATGAAATGGTCTTCGTATGGACCAGGTGGTGCTTGTACAGCATGCGTGCTGTGAGACAACTACAAGTAAACTGGCTTGGCCGTAAGAAGCCGTAGAAGGCCAGGTGTATGGCTGCTTGTAAATGCCACTCATGTGGAGACCGAAAGGTGAAGTGGCCAGGATATCTAACATAGTTCTAGAACGTCTCCTGTGAAAGGCGGTGGTTTGGTGCCGGCCATCGGCTGGCGCTTCTGGACACTGCGCATAACAGCCCGAACGGTGTGGTAAGAAAATAAGGAGGGTACGGTAGGGTCCTGGAGGGACGTGAAATGTTGTACACCGGTCAGGTATAGCTGGATCGTATTAACGGATAACACCAACTGCGAGTGGCAGTAGGAAATGAAGGCTACGACTCGCTTGACACGGGACGTCACTGAGCTGTGATACGTGACGAAGCGGTTAAAGGCCCTCCAGGCTGACTGACAGGCCTTGAGGGTATTGCGGAAAGGGAGTGATCGATGAGTTAGGTAGCCGCTAGGAGGTGAGGGGCTAATCCAGGGTTAGTTGAGACTAGTCCGGGATAGCTGCTGATGTTGGTCCGGCTCCGGGTACCTGATCGGAAAAGAGACAAGGTTACAGCGGGAGAGGGCGTCCGCTGCCTGATTGAACTTACCGTGGATAACGGAACAATGGATGTTGAACCGAAACAACAACAAGAGCTGGACCAGTTGACGTAGGAAGGACATAACCAACAGAGAGGACGCCTTGGCGCAGCCAGGAATTGCCAGTAACTGGGGAGGCCAGGGAGCTGCGAGCCGGAGGTGGCCAAAAAACAGCCGCAAGCCCGTGGAGGCCGCTGCGTCGGTCATCACCTGGGGCGAAAGGGAAGACACGGAGGGAATGAACAGGGAGACGCCATTCCAGACGATAGGAATTCCTCCCGCATAGCAAAGACTGCTATTGCCGCGGGATCCAGGCTGAGGACTTGCTCTGGATCCTGTGAGAGGGACAGTAAAACCAATAGGCGTGACACAAGGCGCGACCCTGAGGGATGATGCGCATAGCGACTCAACATGCCGTGTAGGGACTGTAGGTGTCTTTTGGACGACTAGACTGGAGAATATGCGAGGATATAACATGCCCCTAAAGATGGCAGTTGTGATGGCGAGCGTTTGCCGTTGGCTATGGGCTGATGCCTCTGGATGCCCCGAGGTGGGGATCTTGCTGTATGGGCCGTAACGACAGATGGCTCTCCGTGCACTGTAAGGATAAGAAATGCTGAAGGCTGGCTAGAAATAGCCTGGGCGTGCTACAGGAAGAAGCCAGTTGCGTGTGACAACATGATCCTGGTGCGGGACGGAAGCTGAACTCAACTGTCCTAAGGAAGAGACGGATAGACAGACAACGGTGAGTGGTTTGTAAGAAAGCCACGGGAGACGAGAGGCCAGTTAAGTGCTGCTGAAAATGACGTGTAGCCAGTTTGTGTGCCACTGAGAACGTGCTTGCCAACGAATGATTGCAAGAAGTCATGCTAAGTCATGAGCCTTGGCGTGACTAAAGTTGTGTTTAAACATGTGCTTGCGACAATTGCCCGGGAGTTTGTCACTGGAGATGTATACGTAGTGACTGTGAGCAATTCGTGTTACCGCATGTGCACTGCGAAGACTACAGGAGTTGTGCTTGAATGCATGTTTGGATGCGTGCTTGCGATGATTGCAAGATGTTACCCAGGATGCGTGCTTGCCACGACTGCAAGATGTTATGCTAGGATGCGTGCCTGCAACTAATGCAAGGAGTTGTGCCAGGACTCGTACCTGCAACGACTGCAAGGAATTATGGTAGGCTTCATGGGTAGCCAGGCCGGAAAAGACAGAAGTCCATCCGGTCCAACCAAATCAAAATAACTAAGGTATCACACAACCCAACGCACCCAATTCTACGCCCGCAGCTGATCCAGAGGAAGGCAAAAAAAAACCCCAACAGAGCATAGGCCAATTTGCTACAGCCGGGGAAAAAATTCCTTCCTGACCCCTCGAGAGGCAATCGGATTTTTCCCTGGATCAACTATACCTATAAACATAAGTACCCCGTAGTACAACGTACATTTAGGAAGGTATCCAGGTTTTCCCTAAAGCAATCTATTGAGCAAGCCAGAAGTGCCTGCCAGCAATGATTGCAACAAGTTGTGCCTGGACACCTGCTTGCAACGATTGCAAGAGGTCTATGCTCAAATGCGTGCTTGCCATGATTGCAAGAGAACTATGCTCGAATGCGTGCTTGTAATGAGTGCAAGAGGTCTATGCTCGAATGCGTGCTTGCAATGATCGCCAGAGGTCTATGCCCGAATGCGTGCTTGCAGCGATTGCAAGAGGTCTAAGCCCGAATGCGTGTTTGTAATGAGTGCAAGAGGTCTATGCTCGAATGCGTGCTTGCAGCGATTGCAAGAGGTCTATGCTCGAATGCGTGCTTGCAGCGATTGCAAGAGGTCTATGCCCGAATGCGTGTTTGTAATGTTTGCGAGAAGTCTATGTCTGGATGCGTGCTTGCAACGATTGCAAGAAGTCTACGCTTGGATGTGTGTTAGCAACGATTGCAAGAAGTCTACGCTTGTATGTGGAGAAAACAGCGAGACACGCCTAAACGAAGCTGTGTTTTCCCTTTTGAAGGCAATCTATAATGAAATGAGGCCGAGGAGCAAGGCCCCCGGCAGGCATCCAAACATTGAAGAATCAACTGGACCCAAGCCGGGAAGCGGTATGTGACAGTGAAATGAGAGAACCTGCCATGACAGAGATCCGGATCGCCATGCCACAACTTGCGACCGAGCACGAAACGGATTCTGGAGCATGTACTGAAATGAGGCCATTCCTGGGGCACGCCGAGACGAATTTGGTACACAGAAGTGACTATTCGTACCGGAACGTGATAGGTGAAATGAAATGAAAACCCATGACAAAGACAAGAATCAGAGGACGAGCCCTTGAACCAAACAGATGAATCCTGTCTTTGGAGCATGTACTGAAATGAGGCGTAGCAGCTGGGCACACCAGAACGAATCGGTGCATAAGGAATGCGACAGGATTCGAATTGGAGCGTAATAAGTGACAGAAATGATATGCCATGACAGAGACAAGATTCAACGACTGGACTGAAGGTTACAACAAAGAATCCGTCTCTGGAGCATGTACTGAAATGAGGCGTAGCAGCTGGGCACACCAGAACGAATCGGTGCATAAAAGAATGCGACAGGATTCGAATTGGAGTGTAATAAGTGACAGAAATGATATCCCATGACAGAGACCGGATTCAATGACTGGACTGATGGTTTACAATAAAGAACCCGTCTCTGGAGCATGTACTGAAATGAGGCGTAGCAGCTGGGCACACCAGAACGAATCGGTGCATAACGGAATGCGACAGGATCCGCTTTGGCGCGTTATAAGTGACAGAAATGATAGCCATGACAGAGACAAGTTTCAACGACTAGACTGATGGTTGCAACAGAGAAACCGTCTCTGGAGCATGTACCGAAATGAGGCGTAGCAGCTGGGCACGCCAGGACGAATCGGTGCATAGCAGAATGCGACATGATTCGAATTGGCGCGTAATAAGTGACAGAAATGATATGCCATGACAGAGACAAAAATTCCACGACTGGACTGACGGTTACAACAAAAGAATCCGTCTCTGGAGCATGTACTGAAATGAGGCGTAGCAGCTGGGCACGCCAGGACGAATCGGTGCATAGCAGCATGCGACAGGATTCGATTTGGCGTGTAATAAGTGACAGAAATGAAAAGCCATGACAAAGACTAGAATCAAGGACCGTGCTTGAACCTGCGAGTGACTCAGTCTCTGGAGCATGTACAGAAATGAGGCCGAACCCTGGGGCACTTCGAAGCGAATCGGTGCATTGGAGATGCGACGGGATTCGCATCGGAGCGCGGTAAGTGACAGAAATGATGAAATGACTTTAGAAATGGTAGAAATGAAATGATCCGACATAACAGACTGAAATGATTGAAATGACTCGAAATGATTGAAATGACTGAAATGATTGAAATGAAATGAAACGAAATGACAGACATAGTACAAACAGCATGAAATG
This sequence comes from Lithobates pipiens, assembly GCF_037356315.1. Lineage (NCBI taxonomy): Eukaryota > Metazoa > Chordata > Amphibia > Anura > Ranidae > Lithobates > Lithobates pipiens. The sequence goes on from NW_027507784.1 coordinate 133,848,440, forward strand.
ATTGAAATTGTTTAACTTATTCGGATTTGAAACGGTCCGACCGTTTTATGAATTTTGAACAACATGAGATTGCCATTGGCCGGAGTGCTCAGTTTAACGTGACAAGCAGACGGCTGTAATTTCGAAACGGTTCGATCGATTCAAACATAGAAATGATCGGGGGAGTCGTTCGGTTTAGCAACGACCTGCTGCGAAACGAAGTGCCTGGTGGCACGAACGGCATGTACCGAAAAGTGATAACGGCTTCTTTCGAAGAAGGGGTAGTGATATGAAGTAACGAATACGAGTGCCACAGTTAAGACGTTCGTGCAATCTAGAGTGAGTGGTTCGTGAGTTCAGGAATCCCGTTTACGTGACTTTGTAACACATGAAATGAAACGGGTGCCGAAGCCCTACCTGCGACAGCCGGCCCAGACGTGTTGTACGACAACGGAAAATTTCGATTTGAGTATAGCGACTCAGACGGTAATCAGACGGACGCTGACGAACGACAAGGCTTTGTCGACACGAAGGCGGACGGAATAGCGTGGGAACTCACGAACCCGGCTCACTGAAAAGGTCTCGAGGATAGTCGGCCCTTGATTTCTGACGTATCAGATATCGCGCACCGGAACCGACGAGGAAGACGGGCAGACGGCTGGTTATATATACCACCGGGCTCCTCCCATAATTTCAGGCCACCATACTGGCCTTTCTATATATATATATATAATTTGTTTATTTATTTATTTTATTTATTTTTGATCAGTTTGTGCAAAGGTTATAGCATCCAAAAGCTAGGAGATATTATATTTATGGAATTTGCATTTTTTTTTTACTAGTAATGGTGGCGATCAGCGACTTCTAGCAGGACTGCGATATTGCGGCACACAAAGCAGACACCTAACTGCCACTTTTGACACTTTTCTGGGAACCAGTGACACCAGTACAGTAGTCAGCGCTAGAAATATGCACTGTACTAAATAGTCACTGTACTAATGACATTGGCAGGGAAGGGGTTAAAATCAGGGGCGATCAAGGGGTTAAATGTGTGTTACTGTATACCGTGTGAGGTGTTTTTACTAAACAAGAGTGCTTTTTTTTACTTCCTGCTTTGCAGGAAGAGGGCTCTGTGTGTGTTTACGCTGATTGGTCAGCGCTACAGCCAATCGCAGCACAGCTGGAATTCGTTCCATATCAAACAGTGGTTGGCCGGTTGCTACCTTGTTTGTTTCTATATATGGTCTGTAATACGTGATTGACAATTTTATTCATTGCTGCATGTATCATGTAATTTTGCCATGTTCCTTGTTTCACCAATAAAATCATGTTTTTGATATAAACTCATCTTCTAGCCATGTGTACTCACCTCATTTAAAGTCCCAAAACAAAAAAAACCTTTATAAATGAGAGAAAGATTCCAAGGGCTTCACATGTTAGAGTGAGATTATTATAGAAATGCAACTGACTTCTTGGGATAGTATGCTCAGGAACGGAGCATAAGCCAGTTGTAACACTTCAAATATAACTCTTATGTTTACTCTTTAATGCAGTAGTTAAATCATTATAACTGGATACGTTATGTGGCAATTTTAGATACAAATAGCACCTAGTAGGGCAATATCTTTTCATTGAAAATCTGCTAAGATTTTGCCATTTTTATATTTCCAAACAAGAAAGACAATCTGATGGTATGACAATGTGAATTATGCTGTACACAATATGGAACACACGGAAAGAGCAAGTTGATCCTTTAGCCATTGCAGTATAAAAGCAAAAACAGCTTTGCTACGTGAACAGTATTATATTAATATATCCAAAGAGCTGAGTGCAAAGCAGATAACCACTGAAAAGCATGTGCCTCTGTGACATTGCCACAGGCCTCCATTACTATGGCCTTGGGTTGTTTGTGGTTGAATTATTTTCCCGTTTGCACCGTTTCCATGCAAACACACATTAATAATGCAAGTATCTTCTTTATAGATGCAGTTTTAGTCTTAATTATACAAGAATGTGCATATTTAAAGAGCTTTACATAATTTAATCTGTAACTAAAATGGTATTACCATGCTTTAATTAAGACATTATACACTAATTTTCCTCGGATGCTCACAATCATAATTACTGCATGCGTGGGTGAACCCTTGAATTACTACTAATCGAATTTGGTATGTGAACTCGTATCCCCAAGGGCACTCGCATTTAAATGACGAAAGCCAACTTTAAGATTAACGATCATATGCATGTCACGATCACATGCAGTATTGTAAAGGGAATGACCAGACTTATTATAAAATATTTACAGGATCTACTGAGCATTAGCCATCTACTTTCATTAAAACTTTATGAAAGTATAGTCCACCCATTTCCATAAAATCTATTTGAATGAAACAGTGAAAAGAAAACATGTAAGAGTTACCTTGATAGATATTTGTCTATTTTAACGTGTATATACAAAAATGTTTTATATATATATATATATATATATATATATATATATATATATATATATACACACATACACACATATGTATATATACATATTATATATATATATATATATATATATATATATATATATATATATATATATATACACATACACACACACACACACACACACACACACACTACAGCAAGCATTTTTTTGTACATTATTCAAAAACATCTTTCCCTTTCAATCAGCTATAATTTTCTAAATGCTGTATGTATGGATGAAGGATAGCCCAAGACATGCACCACGTCCCAAATTTTTAAATAGAAACTGTACAAATGGAATGGGATTTTAAGGTGCACAAATGATACAACTATTAAAAATTGATAAAATCATTTAGGAATTCTATTAAAAAATTATGGTTTCCTTTCACGTTAGCCACAAGCACGGCTTCTTCAGGAGTTATTGTAGCAAGATAACCACTTATTAAGGACAATAACTTTCGGATCAGAAAAATCTTCTGTGTGTATATTTAACTTTTGCCCCTTTATGTGTGCATAAAGGATGCAGCTTATAGGTGACCATAGGAGAGACAACGGTCCTGGATGAGAACCATAATATAATTGTTCGCCACTGGAGTACACCATAGGGGAAAGGAAGCCTGGCAGATTATATTAGTTGGGTCGGCAACTGGAAGTGTACTGTATGCACTTTACGTACAGAACATTCTTAACAAGGCCAATTCCTTATTGTGGGATTGGTTCACTGCTTCCCCCAATAGTTTTTTTTAATCAAATTACTGCCCAGGGATTGATTATGTCGTATAAGTAGGCACATCCTCTCACTTGGAACTCCAGAAGCAGGATTTTATTGGACTGTGTCCATATCCACAGAACAGGAACACAGGAGCAGAAATACCTCTCCGCTGAAGTTTGCTAAAATCCTCACAGTGGAGTTAATTTACTACGGTAGTAGAGCATGTTCAATTTTAAATTGAATTGTCACTTATCTTTGTGGATGAAATAAAACAAAGTGAAAGTTTATCTTGCAAAAAAACGAGCCCCCCCCCCAAAAAAAAAAAAAGAACAAGATTTTTCCTCAGATATGATTGAACAATTTAAGTCTGTACAATTTCACCTTATCCACTAAGCTAAATTTACTTAGCTTAATTAATGAGGGGAAGTTGTGCTTAATATCATCCACTCATGTGCAACCAAATTATTATTTTTTTTAATTCTTGCACATCAATAGTTTTTTTGCAATATGAATTTTCTCCTTCCTTCGCCTCATTCATTAAAATAAGTGGAAATGTATTTTACAAATTAAATATGCTCTACTGCTTTAGTAAATAAAGCCCACTGCATATTACTGATCTTGAAAGTATTTTGTTTTCCTCTGTGAAAATGGATGGTACACATACACCCAGCAGTAGTTGGTCACATTCAACTTGAGTTGTTCTGCAATGTTGGAAAACGTTTCATCGTTCTCCAAGCCATTTCACCAGTACCAATGAGTGTCAGGATGACAAATGACCATAAAATGTGTAGATGTATGTCCAGAACAGGATATGAGGTGTGAAAATTGTGGAACTACTCTTTTCTAGTTACATAATCTCATCCTTGGTGTCAGTAGGTCTTCATAGGTGTTGATTCTTCAATTTGCACAGCTGAAGGTGTGAATTGCTGTTAAATCTGAGATTTTAAAATGTTAAATGTGTAAGCTCTCCTCATGTGATAATGTATCAGTATGGGGGTGGATTGGAAAATGCCAAGGAATTGCAAAGGCATGCTGCAAGCTCTGAAGTGTGCCTGCTAGCTAGCGATTCTTTCTCTTATGTACCTGGAACATAGGGCGCTTCTGTTCAGGAGATGTCTGATCATCACATGGGGTTCCATTCCTGTCCATGTGGATCTGTGTCCTTTAGCTGACCAGTAGCGAGAGGGGGTGGATGTGGTGAGCCTGCCCAGGGAGGTCCTGTTATCCAATCAGTCTGAGGAAGGAGCTCTACTGCGCTTGCTCCAAAATGTGTTACCGCCACCTGACATCACTATGCCCTGTGCAGTCTACAAGTGAGGCATACATTCTCCACCATGGCCTCTGGTGATGGGACCTCCCTGGGCCAGCTCACCAAATCTACCCCCTCTGTCGCTGCTGATTGGCTAAAGGAGATTGAGCCACAGGAACAGGACCCCATGTGATGATTGGACACGATCGGACCAATTCACTTTGGATGTCAATAAATGCTTTTAATACGGCACTGAGTGGCACTTTCTCCTCATCTTATTCTTCCTCTTATGTTAACACTTTTTTCATGTTTTAACTTGTGCTCCAGGAGTACCTATAATACATATTTAATAAACTATATGTAAACCCAGTCACTAAAATTCATATCTTTACCATATTAAAGTCAATTTGAAGTCAATTTAAATGCAATTTCAATGTTTTAAACCTGAGGCTTTGGTAAAAAAAAAGTCCTGGTGATCCAACCATGCATGGTATTTTATGTACTTGCTGTTATAGGGTGTTTCCCAGATGTTCAGTTACATGCACTCCTTTTTCATGCATGTAGACAGAAAAAAAGTTGCAAAGAGGCTGCAGTATGAAAAAAAAGGTGAACAGGAATTTTAATTTAACTTCTTTTTTATTAAATTTTTGCACAAAAGATAACAGCAATATAAGACTTACATTGTCGTGTAGTTGTAGTCGTTGCTTCCAGTCGGGAAGCTTAGTCTAACAAGAGCAAGCATATTGAAAACGTAGATGTACATGTTAACAGTTAAGAGTTAAGAACAAATCCTGAGAGGACGAGAGCACCATCAGTCAACCCTGAACACCCCTACTGGGAACTAACTGTGTCCTGGGGAGAGTGACAGCGCTGCCCAGTCCTGGGCTATAGTAAGTATAACAAATTGCGAAGGTAGGGGTAAACACACAACAAAAGCAAAAAAAAAAAAAAAAAGGGGGGGGGGGAGGGGTAAAGTTAGCAATCACCGCAGCAAAACCAATATTCTTTAACACTTAATATCGTAGTCAGTTTATGCTGTTGCTGTCTTACATCTTTACTCCGGTTCTTCGGTGTGAGAAAGATAAGTATCAAGTGGTGGGGACAAGACGTGAAAAGTCACAGTGGGACACAAGAGGGTATAGATGTCGCTGAATGAACAGGAATTTTATATACTGTATTTGCTGGCGTATAAGACTACCTTTTACACTTAAAAAAAATGCCCAAAAATCGGGGGTCGTCTTATACGCCGGGTATACAGGTATACAATGCTGCCCGATGGATGTCAGCCCCCAAATGTCTGCTAATACTGTATGTGGCTTCAGCTACAAACTGTATACGCCGTTGAGCCTGGCTTTTAGGAAAAAACTCAAGACCTTCCTTTTTTAGCAGATGATCAAAGCTCGCCACAGCGCCTAGAGGCGATTCAGTTCACATTGTGCGCTATACAACTATTTCATTCATTCATTTAATTCATTTAATCCCGGCGAGCGATGTATTCTATTAATGAATACAGAGCCTGCTTGGATTGGAGTAACAACCTCTGCCAATCTGAGCAGGCTACATAGAGTAGCCTGCTCGGATTGGCTTTGAGAGAGAGAGGGGCAAGGGCTGATGATGCTACAGCCTCTGCCAATCCAAGCAGGCGTTGTATTCATTAAAATAATACACTGCTCACCATACTTCCCTGGGTAAATCCATTCACTGATCTCCTACTACTATACATTTGCCCCAGGCACCCAAGAGGGACAGGTAAATCTGGGACATATGACAGGGGGGTTATTAAATGCATTTTGGTGGACAATTCCCATAACCCAAAAGTGGTATAGGTTTGGTTAGTGAAAAATTCTACTTTCCAGAGTTGTGGCATTCAATAGATCTCTGTTTGTGTTATTATTGTTTGATTTACTTTATGACATAACACAGCATGGCGGATGAGTAGTTGGCATTCTTGCTTTGTTTTTTTTAATCGTTCTAATGTTTTTTTAAAATGGTGTTGCCTCATAAGGGGGGTAGTCTTATACCGTGAGTATTGCCCAAAACCTATGTTTTCACTTGAAAAATAGGGGGTCGTCTTATACGCCCAGTCGTCTTATACGCCGGCAAATACGGTAACCAGTTAGGGAACGTTAGGTGTACAACAAATACCTGAGAACTTCAACAAATTAGCCTAATTTGACACCTTATGCCACGTACATACGATCGGACTTTCCGGCAGACTAGGTCCGACAGTCTTCCCGACAGACTTTCGGTGGAGTTCCGACGGACTTTCCGAACGAACGGACTTGGGCACACATGACCGGACCAAGTCCATTCGAAAGTCTGTTCATTTTGAACGTGATGACGCAAGACGGGACTAAAAAGGGAAGTTCAATAGCCAGTAGCCAATAGCTTCCCTTGCGTCGTATTTGGTCTGACAGACCAGCATACAGACGAATGGGTTTTCACGATAGGAATTGCATCCTTTGGACAAATTTGAAACATGTTCTATTTCTAGGTGTTTCGGATTTTTAAACTAAAAACGATCGGATTAGCCCACACGCGATCGGATTGTCCGATGGACTGATTTAATCAGACCTAGTCTGGTCGTGTGTACGCGGCATTACACTATTTTCCTCTTCCCCTGTCATCATTTCTCATTTGCGCAATGACAGCTGGGACTTGCCCTGTATTGCAACAGTGGCTTCAGCTACTGCGTAGAATTGAACATGTTATTACAATGATTCAGAAAATTATTACATTAAAAAAAATGCATATCAAAGAGATGATCGTAACCTTTGACTGTCAGAGAACATGGAAACTAGCCTGATGACACACATTACCTCAGAGTAGGCGCTTTTTAACTGCAAGCCTGATTTCAGCTTTTAGCTGGTATTTTGCAGTTTAGCTCAAAGACAGATTTCAGATAGTTACACTAGTTAAAGTTGAATTTAAACATCATTGATTGGCTTTTGAAGGCACACAAATTGTGTATTTATTAAATTGTCTGGAATTCTTTAATGAACACAGTCAGGGCTGATTCACAATGTCATGTGTTAATACACATTACTTTGCACATTAAAATAATATTAAAAAGGTAAATAGTTTTAATGAAAAAAATAACACGTAAAGCTTACCTGCTCTGTTGAATGGTTTTGCACAGAGCAACCCTGATTCTCCTCTTTTCGGGTTCCCCCACCTGAGCTCCTGGCTCCTCTCCCCTGCTGAGTGCCCTTAATAGCACGCCACCTGCTATGGGGGCACTCATGCATGCTTGTTCCTGAGATAGTTCTATGTGTCCACAGGACACACAGAGCATGGTTCCCTTGTCACTGGCTGTGATTGAAAGCAGTGGGAGCCAATGACTACTGCTGGTGTCTGTGAGCCAATAAGGAGGGAGAGAGCAGCTGCTCTCATACACATCGCTGGATCCAGACCATGCTCATGTAAGTATTAGTCGGGGCTTGAGTGAACGTGCATACTTTATTTTTTTTGCCTTCTATGCACGAAGGTAAAAAAAGTTTCAGCCTTTAGAACCACTTTAATGTATGTTGCCTTAGGGCAGCCCATTCAATTTAACAATGGATAAAAAAAAACAACACACCCTTTTTTATAGCAATGCAGTGCACCACATCCCATGTATGTGTGTTGTGCACTATGATTCATTGTGTGGTACTCACTCACAACGAATGGCTAGAGAACACACTACAAAGCAAGTATTTTGCTGTGCTTTGAAGGAACATGCTATCAGGAGGAGAAAGCAGGGGAGTTCTGTTCTAACTGTTTTAATACAGGCTAGAGCAAGAAGGTGACCTAGCTATGTTGCTTAACTGCAGTAGAGAAGTCAAGTCACCAATTTGACCAGTGGTGGTGCGTACATAAAGGGGGCAGGAGTGCCGCCCCCTCTCTTGTCCCCTCTCTCTCACCATAGATAGATTCATGCATTGCATGGATCTATCTATAGTCATTGCTGCCGCCCTCTATTCCGGTGTCCGGCCCCTTGTCAGGCACCAGGCACTTGAATTACAGGCATCCTGATTAGAGCCTGTTTAGAGCCGTAGACTCTAATAAACGCTCAATGCTGCTCAGTGTTGCGTTAGGAAAGAAAATAAATCTCTTTCCTAAAAATGACCTGCCTCACAGCCAATCAGGTGCTTGGGTCTGATTACCCGTCACCCTATTGACTGGTGCTGTGATTGGATGCCTGATAGAGAGGACCAGAGACATCGAGGAGCGTAAACGTGGAGGACACCACCATGACCCGCTGCGAGACAGATAAGTCCCTACTCCTGGGCAATGCACACTGGCAGTGTTTGATAGGGCACAGTAGCGGCAATTGACGGGGCACAGTAGTGGCAACTGATGGGCACACTGGCAGCAATTGATGGGGCACAGTAGCTGCATTTGTTGGTACAGTGGCAGCAATTTATGCATACAGTGGCTGCGCTTGATGGGCACAGTGGCTGCGCTTGATGGGCACAGTGGCTGCGCTTGATGGGCACAGTGGCTGCGCTTGATGGGGTTTTTTTTTTCAGTTTGCTTGTGCCCCCTCAAAAATTTTGAGCACCAGCCACCACTGAATTTGACTGTGCTGGCTGGCCAGGCTGTGTGAATTTCAGCACCAGATAAGCAGAAATACAAATCCTTTGCAAGGTAGGACAGCTTCTACACATGTGTTTCAATTGTATATTTAGCTGTTTTCTTAGGCCGCGTACACACGGGCGGACTGTTCGCCCAACTTAGTTTGTCAAACAATTCGACAAACAGTCCGCTCAAAATTTGCATGAGCGGACTTGACCACATACGATGAACGAACAGTCTGCTGAAAGCGTGCGCGATGACGTGAACGGCACGTACGACGGGACTAGAAAAACGACGTCCTATACACTGCAATGCAACCTTCGGCGTGTAAATCCTTTCTGAGCATGCGCGGAACTTAGTTTGACGAACAAGCCTACACACGAGCGGACTGTCCGCTCAAACCAAGTTTCAGCGGACTGTCTTACGGGAATTCCGAAAAACTTTGTTCGTCAGACTGTCCGCTGAAACTGTCCGCTGAAGCCCACACACGAGCGGACTGTTCGCCCAACTTTGTCCGCTGAACAGTGTTTCAGCGGACAGTCCGCTCGTGTGTGGGCTTCAGCGGACAGTTTCAGCGGACAGTCTGACGAACAAAGTTTTTCGGAATTTCCGTAAGACTGTCCGCTGAAACTTGGTTTGAGCGGACAGTCCGCTCGTGTGTAGGCTTGTTCGATAAACTAAGTCTCGCGCATCCTCAGAAAGAATTTACACGGCGAAGGTTGCATTGCAGTGTATTGGACTTTGAATTTCTTGTCCCGTCGTACGTGCCGTTCACGTCATCGCGCAAGTTTTCAGCGGACTGTTCGTTCATCGTGTGTGGTCAAGTCCGTTCATGCTAATTTTGAACGGACTGTTTGTCAAACTGTTTGACGAACCTAGTTGGGCGGACAGTCCGCCCGTGTGTACGCGGCCTTAGAGTTAAGCTTTAGGCTGGGTTCACACCGCTGCGGGGGGAGAACCGGATGTGATTCGCACAGCAAATCACATCCGATCTCCGTAGCGCTGCGAGTTCAGCCATACAGATAGTATGGCTGAACTCGCAGCGGTCCCGCAGCAAACTCGCACGGGACCCTTTTTTGGGTCCGCAACGGAATCGGATCGCATGGGGGTTCACACCATGCGATCCGATTCCTGTGCGAGTTGGCAGATCGCACTGCGATATGCCGACGGATCTGGGGGTGTCATTAACATAACATTGACACCCCCAGCCGTCCGCATAGGGCAGTGTGAACTGCCGGCGGGAGGTATGCGATGCGGGAAAACGCTGCGGATTCGCGGCGTTCCCGCATCGCAGCGGTGTGAACCCAGCCTTAAGGTAAAATTAAACTTTCACTGAAATAAATTTATGAAGCAAATGTATAGTATGTAAAGCTTTACATTTTCAGCACTATGTATATACAGTATCTCACAAAAGTGAGTACACCCCTCACATTTTTGTAAATATTTTATTATATCTTTTCATGTGACAACACTGAAGAAGTGACACTTTGCTACAATGTAAAGTAGTAAATGTACAGCTTGTATAACAGCGTAAATTTGCTGTACCCTCAAAATAACTCAACACGCAGCCATTAATGTCTAAACCACTGTCAACAAAAGTGTGTACACCCCTAATGGAAAATGTCCAAACTGGGCCCAACGTGTATTTTGTGTGGACACCATTATTTTGCAGCACTGCCTTAACCCTCTTGGGCATGGAGTTCACCAGAGCTTCAAAGGTTTCCACTGGAGTCCTCTTCCACTCCTCCATGATGACATCACGGAGCTGGTGGATGTTAGAAACCTTGCGCTTCTGCACCCTCCATCTGAGGATGCCCCACAGATGCTCAATAAGGTTTAGGGCTGGAAACATGCTTGGCAAGTTCATCACCTTTACCCTCAGCTTTTTTAGCAAGGCAGTGGTTATCTTGGAGGTGCGATTAGGTGGAATACTGCCCTGCGGCCCAGTCACCGAAGAGAGGGGAATCATGTTCTGCTTCAGTATTTAACAGTACATGTTGGCATTCATTGTTCCCTCAATGAACCGTAGCTCCCCAGTGTCAGCAGCACGCATGCAGCCCCAGACCATGACAGTCCCACGGCCATGCTTGACTGTAGGCAAGACACACTTGTCTTTGTACTCCTCACCTTGCCGCCACACACGTTTGAAACCATCTGACACCATCTGAACCAAATAAGCTTATCTTGGTCTCATCAGACCATAGGACATGAATCCAGTAATCCATGTCCTTAGTCTGCTTGTCTTCAGCAAACAGTTTGCGGGCTTTCTTGTGCATCATCTTTAGAAGAGGCTTCTTTCTTGGACGACAGCCATGCAGACCAATTTGATGCAATGTGCGTAGTATGGTTTGAGCACTGACAGGCTGACCCCCCACCCCTTCAACCTCTGCAGCAATGCTGGCAGCACTCATACGTCTATTTCCCAAAGACAAACTATGGATTTTCTCTCTCAGCCCCACCTCTGTCTCCTCTCTCTCTCTCAGCCCTGCGTCTGTTCCCCTTCTCTCCCAGCCCCCCTCCCTCTCTGTTCCCCCTTTCTCTCTGTTCCCCCATTTCTCTCTCAGCCCCACCTCTCTCTTTCAGCTCTGCCTCTCTGTCCCCCTCTCTCCGTCCCCTTCTCTCTCTCAGCCCCCCTCTCTCTCTGTTCCCCCATTTCTCTCTCAGCGCCGCCTCCGCCCCCCCTCTCTCTCTCAGCCCCACTCTCTCTCAGCCCTGCTTCTCTGTTTGCCCTCTCTCTCAGCCCCCCTCCCTCTCTGTTCCCCCTCTCTCTCAGCCCCCCTCTCTCAGCATTTCTCACACCCCCTCTCTCTGGCCCCCCTCTGTCACACCCCTCTCTCTGTCCCCCTCTCTCAAACCCCTCTATCTCTGACCCCCCTCACACACCCCTCTCTCTGTCCCCCTCTCTTTCTTACAACCCCCCTCTCTCTTACACACACCTCCTTTCTCTCAAACCCTCTCCCTCCTCTCTCCCACATTTCCCGTCTCTCTCTCAACCCCCCTGCCACTAATTGCAGAGTTGGCACTTTAAAATAAATAAGTTGGTTTTGGGTTGCAGTTTGGGCACTCAGGCTCAAAAAGGTTTGCCATCACTGGCCTAGGCCATCTTCCTGCAGAGCAACACTTCTTAGTTTCTGATCCTCAGAGAGTTCTTTGCCATGTGGTACCATGTTGAACTTCTAGTGACCAGTGTGAGAGTAAGAGCAATAACACCAAATTCAGCACACCTGTTCCTAATACCGTGTACACATGACCAGAGTCCGCCGGACAATCCGCCCGTGTGTGGGCTCCAGCGGACTATTTCTTTCCAAAAGTCCGGCGGACTTAGAAAGAAGTTTTGACTCAAAATTGTCTGCCTGACTCGGCAATCCGGCGGACAATCCATCCGTCCGCTAGTCTGCCGGACTTTTGAAATGAACGGACTTGCGCACAAGGAGAAAAGTCCGTTCACAACGCGTCCCTGTCATTGCAGCAAGAGAGAGCGTTGAGTCAACATCTCAAGGAAGAAGAAGAGAAGGCGGCAACGGCGACAGAAGACCGGGCCACCGCTAGAGCTTGGAGCTTCATGACGTTGGTGGGGACCCGCCCTTTGCTGGGGATTTAAGCTGTCTGTGCTTATTTCTATATTCCTGCAGAACAGTATGGCCTGGTAAGCATACATCAGACATATATGGTCGTGACATGGTCACCTGGTTTTTACCCAGCTGCTAGCCTCGATCTGGATGCAATTCCTCACCTCAGCCCTGGGGGAGATCATTATTCCTGTGCTTTGCATCCCCTGGACATAGGTTGGGCATCACCTTTGGGCCAGATAGTAAGTTATAGCACCACCCTTTTTCTTGAGAAATGGTTCTCTGTTTAAAGGTTATCCCATATTTATAGATATTCTTGATTTAATTTTAGAGCATTTATATTGATGATTGGCAAGAGCCATGAACCGTGCGTCGAGTATATATCCAACTGATGCACAGACCAGCTAGGCTTACCATGAGCAATTGCTTATGTTTATTGATTTTATGAATGGATGAGTGTGTCTATGCATTTGCATTGTTAATGATGTTGTATTATATTCTGTAGAATAACTGTATATTTAAACAAATGTATTTAAATAATTGTACCATAATAAATTGTGTTCTGTATCCCAGATTGACATTTTTCATGATGTGATTTGTACTTAATAAAGAATTTTAATTAAAGTATCCGTTCAGTGACATGCCTCATTCAAAGTCCCATTTCCCGTTCTTTCTTTTTAAACGTTGACAGAAACTAAGAAAAACTTTTTTTTCAATTTTTTTTTTTTTTTTTAGGAAAAAAATAAAAAACTCAGGAGTCATTAAACACCACCAAAGAAAGCTCTATTTGTATGAAGAAAATGATAACAGCTTCACACGGTTACAGAGTAGCATGATGGCGCAATTTTCATTCAAAGTGTGATGGTTCTGAAAGCTGAAAAATGGCCTGGGCAGGAAGGGGGTTTAAGTGCCCTGTATTGAGGTGGTTAATGGCTGTGTGTTGAATTATTTTGAGGGGACAGCAAATTTACACTATTATGCAAGCTGTAGACTCACCAAGTGTAATTTCCTTAGTGTTGTCACATGAAAAGATGAAATAAAATATTAACAAAAATGTGAGGGGTGTACTCACTTTTGTGAGATACCGTACATAGATTTAATAAAATAATACAAAAGACAAGAATCAACTGTTCTGTTTGATTGGCACGGCTATTCAGATCTTCATCATTATTAACCACATGGCTTAGGGAACTGCATTTCAAGATATACCAATATTTGATTTGTTCAGCTGTTTAAATAATGCTTTAATCTGGATATTTAGAAGGTGACTACATCTTTCTAACTCAAGATGGATTTCCCGTGCCTCAACAAAACGGCAAGTACTACAGATTTCATGACTCTTAAAAATGAATGCAGTCTATGATGCATGAATTTCAGTCTTCACGAGAAGGTGCTTTTGGCTTTCTGTCTTCCCATATGTTGAAAATATGCTATGGCCTGAAGGCAGTACTTTGTCATCATTATGTTCTCTGGACACTTTCTATCTCTATACATCATTGTGACATGCTCTTGTGATGTCCCCACACCTATAGGGGGACACGAGATAGCAAAGCCCAAGCCATTAACATTGACAGATGTACTTGATGTGAAGGAACATCCTACGGTTGTGTTATATAGGCATTAATCCCAAAACATAGGATTTTGTCACAGATTTCCTATGAGAGGTTCTGGATGAGTGATACTTGATTTATTCAGTGACATCTAAGCATCAGTCTAAGTGAAAAAATTAGCAACAGTCGTATAAACTCTTGACTACGTCTCATGGAAAGGTTTTGCTGAACTGCAACTTCTGGTAATGAATCATGAACCTTCTAGGGGTGGAACATATTGTGATACAGTGTAGAATTGTTAATTTAAGTGGACTTCTAGTCAACATTTTTTGTTTGTTTTGGAAAGAGCAGAGAAGGGTTAGATCCTGTCAAGTTGCTATTCTACTTATTTTCAGACTTCTCTATATGTTCTGTCTCGAGAGGACGTGATGGGAAATTCTACCTTTTGTCTGTTTTCATGAGGCAGTCTCCCAACTGGGAGATTTCTCTATTCCAGTGACAACTGCCAACATATGAATTTCTTCTGCATTAGAAAGTTTACAACTTCTGCCTCTGGGTGCCATGGTTATGGCTGTCAGAGTCTTGCTATGCCTCATGGGACTTGTAGTTCTGCAACAGCTGGAAGTCCAGTAATTGCATATCCCTGGCCTACAGAGTTTCTACCATTTTGGTAACAATAAACTTGGCCGCAGGTCTACTTTAAGGAGTAACTCCAAAAGACAAGTAATTATCAATTTAAATTCTGCTAATGCCATCAAGAAAAGACTGGAACTTTGACAAAATCAGAAAGTCTCCTCTATGTATTCCTCCAACAAATCCAGACCAGTCACAGACCACTGCCTCTGAGCCTGATTCATGACCAAGAGCATAGCATCCCACCATTTGAAGACATTGGAATCAGGTAGTGTCCTGACAGCAGAGTGGCAAAGACAAACCTCAGATAAGCTATAGAGCAGAGCAGACTGGAACACATTATGCTGCGCAATTAAGTTAGACATAATGGTCATATCTCTTCATTAAAAATGAAAACTGTGGTGAGTTTGGTCAGGAATCTCCTCTGCACTTGTATATTAAAAAGGAGATAATGTTTCTATATTACCAGATCGCCAGCAGAACATTTTCAGACACTGTGGTGGCCTGAAAAAACAAAACAAAACAAAAAATGGAAGGTCTAGGCATGTGGGCTGTGTTACCTATATTCTTTTCACAGTTTTATTAGCCGTATGTGTAAAGTCATAGTGTTAAAAGTTATTTGTAAGTGGTTATGCCGGCTTACTATACATTTTGCATATCCTTCAGTTTCTGTTTTTTTAAATAATCCTTGACACCCTTAATGTTAACTAAGGCTAGTTTTAGTTTTTTTTCTGATATCTTAGGCCTACTGTGCTGTCCCTCCCTATTCCACAGTCAACTGTGCTCAGCACGCACTCTGCCAAGACTTTTACCATACAGAAAAGAGGGGAGGAGGAACAATTTCTTAAGTAATTTTTCAACGAGGAACAGCCGGATTTATCAAAAAATATATAATACTTTATTGAAAAAATCCACATAAACACTGAAAGCTAGTAAAACTGTATATATAACAAACCTCCGTCACATACAGTACAACGTTGTCTAACACAGATGGCCACCACACTCCTCACAAATATCATGAATCACTAATACTCATAAAGAAGTCCCAGTGAAGACATGGATGGATGTAGTCTCAGAGCAGTTTGCTCAGTATCTCAAAGATACCACACATTGAGTAATTATCCTTTCCTCAACAGAGTTAGATATACAATATTTAAGAACAGTTCAAAGATTTAACCCCCGGTAGAGCAAATTGAAAATTAATGATGCATTGATAGCAAAGGTAATTATGAAATTAAAGTACGGTTTCTTATACCGTATATACTCGAGTATAAGCCGAGATTTTCAGCCCCTTTTTTTAGGCTGAAAGTGCCCCCCTCGGCTTATACTCGAGTCACCGCCGTCTGTCTACCCGATCAGCGTGTCGTGCAGACAGACGGCGGCCATTCCACTATTCAAAAGCCGCGCCTCCCTGTCTGTGATAGGCGGAACACTCAATTTCCCAGCAGTCAGTGGTCCGCCTATCACGGACATCCGCTCATCCTCATACTACGGACGAGGATGAGAGGATGTCCGTGATAGGCGGAACACAGACTGCTGGGAAATTGAGTGTTCCACCTATCACAGACGGAGGCGCGGCTTTTGAACAGTGGAATGGCCGCCATCTGTAACAGACGAGAAGAGGTGCGGCGATCCTGGCATGGCCGCCGTATGTGCAGAAGGACACAGGCTCAGGACACAGGTAGGCTGGACACACAGGGCGGCTGGACACACAGGGCGGCTGGACACACAGGGATGGACGGACACACAGGGATGGACGGACACACAGGGATGGACGGACACACAGGGATGGACGGACACACAGGGATGGACGGACACACAGGGATGGACAGGCATGTCTCACCCTCGGCTTATACACGAGTCAATAAGTTTTCCCATTTTTTTGTGGTAAATTGGGGGCCTCGGCTTATATTCAGATCGACCTATACTCGAGTATATACGGTAAGTGTAAATCGAGTATGGAGTAAATGTCCAGGTTGTCAGTTAGAGATCCATTAGCCAATCCCCATCTTTAAGGGGCAGGTGAGTGTGTATATGTGTATACACTTCCTAGCCAGGAAAAAGGAATCAATACAGCTCACCCCTCCCCCAATATCCACCTTGTCCACAGCATCAAGGCTGTCTGACCGACAGTCCACCCGTTTCCAGGGAGGATGGGAACCACAGAGGATAGAGTAAAGACTTTGTCCGTTACTTCACGTGTCCCATAGGCGTTCAGTGCCATTAATGTTCAGCGTCGTGGTACCTGCATATAGCTATAGTACTCCCATTTCTTTTCAAAGCTCCCGGGGAATACGGAGGGGGGATATCAGCTAGTAGCTGATGTGTGCTTTCATTGCAGGGAGCATGATAGTGTCATACTGACGCATTTCACTCATGACTTGAGCACTTCAAAGCATGCACAGACATCTGGTAAGTATCCTTAAATAGCCCATGCAAAGTACGACATATGGTATCTCTACTGGGTTCATCAAACATCCACTTAGGGCAACTCCGCCAGTCACACGGTAGCAACAATAAGAATATTAAATATCAATAAAAACCAATTGGTTGACGGACTTCCCATCTTTATAGGGTATGTACCCATGTGGAAGATGTACTGTCTGCAAATATGTGGACAAAATGGATGTGTTTGCCAGCTCTGATGGCAAGAAGAATTTTTAAATCAATAACTTTATCAAATCAATTGTTCTACCAAGGATAAATGCTCACTGTTTGGTATCTTTGAGATATTGAGCAAACTATTCTAATACTACATCCATCCATGTCCTCACTGGGACTTCTTTATGAAGATTAGTGATTCATGATATTTGTGAGGAGTGTGTGTCTTCTTGTGATGGCCATCTGTGTTCTTAGACAACGTTGTCTATTTTTACTGTATGTGGTGGAGGTTTACTATATATACATTTTTACTAGCTTTCAGTGTTTATGTGGATTTTTTAAATAAAGAATTATATATTTTTTGATAAATCCAGCGGTTCCTCGTTGAAGAATTACTTTCCTCCTACCTTCTTTTATGTATGCTTACCCCAATTCAGAGGAGCACTCCTCTTTTTAGAGGAACACACCTCTAATTTTTAAGGTGATAGTATGCAATGACTATATGAGGAATTGTTAAAATTATGTTTCCTTTTCCAATCAAGCTTGATTTAGGTGTAGCTGTAGTGTCATTTTTGTTGGACTTCTATGATACCTTTCATCCCAGCCAAGCTTAATCGTAGAGATAATTTGTACTGTAGTTTACCTTAATAAGACCTGCTTGCTTGTGGCAGGTGTAACCATAATACATTAATGGCAATGTTACAACCAACTGCAGCTTGGCAGCTGACATAGGCATACTGGCAACTATATCAGTTATCACCAGACCACGTGATGCAATTTTACTTACATGATCCTGCACTCCTGCACTCCAGTGGTCTAGGGTTCTGTGATGTTGTCAAGACAGATATTAAGACCATAGCCTTGCATTGGATGTGAGGACACACAGAGAAAGTTAACTGTTATTTGCCAGGAGAGTAGAGGATTGTGTAGGTAAAAGTGCTTTTACTGTCCCATAGACTAAACAAGCATTTAACCTGTGCAATGTGAGTGTAGCCTTGCACAAAGGCAGGACTTTTACTTTTCTAGGAGTTGGGCTTCAAGACATATACTTCATAACTATTGGACAGATTAAAAAAATGTAATAACATTTGTGTTAATTAACTGGTAGTCATAAAAAATCCATTGAAGGTAATACTAATAATCATAACAAATTTGATCTGGAATAAGAGTATGCAAATAAATACCAATTTGTCTACCATAGTTTATTATACTGTTTTTGATATTGGCACAGCATGTTGATGAATTTGTGCAAACAATCCCTAAAAAAAATGTAAGGACAAATGAAAGTCCCAAAATCAGCCCTAACCTTGCCTTGATCTAAATGAATATACCTACTAGCTTTGCCGACTCACTGGCAAGTCTTTGGAAATCCAGGGGCTGATGAAAAGTGGGTGCATCACAGTTAGAGTGGCAGTAAGAACTGCAAAGTAAAATTAAAATAGATAAATGTGTTTCTGTATTTACAGTAAGGCAAATATCTCAGCTTTCAAATGAATTTCTGGCAGCTACTACAAAATTAACACGCATACTTTTCTTTTTCTTTTGCAAGTACAATAATTTTGTATTTTGGTAAGCTTTCATGCTGATTTGTGATGTATAATATGTCTTGGCTTTCAATTTATAATACCATGAAGCTTGGAACAATTTCACAAGACACCATACCATGTAAGCGTACTCAAGGAGCCTTGCAAGAACCAACATGCTGTTTGCCTTCTATAATCTACACTAAGAAAATCAAAGTATAATTTCAGCAGAAATGCAGTTTATGAAGCTCTATCCTGCTATTTTAATCTAACATGTTACTGATCTCTTTATAAGCACAGCTGCTCTTCTCCTTGACTTTGGCTTAGTTTTGTTGAAGCGTGAACTTGCAACCTGTCAGAGAAGGTCATATCAAACACCATGAGATTGTGAGGACTGGGCTACAGCAAATTCCCTGTAGAGAAGTACAATGGCACAGAGAAAATAACAAGCATCTTTGTGCAGAAGTTAACCAGAAGAAAAGAATAAAAAATATTACAAATTCTAATCAAGCTTAGCTGATTATATAACATTGTGACCTTGTGCTATGTATATTAAACATTACAACATTGAAATGAATCTGTAAGCACACACAATTATTGGGTTCAAGGCCACCATTAGAAATCATGGGGCCCCATAAAGCCTATCAGGCAGCCCCCCCCTCCTTAGTCAACCATATGAGAAGATATATCGATCCCTCAGAACAGATAGCAGGAGCAGAAACGTATTTAAATAATGGGCATACAAGTGTTTTTGGCCCCATGGACTTCAACAAAATCACTTGATTTGAGCGTTTTATGACCGTTTTGTTGCTTGTTTTCTGCTCAAGTAGCAGCTCTCCACCCCTAATTTCCTCTCCCCCTCCTAGTGCTTTCTATTGGCTAAACAAAAATGCCTGAAGCTGTAAAATGCTTGTAATACGCTTCTAAAATGCTTTAAAAATGCTTAAAAAAACACCCAATAAATGCCAGTAAACATGCTACACCCAGGTGTGAATGGAGCCTAGAGCAGACAGTGAAGTTATCTTCTTTGTTGAGTAACTGATAAGACAAAATAAATAAAGCGGTGTATACAAAAACTGGAAATCAGTGGCACCCTTGACTGTTCAACAGAAGCCAAAGACTGGCTTCTGTCCAATGTTAATACTGGAAAACCATCATTTGATCAGTGCTGCAGTCAATGATTACAGCGTTGATCAGTGTATTTCTGATGGGGAGGGGGCAGCCACCACTGTCAGAATACAATAGTTCAGCAGGAAAGATCCCTGAATCATACAAAGTTTGTGTTAATGCAGGGATCTGTCAGTTTTATTTCATTAAACCAGCTTGTTGAAAAAAAAATGAATGTGTATTCTTTGTTTTACAAGATAACTGATTTTGTTCAGTGTATCACAGAGCTAAGCTGGCTCAAATAATGACAGAGAAAAGATGATGAGTAAAATGCTGCACTACTAAGCAATAGCAAAACATAAAAAAAAAATCCATATGCAATAGAAAAATAGGATTGGGAAATTTTCTTATGTAATTAAAGCTATATGTAAAAACGGTTTTGCTTTCATTTTCACATATTAAGCAGTTTACATTTAAAGAAACCCAGGGCATCAAGATTAGATCTACCCATGACTTATTTTTGAAATTGGAGGCTTCAGGGCATCATATATTATTCTGTTTGAAACAGAACTTCAGCTTTACCTTCAACCCCCCCACCTGAAACCTTCTTTTTCCCAAGGGTCTTCTGGCTAGTAATGTTGGAGTAGGTCCTTATTGTTGTACTGGATAGTGCTCACATAATCACATGTGAGGGTCCTTCATTGCAGTAGTACTAAGAGTCGAGTTCTGTGTGAGGATGCTTTCCCCCTGGAGGTATGTCTATCGCAGCCTTGGCTCAAAGGAAGTGGTTTGAATGATGCTAGCTGTCATTCAACCCAGAAGACTAGTGGCATTCCATGGTAGAGAGGTCTTTTTTTTTATCAAAGAAGTTCATTAGAGAAAAGAACAAAAACAGGACATATAATTCTGATTCCAGATAATGCATTGTTACAACCATTATAACAAGCAATCATGTTCCGGCATTAAATTATATGGATTACTCTCAGAGCATGCCCACCATACAACTCACCAGGGTTAAGCTTCACACCAACAACTGATTCTACAAACAAAATCTCTATAACAAATATGTTAAAGCAGGAGAGAGCCCAGGGGTATTTAACCATGGTGACCACAGTTTAGTAAAGTTGCCAGGGTGTCCTCTGTGTTGGAAAATATACTTCTCCAAACGCAGGGTGTGCCCCACTTGGGTAGTCCATTTTTTCACTGTGAGAGGTCGAGTTGCCTTACAATGTCTGAGAACAAGCTTACAAGCCTGAAAGAGGGCTCTAGCAATGGCTGTAGAAAGGTTTTAAACAGGGGGAAATGGCTGATCAAAATTGAGTATTGAAGCATAGTCTGCTTCGTTATTTTAAAAGTAACGACATGCTTATTTTAAAAATTATTTTAACTGACATTCTACTTTGACTTTACTTAGCCACAGCAAGCAGGTATATATCAGAATAAATCCCCAACAGCTCCTCCCCCTTTTCAATCTTTTTTAGTTGATCACGCTTTACATATACAGTACATCTAAAAACATTGCTTTTTCCTTTTTTCCCTTACATCTCCCTGGCTCAGTTGGGTCAAATCCAGTTAGTCACCCCTCAGTCCTTAAGCATGCATGCCAATTCACATATATGTATTTCAACTATTTGCTTAGATTTCAGCTTTTAACTAAAGAGGCAGACCTTTCCCATTCTGACCCAGACCAACAATCTTGACCACTGCAGCATTTACTAGATGGGTTGTTGTTTCTAAAAGAGTTCATAGTTTGGCATTCGAATGTGTGTGTGTAACTTAGTCTCAATAAATCACTTTTAGGAAAAAAATTTAAAAGTATAATTCCATGTAGCCCAAAAATCCTAAGCACTTGGGCGCCAAACGTGTGTCCCATTACATAAACATCCTTTCTGCCAGGATGGCAACATTTATGTTTGTATATTTGTATTTATATTTTTATTTAATTTTTAATGATTTACCATTCATCACAGACTAGTCCATGCATATAATAGAAATAATTCTTTGCTGTCTTTGTATTCCATGACATGCTCTCATTTCGATTAAAATATTTGATCTTTTTTTTAGGACGTCAACACGATTTTGTTTTCATTGATTTTCAATGGCTCGAATAAAAGTAATTATACATCCTGCAAGGCATTAGGAACACATACAAGATATACTGAGGTCAGCTGACAAAAGATTATTAAAATTTATTTCTCCTTTTACAAAATATCTTCTGGAAAAAGACAGCAAAAATAATATATCTTTTGTAAGGTGAAACATGCACTGTAAATCTATAAAAATGTTCTAGATAAGTAAGTAAATACTTTAAATAACCTGTTGGTTAATGACACTCTTTCTCTCAGATACAATCTACACCATGGTTTATACTGTACTTGAAGATGCATTATATTGACCTACAGCTTGCTGCACATATTTATCTACAGATTTATTATGTATTACCTAGGCAGGGAGACAAAGGGAACACTGCAAATACAATATCGTAAATAACATTCTTGCGTGAAATCGTAAGCAAGGAGCACAGGCATTTTCTGGCTTATTTGTAGATACAATGTTGTCTTTACAGGGATGCAAAGAATGTTCACACTAGGTGACCTAGCATCACCAGGCTGAAAATGGGTATTAATTTATTATTTAACTATAGATTAGTCATTTATTTCCTAAAAATAAAAATAAAAATGTCCAAGAAAGACTTATTATAAATCTCTTACACTAACTAGAGATGCACCAAAAATATCGGACGCTGAAAATAGTGTTATCAGCATTATGTTGATAAAAGATAAAAGTAAAAGGTGCCTATAATGGCACCAAAAACATGCGCGATTGTGCCACAATTAGCGGAGATTTTTCTGTGAATTTGCGCCACTTTTGATGCAATTCTACCGCAAATTCTCAGCGATTTTACTGTGCTTATGGTTTGTTTTTCTTATGTAATGTGACTCAAAAACTGCATCAAAAACATAACACAGGTATGTTAATGATTCGTTCTTGTTGCATTTTCAATACATTTCAATGAAGAGGTGCGTTTTTTAACTGACCAAAAATGTAGCAAGCAGGATTTTGAACACCACAGCGGAAGCTCAACGAACTAGTGTGAAGACATGCACAGAATTTAAAGGGATGCATTTTTCTTGAGCTTTTTTCCAATAATGTCCGACAATAAATTCATATTCATTTAAATAGATGATATTAAAGAGTCAAATATAATACAATTATATATAAAAAGATATTTTTTTTTTTTAAAACTGCCATTTTTGGCCATGTGCTTCCTGCATTAAGTAAGTTTTCACCATTACACTCTTTACAGTGTAAGTGCCAACCATTCTATTTAAAATGCCCACCCACCTACACTGCTAACATGGCGTTATCAAAGTCTCCTGGTGCCAAAACACTCATAGCTATGATTAAACCAGAACTCCAGCCAAAAATAAAAAGTAAAAAAATATTTTGCAATACTCGCCTTCAATCTAAAGCTGTCCCCTTAGTACTACTTCTCAACCACTAGATGGTCTATCGCTGTCACTGCTTTCTTCTCCTATTAGCACAATCCTTGTAAGCAAATGAACTGTTCCCAGTCCTGTTTGTTTTTTACCCACTCTGAGCTCTGCTGGACAGGGACAGCAAGATGTGGATGGCAAACCTAATTGTTACGTAAATTGTCTGCCTTTAAAAAATGCCTTTAAAGCCCAATTCCAGAAAACTTAAAGCTAGACTTGTGCACAATGGAAAATTTCGTTTAGTTTCGGTTCGTTGTCATTCGTAAAATACATCATTTCGTTCTGTTATATTCGTTATGTTACGTTAATACGTTTTCGGATAATTCGTTATTATTCGTAGAGTGTCCAATTCATTCGTTCGTATTCGTTGAAATTCGCTATTTATGTATGTATAGACATTCGTGATAATGATTCGTAGTTTGGAAAGTCGTTTGTTTATTGAATCTTTTAACACACACAATGACAACGTCTCTTCTCCTCGGCTCAAATACAATAAAACACCCTTCTCACTCAGTTCTCAGGAATGCACTTTGCCAGTAATCCAACCCCCAGCACAAAATTAATTAGCTGATTGGACTATAAGATTTACTTTGAGCTGACCTTTTGTTTCATTAGATCTTTAAAGAATTACCAAATTCATTCAAATTCATTGGTTATATTTCTTTCGTATTCGTTGTTATTCGTTATTTTTTATTCGGACATTCGGATGCATCCGAATGTCCGAAAGATGCAAAATTCGGTCGAATTTAGATTCGTTACGAAACGAATTGCACAAGCCTACTTAAAGATTATTCCCTCAAGTAGTGCTGCATACTCACTGCAACTATAAATTGCTTGTTTAGGTTTAGGGGGCATGTTTAAGTAGACTTACATACAAGATCCTCTGTGCTGCTAGACTGATCTTGGCATTTTCAGACCTCAGGACATTAGATTATCAGTACATCAGGATTGATCAATATATATGTGTATATATATATATATATATATATATATATATATATATATATATATATATATGCACATACCATAGTTTGTGGACTATGTAACTTTCCTACAGAAAAAATAATAAAAACTGATTTGGATAGAAATGTAGCAGAATACGGTTAGGCCTAATTTTATGAAGAAAGATTATTTGCAAAAATTTTAGAACAGAAAGTGCTTTTTTTTTCACATTTTTGGTCCTTTTTCATTTATTTTGTAAAAAACTAAAAAACCCAGCAGCGATTAAATAACACCAAAAGAAAGCTCTATGTGTGTGAAAAATTATAAAAATTGCATATGGGTACAGTGTTGCATGACCACGCAACTGTCATTGAAAATGCCAGGGCTGAAAGCTGAAAATTGGCCTGGGCAGGAAGGGGCTGAAAGTGCCCAGTATTAAAGTAGTTAATGGATTTGACCCAAATTAAGGAGGTACTGGCAAGGAATTAGGAATATTCAATTGTCTATTTGGGTTCAATCTGACCACAGAACTTCTCGCTTATATCCTAGGCCATGGATGAGTATCTGACTCTAGCCAATACCAGATCATTATCCATTGCCCGCAGGATGATAGCTCTGAAATGGGTCTTGTCTAATTCCTCCTCACTAGTGGACTGGATTATTAAAATTAACACATGCATAACCTTAGAGAAATATACCTACCTCATACGTAATGGGCATGCACAAATTTGACCCTATATGGTCCCACTAGACAGAATGTACACCACTTTTGACTGAAACTGATATTTAGTCCTTTCTCTGCAGGGTAACAGTAATACATCATAGCAGTTGGACTGCTCATCATATATTTTGGAGGAAAATTGTAAAAATGTATTGGGCAGTCTTCTTGTTTGGGTTTTTCCTGCACTGCATAGCAGTGTGTTTGTCAGTTAACATACATAATGCTACAAAAAAAACGTAGAATCTGATTATAAAAAAAAAAGATGACAGTCTAAAGCACAACAGGGTTTTGCAATCTTAATGTGGTTTAAGCTCTATATGTGCTATATACCAGTGCTTCAGGATGTACAGTTATAAAAAAACATAAGGAAATGATTTGCCAACTTTACACACTATCCCAAACCAAGAAATAATGCCTTTATTTGTGGGATTTCTAATGGAATGCCACATGTGAATAACTTCAGTTCTAAGAAGGCTCTACTGCTCTATACTCTTGTTCAATGGATTGTCTTTATGGTTCCTTTAGGTCAACCTCACCAATCCCTGTCCAATTATAAAGTACTTTATCAAATGTTATCTGTTTTCAATGAATACTTTCACAGATGTGTTTGTTACTTTTTTAGATTCTCAATCATGTCTGTATAGCAGAAAGTTGCTGGGCAGCAGAACAAGTGACCAATTTGCAAGCCTACATATACATAAAAACACATTACTGGGTCTTTTTTTTCTTTAATCATGAGACTTTAAATTACAAATCTCATTGGATTCAGTTGAAAATGTCCCTTTTTGGAAACAAAGGATCCTTATCTTGGTGTTTTAGCTTTGTGAATTGAGCACATATAACACTTTACTAAACCAGATACCAGGTTATGGGTGGTGTAATTTCCTACTCATAATTTGAGGTGATTGTAACTGTATTAGTATATTTGTGGCAAAAACAATTGAGTGCTGTCTGTGATACTTTTTTATATGCACTCACAAATTGTCAGGACACTGCATATTATATAGCGGCATGAAGAAGCAGTTGACCTATCTATCCACAAAGGAAACCAGATCAACAGTGACAATCTTTCTCTCAAGATGCAAAATGAGGAATATCATGCCCCAAGGTCCTTGGATTAAAAATCCTTGTGCAAATATATTGAACTTTCCTTATGCGGGAGGAGACTTTATGCAGATGTACCAGCAAAAGATTAGGGAACAACCTCATTCACAAACTGTATGATAAAAGGGTAACAATCAGTAAACAAAAGAAGTCTGGGTTTGAAACCTTATCATTGGACCCTACAAGCATCAACCAAATTAAGAATGAAAACCTTACAAAGACAACTGCAAAAACTTGCCATGAATAGGAGGCAAAAAAAAACTCCAGAAGCTACACCAGGAGCAGACCTTTTGGATACAATCTAAACAACATAAAACACAACATCTATACCTCCTGCTATCAGTGACCTGGAATCCAAACCAGAATTCTAAGGTATCCCTTGCATAAATGCTGACATACCTAAAAATGTGGATATAACAGGGAAACTTGGAATCATCAATTTGTCAAATCATAAACTTTCCAAACCAGAAACAGTCCGCTCTAAAGGCCTCACATTTTGCCTAGCCAACAAATTGGACAATTCACAGGTACTGTCAGATATGGAAGAATTCTTCAGGAGTCTAAGGCTCAAAAAATATTTTCACAGTAATGAAAGGAATCCTAGGACAATACAATGTGACAAAAAGAAAAAGAACTGAAACGTCACACCTCCACAAGGACACAACCTCAAACAAAACAGGACACCAATATTGACTGATTTAGACTGCTAGTTACATCCCCGATATCCACCCAGCATAAAAAAAAATGTATACAACCTTTCACCACTGTAGCAAATTTTTTTCATGATTTTTTATTTTTTTTTAATTCATGAAAATGTATTTTTTACCAAAAAATTATGTTTGAAAGACTGATGAAAAATAACTTGTGACATAAAAAATTTCCAAAGATCACCTTTTTATTCTCTAGTTTCTCGGCTAAAAAAAAAAAAAAATTATATATATATATATATATATATATATATATATATATATATATATATAATGATCGGGGGTTCCAATTTTCTAGAAAAAAAATATGGATTTTAACGTGTAAGCAACAAATGTCAGAAATAGGCTTAGGCATGAAAGGGATAACAGGATAAAAGAAATATTCCAATAACCCCCAATACTGGCATTCAGACAACCACTGAACCTTAAACATAAAATCTGCAGGAAACTTCAAAACTTCATTCTGATTATGAAGTCATAAATAATGGAAGCAAACCCTGCAATAAAAAATGCTGCAAACTGTGCAACCAGATCAATCTATCAAAGTGACACACACACACACACACACACACACACACACACACACACAAAGGACCTTCAATATCCCAGGATCATACAACTGCCCCTCCAGTAATGTTGTGTACCTCATTCAATGCAAAAGATGTAGCAAAGGATCTTATATTGGCGAAACAGGACAGATGTTGCGAACAAGGATGAAGTTGCACCGACACACCATCAAGGAACATAAAGAGTATATTGTTTTTGCACACCTGTAGGACATTTCTCACTACCGGACCACACTATAGAAAACTATCCAGAAAAAGGAACGTTTTGAACCAAGAATGATACTTCTATTTGACACAAAAGATAATGGCCACTAGATTTAGATATGGATTTTCTTACTCATTATCCAACAGTTTTATGGCCACCTCTGTGAGTGTCACACCCCCCAGTCTATAGTTCCCCCTTTGTCTTATCTTAATAACTATGCTAGATTTATTACCATTGGCATGTACATTTGGTTGTGTGCGTTTGTTACCCCTGAAAAATTGTATGTTAGTGCAAATAAAAAAAGTATCATATACAGTACTCAATTGTTTCTGCTCATGACTTCTAATTTAGTCCCATTCTGTTTCCTAGTAATAGAGGGATGTGTCTACAAATTAGGTCACAAGTCACAAGTGATGGCTACATTGCATCATGATGAAAAACAGTACTTATGCTGCTCCCATTCAAGCATATTCAATTGGATTTCTCAGCTTGAAGGACAATCAGGACTGGCTCTACTATTAGGCACAGATGGCATGTGCACACAGTTACAGAGAAATTATAGATATAGTAATTTGTATAAGCCTATTTGAACATTCCACAATATTGTAAACCAGTTCAGGAACAAGAAAACAAGTAAATGTGTTTTGTGGAAAATATTTCCTTCCTTCCCATACAATTTTTCCTCTCCCTAACTTTTGCCCCAACGTTACTCTTTTTTAGCACATTCATCATTTTCCCCTCCCAACATGCACCAACTTCAAAGCAACATCAATGGGCCACACGAATTGCAGCCCGTTCCCTAGTAACCAGTTACATTATATATATTCTTCTGCAAACTTGTATGCCTGAAACTCTCGTTTTATATGTAAATGAAGTCCACAGCCTTTACAAAGATTTAAAATAAATCCTAAAAGAGGGTTTTTACTGGGAAGCCAAAAGTTGAGTGCAAACTGGCTCTAATCACAAAAAGGCAATGGGGAATATAGCATTGCACTTTGCAGAGAAGGTTTAGTAGTATAAGCTCATTCTAACTGGTGTGAGCTAGACAGTGAGCAATAAGCAGGGGTTCCCTTTAATGTCAGAAACACATTTACAAAAATTAAATTTTACTACACTATATTTCAGTCACTGTAATGATAATGTTAGGCTGTACAGAAAAGGTATGACTAATAGGCACGTTGGACTCTACATTTATAGTGAATTGCAGCCTTGGCATCATCTCTATCAGAAATAGGCAAACTTCACAGTCTGAAAATGCTGCTTTACAATTACTGCAAAGGGGTTGCAATGACTAAGCCAACGAGAAAGGTCCATGACCTATCATGTACATGTGTTAGCATAATCCCTAATGTACACCTGTGCTCAAACAATGGACAATAAACTTTTTACATAATCTTAAACAGTAAAAGTAAATAAGCCCTCATTCACCTTCGTATCTGCTTGCAATGTGGTGTAATTCATTCACTAATGCCTGGTACACACAATGAGATTATCAGATGAATAATCATTCTTTTTTTATTGCACAATAGTCTCATACTGAAAATTAAGTGTTTACTAAAACAACAAAAATTCTCGTATTTTTGGACAGAATAAAAAAAAACAGAAGTGATGTAATGGGGGTTATTTATGAAACACAAATCCACTTTGCACTGCAAGTGCACTTGAAAGTGGCATCACTCTGAATCTAAGGGGTAGATCTGAAATGAGTGGAAGCTCTGCTGATTTTATCATCCAATCATGTGCAAGCTAAAATGCGTTTTTTTATTTTCCTTGCATGTCCCCCTCGGATCTACAGTGACTTTACTTCCAAGTGCACTTGCAGTGCAAAGTGATATTCCTTTAGTAAATAACCTCCAATGTGTAGTAGTGTTTTTGTATTGTATTTTTGAACAAAAATTGTACAGATTAAACAAAAATCGTACAATATGGTTCTCATGAGAGATACGTTTTGTGATTGTCTCATTGGATAATATTGGATGAACTGTCATGATTAGCTCCTGAAAGCCGTGTACCAACGATCAAATTATTGTACGATTGTTTCAAAAATTGTATTTTTCATAAGATTTTCTGATCGTGTGTACAGACCATAAGACCACAATGATCTTTTTTCACAGCATAGAAACACCTGTTGTGTTTACATTAGAAGGCTGGCTGGCTACCAAGATCTGCTTTTATAGACAACAGCTAAAATGTCTCTGTTGCAATTATTTCATCCACAGTGCCTATAACTATAGAGCTGAATGAGGGCATGTTTTAAAGTGCTTTTACTGCTTGTTCAGGATATGCAAATACTTTACTGTACATACAGGTAGTCTGAGGACAGGTTCACTTTAACCTAGTCCAGCCAAGTGGGACAAAATGGAGTCTGCACTAAGTGCACTTTTGGAGTAGAACTGGATATTTGGTATGACAATCATGGCCCAATAAAAAATTATTTGTTCAAGTGTACTCCTTCATGCCTTTTGAACCTCACAGCACAGCACAAAAGATTAATGTGCCTTGGTGAGAGGGTATATTGTTATTTTACTTTCGCATACAAGATGATGTATAGCTTAAATTAGGCTTCAAAAATTGATATTCCATCTTGAAAGGAAAAAATTAGCATAATGCAATTTGTTCGAGTACAAGGCACTTGCATTTTGATGCTTTGATAATCTAAAGCTGGCATCAACACATTTCTTTTCAGCGCCTCCATTCTACCAGGCTTACGGTTGTAAAATGGCTATTTGCAGAGTGTAAACAGTGTGCTGTCTATGCCGGGGATTGCCTTCCTCCAAAGGCTGGAATTATTGCACTGTCAAAAAGAGGCCGTGGCTCTTTCTTTTAACTGCCAGATCAGCTAATAAAATAAAGTGTATTAAAGGGAACACTGCTACAACCTCTCCTCCTCCTATACCACATACACAAATCCAGTGGCAAACCAAGACACTGGAGACTCTTCATTACCCATGGACCTAATTTTCAGAAGTCTATGAACTGGAAATTCTTTCTTTCTGCAATCCTCGAATGAATTAACAAACCTATCTCTCCTAATAGGCCCTATTTGTTTATGATAGAAATCTCTCTTGTCTATTGCAGTCTTAAATGCTGGTGAGATCAATTAATCTTGTCACTTGGTGGCATCTATCTACAAAACTGGAGAAAGGGAAATAAGTATAAAAATTGAGTTTTTGTCCATAATGGCCAAAAAGGTTAGATCTTTAATTCTTTGGAAAAACAAATCAAGGAATGCGATTGCTTGCTATGAGTAGTGATATATTAGGCCTAGCCATGTCAGTATGTTTTGATTAGGAATAAGAAAAATAGAGTTCTAATTTCACTGAAATTTCATCAAAAATTAGGAGATATCAGGAAATTCAAGGAAGATGACATTAAAGTGGAAACTAGGACCCTCATTATTTTCCTTTTTTTTTTAACAGAAAGAAAACAAAGAACATTAAACAAATTAAACTAAACTACTCTAAACACACCTTCTGGATAAACAAAAGATGTTTTTTTCCAAGAAAATTATTATTATTATTATACAGGATTTATATAGCGCCGACAGTTTACGCAGCGCTTTACAACACTGGGGTAGACATTACAATACAATACAATTCAAGACAAGGGGAATCAGAGGGCCCTGCTTGTTAGAGCTTACAATCTAGGAAATGCTACCTAAGCAGCTCAATGAGAGAAACCGAGGAATTTTCACTTTGCAAAATCAATTCCGCATAAATAATTCTACTCCTCTCTACTTCTGACCTGTTGTAGTGTTGTTTCTGATTCCAAGAAGGGGTGAACTCATAAAAATAAGTGACCCAATTGTAACTTTATCTTATGGCAAGACTGGCAAAAAGAAACAAAATCATATTTGGACAGAATGGAGAAGGGTTAGATCCCTGGTACCCAGCATGTGATCATTCTACATATTACTTATTTGCCTTTAAAGTGGATGTAAACCTGATTTTTTTTTTTATGTCATAATGTAGAGTATACAATTTCCTATCATTTGAGCCCAGTCTTGCCACAAACAGTGAATCCAGCTCTGAGCAATCTTCTTTTATTGTTCAGTGAGATAAATCTTGACAAACAGAGAAAAACTTTGTCACATCCTCCCCCTTGCTGTGAGTGACAGGTGATTTACATATCTTGTGCACTAGCCTAAGAGACATGCATTATTTTTTCATTCCCTCCCACTCCTTTCTTCTGCTGCTCTGGCAGGATTGGCTGTCCCCACCTCAGCATAATTGGGCATGCTGAAGTCATGTGGGGACTTTCCTGTCTTTTCACTGGATATTAGAGATCATAGCAGAAGTTCAGTGTAAGAAATACACAGGAAAAAATGCATATTGACAAGGAGAGTGTAGAGATGGGTGGGGAGTTTACAGACATCACGACTCCACCCAAAGAGCTCCAGACAACAGACTCACCCACAGAATCTTCAGTTTTTCGGGTCTTGTAACAGACAGAAGGGAGATATTTGACAGGTAAAGATACATGCAGGAGGCATGTATATCCTTATACATAACCCCTATGGCAGTAGTTTAGAAAGGATGATACTGGGTTTACATCCACTTTAACCTGCAACAGCCAGTAGTCATTTTCTCTGCCAACTGATAAAGGTGCTAACTCTTTCTGGCTATACTTATAAAAAAGGGTTGTTATTGCTTTGTATTTGTTGTAGAGATTGCCCTATCCTCCTGCCTCACTGACATAAAATAAAGAGAAAGGAAATCAAATGCTTGAAATGGCCTAGCTTTTTACAGCTAGCTGTGTCCCCATTGAAGGTTTGCCTTGAGTTCCTGTCACAGTTGCAGCTTTATTACTATGAGAGGAAGGGAGGAGAACACTCCCTAACGGAAAACAGGTAACAAAAAATCCTGATAGGTAATACAACTTCCATAGACTTTTTAATGAAAATAAAATATTTGGGGTAATGATAAACTATAAATGATTTTACAGCATTGTATTAGGTTGATTTAGATACTTGAAAACTTTTTCAGCTAAAATCTTTACTAACCAATGAATAAGAATGCAAGTCTCGAAGACACATCTCAGGGAACTTACAGGGAAAAGAAACAGCATATTGACTGCATTTGTCTCATTTGCATTATTTCAGTAAAAAATTCGATACACGCTTAAAAGAACAGAGAATCCAAATAAATGTCCAGTATGTAAAATAAGAATAGAGCGCCCAGTATTGTTGCACATGTTCACAGGCCATTAGCAAAGGTAACTGTGTCAATTGCCCTTTGGTCTTATAGCAGGAGATTCCTGGCATTGAGCCATTTGTCAGTACATTAGTATTCTGACAGTTCATGTTGCTGTCACTTACCATTGGGGTTTGTACATCTGATAAATCCAAGGGACTTTAGATGACACAATGATTACACTTGGCTAGTTTTCCTTTATTTCGGAGATTGATTTTTTTTTCTTCCTCTAGTTTCCTCATTTTTATTTTCTGTTTTCTGTTACACTTTTTAGTTCAGTATGTGCTTTCAGTATAAACAGATGGCTGTTTCATACAATTGCATATTTTTTTTTTTTTAACAAAGAAAGAGGAAAAAAAAAAACACTTCAGACATTTTCACTCCCTTCATTTCATTATCTATGTGACTGTCTATAAACTTTCAAACCCTTTTCTAGGATTTAAAGGATAAGTTCTCCTTTCTAGGAAAAAAATAATAAAGACACATGTACATTTGTTTTTTTCCATAGGAGCCTGGAAAGCAAGGGTTTTTGCAGACAAGTCCTACAGCTTTCAGCTCATACCTCAATATGGGCTGTCAGTTTGAAAGCTGCAGGGCTTGTAAATTAAAGAGGGATTCCACCAAAAAAAAAATATTAAAAGCCAGCAGCTATAAATACTACAGCTGCTGACTTTTACTAAATGGACACTCACCTGTCCCGGGTTCCAGCGATGCCGGCAGCCGAGGCCGATCGATCGCTCGGCCCTCGGCTGCTGCCGCCACCATTCTAGGTGAGGGAATCAGGAAGTGAAGCGAATCGGCTTCACTTCCCGGTTCCCTACTGCGCATGCGCGAGTTGCGGCGCGCAATAGGAAATCTCCGCGCTGTCACTGGGACCCGTGTGTGTCCCAGCAGACAGCGCGGCAGGGCAGGAAATGGCGTAGACTCCCACGGGAGTCTATGCCCGGAAGTGGGTGTAAATACCTGTCTTTGACAGGTATCTCCACCCCCCTCCCCCCTGAAAGGTGTCAATTGTGACACCGGAGGGGGGGGAGGGATCCGATCAGCGGAGGTTCCACTTTAGGGTGGAATCCCGCTTTAACTACAAGGGGGCTCATCAACGCCCTTGTAGTTATTTCAGAACTACAAGCTGTCTACCACGGTGAAAGATGGGACTTGTAGTTCATTCATTCACAGAAAACTGTGAATGAATGATATGGCTGTGTGGGTGGAGCCCCATATGACCATGCTCTTTTAAAAAAGTGACAGCGGGTGCAGAGAGAAGATCCCCCATATGCTGTCATGGGGGAAAATGAATCAGCGTAGGGGCTGCAAGAACTGGAACATTTTACATGTTCTACCTTAAATTTAGGTGGGACGTGCAACATGTTCCAAAGGTGAACTTATGCTTTAATCTCAAAACGAAGGAAACATGCAAAGGGTTGCTTTTTATATTGCAAAATATGTATAAATATATCTGATGGATTGTGTATAACATACATACATATATATATATATATATATATATATATATATATATATATATATATATATATATATATATATATATATATATTTAGATAAAGTGGGCATTAACCCCCATCAGGCTATTATTGCAGCCTAAATCACCAAATGTAACTTCACATTTCTCGAATTGACCTGCTGATCATTGCAACCAGGAAGGTAAGTGATGAAAAATCACAGAAGAAAAATCCCAAGACATTTTCCACAACAAGGATTGAGGGGACATTTTCCAACAGAGATTCTTAATGCAGTGATGAGAGGGACTTTCTCTCATTTTGGAAATATTTTTTTTTGTTTTCTGTTGTGACTATGAAGTTCAGGGGAACCTCCCCAACAGGACACAAGTAATAACCAGTCCAGTTTGGATTTAGACATATCACATTTTGGTAATGTTAACATTCATGTTAGGATTATGTAGGAGGGAGGACATTGCTGACATACTACAGACAGTTCAGACAAGGCACTGCTGTCCAATAATTTTCTCTCCTTAGAGCTACTAACAAGATATAATAATGGTATATGCCCAGGGGAGTGGAAAGGATCGGTGATCACATGACCACTGGGATTGGCTGTCCCAGTGGTCACATGATTGGGAGCCGATCCCAGTGGCTATTGATAGTTGGGAACCACTTTGACAGTAGCTGCACTCTCAGCACTGAAACATTGGCTGCCCAGTGATGCAAATGTATGGCATGTGGGTGTTAAAGTTTACCATGTTGCCACCAAACATGTGTTAAGTGGGCAGGAACAAGTTAAGAAAACTCAGCAAGGTGTAATCTAAGTGTAACTAAAATGGGGATGAGTAAAACAGAGTTTTATTTCCCCACAATTTGGGTAAAAAATTGGAGATTTTGGCTATATTTTGTTATACAGGGCACTTATACACCTTCCTGCCCAGACCAATTTTCAGCTTTCAGCGCTGTCACACTTTGAATGACAATTGCGCGGTCATACAACACTGTACCCAAACTACATTTTTATCATTTTGTTCCCACACATAGATCTTTCTTTTGTTTCTGTTACAAAACTTTGTAAATAAGTACGTTTTCTCCTTCATTTACGGACACTGATGGGGCTGCACTGATGGGCATTAATAAAGCGGCACTGATAGGCACACATATGTGGCACAGATGGGCACTAACAGAAGGTACTGATGGATGCCAATCAGTGCCAAATAATGCCTGACACTCAGTGATGCCCATTGTGGGCACTGATTGACATCCCTGGTGGTCATGCTCGGAGGGGGCTGTGCTGATAATTAATCAGCATAGCCCCCCCCCCCCCCCCGGTCAGAGGAGCAGCCAATCGTCTCTCCTCTAAAAGCCGATCAACGGCTCTTCCTGGTTACACTGATCAGGCATGATTGGACACGGCTTATTACGTGGTAAAGAGTCTCCGTCAGAGGCTCTTTACCTAGATCGGTGTTACGGTGTGTCAGAATTACACACCGCAACCACGATCGCTGTGATGCACACCCCTGGGGGTAAGCAGTGGCTTGATATCCTGGTGACGTTATATATAGTAACGTACGGCCAGGATATCAAAATCACTTTGCTATATGGCGGGCAGCAAGTGGATAGGGAAGGTGCTATGGGCTTTAATGGTTTCTGAGGGTTAGGGGAGCTGCTTTCAAATACCCTAGACTTGCAGAAGCTCATTTTCCTTATTTTACACCCTCTAATTAAAGAAATATTGTAAAGAGATTTTTTACAAGCAGCTCAAAACAAAAGAGATTTTGTTGAGACAATGTTGGCTAAACCGATTTACCTAAACATCACTCTGCTCACCCCTAAACAAAAAAGGATGCATTTTATAAACACATTACAATTTTCAAAAACCTACAACACTATCCCTGAAAGTAATATTCAATATCTTTATTGAGAGCGCCATCATGCAGCTAACTGACAACAG
The DNA here is from genome assembly GCF_037356315.1 of Lithobates pipiens. NCBI lineage: Eukaryota > Metazoa > Chordata > Amphibia > Anura > Ranidae > Lithobates > Lithobates pipiens. Next base: position 133,884,746 of record NW_027507784.1, read on the forward strand.
ACTATGCAGAGAAGTTTGTTTCTGAATAGGTCCTCTCTTATTTTTCAACTGGTTTTCTATGACAAGTCTGAATCAGAAAAAAAATGCTAATTCATTATGTCAGTGCATTCTTGAGTGATAATTGTGCTACCAACCTGCATTACTGATCTGTCTCAAATGTCCCTTTGTACAACTGACATACCATCTGAGACCCAGACCGTATAGACAGTATGGCAAATTGATCACTTGACTAGATTCACAGGCAGTGTCAAATCACCAAAGCAGCTCTGCAGTGGAATGTAATGCAGTTTACTCCAAGCAGGTACATTACAAAGAATATTTTTTGAGTTGGCTCAGATCACTCAAGCAGCTTCCTAATTCTGTAGTTTCTAACTCAATGAGGGTAAAACTGAAAACTAAACTAGGACATAGGGAGATCAGGATAGTCTTAAAAAACTGTACTACCTAGTATACAATCAGACAATGAAACAGGAAAACATACCAAATTCAATAAATGATTGAAATTAAACAAACTTCTGTGGCAGTACAGTGATTTTAAAGATATGGGCCAGACAAATGTTCTGGGGCAAAACACACTGGACTATAATTTAACTGCTAAGCAAAGAAATCAAAAGGAAATTTGCCAGTTGGTTATACCGTACGTATGATATATTTTCCCCAGCTACTTATTTTAAAACAACAAACTTCTTTCTAATTGGCCTGGAGTTTTTCTGAAGCTGCATTTTTTACTTTATTCACACAGAAAATGTGTCATCCTTCACATGACTTTAAAACCATTTTATTACTCACCCCTAGCAGTTTTTATACACAGGAAGAAAAAAAATCAAGAAAGGTGATAAAACATAGTAGAAGAATTCAATATTGCTGACCCCTGCAAAACCAGAAGGTTATTTTCTTTGAAAGTTAGAAAGTTTCGAGGAAAAAGCTATTTATATACAAAAAAACAAAAAAAAATTCCCATTGAAATTAATTGTGGCAAAATCACAATAAAAACACACTGCTATTTGTGTTTTTGCTGCATTTTTTGGGTCACGTGTCAATTTTTCACCGGTGCAGGTAACCCAAAAATGCATCAGAAACGCACAGGAAAGCATATGAAACACAGTAAAATCATATGCATTTTTACCACGATTTTGCTACAGAGCAGTGTGGAAGGGCCCTAATTGTATATACAAACAATTGCCCCTATAGCCAAGAAAGGCCACAATAGAAGTGAAGTAACAGATCCCTAGCAGCATATGTAATACAAAAATTTTAAGTGTTTTTGCACCTGTTATACTACACTAAGAAGGAAGTATTGTGTAAGTGGACCTGCACTGTCCTCCCTGCTGTGTCGTCCTGCAAAGCCACGATTAATGCTGCCTTGCCACTGTATAAACTGACATCAATTGTGGATGTCCTTGGAAGTAGGATATGGTTTGGCTCCCTTGGACATCACAGTAGAGGGTTGTTTTTTGCGGGCCTCTTTATCACAAATATGCGCTGATGGGTAACATGTGGGTTGTTTTCCCTCATGTACCCTCGTGTCCCCTTGGTTTTCCTCCCTTGTTAATTTCCTTCCATTGTTCCCACCCTCACCTTCTCCTACCCTTTCCTTCTCCTTGTCATCCCTGTTCTACCCCCTTCCCTTTTTTCCCCCCTCTTACTTTCCTCTTCCATATTTTTACTTTTCCTTTTAGGTGTGGCAGTGACCCAGGAAATCCATTATGTCTCGTGCTACATTGGGGTATTGTAGTATGTACTGCAGGAATTTGTGTTTTTTTCAAAGCTGCAGTTTTTTCTTGCTTGACTATGCTCTTTTGTTATGGTCTTCATTCTTTCTGTTGCATTTTACATTGTCAATATTGTTTTCTGATATATTATGTACTGCTGGTAATATTTCAATAAAGCAATCCTGTTTGGTAAAAAAAAAGAAAAAGTAGAAAAGGTGTAACTATAACCATTCCGCTCCGCATGATTATGATGATCGAAATTTGTCTGGTTCATCAGGCTAAAATTTGAATTAGTGTGTAGCCGCATGCCCTCAACAGAAGTTGATCTTTCATTGGCTTTTGTCAAAGGGACATACCAGGATCATAAGAGGCATAACTGTAGCCACATTGGCTGCTAGGAGCCTATGGGCAAGTGGTAGAGATGCAAGGGAAAGGCCCATATGAACTGTGGGCTCCTTGTGTAACCTGTAGGGCTTGGTCATCACTTTGGCAGCTAGGTCCTACTCTTTGTAACAGGAACACTAAGCTCAGTATCTTAGGCTAAGCCCCCTACTGGTAACAGATGTACCCCACAGAATGACAAAACTTGGTCCTACTAGCTCATTTCATAGATCAGTGCTCTCCAATTTCCTAACGTGACCATATTCGATGAATTTGTACTTTGACTACTTGCTGCCCGAGTAGACTCTGAGAATAGTGGATTTAACTGCACAATAGAGTGCTTGTTCTTAATGCAGATGAAAGAAGACACAAAAAGTAATCTTTTTGGAATATAAACACTGTAATATTGTTTAGATTTATTTAATCTTTCTCTCAAGCACTGCTTAATGGGTGCCGAGATATGATTTAAATTAGGGAAGAGAAAAGCTATGAAACATCTGTATGCTTATTAGAATCAACATACAACAGATGTAGGTTTATCAAAAAACAAAATTGCCCGTCTTTGCAAAATGAATATTCAGCTTGGATAATCTGCTGCAGTACATGTTGGTGTTTTATGCCATTTAAAACAGGAGAGTACCACTTTGAGGTATTTCATGCCATCTTTCTCAGCTTCCTAAACTTATTTAAAACACCCAATAATGGCACAGAGCATATTTGATGCCTGTATAGCTGGTTAATGGTCTCTTTGGTTCAAGGGGTCCTATTCTGCATACATCATGGTTTAACAAATCCAGGAACCTCTAATAAGTTATGCCATCTTTATGACCTGGAGTATTTATTCATTTAATTATTGCTTATTTTCTACCTACAATGTGGCAAGCCATCAAACACTCTTCACTTCATATACGGTATATTTGGTTTTGCAGTCTGTGACAGTGAAGAAGTTAAAGGCTTTTCCAGGAGCAGAATTCTGTTATAAGAATTTTAAGCAGAGTTCATGGTTTTGTCATTTTGTGCTGCAAAATAACTAAAAAAAGTAAGTCCAAATTTAAATGGAAATGTATTAGCTTTGTTTTACCAGTTTTTTACATTATCACCAGGACTAAAAGGGAGAGAAAATCCAGATTTAGGAGTTGTCGCCAAAAACCAAACATGACAGGAAATCTTCCAATGGTTTTTAAAGTGGTTCTAAAGGCTCTAGGTTTATTACCTTCATGCATTCTATGCATGAAGGTAAGAAACTTCCACTGTGCAGTGACCCCAGCCACCCTAATGCCTTCCTGGGCCCCATATTTATCTAGCGATGTGCACGAGACCCTTGGCTCTCTGAGGACTCTCCTTCCTTATTGGCTGAGACAATGGCTCCCATTGCTGCCAATAGCAGCCAGTGAGCCAATAGGGTGCCCCCCGTTGCAAGCTGCTTGCTCTGGGCACTCAGCGGGAGGGAGGGAGGGGCCAGGAGTGCCAATGGGGGACCTGAGAAGAGGAGGGGAAAATCACTGCACAGAGCAGGTGAGCATGACATGTTTGTTATTTTAAAAACAAAATAAAGCCTTTATTATCACTTTAAGAGGAGATTTCTCTCATTCCATGTTGGGTAGATAGGTCACTAACTTACTAACTAAAAAACAAAACAAACAAAAAACGTAGATGTACTTATTTATAAAGATAGACATTTAAAAATTAATTCCAGGAAACATGTGAACTCTGTCATTAAAAGGAGAAATACGGGGGGCGTGGCTAGCCGCGGAGCAAGATGGAAGCTTGATCACAGAGCTCCGCTCCACAGCAGGCTTCCGCAGCTACACCAGCGCAACTGATCGACTCTCTCTCGCACAACAGAGCGGGGAAGTCGTGGGACACTCGGCGGCATGCCCGGACGCCGCCATCCTCCGCCGCAACCGCGCCGAATGACCGAATTCTTCGGCCGCATGGAGAACGGAGGGAGCCAAGATGGCGCCGACCAGGCCGCTCTGCACACGGGCCCCGCGCCGCACAATTCGCAGCCGCTCGATCCACAGGGAGACCGGCCTGGCACAGACAGGGATGGCAGAGGAGATCTTGAGGAGATGGACAGCCTCCCCCATACACCGCTATACGCAGGGGACACTCCGCAAGAGAGAGGTAAGAGACTGGCCTCTTCCCCCTGTAATTCTCCTCACAAAGCACCCACTGCTAAGAAGCACCATGGCCCTGACTCTGGACCTACTCATGCCACCTCAACCCCTTTGTCTACCCTGGCTACCATTCCAGTGACTGACAACCCTGTGTCTGAAAGCATGTTAAAATCTATGCTGCTCACTCTGCAGAAAGACCTCCACAGGGAGCTGCAGCTCTCCCTCTCTCAAGCACATGACAGGCTAGACTGCCTGGAAGACAGAGCAGACATAATGGAAGATCACCTTTCAGACATGGGCAAAGCTCACAATGAACTCCTCAACGCACACGACCACCACACGGATGAGATACAAAAGATAAAGCTGAAGCTCGCAGACCTCGAGGACAGGTCCAGACGTAACAATATAAAATTTAGAGGGATCCCTGAAACCGTATTGCCTAACGAGCTGCCAAAGTACTTGCACCACCTTTTCCTCACTCTCCTTCCTGACCTTACACCTCATGATATGACCATCGACCGAGCGCATAGAATTGCGAAACCGGACCATCTCCCAGATGATACACCCCGAGATGTTCTAGCAAGAATCCACTTTTATCAGGTCAAGGAACAACTCCTCCGTGCGGCCAGGAACCTGAGACCCCTTCCAGCTCCTTACAGTAAAGTATCGCTTTTCGCGGACCTGTCCCCCGCAACCATGGAGTTCCGCAGAGCGTTCTCACCGGTCACGTCCCTACTCCAAGAGCATAATATTGTTTATCGCTGGGGATTCCCCACCAAGCTCCTAGTCACCTACCAACAAAAAGTGGTTCCTATCCTGTCACCCAAGGACGGGTACAAGAAGCTAACTAACTGGGGCCTACTTCCTCTCCGACCGAAGTCACACAATTCAACAAATCACTCGAAGGACTCTCCACCTCCTTCTCGGCGACCATTAAACAAGTCCAACAAAACCTGATGCCCTCTACGTCAAGCACTGTCCCAGCTACATGAAGCCTGCATGGGCGTCTTCTTCAGTTTCACCCCCCCCGCTGAATTACAGTGTGCCAAGCACACTCTGTTTAGGTGCCTTCCTAAACCTTTGTTTCCTTGAAGGTAACCTGCTCTGTTGTCACCTGGATATTTTTTTTTGACTTACCAGTTTTTTTTTCCCTTTTTTTTTTTTTTTTCTCTTTTATTTTCTTATTGTTTTGAGTCCCATTTTTCCCCCCGACCCCTGTCTCACCACTTTGTTAACTACTGGTGCCCAACGACTCTTGTAAGACCTACCAGTCCCTGATGCCGCTCGCTTCTTCAACATACCGACATCTCTAAACCCATTTGAACTGTCTCTTTTATTGTAATCTTAATGCTCATAGTTTTTACAAGATGTAAGTCATAGCTATCATCATAAATTATTGTACTGTATAGGATTATAATACACTGTCTTACTCTACCTGTGGTCGCGCTCAACATCTGTGCAACTCTATTTCATAATTGACCGCCATGCCAATTAAAATAGTTTCCCTCAACGCCAAAGGTCTTAATTCCCCCTTCAAAAGAAACCTCCTCTGGAAGGAAGCGTGTAAACAAAAAGCTGACATTGTATGTGTGCAAGAAACGCACTTTACGCAACATAATCCACCCAAATGTACACATAAAAATTATTCACACTACTTTTTCTCTAACCACACTAAAAAGAAATGTGGGGTAATGATAGCTGTTAGCTCCAACATTTCTTTCAACCCACATCACGTTGACACGGATGAGGAGGGAAGGTTTATCATTCTAACTGCAACGATTGATAACCAAGTCTTAACATTAGTTAATGTATACGCGCCCAACACCTCTCAAAAGAAGTTTTTCAAACGTCTCAGGTCCAAATTACAGCTGGTTCAGCATGACTCCCTAATCATATGCGGAGACTTTAATGACATCCCTGACCCTTTGCTAGACACAACCAATCCAAGTAGGAAGGACTCCTCCGCCCTTTCCGCGTTTATGACCAACGAAAATCTATACGACCCGTGGAGGTGCACACACGATGTTGAGCGTGATTACACTTTTTACTCCTACCCAGGCAACTCCTACTCTCGGATCGACCTCTTCCTCACAAACAAAAAAGCTCTATTGTCCACCTCAGAAGCCCATATTGGCACGATTACATGGTCAGATCACGCACCAATTTCGTTGACCCTGTTCCCGCCCCAATGCCCCACTAACCACTCGGTGTGGCGAATGAATGCATCCCTGTTAACCAATATTACTTACGAAAAGGAAATAGAATCCGAGATTAGGAGTTACTTCGAGCACAACTGTGCATCGGTAGACAACCAAGCTACAATTTGGTTGGCGCACAAAGCCTCATTACGAGGGCTTTTTATGAAACTGGGAGCTAGAGAACGCAAAAGACGAAACGCAGAAGTAGACCAGTTATTACATCGCATTAAATCCCTGGAACTAGCCCATAAAACCAATCCCACCACTACACTGCTAGATTCCCTTCGTGACTATAGAAAACAACTTACTGAATTATTGAACCACAAATTTGACTATTACATCAAACGACTAAAATTGAACTCATATGCCTTCAGCAACAAATCTGGAGCCTTTTTAGCTAAACAAATAAAAAAACAACAACGCAAGGCCAAAATACCATACCTCCTAAACTCCAAAGGTGCACGTATGACCAATCCCCTAGATATAGCCAACACATTTGCAGCTTTCTATTCGGACTTATACAACCTCCAAACGACGATATCAGACCCCCCGATAACTACCGACTCTATTAACGCCTTCCTTTCTTCAGTTCAACTACCAGCACTTACACCGACTCAACTGAAAGACCTATCCACCCCCTTTTCGCTCACCGAAGTACAAGCAGCTATTAAATCGCTCCCTCTACATAAAGCACCAGGCCCTGACGGCTTTGTTAATGAATATTATAAGCACTACAATGACATCCTCTCCCCTCATCTCTGTAACGCATTTAATCAATATGCCTCCTCTGGCACAATGCCTACAGAGTGTCTGAATGCCCTTATAGTGACCCTACCCAAACCGGGTAAACCCTCGGATACTCCGGGAAACTTTAGACCTATTTCACTCTTAAATACAGACACCAAATTATACGCTAAACTGCTGGCTCTTAGACTCTCCACTGTGATGACTCAACTGATCCATATAGATCAGGTGGGCTTCATCCCTGGAAGACAAACCTCGGACGGCACTCGTCGCTTTATTGACATTATTCAGTGGACAGAACACAACAAAACGCCTTCTCTGCTCCTTTCCTTGGATGCAGAGAAGGCGTTTGACAGAGTTCATTGGCTATATCTAGAAGCTGTCCTACGTAAATTTGGCATATCCGACAAATTACTGCAAGCCATCTTATGCCTTTATTCGTCCCCTAGTGCACGGGTATGGACATCTGGAGTCATCTCGGATCCCTTTTCTATTACTAATGGTACCCGTCAGGGATGCCCTCTTTCCCCTCTAATTTTCGCTATGATCATGGAACCACTAGCCCAGCACATTCGCTCCAACACGGACGTCAAAGGGGTCACAATAGGACAAGTAGAACATAAAATAGGACTATACGCAGACGATGTAATAATCTCGCTCTCCGATCCACAACAGTCCTTGGGAGTAGTTCAACAAATACTAGATCAATTTAGTGCTATCTCGCTTTATAAGGTGAACCACAGCAAATCTCTGATGCTAGCCCTAGGCCTTGACAAATCGACGGTCCAACATATATCCACAATCTCACCCTTCTCCTGGTCTACTTCTGCGTCTCTGACATATTTGGGAATCAAATTAACTTCCTCCAGTACACAACTTCTACGATCTAATTACTCGGCCCTCACAGAGAAGCTCCATCAATTATCGCGTGAGATGAACCATCCGTTTGTCTCATGGGCTGGCAGGGTTGCGCTAGCTAAGATGTTTCTGCTCCCCCACATCTTATACCTCTTCCGCACTCTCCCGATACCCTTCCTACCGGTGCACTTGAGATCTCTTCAAGCCATTCTCCATGCCTTTATCTGGCAAGGTAAAAAACCCAGGATTAATAGGAAAATCCTCACAACTCCCATCTGTAAAGGAGGTATGGGAGTTCCCAATGTCACTTTATACTACAAAGCGGTTGTTCTAGAACAACTTAAGGTTTGGTGGCATACACCTAGCGCATCTAACTGGGCACAGATAGAAGCAGAAGTACTACCTACCAAACCCAAACTACTTTTATCTGCCTATATTCTTGCACCTGGAATTCGACATTTCGCATTAGACACTGTATCTGCCTCCATCAGAGTATGGTCATCCCTTTCACAAATATCGACAGGCATACCACATTCTTTATTGCCCCTTATTCCTACTCAATCGCTGACCCTCCTACTACCTGACCTTCCCATACAACCCTGGATTGAAGCGGGCATCTCGGATCTAGGGAAATTATTTTCCGCCTCACGGCTAAAATCTTTTGCAGAGCTCCAATCTACTCATCTAATCTCTCACAAGTCCTTCTATATATATTTAAGGGTTAGATCCTTACTTAACAAAATTAAATGGTCTCACCACCGCGGAATATTGCATGCCACGGTAGCATATTTCACCTCGAACGATCTCACATGCAAGGGCATATCGTACTTTTACAAAGAGCTTTCCCGATCCTCAGATGACCCGCTACAAACCAGTATTTTAAAGTGGTATAAACACGTTCCAAGCAGCCCACCTAACCATGTATGGCTCCAAGCTCTCTCTCTTCCTGCTAAGCTCTCTCGCTGTACAACACACTGGGAAACACTACAAAAAATATTCCATCACTGGTATTACACGCCCGACAGACTTGCACGGTTCTTTCCAGATGTATCCCCTCTGTGCTGGAGGGGATGCGGATCCATAGGAACGCCTTTCCATATCTGGTGGGATTGCCCATCACTTAAAGACTTTTGGTCCCATGTTCGAAACGCTCTCCAAATACTTAACGGTGCTACCTCTAATCTGACACCCTTAGATATCCTTCTAGGTCTAACGATACCATCTTGGCCCAAAAAGCTACAAACGATAGCCACCCACATGTTAATAGCCGCAAGATTGGCTATCGCTCGTAAGTGGAAGTCCATACAACCTCCGGAATTCCGGGAAGTGATCTCCATTCTAAACTCCAATTTCGAACTGGAACACAATTTCTCCAAAGCTCACCTCTCAAAGAATAAATTCCTCAGGGACTGGGAACCTTGGATCACTGATCCGAGAAGTACTCGACTATCATAACCCTTGGCACCAAACCTGTTTAACGTATAATTCTGATATGTGTTATACTCTAACTGTTTACTATACGATAAAACCGATTAATCACAATCTTTATAACTGTTTTACATAACGTATGTATCTTGTGTTATACCCAAATGAGTTGGCCACTAGGCCTACCAAGAGCAGTTGTATCTCTGTTATCTTATGTTTACTTGATATATTAGCACTGTTGCTGTTAGACCTACTATCAATCGCTATTAACGAAAACGATGATGTATCCAAACTCTTCTCCTCTGTTTTTTCTTTTTCTCTTTTACACGAAGATTTGCAACTACACCCTCTTTCTTGTACTGCATGTATACAACTCTGTATTATGAAAAATGTCAATAAAACTCTAAGTTTAAAAAAAGGAGAAATACAGCCAAAGATTGTTTTGGCTGTACTTCTCCTTTGGATCACAGGAGTGCAGATCATTTTGCACTCCTATGACCCATTTTCAACAGATGGCAGGCTGAAGCCTGCTGCCGCATGATGTCCCTGAGCTGGTCCAGGCCCTGCAAATATTATGACCATATTGGCGGAATGCACCCACATGCCTGGACCAGCACCCAGCTCAGCCTCTCAGCAATGCGCTGAGAGGCTGAGCTGGCAAGGGGGCAGAGTCACTAGCTCTCTGCTCAGGGAGCTCTGAGAACCAAGCGATTGAAGGTGTTTGATCGCTCAGGTTCTCAGTGTTAGAGCCAGCGAGGGGACAGATGCGACATCAGACCGATGCTGTATTCACATGGGATGATTACAAAAAATAAAATAAAAACTTCTCTTTTGAGCTAGTAAACAAACACTGCTGGAGTGATAAAATCATGACATTCCATCAATTCACCCAAATACAGGCTCTCTGTAATCCACAGTAGCCTGCAGACAGTGGACACCTTACAGATTTAGTATGTAGTTTGCTAAGCAAAGTGACCAGGGCCAAGGTAGATTGTGCTGTGAGTTCAGTGTAGCTCAAACTTACTTGGTTATCTTGAGCTCTGTACATGCAACCTAGAGATGGACTGAACACCATCTTTTCAGCAGAACTCCTGAACAGGGGAAAAGTTCTAACCTAAACAGCGAACTCCATTAAAGTCTATGGGAGCCTAACAGGAAAAATCAAAAGTGCCCATTTAGAAGGTTTTTTTTGCAAGTACAGTATTTTTCTCTCCATAAGACGCACCTGATCATAAGACGCACCTACTGTAGATTTTAGAGGGGGAAAAGGAGAAAAAAAAAATCTAAACCAAATGGTGTCCTAAAATATTTACCAGTGGCCATGAAATGCAGCCTGACCAGTGACAAAGAAATGCAGCCTGACCAGTGACAAAGAAATGCAGCCTGACCATTGCCATAAAAGCAGCCTGACCATTGCCATAAACGCAGCCTGACCATTGCCATAAACGCAGCCTGACCTTTGCCATAAACGCAGCCTGACCTTTGCCATAAACGCAGCCTGACCTTTGCCATAAACGCAGCCTTACTAGTGGCATAACACAGACTTACCTCATGTCATTCCATCCTCCTGACAGAAGACAGAGCAACCTGAGCGGCTGAATGCTCTGTCTTCTGTCTCAGCAACAATGTCAGGCCCAGCCAGGAGATCACCTGGATCTCATAGGGGCTTCAGATGTTTGTCCTCCGCTCTCCTGCCTCTCTTCCAGCAGTGGCAGCGGGAGGGCGTTGCCAGCAGCGGCGGGTGGCGGGGGGGGGGGGGGGCAGTGCCTAGCATACATTCACTCCATAAGACGCAGGGATATTTTCCCCCATATTTCTGGGGGGGAAAAGTGTGTCTTATGCTGTGGAAAATATGGTAATTGGCCATGAAAAAGTATGGGGGTCTGGGTAGTGCCCTGGGGGACATGCATCAATGCAAAAACATTTTTAAAAAAATGTTAGTTTTTTTTTTTTAGAAGCAGTGATTTTAATTATGCTTAAAGTGCAACAATAAAAAAAGTGTTTAAATATAGTGTCTGGGGGGTCCACTTTGTCTGCCTGTAAAGTGGCACATCTGTAGCATAAATAGAACATGCTGCAGCAAAAATGTAATCGCTAAAGAAAAAAAAAGAAAAATCAAATCACATTTAAAATGACTCGCGGTTGCAATTGCCGGCACCTGGCTATATAAAGAAAAAAAAAAAAACAGTGTTGGGACCCCCAGTTCATACCAGGCCCTTGGGCCCCCCAAATATATAACAAACCCTTATCTGGGCATGCAGTCAGGCAGGTCAGGAAAGGGGGGTGAGATCCCCACAACCACTGGCCACGGTTGTGGGGATGAGGCCCTTGTCTCATCCCCACAACTCATTAACAAGGTGCTTTGGGGTGAGGGGGTGCAAAGCCCCTCACCCCAAAGCACCCCCAAAGTTTTTTTCACAAAACTATTATATAAGCACCTGAACGACCATAACATACAGGGATATACAATGTAATACTGACATATAATCACACAAATAGGTTGGACTTGATGGAATAAAAAGGTTAACGTGTATTTTTTTTTTCTAGTGCTATATCCATATTAAATATTATTAAATATTTTCTTTTTTCAGCTTTTAGTATTTTTAAAAGTTTTTATTTATTTGTTTTTTTGCACAGTTCAGTTTATAAAACTTTTTTTCCCCCTAAAATCCTTCCCTTGCAAATCAACGCTTGAATAAAGTTGCAGAGTTAATAAGTGAAAAAAAGAAAAAATTAAAAGCACCACAGAGGAAAGAAAACAATATATACACTATAAGTAGATCCTGAGCCAAAAAGTCACCAAGTTGCAGTGACAGCAGTAAAAGGTCCAATAACTCAGGTAATTTTACAGGAGTCTATCCATTTACACAAGGAATGCAGACAAAATATTTTACTTAGCACTGTGTTGTCGAGGAGATACAGTACAGAGCCCGGGTCCCATCAATCACCTTGCACAGTCCTTTGCGTGGTGAATATCAAGAGGCAAGTAATAGAACCCTGGAGATTACACCTAACTACCAAAATGCTGGAAAGAAATAAAAACAAACCTATCAAAGTCATTTAAAAGTTCCTTCAAAAACAAAAAAATAATAAAAAGAAATAAAAATTCTACTTGTAATATAAGCAACAAGAACATGCATAGATGGAAAATCAAAATAGCTTGACAGAAAAGCAAGGATGGAAAGTAGAATATTTTATGCTCGCTTCACTAGAGAAGAGCTTTGTAACCCCTTCATGATGGGATAGTCACTACCAGTATACATTTCAATATATATATTTTTTTTAATATAAACGATCTTATAGAAAGTATGTGGATATAGTGTTGCAGGTCATTTCTTTTTGCTCATTAACAGTAAAGGGTAGATGGAAGAATCGTTTATAAAATAAAAAGGAGTATCTGAGTATTTAGAGATTGCTGCTTTGTCTAATTAATACTGTAAAATTACAATGATCACCAAGTGAGAGTTAATGCATTTGGCTATAATAATCTACAGTTCGACCATGGCTGTGAGTAACCGCTACAGCGATTGTTCAATGCGATATGAATGTACAAACTGACCCTTTCTTTCAATTCCATTAATAGCATTTGGCACGAAGGAGAACCCCTGTAGATGTGCAGAAGAGTACAAGCCTTTAAAGTCCATCTCGATTTAAAAAAAAAAATAATAATAATAATACATATATATATATATATATATATATATATATATATATATAATTTTATATATATATATATATATATATATATATATATATATGTATATATGTATGTATGTATGTATGTTAAAACAAAAAGCACACTTTACACACTCACTACATTTATCTGTTTCAGTCAATGGTCCTCCAGGCTGAACATCACTGGTCACTTCCTGTGAGCTCATTACTGCTGTGCAAAAAAGATGCTTGTGTATCATTATATGAGAACCATGCTACACAGGAGTATGGCACACCCACAGCAGGAGAAAAGATGAGGAGGAATAAGCCCCCATGGGTCAGGTGACTGAAGAAAAGTCTGGAAAAAGGAAATGCATACTAAAACAAACAAAAAAAATCTGGAGGGCTGGAACAAAAGTAGGCTTTTTGCCCAGCCTGCCTCTAATTTATTGACAGAACACCGCCCCCTCATCATCTCTCCATAACTGGGCAGGGCAGATAACACTAATTTGGGTTTAGCAGTCTAACGTCTATTTGTAATTAGCTTAGTTCCCCCAATGTTCATTCCTCCCCACAAACACATGTACACTGTTTGTTATTATGTAGATTTACTCTGTGAGGTAGATTTACTAAAACTGGAGCACTCAGAATCTGGTGCAGCTGTGCATAGTAACCAATCAGCTTTAAAACTTCAGCTTGTTGAATTAGGCCTGACTCACACTAGTGCGACATACGATTCAACCTTGGGAGCACATGTCACATGATGAAAAGGTTCCTGCTAGGCTTGTGCAATTTGTTTCGTAACGAATTGAAATTCGGCCGAATTTTGCATCTTTTGGACATTCGGATGCATCCGAATGAAAAAATAACAAATAACAACGAATACAAGAAATATAACAAATTAATTTGAATGAATTCGACATGATTCGGTAATTCTTTAAAGATCGAATGAAACAAAAGTTCAGCTCAAAGTAAATCTTATAGTCCAATCAGCTAATTAATTTTGTGCCGGAGGATGGATTACTGGCAAAGTGCATTCCTGAGAACTGAGTTAGAAGGGTGTTGTATTATATTTGAGCCGAGGAGAAGAGACGTTGTCATTGTGTGTTTTAAAAGATTCAATAAACAAACGAATTTCCAAACTACGAATCATTATCACGAATGTCTATACATACATAAATAGCGAATTTAAACGAATACGAACAAATGAATTCGACACTCTACGAATAATAACGAATTATCCGAAAACGTATTGAGGTAACATAACGAATATAACAGAACGAAATTATGTATTTTACGAATGACAACGAACCGAAACTAAAAAATTTCTGTTGTGCACAAGTCTAGTGCCTGCACTACTTTGGTCTGCCTTTGTCCTGTTTTCAGCCCATTCAATATCACTGAAGTCTGATCAAAGTCAGATCCTCGTCCTAACCATCCAACTTGTGGCATCCGACATGGTGATCACAACAGCAGAAAAATGAATTTATGTCACACTGAGATTGTTTTAATTGGTCAAAAGACAAGTCGGACTATCTCAAATACGGAGCAAAATTGCATCCTGTTCATTCAATTCAGATGGAAGTAGGACTGACGTAGGACCAATGTCACAAGGCAAAGTAGGATGACAGCCTTACAACAGTCAGGTGGTACCAGTGTGAACTCAGCCTTAGGCTTTGACAATAAAACCTTGAAGCCGATTGGTAACTATGCACAGCTGCACCAGATTCTGTGTGCACCCGTTTTAGTAAATCTCCCCCTTTGTGTAAGGAATCTATACTAATTAAAGTTTTTTATGAAATGTCTACAATGAGGTAAAAAGTGAGCAGCAGTGAGTTGGGTGTAGCAAAGTATTACACCAGATCTGCGACTCCATCCCACTGGTTTTAAATGTATGTTTGTCTCTAAGATTTTCTGCTGTACCATACTGATAAAATGAAAAAACACACCATAGCTGCCCTTCATGAAACGTTTATTGTGGCGCAGTCACAAACTTGAGAATGTAGTGAATGCAGCAAAGGTGTTTCCAGCCACCCAAAGGTTAAATCCACCCACATTACAAATACATCACAGAAAACAGTATGTGCCAAACTAAGTAATTTCAGGTGGTGTCAATATAAGATATACTAGAAATTCAGCATAAAAATCTAAGCACACGAGATTTATTGGTGGTTTGTTATTTGTTGAGAGCGTCATCTAACTACATTAGGCAGAAGTCCATTCATATGTACTGGAAATCTCTAGCAGTAAGGAAAACAAGTTGAGTTATTTAACTAGCTAAGGCTTAGATAAACAGCTAAAATAAATGTTATTACAGTAAAGGAACTGCGTAGGCTGTAGCAGTACAGTGGAGACCTGCTTCTAGGGAGCATGGTATGATGCCAGTTTCGACGTATCTTGGTGATGCCTCTCCTGTGACCAACATTTTCCTATTGGCCCATCAGCAGGAAGGATAGCTTTACTGGTCAATAGCAATATTCAGGAGGTGGAAGTAGTCAGGGCAGCCCTTAAGACTATTGTGAAGTGTCAAAGATTACATCTTACAATGGCCAGAGACTCACCATTGCTGGTGGAGGATTTTTTTTTTTTTTAAAGGAATTGGAGGCATTCCGAAGTGTATTTTTTTTCCTACTGCAGCTTGTTCAATAACCTCATGGTCCTGACAAGTTTCCTTTAAGGTAAAAGCTTGCTGGAGCAGTGCAGACTATTTTAATTACAAGGAAATATATGCTTAAACTGCAGTGCTACCTATGTATTGGAACTTGCGTAGTGTAATTTTTTGCAAAAGGTTCCTTTTTGTTTCTGCAGATGAGAAAGGAAACATCTTTCTAAGAGTTGTCTGAGCCTTCTTCGTTTCATTAAACTATTTAATGGTGTGACATGCTCAGATGACAAAACAAAGCTTCTCCTGTGCAAACGGGTATCTCAGACACAGAATCTGCTATCAGCTTCAATGGCAGCCCCAAGCTGAAATAATGTGCCAATTAATAGGGTAATTGCCTATAAAGTTTGCACAGAAAAGTATCTGAAAAACCAGTTAGTATCAAAAAACAGCTGTCATACTGAACAACTAGAGATGAGAATCACACCCTGAACATGATGTGGTAGTGAGCCACCTGTAAGGAATTCAATGTTATAGAGTAGGTTTGGTTCAAAAAGCATACAAAACGGTTTTACTTGCTTTATAAATAAATTTTTTAAAAATAATATTTTTCTATAGCCACTTATAAAAGATGCACTCATCCAGATGTGCCAAGGCTTTTCTAAACTGCAACCACAGACCCCCAACATACAAACAAAAGTCCCCTGGATTAGGCAAGTAGCCAAATTTAAAGTGGCTGTAAACCTCAGTCATGGAATCTGAGCAAAGCACATATCTGCAGTGTTTATCGATCTCTCTCCAAAGCACTAAGTGTCGTTTCTCTCTGGTGCTTCGTTCCTCTGTTATCAGCATAAATCACTTCTAAGAAGTTTTTCCAACACATAAGATACATTTGTGTTGGGAGCGGGGGGAGAGGCGTACAGCTCAGCAGATAGAACCCAGTTCTTCTGCTGTGTGGAGGGAGGTGTGTGCCTTACCTCCAATCACACACTGTAACTGCAGCCTCCCTGCCCCCTCAATTGTGTTTCTAATAGACAAAGAAAGATTTTAACACTTTTCTGCCCATTTAAAGGGGTGTAGGGAAGAGAAGACTGTAGATAAACAAGTAAAACTTATAAAGAAGAATTTTTTTCATCTATGTGTATCATATGAGGCTTTACTACACTGGATAGATGCGAGCCTTTACAACCACTTTAATGTGTAAATGCAAAATAAAAAACATTGCACGTTGTCTCAATTTACCAGTTTACTATAGACATAACTGATGACTTTGCTGCATAAGAGATACATATAAGTCTCTTCTCTAAAATCCACAACTTTTTTGGAACGCTGATAGCGCAAATGTGATACCTGCCATTTTGTAAAAGACTGGTGTTAAATCAGAGGATCTACATTTGTTTGGGCTCAACAACTGAAAACCTGCCAAGTAAGGGCCCTGTGTAGGCTACTCAAGTTTCTCAACATCAAGAAAGGTCTGCATATTCCTGGCTTTGTGAACACGGGCAATGTCATGCTAGAACACATAAAGAGCATTCTCCAAACTGTTGCCACAAGGTTGAAAGTACACCATTGTCACAAATGTCTTTGTATGCTTCAGTATTAAAAGTACATTGAACTAAATTCACTAATTTTGAAGAGTGCCCATCAGGGGAGGCCCATCCATTAAGGGCACACGGGCACTGTCCCCTCTATCCACACCATCCCCTATATGATAGATTCATGCATAGCGTGAATCTATCCATGGCTGTTGCAGCCACCCCCTATTCTTGCATCCAGCCCCTTTGCCGGGCACTTGAATTACAGTAGTAGGTGTGTTTTTAGAAGCACCTGTTAGAGCCATAAGCTCTAATAGGCTTCAAATAGGGTGGACTCGTGTTGCAGAGTATTGCGCTCAGAGCCTACCCAGGTGTGCTAGAAAAGCAAATTAATATTTACTTTTCTAACAATGAATCGCCTCTCCGCCAATCAGGAAGTGGGGGTCTGATACCCGTTTCCTAATTCTCTGAAAGGTCAGGCGATCCTATTGGATACATAGGAGGAGGAGGAGGAGGAGGGGGATGGGGATGCACAGCGGAAGCCGCCATGATCCACACCACAAGAGGAGGAAGAAAGCTACTGGACATGCTGCCCGACTGCGTCCTAGATGGGGCAAGTGTGGGGCTTTGATGCCCTGACTGTCCTCCGAGGGGATTGCCATCGCCAGCCAGGGTGGAGGGGTGGGGGTGGCTATTTGCTACTGGTGCCCATAGAGGGGGTTGTTGTTTCTGAATTTTGAATAAGTAAACACACTTGACTATAATTTTTCTTTAGATTTAGGAAAAGTAAATCAATGCGCCAGAAAAAAAAAAAAAGCCTATTATACAAGTCTCACAATTTTGTTTGCTTTAATAAAATGTCCAGTTCAGCTTACAAGGGTGACATCTCAAGAACTGTCACATCTTAATTAGAAGTCAAGATTTATTACTTCTGGTTGGTGAAAGGTGAAATCCCACAGTGCAGAAGTAAAACTTTTTTCTTTTTTTTTTTATTAAATATAATGATTCCATAGTCAAAACCAATATTCCTAAAAGAACAAATTAGGATTTGCTCTTGTTTGCAAACATGATTAGCAATGTTCTAGCAAAAATAACAGCCAATTTTTCAGGCTTTAATAAAAACAAATCATTAAACCAAAATATCTCCCATAATAATAGGCATCTTTATTTAAATAAAATGTCTTTCTGTAGCTGTTGCAAATTTTAGAAATTATTCTGCTGCTCTCATCTAACGCAAGCAAACTGCACCTTTTCCACATAAAAAATTTGGATGTTGGACAGAATGTAATTTATTTTTGTATTGAGAGCAGAATTAAACAGGAGTTTGTAGTTTTCTCTTTGAAGTGTTTTATAAATACTCTCACCTATGCAAACAGATTATAACCCTGGCTAGCTAGAGTCGAGGATACAAAGTATTTACAGTAAATATATATCAAAGCACAACTCAAGGCAAACACCAAATTATACAGTTGAAATACATACACAATTACGGTTTTACCTGCAGCAGGATTTGTAATTCTGTGCAGCCAACCCTGTAATTTACAGTACACACCCCCTGCCACACAGCACAGCCCAAGAGGTGATATCCTTAGTTCCTGACTGGCTCGGCAATGAAGTTTCCTATGTCACTGCTTTGCCTCCAGTCTGCTCAAAGGACAGTAAATCAGGATATCTATTTCATTTTGAGCGTGGAGCTGACCTGGGTGACAGTGAAGCAAATTCAGAAACCAGTAAGGGCTTGTTGACACCATCTGTGTTGAGCTGCACAGATCAATTAAATAAAGTAACAAAAAATAAATAAAAAATATTTCATAATAGTGGCTGGCCATAATTACAAATTATTTTGCGCGTAAAGCAGTAAATGCAAATTTTGCCATTTATCTGTTAGAGAATCACCAGAAGCATCACTGCTCCCAAGCTCCAGCTGCTATCCTTTGCTTTGGGTGCCGATCATTGAAACCAGTGTATGTTTCATGGAAACATACAAAAGATAGAGGGCTCACACCTGTTACATCACTTCCTTCAAGAAACATCATTTAACCAAACAACATATGTTGCAAATGTTTCTCTAGTGATAACCTTCACCCATCCAGGCATAGTCGTAGAGATATGCCAGGCAGCAATTTAAACATTCCCTAGTGCGCACCATGGATCAATGATTAGTTACAAGTATTAGAAGTATTATCAGAGTGGAGAGGTATTAGAACATCTGTCAGGTGCCTGAGCCCCCATTAGTGAGATTCACCCACTCTAATTGCCCTGCCATCTGCCGAGATGGAAAGAGGTTGGAAAGTAAAAGGTGCTGCATCCAAAGATGCATCAAATACATACTTGAAACCCTGGAGCAACTGGTTCGCCATTTCCATTTAAGTCAGTGGAATTTGCTCCCCACCTAAGCCATGGTGAAGGCGCTTAGTCCATTCAGTGAATGTCCTAGACAACAGGGCCATGGCCAAACCTGGTTATACAGGTGACCCAGTAACAGTAAACACTGCGTGGGCGACAGATTTCCCCTGTCAGCCGGATCATGGCTGCTCTGTTCAACCTTAAAACAGGAGAATCCACGACAGATGGAACAGTCTACTTCTTCAGAAGGAATTTCTCGAAGGGATAGTACAAGGCAAAAAAATGTTGGGATCACAAAAGGGGCGCTTTGTTCATTCCTGATCCTTGAAGATAAATTTGTCAAAATAAGTGGGTTAGGGAAACACCTTAGCTGCACAAGGCTTTGGATAGAGCAAGGGAGGTTTATAAACCCTGTGAGATTTTTTTTATCACCATTTGTGTCCGATTGCAGAGATTTCCCTTTGCTTCTTGTTCCATAGCCAAACAGGAAGTGAGAGGAAATCCCTACAAATTAAGGGAATTCCTGGGGGATACCCCAGTCAATAAAAATAGTGTCTCCATTGGAAGATTTTACTTTTCTGGAGACAACCCAAAATTTGGGATTTTCTTTTACTTTCACTTTCAAGGATAATAGTAAACAAGACAAAGAGGGTGAATCTCCTTAATGGGGGACAGACAGCAATAAAAACCGACAGGCATTCTAATCCATCTGCGCTCTATCCAAAACAAAAATGTTGGCCGTTATACTAAGTTATAAGTTTCTCGCACTGCAGTTAAAAAATGAATCCACTAGTGCCTTTTCATGCATGACAGCAGCAGCAGCAGAGGACTCCAAGCTGTGAGAAGGGTTGGGGATTGCATTGCCTGGGCTCTCAGGCAGCATCATGCACATGGCGGCAGAACTGGACTCATGATCAGACTAAGCCAAAGAAGCAGGTCAGGGCTGCTCGCC
Organism: Lithobates pipiens; assembly: GCF_037356315.1. NCBI lineage: Eukaryota > Metazoa > Chordata > Amphibia > Anura > Ranidae > Lithobates > Lithobates pipiens. The sequence goes on from NW_027507784.1 coordinate 133,905,273, forward strand.
TTACGACCTAATGTCACCTCCACTTGGGAAACAAGAGACTTCATGGCTGCCGATAGTGAATTAAGTGGGATAAAATTTCCTGAGGAACCCACCTCCGCTAGGAGAGGAACAGGTGGGGAGGTGTGATCCTATGATTTCATGAAAGGAAGGAAATTCTCAAGAAGACACCACCAGGTAAGTCCTCCAGACACCCCATAAGGCAAGCAGAGAGGAGAAATACCCTAGCAGGACTCACCCCCGCTCAGGCACTGAAGAGAAAAGCAGCAGTCACTACCAGAGGGGGAGAAGACAATATGGTCGCCCACCGTGCCAAGCACATGGTGTACCACCTGCAGGAACATACAAATGGCACCATACCCCTCCCCAAGCCCCTGCAGTTAACAAACAAAGCCACCACCATGCCCCTTCAGGTTGAGAAGGAAACATCAGCACCTGCAGTACCCCAGAGAACTGTCCCAGCACAGCATACAGTGCACCACCAGAAATTGATGGAAAAAGGGGGCTGGGGGAGATAATCTTTTTAACTTTAAAGTAGAACTAAAGGCAACAAACTTTTTGAGGGGATAGATGTGTCATCTGTGTCACTTTTGGGAGATTTACCTTCACTTCCTGTCCAATACCCAAAGCAGGAGGAGAGAGGAAATCCCTTAAAAATGATGGAATCCCTGTTCTATCATTATAACTAGTGGCTGAGTTCCCCTCTTTGCCTGTTCTGGGGACAAACATAATCACTGCACACTCAGTATTAATAAATATGTCCCTCTATTTCAATTTCCAGTCCATTCCAATTTTATAAAACTGACAAAAAAAGTCCCTTCCTTGCAATATGGTAGAAAGGGGACAAGCTGTACACCATTTGTGTACAGAATTGCCCCCAGGAGTTTCATTTACAACGGACCGACTCACTGCTTTTGCCAGACATCTACCCAGAGCTGAAAGTCAAATAACAGGCATGCCTTGCAATAGGAGTTTTTAAGAGCTATAGATGTTGCTCAATTCTTATTACAACACTGAGATTGCTCAGGCAATGATGATAAAGGCAGAAATACTAAGGCAAACATCAATTTATTCAGAATAGGGAAAGGTAAGACGCTGCAATACAATTTGCCAAAATCCTTGCAGTGTATCTAGCTAACCTGGAGGGGATTGCTTTTATCTCAACGAAACTCCAGTTTCACTTTAACTGCCAAGGTTTCAACTGTCACATTTACCATTTGGTGCCAGAGGGAAAATAATAACAATTGTGTTTTTTAGTTTCCTGCTTATCAGATCTAGGTCTCTCCTGGGGAACATATGTAAAGTTATCATTGGCTCCAGATAGTTGTGGAAGACATGCCTTGCAGCGCCTACACGAGAACATTACATGCGGCTGGATCGAAGAGGTCCTATTATTATGAGAATTATTCTGAACTGATTAAAGCAGTGTGAAGTCATGTAGAGGAACTAAATTTGGAAGTGGTCAGGGATATGCAAAAATGGCATTTCCATCACCTGGTCCTGCTCCTTGCTTTTCTCTAGTCTGTAAACTGTGTAAATTACAGAACATCTCAGTGAACATTGCCATTACCTATGAATCGACAGTAAATATTTAGAAAAGCAGAGAAATGAATTGCACTGCTGAGATTTGCTTTCTTGCTAATCAGGAAGCTGTGAGCTGTGATGAAAGGGAGCCAATTCTCCAAGCAGAATTTTTCCCTTTAAAAGGTCAGGCTTGCTAATCAAACAGCTTTCAGGGAAAAGCACAAGCGTTTACGGCCATTTCTCAACGGGAGTGTGTGTGTGTGGTGGCTGAATGACAAAACACATCAACGTGAGCTTGCAGCGGCAGAACATTCGGTTATGGAATGCTGGCAATGGGGACACAACAAGCCATAAAGCCTTGGGCTGCTCTTGTTTTTACAAATGTGACCTGGCACAGAGAGAAGAGTGACACTTCCTTGGGTTCTGCCAGATACCGTGCATGGCACTTATCAGTTTCTATATCGGTTTTCTTGGTCCCCTTGCCCTGCGCCAGCAGCCACAAACTTCATTAATGGAATGGCATAGCAGCTGGCTCACAGTGGGTGTCTACAGCTGAATTCCCGATCAGAATGCCATAACTGTAATTCTAAATTGTCTTTTTTTGTCTATGGATTGCATACCAGCATGAGCCCAAAGTAAAGCCAGGAAAAACCCTATGGGGTTAGTACAGTAAAGTTTTTATAAGGATATTTGCTTTCAGCCATGTGACCAATGTTCAAATCTGGATATAATTAACTGCTGCTTTTTTTGAAAAATCGATTTATTAAAAAGACAGGTGTTAGTTGCATATGTTTTCAAATCTATGTGGAAGCTACAAGGTGCCTCTGTACAGTGCCATGGCTAACTCTAATTTAACAGCATCCCCATCCTGGCGACATTACAAAATCTCTGCACCTTTACGTACAATTACCTCTATGCATACCTGCATATAAAGTGTCTGTATCTGCAGTAAAGCATGCTTGTTATACTCACTGTGGGACCTAAGGGGTTAATCCTCAGCATTGGGTAAAATAAGTGATTTGATCCCGTCTTCTCTGATCCTCCCCTTCTGCCACAGTCCCCATTTCATCTCCTGATAGAACAGAGCATTGGGGGCACTATGCACAAGCTCAGTTTGGTGTATATTGCTAGAGAGTTTTTTTTTTTTTTTTTGGAAGGTGCACATGATCAGCACAGGGCCAATCAGCACTGTCCAGACAGAGGGTCGGGGGTGCTGCAGCCTCATAGGACAGTTAGAGTAGAATGAAAACTCCTCCTCCAAGCTTTAAACAGTCATAAGACTGCTACACACTGCTAATGACAAAAGGTATTTAGCAGTTTATATTTACTAATGCATTTCCATGTACTATGGGAGATCAGATATAGTGAATGCAGGGGGCTGGGTTTAGTAACACTTGAATCTGTTTATTGCCGTTTATGTCAAGGACAGGAAGTGAGGGAGCCCCAGATATCAATAAAAGCCCAAGAGGATCAATAATCCTTTCCCACTGTATCCAAAAACTAGAAAACATGTTTTTGGCTTGACAAATATTTTTAAGTCAACTGCAACACTCTGCCACAACTAATATTCAGCACTGCGAGTAACATTCTAATTACTGGATTGGTATCTGATTGTTTTAGCCCAGTTAGGTTGGGTGCACACTGGTATGACATGACTTTGCCCTCCGACATCGGTCCTACTTCCATTCCACGTCAATGAACAGGATATGATTTTGCTTCGAATTTGAGATGAGTCTGACTTGTCCTTTGACCAATCAAAACAATCTCAGCGTGACAAATTCCTTTTCCTGCTGCTGTAATCACCATGTTGGATGCCACAAGTCAGATGGTTAGGACGAGGATCTGACTTTGATCCGACTTCAATTATATTGAATGGGCTGAAAATGGAACAAAGTCGGACTAAATTAGTGCAGGAACATTTTTCAAAGTTGGACCAGTTAAGACGGCTCTCTTAGGCTGGATTCACACCTATGCATTTTTAGTGCTTTTTGCATTTTGCAGATTTGCACTATAGACTGTGTTCCATAGGAAACCATGTTACACATAGACTGTAGTGCAAATCTGCAAAATGCAAAAAGCATTAAAACTGCATAGGTGTGAATCCAGCCTTAGGGAACCATTTATTTGTACACGTTATGCGACATGTGCTCCCAAAGTCAGAGCATATGTCACACCAGTTTGAACCAGGCCTGGAATGTGCTATTTAAACCAGAAGCACACATGCAAAGAGTTAAAGCATTAGGTGAATAAAAATAAAACTTGTTTCTGGAATACATTGGCTCCAAAAGGTCAGCAAACCCTAATGCAGAACTTCTTGCTGGGTACACATACTGTTATAATATAATTCATTTCATAGTTGACACAGTTATGCAAGGTACCTAACGTAGCTTAAAATAAATATTTTTTTTCTGAAAGAACTTTTCCAAGTGTTTAATATTTTCCTTCACCGGCCAAAACCTTGTGATTGACATGTTAATAGTTTTCATTGCAATCTTGAAAATTATAGTAACTACAACAAAATGCTACATATGGAAAGAAGCTTTAAAAAGAAAAGTTCCTATTTAAACATTCGGTACATTGAGCCTTGGCACACAGAGTTCAGAAAACAAAATTTCATGTATTGTCATGATAACATTGGACTCAGGAATCATCTCTGAAAGTTCTGCCACTCCCATCTCAAGCAAAGCAGAAAGTGGCAAAAGTAATGATTTGTAAATACTTTCCAGTTTAAAAAAAGAGCACTTTCACTTTATTTTTCTGGATGTTTATCATAAAGTCGGGCATCAGGTCGCCATGGCAACTAGAAATTGCATCCTGGCGCCTGGAGTCAGACCTCTGTGTACTGAAATCCCAATGTCATTCTGGTTTCTGTGCATTTTCAGTACCGATGCAATTTTGGCCCTCTCTCCCTCTCTCCACAACTGTCTCCAATTGACTTCAAAGCAAAATCGGGTCCCATTGACATCAATTCAAAACGGCGTCCCATGGTCTTCAATGCAAAAGCACCTCCCGTTGACTTTAGTGCAAAATCCTATGCAATCCTATGCCACTCCACTCCATCACTTACGAGTCTGGAATGCACTGCTACAAACTCACACAGGACCCTTTTATGCAATGGCACTCAAAGCACAATGTGTGTGGATCACATCTGTGTAAACCACCTCAATAGGAACACATAATATATAGCCTGTCATAAGAATCTGAGTTTGAAAACGCATCCAGAAGAGAATATGTGTGAATCAGGGCAGCTCCATTCACACCTGGGTGTTTGGGGATCGCAGCAGGGTCAGCATATTCTGCCTGTGATCGCAGAGCACAGGTTCAGGTTCCATTATTTTCAATGGCACCTAAAACGTGGTGCAGTTTTGCCGTGATTGTTGTGACACAAGACACAGGAAGGAGTTGACCAGCTGATATAAGCCTACACCCTGCATCATCTACTCTCCCACTCCCAGCTGCACATTTTTTAAATACACAATATAGATTGCATAGTGTATGGCCATCTTTATACAAGTCTTCCCACCTCGCTAAAAAATAAAAATGCATGGGTGAATGCGAGTTCCCGCTATGCAGAGATGCAAATGAGGCTTGAGTTTCTGTCCACTCCCTTCTGTACTGGGGATGGGTGGGTAGGTAGGTAGGAGGGTGGATGATGCGGGGTGTGTGCTAATGAGATCAGCTGGTCAATGCCTTCCTGTGTCATGAGCTAAAGTCTGTAAGGACGCAAGATAGAAGCAATAGATAATTTTGGAATCTTTGAGGCATGGCGTCTAAAGCCTTGTGCACACTACTAGTTCTTTTTTTTCATTCAACCCAGTGGACGGACAGCTCAGGTTGGAGCCGCTGTATTAAAAATCTGATCTTAGTACAGCGACCTCCCCTGCTGTGCCATTGTGTTCTGACAGGGGGCTCTGCTGAAAGCGCTGATCATGAGTTGGTTGACAGACCTTTTTGGGTCATGATCTTTCAACAGAAGCTGGCCGAACGACCAGCTTTTTGGACCAGTTGTCGTTCACATGGGTCGAATGTAGCCCGGTTTCAATCAGCCTGTGTGTACTAGGTTTAAGATTTGTGTACTGTTAGCCCTTGTACACATGGTCGGAGATTCCGACAACCAAATCCGTCGGATTTTGTCCGAAACTGTTGCATACACACGGTCGGACAAAGTTGTTGGCAAATCCGACGTGATGGCGTTATTTCGTTACAACGGGATTACGTTCACGCTAGTAGCCAATAGCTTTGGTGTAGGAATTTGATCTGAGCATGCGTGGCACTTTGTCCGATCGGAATACTCTACACATGATCGGAGTATGTTTGATCAGAGCATTTTGTCTGAAAATTTTACCAACAAGTTGGAAAACTTGGTCCGTCGGATACTCCGACGGAAACAGTCCGATGCAGACCACACACAGTCGGCATATCCGACAAAACGGTCCGATCGGACACATTCTGTCGGAATCTCCGACCGTGTGTACAAGGGCTTAGAGCATTCAAATCTTGCAAGTGGTAACAATTTAAGGGCATATTGGAATGAGCACCTTTTATTGGTCATGTGTATCAATAGTGTCCACAATAAAGTTTCACCTTACCAAACTAAATATGCACATTTGGCAGAAAGTGATGAGGATCTGTGAAAGGAGATTGACGATCGTTTTGATGCCATGTGGGGAGTTTTTGGAGTTACAATTTCAAGATAGTTTTGTTTTTTTGGGTCACATGTGGGAACACACCTGCTTAATGACCCCTTAAAGTGGTTGTAAACCTAGTTACACCACTTATTACCTACAGGTAAGCCTATAACAAGGCTTGCCTTTAATAAGGCTTACCTTTAGGTACCTTTAGGTACTGAAAATATTTCCTAAACCTGCACAGTTTAGGAGATATTTACCAGATACGCTTGAGCCAATGTCATTGGCGCATGAGCACTGAAGAAATGGCTCACTCGTGCCATTTCTTCAGCAGCCGTGCCGTGACCGATGACTTCCGCGTGCATGTCCAGGAGTGGCATCATCACGGCTCCGGCCAATTACAGTGCCGGTGCCCACAAACCCATAAATAACTCCGGGAGACATGGCACTGGTTACAGCAGTATACAGGGACCACTGCAAAAGCATTGGTCTAAGGTAATTATTTCATAATAAGTTAGTATGCGATGCATACTGGCTCATTATGCCTTTGTCTTATAGGGTTTTTTTTTTCTTAGGGTTTACAACCACTTTAAACCTTTGTTTTTCGATTTGGAATAACTCTCTGTAGTCATAGTGGGATTGATTTACTAAAACTAGAGAGTGAAAAAGCTGGTGCAGCTATACATAGTATAATTGCTTAATTGAACAAGTTAGAATCCAATTGGTTACCATGCACAGCTGCACAGGATTTTGCACTTTCCAGCTTTAGCCGATCAACCTTTGGGACCCATGACACAGTGGGTTAAAATCATGTACTTGTTTATGTATTCTAGTACCCTAAATGATATACAGTGCCTTGAAAAGGTATCCATACCCTTTGAAATTTCCAGATTTTGGCATGTTACAACCAAAATCCTAAATGTATTTTATTGGGATTTTATGTGATAGACCAACACAAAGTGGCACAATTGTGCAGTGGAAGGAAAAAAAAAAAATGTTTTTCAATTTTTTTTTACAAAGAAACATCTGAAAAGTGGCGTACATTTGTATTCAGCCCCCCAGAGTCAATACTTTCTAGAACCACCTTTTGCTGCAATTACAGCTGCAAGTCTTTTTGGGGACAGTGGTGTAGTGAGTAGCACCCTCGCCTAGCAGTAAAAAGGGTCACTCTAATTCTGTTCTAATCCCAACCACCACACTACCTGCCTAGAGTTTGCATGTTCTCCCTGTGCCTGGGTGGATTTCCTATGGGTACCCCGGTTTCCTCTACAAAGACATGCTGGTAGGTTAATTGGCTTCTGTCTAAATTGGCCCTAGTATATGTAGTAATGTGTGAGGGACCTTAGATTGTAAGCTCCTTGAGGGTAGGGACTGATGTGAGTGTACAATGTATATCTAAAGTGCTGCGTAAATTGACGGCGCTATACAAGTACCTTAATAATCATAATCATAATAAATAATAAAGAGTGACATGTTTGCCCATTCTTTGTTGCAAAGTAGCTCAAGCCCTGTCAGATTGGATAAAGAGCGTGTGTGAACAGCAATTTATTTTTAAAGTCTTGCCACAGATTCTCAATTGGATTTAGGGACTTTGACTGGGCCATTCTAACACATGAATATGCTTTGATCAAAATCATTCCATTGTAGCTCTGGCTGTATGTTTTGTGTCATCATCCTGGAAGGTGAATTTCTGCCTCAGTCAAGTCTTTTGTAGACTCTAACAGGTTTTCTAAGATTGCCCTGCATTTGGCTGCATCCATCTTCCCATCAACTCAAACCAGCTTCCCTGTCCCTGCTGAAGAAAAAAGCATCACCACAATATGATGCTGCTACTACCGTGTTTCCATGGTGAGGATGTGTGTTTATGGTGATGTGCAGCATTTTGCTTTTAGGCCAAAAAGTTACATTTTGGTCTCATTTGATCAGAGCATCTTTTTCCACATATTTGCTGTGCCCCCCCACATGTCTTCTTGCAAGCTGCAAACGGAACTTCTTATAGCTTTCTTTCAACATGTTTTTTTTTTAATCTTGCCACTCTTCCATATAGGCAGACTCGTGAAGTGCAGGACTAATAGTTATCCTGTGGATAGTTTCTCCCACCAGAGCGGTGGATCTCTGCAGCTCCTCCAGAGTTACCATGGACCTCTTGGCTGCTTCCCTGAATAATGCTCTCCTTGCTCGGCCTGTCAGTTTAGGTGGACGGTCATGTCTTGGTAGGTTTACAGTTGTGCCATATTCTTTCCATTTTCAGATGATGGATTGAACAGTGCTGAGTGAGTTTTTTTAATGCTTGGGATATTTTTTTTATATAACCGAACCCTGCTTTAAACGTCTCCACAACTTTATCCCTGACCTTTCTGGTGTGTTCCTTGGCCTTCATGATACTATTTGTTCTCTAATGTTCTCTAACAAACCTCTGAGGGCTTCACAGAAAAGCTGTATCTATACTGAGATTAAATTACACACAGGCGAACTCTATTTACTAATTAGGTAACTGAAGGCAATTAGTTCCACTAGATTGTACGTAGGGGTATCAGAGTAAAAGGGGGCTGAATACAAATGCACACCACACCTTTCAGATATTTGTACGTTTTTCTCTGTAACATGAAAAAAGGGTATGAATAATTTTTCAAGTTTACATTATGTGACAGATGTATGGTTACTCCAACCCCTGAAGTAGAAGAATATTGAAATGTATTGGATCATCCCACATGGTATCAGTTTATAATGAAAGTAATTGAAATTGTTATTGGATCCCATGTGGGAATTCGGAGTGGATGGGATATCTGTCTAGATGAATACTGTATTATGTACATCATGCCAGGCGTATATTTTTAATTATATTGTTTTTTACACCAACTTTTGCCAAGTTGTTTGGCAAGTTTGGCAAGCTGCAGGACAGGATGCTGCATATCAGGTTTTGATGTTCTTTTATGATGTTTTAGCTTTTATAACCCCAACGTGTTGGTGTTTTGTGGTTTACCTTACAATGCAGGCACATATTATGTGAGTATGGTATCTCTTTATTTGTCAATATATAACTTTCTCAAAAGGAGTAGTAAAAAAATCATAATAATCGCATGTCACATCTTGTTTTATAGTACTGTATTTTACGGTAGTTACACCACGGCTGTCAAACTGATATTGGGAATTTTGACGGGTAACAATTAAGGATGAGCTCAGGCGTGTTCGCATGCTCCACATTCAGAGCCTGCAAGGAAGTCGGCGCAGCGCTGCACTAATCACAGGCATTGAGACATTGCCCCGATGCGTGGCTGCCGAGATCAGGCAATGTCTCACTGCCTGTGATTAGTGATGTGCCGACTACCTGGCGGGCTCTGCACGTGAAGCATGCGAACATGCCTGAGCTCATCCTTAGTAACAATATTAACAGCTCCACGCCCATCAAATTGGATACTTGTGCATACATCAATGAGAAAGGAAAACAGCCGCTGTCCGTTTTTCCAGCATTCATCAAAATCTCATTAGCACAGGTGCTTCTGAGCCTTAGCTCAGTACAGGCTTAGCCTAGGATCCATCAGTTGAAGGCAGCTACAGTGAAAGCTTTTGGAATATATGGCTTTTCCTTGTTGATTTAGATGCTGTCCAACACTAGACTTGTAGATATAAATGTGGCCTTTGGGCCATTCTGAGGTGGACATTACTATTATATATGAAAGACCTTAATCACCTTCAGATTTGTGTATCTTTTAAGGGCCTTTTTTAAAACGTGTGAGAAATCCCAAGTGCTCACACTTGCCTCAGCTAGGAACGACGTGTCTTGTCCACATTGGGTTACTTCATATGTTTTTCATTGTGAATTATGTGCCAGAAACATTTTAGACTAATCTGGTTATAGAATAAACCACATAACTCCAGGCTGGTAGCAGCAGAGCTGTGAGCTGCTGGTGAGAGCTCTTACCACAAGAGATACCAAGAGATGGAAAGATTTGATGAATGGTTCAGCCCACTATTTATAATTGAAATATTACTGTTGGTGAACTATTCCTTTAAAATTCTATGTTTATCCTTGTGTAACACTAACTCCCCCCCCCCCCCCCCCCCCAGGGAGCCGCTAAGTACTGTTCTGTGCCTTGACTTCAAGAATACCCTCAGCCCTCTGTCACACCTAGCTGAATGAAAGTTACTGCAAGCACTTATAAGAACGCAAGTATAGATATCTTTAACGTGGCTAAATTTAGCACCAGAAAACAGACACAAGACTGTTTAGTGGTAAATGAACTCAATGTAGTGTTATGTGCTAGCGTAAATGGTAGCTTGAGCATACACGAACACACAAAAGGTAGGTTCGGACACAGTCCACTAGACAGTATAATCACTATGCCAAGGTAACTTAAAATTCTGTACTACTAGACTAGAAATCAACACATAAACCAGCAAAGTCAGCAATAAATGGTGAATATAAGCATTGACTATATTATGTATAAAAATACTATAGCTAGTATAGTGTGTAGTCTAGGATAATGGCTAGGATATGATGCAATATTCCTTGAGAGGTACCCCTTAGCATAAGCCATAGATAAATGTCCCTGTCTAGCAGCTGTCAAGGGTCAGACAGATCTACAGCTTCATCTGGATAGCATTGGGGCCCAGGTGTACGGTTGGTGCATATGTGAATAGTCTCAGTCAAGTCCGCAGGCAGCATACTAAAAGGCTGTATGGTCAGTTCCTAAATGGATCAATCCCTCTAGCAGCAGATAGTAAATCCCCACAGCAGCAGCTTACCAATGCCAGCAATATTGAGGCTCGCCATCCAGGCACAAACATCAATGTCCACTCTCTGCTCTGCACCCAGATGACTCTGGCTGTCAGAAAATCTGGGCTCAGCACTCTGGATCCTGTTGAGGCCACCATTATGCAGCAATGGTGGTGCACACCAGAAAGCAAAGTGCAAGTTCTGTGCTTCCTCATGGCTAAAAGAAGCTGTGTCCTCTACAATCTGAGAAAATGCAGCTCTTTCCCCTCCTCCTGGAAATCTCGCTCTGTGAAATGCAGCTCAAAAGCTCTTGATTACAGTAGAGTCTCTCTCCTCTGGATTACGGTTCCCATACTGCAGTGGTGCCTGACTCACGAGTCTATTGCGGTGCTTAACCAGTTCAGCACCACAGGGCAGCAGCTACCGAGAGCAGCTGCAGCCAGTGTTCTCTCATTCCTACCCAAGCCCCTGGCTACATTTAAATTTGTGCATTTCACATTACCAATTCACTGGAAAGTTTGCACTTGCTTTCTGCATTTTTTTTACAGTAATTTACATGAAGGTGAAAATCAGTTGCCCTTTAGTCACACTACCATTATAGTTCAACTTCTCTATATCCAAGACTGTATTTTTATAATTGCTCTGTTGCCAGGAGATAAGCATGAAACCGTTGGATGTAGACCACCTAATGAGATGAAACACTAGGATCTGTTTATGTTTCTAGTATAACTTACAGTAATAGAAAATTAAAAGATGCTATCATTTTTCTGCCATTACTACAAAAGTGAAACAGCCCCTAAGAGAAAAAAAAAAACAATGAAAATGATTTAATATGTACCTTTTGTTTAAACAATAATTTAAAAATATAACACTGTACCTAGGCCAAGCATTCACTGCTGAAATTGATAAAGTAAGGGAAATAATATATTGTCCCCTCTCGCCAGTTGTTCCATACTGTGCTGCTTACTTTTGCAGTAATGAATATGTGTGATAAATTGTCCAATAGTGCATGTTCCTTTTAAAAAGCTGAATGAGCACCTGATTCTAGGCAACCATTTCCTACAATGACCTCAGGTACCCTCAGATTACTTTGGCAGCAGCAATGAAAGCAATTCCAAGATGGTTCTACTTTAGTCCTTTTTTTTTTTGTTTAATTTATCAACTAATACTTGCAGATTTACTCCTGAATTCCTGGTCATCAATTCATGTGGATGGAAATTGAAATCAAGAGCCTTAGGGGCTGCTATGGTGAGCAAGGACTTCTTTGTGTACAATATGTAGCCAGAAGATACAGATCTCCTTCACGTGTTCAATTGCTGAAATTCTTACAACCTCTTTGGCTAAATTTTTAGGCCCCTTTCACACATGCGGACATTATGTCCGTATTTCATCCATCCGTTTGCGGATGAAATACGGACATACATGCATTCCTATGGGATAGCGGGTGTCTGCAGATGAACATCCGCAGACACCCGATATCGTCCGCCTCCGCAATTGTCCGATTCTGCAGACGGAGGAAAATCCTATTTTTCTATCCGCCTGCAGAGCGGATTGGATGAACACGGACAGACGGTCCGTGCTCATCCGATCCCCCATAGAGGAGAGCGGAGATCTGACAGGGAGGTCCCGGCACAGCGTGCCGGGACCGCCCTGTTATCCGCCGGCTCAGCGGGGACAGCAGAGCGATCCCCGATGAGCAAGCGGTTCATCACGGGGCGGAATACTGTGAAAGGGGCCTTAGGCATACCCTTAAGATGTCCACATGATCTAAAACCAGAAGGTATAGGCTTTCCTAAAACGGTGGGTGACTAGAACTACATTGCATTTGAATTTTGGCATGTTGCAAGTTAAAGAGTTAGGTCATCTTTACCAAAAATACTGCCTATGCAGATAAGGGGCATCTATAGATAAAAACAAAATGGTGCAGCTTTGACCAAAATTGAATAATGTCCTTGCTATAGGTGTAGGCCATTTATGTACCTCATGGAGCCCGGCTGTAAAACCCCTAGAATGTTGCTAAGAGATGCTCAGCTGTTATGGTTCACCTTCACCATCACAGGAGCAAGTTGTCAAATGATGAGCTCAGAGCTACTGCATCAGAGGAGAGAAAGTACATGTGAGGAGGTTGGAATCAGAGAAAGAGGTTGCTCCTGTGATAGTGAAGGTGAAGAGTAATGCCACGTACACACGACAGGACTTAAGTCCGGCAGACTTTCGACAGAGTTCTGACGGAGTTCTGACAGAGTTCTGACGGACTTTCCGAATGAACGGACTTGGCCACACACAATCACACCAAAGTCCGACGGATTCGAACGTATGACTGGACTAGAATAAGGAAGTTCATAGCCAGTAGCCAATAGCTGCCCTAGCGTCGGTTTTAGTCCGTCAGACTAGCACACACACAAACGGATTTTTGGGTCCAGCAGAGTTCTGTCGGAAAAATATGAAACATGTTCCATTTCTAAAGTCTGTCAGACTTTTGCAAATCAAAAGTCCGCTGCAGCCCACACACGTTCGAATAGTCTGCCGGAATCATTCCGTCAGACTTTTGATGTTGAAAAGTCTGGTCGTGTGTACGGGGCATAAGGCTTGATTCATACCAATGCATTTTTAGTTCTTTTTGCATATTTGCACTACAGCCCATTTAACATGGTTTCCTATGGAACACGTTCTGTAGAGCAAATCTGCAAAATGTAAAAAGCACTAAAAATGTATAGGTGTTAATCAAGATAGAAATTAAGCACAGAGTAATACCCTGTACACACGGTCAGACTTTCCGATGGAAAATGTGTGATCGGATCTTGTTGTCGGAAAATCCGATCGTGTGTGGGCTCCATCTGACTTTTTCCGCTGGAATTTCTGGCACAGAAAAAATTTGAGAGCAGGATCTAAAATTTTCCGACAACAAAATCCGATCATGTGTAGACAATTCCGACGGACAAAGTGCCACGCATGCTCAGAATAAATTACCAGACGAAAGCTATTGGCTACTGGCCCGTTTATAGTCCTGTCATATGTGGTGTACGTCACCGCGTTCTGAACGATCAGATTTTCCGACAACTTAATGCGAACGTGTGTATGCAAGACAAGTTTGGGCCAAAATCCATCTGAAAAAATCCAACGGATTTTGTCGTCGGAATGTCCGACCGTGTGTGTGGGGCATAAAAGTACTTGAGCCTTCAGACTATCCTCTTTCATAACTACATTTTAACCACATATGTTAGGTAAATTGTACTTTTCTTCCCCAAGAGAAAAAAACTCATATTTACAGTATATAATGCCCAGAGTACCAACATAACACACACTATAGTCAAACACCCCTTGCAAACTTATTTTGATCAATTTACTATCCAGGATATTTTTAGGAAAGGAAGCCAAAGCAAAATGCAGGGGAAACATACCTTTCATACGAATTGTTGGTAGAATTTAAACACGAGGCAGATGGCCACAAGGCAACTTTTTTCAACATGCAGTTACACTGCAATATTTTCAGACAGGGCAAATAGGACACCAATAAAACATGTTTTTATGAATTTATATACTGCGATTATACGGATTTATATTACAAACACAGTCTAAGTCATTACTCAAAATCAACAGTGCTTTTCAGTGCTAGCGGCCGAAAAAAGTTAAAACCGCCCCACAAATGGTTTGCTGGCGCTACCCTATTGTTTTCAATTGGAAGGGGTGCTTTACTTAAGCCCCAGACCATTTTGCTGGCTTAAACCAGAGCACTTTTTGCGATTCGGCACTGCGTCGATTTAACTGACAATTGCGCAATCATGCGACGTGGCTCCCAAACAAAACTGACGTCCTTTTTTTGACACAAATAGAGCTTTCTTTTGGTGGTATTTGATCACCTCTGCGGTTTTTATTTTTTGCGCTATAAACAAAAAAAAGCAACAATTTTGAAAAAAATGCATTATTTTTTTTCCTTTTTGCTATAATAAATATCCCCAAAAATATATCTAAAAAAAATATTTTTTTTCCTCAGTTTAGGCTGATACGTATTCTTCTACATATTTTTGGTAAAAAAAATTCAATAAACCTCAATAAGCGTTTATTGATTGGTTGGCGCAAAAGTTATAGCGTTTACAAAATAGGGGATAGTTTTATGGCATTTTAATGAATAATTTAATAATTTTTTTTACTAGTAATGGCGGCATTCAGTGATTTTTATTGTGACTGCGACATTATGGTGGATACATCGGACATTTTTGACACATTTTTGGGACCACTGTCATTTATACAGCAATCAGTGCTATACAAATGCACTGATTCCTGTGTAAATGACACTAGCAGTGAAGGAGTTAACCAGGAGGTGGTAGTGTAGGGGTTAAGTGTGTCCTAGGGGCCTGTTTCTAACTGTGGGGGTGTGGCTGTGATTTACAGATCACTGATCTCTGCTCCAATCACAGGGAGCAGATATCAGTGTCACTTGTTGCTAGGCAGAATGGGGAGATGCTGTTTACATCGGCATCTCCCTGTTCTCCCTCCCCGTGAGACGATCGCGGGCACCCCCACAGCGATCAAGTCCGCGGGACCCATGGTCGGACTCACGGGGGGTCCCAACCGGCATGCGCGCACAGGATGCCACGGCGGCAATTTTGAATTGACGTACCTGTACGCCAACGTACATCGCCGTGCGCTGATAGGGAAGCGGGTATACACCGCTCCTACAGCGCTGCAAAGATGCGGTTTGCAGGACTTTTTTGCAAAGTGCAGTGCTCCAGTGTGAAAACCTCCGGGCTTTCACACTGGAGAGCCAGGAGAGGCTCTTTACAGGCGCTATTTTTAGCACTGCATTGCCTGTAAAGTGCCTCAGTGTGAAAGTAGCCTAATGGTAAATCTCCCCAATGGGACACAGATGGCAAAAAAACCCTGACAGGGGAATAACCCTACCTTACTCTATCCAAACTTAGCAAAAAAGGTTTGCCCACAGTTCTACTTGAATGCTAGTGACAAACTGCATTGTATACTGTATGTAATCTTGTATTTTGTCCAATTTATTTTTAAATTTTTATATATGCATGCGATTTCATAAATAAAGACTAAGAGGGCAATTTATACTATTATCCTTTCTTAGCAACTATCTTTGGATCCAAACAGTAAATATGAATAACTTACTGTCTCACCAATTTAAACACATCCATAACTCATCAACACTAATTTAAACCATGCATGACTGCCAGTGTGCCTTACAGCACTGTATGTATTATTACTTCCCACAATGTGAGCACCAAGTTTAACATTCTCCAACAAGTCACTCTTTTGATTATGTCAGCTCTTCTTGACAGGCAGCAAATTGTTTTTATGAACACCAAAACAGACAGGACAGCATGCCGTTTTGGAGACTATTTTAAAATGACCTCAATATCTCATCTCTGCCCTAGGCCTATACAGAAGATGTAGTGCTTTCTTAAGACACCTGAAGTTACCTATCTATCTAACATACAGTGCAGGATGATTAGATTTTAACCCTAGAAGGACTTTTTTTTTCTTTGGTTCAAAACATATGAAAAGATTCACCAAAAGATACTGTAGATAAAAATATATGATCACTAATCATGATGTATGATGTCAGTATTCGGCAACTACTTTATGATGTGTAACAGAACTCAAGATGTGGATGGCATACAAATTTCTATTAGTTAGTACAGGGATGTGTAATAATATACTGAACAATATCTTTTTGTCCATTTAAATTTTGTATTTTTAATTTCTAGAGTTTTGTAACAAGGCTATATAGTATATAATTGCTGAACTATCTATGTTGTAATGTCAAAAATGTCTACAACCAGCAATAAGTTTATAGAATTTGCCAAAAAACTTACATTTCCCTAAAGCCAAAGCAATAGTACTAAGTATTTCAAAAAGCACCAAAGAAATCTACATTTCCTCTCATGTAATAGGCTTAACATGGTCGAATTTCAAACAAATTTTCTTTTCAAAATAAAGTTCTTTTTTTTTTGTGATCCGATGATGCCACCATTGATTTTCGAAATTCGGCCGACCAAGCCTTCAATTTCACCTCATGTTGCTACAGGAAAAAAAATTTGTGACCGGGAATCTTCTTTTCTCTCCATAAATATTCCTTTCTTGCACATGCACATTTTTTTTCTTATTACATTTCTTGCACGATTATCCCATCATTTATTAGAAAATCATTTGTTTTTCCAAAAATTTCCAACATGTCCAATTCCTCAAATTTGATTGCCACACAAAAATTGGCCCTTGCTGCAGCCCACTAATGGTGCGAAATTCGTACGAAAAATCTTAGATATGATTTTCGAAAGAAAATTCTTTCAAAATTGGCCAGCATTAATCCTTTTACCAGAAGCCGGAACACAGCATGCATTTACATTTTAGGCATCTCCTGTACTTTCCTTAGGTTTACTGTTGTGTGCCTTTTATCTATAGCAGTATACGGTAAGTACACGCTAAGTTATTTTTTTTTCTCTTTAAACAAAGTTGGGACTGAGAATATTGAGAATTTGCAACAAGGTCTGTAAAAATGTATATAAAATGAAACAGGGATAATCTTTTTCATTTCATTAACAAAAATAGAATCTTACTAAAACTTGGTTGCCTTGAATAAAGCAGATAGAGATTATAATATATATATATATAATACCCACCGTTAAGTCCAGGACTGTCCTCACTAAATGTAACCAGTCTTCCAGGTTGCATAATGCCCAGCATCATTCTACCCACTATCTGTGACCTCCATGCCACCACTGTCTCTGGCAGTGATGTGGAGGTCAGCAGGAGTAATTAGTGAGTGTTGCTTGAAAACAAGGAAACTCACACTCCTAAAAGTTTTAGTTTCCCAGCAGAATTCGGGAGGCTTTGCTCAGCAGTGGAGTTCAATGGCACAGGTGGCAGAAGAGGGAAGTATTATGTTTCTCCTTTGCAGGTATGTGCTTGTTGGCTATATACATTATTTTTGAGAAGGGTTAGATTCTCTGTCTGCTTTTACATTTTGGGTTGCAGTTTTTTTCTGAGCGATTTGTGTTCTCAAAGTGAAGATTTTTCTTCTTTTCCTATTTAGTCTGACACTAGTCAACCATATAGGAAGTAAAGGGTAAATGTCCCCCACAGGAACCTAGACTGCAATAAAATCCTGGATTGATGCTCCAAACTTTACTCGGTCTTTTATGTGTGTTTTTATTTCTGCATGTCTATGTTGGGACAATTTACTCTTCAATCCTATTCTCTTCACACCTTTCAACCAGCCAGAAAGTAGGGAGACTTTCCCTTCCCTTCTGGTCTTAATAACACACAAAAAATTGATAGAAATCAAGGCGATATCTCCCAAATGGGCACATAGACAGTTATAATCATCCGTTATTTAATTTCCATGTTCTCATAACATGCTGACAGATCCAAGACAATTGGGCTCATTTATTAAAGAGTAACTCCACTTACGTGGGGAAAAAAGTAGCAAATAAAGAGAAAATAATATAGGGAATATAATTACGACACTAATTGTTTTGTAATTGAATGTTATTAAAAGTGACCTTTCCTTTTCAATCTGCAGCCAATGTAATTTTCTGAGAATACATTGCAATATGGCTACCTGGAGTTTTCTGTACACAGAATATGTACTAACCACTCCCCAGAAACATTTTCTGCTTGTTTGATTGGCTCACCAATTTTCCCAGAAGTCTGCCTAAGATACAAGTCAGATTTCAGGCATCCCCTGCAACAAAAATGGCATTTTTTTAGAGATGCTTTCAATAGGAACACGTCTAAAGGGATGCAGACCCAGCAGATTTCCCCATTAGTGCCCTGTAGCTTCACACCTGACAGCTAATTATGAAACCACTACCATTAGACCCACTCAGAACAGAGACACAGACAAACACACAGATTTCTTCAGAACAACAAAATGTAGGAATCTGCAACAAAGTTTGTTATAATCCTTGCAATGTACATAGATCACCCAGGGGGGATGTGTTATTTTTCTCAAAAAAAGTGGAGTTATGCTTTAAAGCAGTTAAGAATCTTCACAAAATAAACTGTGTGAATATTTACTTCAGTTATCCAATCATGTCACGATTGCTTTTCACAGGATTGGATAATTGAAGTCAATATTTGCACAATTTATTGTGTGAATATTCTTAACTCCTTTAGTAAATCAACCTCCATTTAAAGGGAACATTTTCTAAAGATAACTCAATAAGGCCCCTTTCACACAGGATTGGTGGGTCCATTGGCAGTAAAGCGCGCTATTTTTAGCGGTGCTTTACCGTCGTATTTGCGGGGGTATTCGGCCACTAGTGGGGCACTTTTAACCCCAGCTAGTGGCCAAAAAAGGGTTAAAACCAACCGTAAAGCGCTGCTGCAGCTTTCCCAGTGGTATAGCCGTGCTGCCCCATTGATTTCAAAGGGCAGGAGCGGTGGAGGAGCGGTATACACACTCCTCCTTCATCGCTCCAAAGATGCTGTTAGCAGGACTTTTTTTACCATCCTACCAGTGCACCGCTCCAGTGTGAAAGCCCTCGGCTGTCACACTGATGAGACGGGAGCGGCTCTTTCAGGGCACTTTGCAGGTGATATTTTTAGCGCTATAGAGCCTGCAAAGTGCCCCAGTGTGAAAGGAGTCTAAGAGGAGATGTATCTTACTTGGTAGGACTTTTCTCTAACTTCTTGTGGTGTCTATATGAAAGGAAGTGAATGTAATTGTCTTTAATGAGACACAGATTAGCAGATAATATGTCTTCTGGTTTAGCACAGCATTCAAATTGGATAGTAGCATACAAGATGCAAGTCTGCACCCAGCCAACCACAGGCAATCTTTCACTACATTAAGTTGCACATATAAAAACTTTTGGCCTTATAGGTATAGTGCTGTATGTGGATTTCTAAGACAATGAATAGAAGGTGTAGAATTAGTAGAGGGGGAATAAGGAGGCTAAAAAGTTACACCTAAGCCAGCAGAGGTGACATTTAAAATACTGAAAAGATCATGATTATTCAATATCCTAATACTGTGTTAGTAGGTTCTTAATACATCCTTGGCTTTTAGGAATGATCAGTTGTCAGCATTTGTTTTGACACTTTCCGGATGCACTGGAGTGTAAGAAGTATAGTTAAAGGAGGCTGGTACACCATCCAAATGCTCACACATTGTGCTGAGAACCCAGCAAAACATGGCAGCTATGTTATTAGATCATACTCAAACCTGCCAGTGTAACAACAGTGAGCATTAAGTTAATTTCATGATATAAGGAGGCAGAATAAAGAACCAGTGGGATAACTATATATAGCAATTTAACATTGCATGTACGCTGAAAGGAAACCAGTGTGGGTTGTGGAGGCTGAGTGCTGGGCGATCATTTACTTCCAGTCAATTACTAATTAATGAAGCACTAAGCCACAGTGAGAAATGCACAGCTGTGATTACAGAGTACATTTTAATTCCATATCATTGAGATATTAATTTTAGGGTTCTTTGAGACAGCATCATATTTCCAAGAAGCGATAATTCTGGCTGCAGCGTGTGGTGCAGTTCTCCGACTGTCAGAAAGAATGGATGTTACTATTTGCTGACAATGGACTTCTGCCATGGGCGGCAGATAGAAGCAGCCCCCATGTTCAGCAATCTATTGCTCATAGAACAGACACTGACGAGATGTGATGTTATATGAGGCTGGTTGAACAGCTGCAGGTGTAGGGTTAGTACATAACTGACAAAGAAAACACAAAGCAATATTTCATTCTTAAAGATTAACTCCACACAGCAAAATACACAGGTGAAATAAATATACAGTATGGGAGCTGTGTTACCTGTCAAAGGATTTGGATTTCTGTCCAGCTAGTTTGGGGATTTACACAGCTCTGCCACGGAGTACAGCCCTATCTGGCAGGGCAGGGGATCTCAATTTTCTCTGCTATAGTTCAGTAACACTTATGCTGTGTATACACGAATGGAATGTCCAACAGAAAAAGTCAGATGGAAGCTTTTCATCGAATATTCCGATTGTGTGTATGCCTCATCTGACTTTTTTTTTTCAAAAATTCTGACGGACCTAGAAATAGAACATATTCTAAGTATTTCCAATGGAACCAATTCCTATTGAGAAAACCACACGTCTGTATGTTGTTTCAACAGACCAAAAACAACGCATGCTCTGAAACAAGTATGAGACAGAACCTATTGGCTACTGGCTATTGAACTTTATTTTTCTAGTCCCATTGTACGTGCTGTATGTCACCGCGTTCTTGATGATCTGACCTTGGTGTGATCGTGTGTACGCAAGACAGTTTCAGTGGAAATCTGTCGGAACTCAGTTGGAAAAACCTTCAGAGTTTATTCCGATGGGAAAAACGGTCGTGTGTATAGGGCATTAGACTACATGTACACTAGCCTACCCTGACTGTGGCCGAGGGAAACTGCATAATGTGGCTAAAACTTGGTTTGCAGTTTACCATGATTTTGCTGCATTTTGCGTTCTCCTGTGGCCCCCAATCAAACTGTTTCTACCAAGAATGTGATTCTTCCGCATTCAGGAGTGGGAGGTTTAATCTCACCTAGTCGGCAGCTCCTCAATTCTGCTAAAGCCTATGTGTACATGGACACATAGGCTTTTATGGAGTTGAGTTTAGGAGCTTTGGCAAAAAAAACACCAAAAGCTCCTAAACTCAAGTTTAGGAGATGTCAGGAGCTGCCAGTGTACATGGAGACTTACATGTCTTGTTCCTCTCTCAGCCTGTGACTGGACAATGAAAGGAGAAGTAGCACACAGATGAGCTTTTCTTCCCATCAGCCTATGCTCTCCTCCAACCAGTGTATTCCTTGTTATCACATAAAAACTGCAGCACAGCCGATTGACTCCTAGTGCAGCTTTTCACTTTCTCAGTCTAGGCTCTGCTGTAAGAGGATTGCAAGAGGCTGATACCAAGTCACATTCACATACACTGCTTGCAATAAAAATAAAAATTTAATCATGTACTACTGAATACAAAGCTGCGATAACTTGGATGACTACTTGACCTTTAACCCTTTTGCTGGCAGGTCCGTACATAATAAGCACCTGACAGCGTGCGGGGGGGGGGGTATACACAATCCTGGTGGCTGCAGCCGGGGAGCTCCATGGCAGGTGCCTGCAGCTGGAGGGGAATGAGAAGTGTGGACACACATAAACTTCTCCTCCCCTTCTTCTTGTGACCCAGAAAGCACTATATCTGGCGTCACGTCCGGGTAAAGCTCTCGGTGTCCCCGGTTAGCTTAGCCAGGAATTATGTATGCAAATCGCACAGGGGAGACATTGAGGGTCTTTTAGACCCTGCATATCTCAATGAAGAGAACCCGAATCAGGAATTTTTGTCCCTGATGTGATGAAAAAAAAGATTTTGCCAAAAAATCTAAGTTGCACCCAAGCACATAAGATCCCCTCCACCCAAAAATTGTTGAGCCCCCCCCACATATACACATGCACGAACATAAACACGTTGAGGCGCCTACGTGTGAATATGTTGATTGCGATGCACATGGTTACATATCACCATGCACGCCGGAGTGAGAGCAATAATTCTAACACAAGACCTCCTCCTTTAACACTAAACTGATACCTATAGGGGGCGTTCGAAGCTTCACCTATAGAAAATATAGGGTACTGAAGTTTGATGCCATTTCACGGGCGCACAAAAATGTAAGGTTTGGCATGTTGGGTATCTATTTACTCTTGTCTTTTATATTTTTCCAAATATTTGTTGTGTTTGTTTGCCCTAAAATTCACATTAGTGTGTTTTTTACGGAAATGTTGCATTTCCTAGACCTTTGAGGTAATATCATGTGACATAAAAAAAAATGAACTATCACCATTTTATTCTCTAGGGTATTTGCTTTCAGAAAATATATATGTGTGGGTTTTGTGGCAATGAAAGGGTTAAACTATGAATTAAAAAAATTGTAATAGTAGAATACACATTTTCTTTAAGCAGAAGGAAAATATCACCATCACACTTACATCATGTTTTCTCCTCTGTGCATATACATTTTTTAATTTATGGTCTAAAAGGGCCAGAACTGATGTTTAAACAAAACCTGTCAGGATTTAAATATGGGATCTGCCACTGGAGTGTTGGGACTGTAAACCATTTTTCACTTCTTGGTGAGTCTTTGACCTTTACCAGGCATGTGCATATTAGCTACCAGGGCCAGTGGCGTAACTAGAACCTTCAGGGCCCCGATGCAGGAAACCTTGGAGGGCCCCCCCCGACCTCCGGACAGGGCTCTTTTCTCCGAGCCCGATGGTGGAACATCAGGGCCCAGTCCCAAGTGGGTGGCCGCATATAAAGGAACCGATTTAAAAAGCATCAATTAAAGCCACTGTGCCCATCAAACTCTGCCGCTGTGCCCATCAAACTCTGCCGCTGTGCCCATCAAACTCTGCCGCTGTGCCCATCATCAAATGTCACCACTGTGCCCATCAAATGCTGCCAGTGTACCCAACAAATGCTGCCACTGTGCCCATCAAATGCCGCCACTGTGCACATCAAATGCTGTTGGTGTGCCCATCAAATGCTGCCACTGTGAATCCCCACCACCCGCTCGCTGTCTGCCCGCCACTTACCCTGTCTGGGTGGGGCAGCGGGTAACGGCCATGAGTGGGGTCCTCCATGCATCTCCTGCCATCCTCATCTCCTGTCCTCTCCTCCTGATAGGCGTCCAATAGCTGCGCCTATCGTTTCAGCCAATCAGGAGATGGGTAACACCTGATTGGTGGAGAGGCGGTTCAGTGTTAGGAAAGTGAATATTAATTCACTTTTCTAACACACCTGGGTAGACTGTGAGCGTCAAGCATGGCGCTCGCAGTTCACCTATTTTGAAGCCTATTAGAGCCCATGGCTCTAATCAGGTGCTGCAAAAACACCCCCCGCCGCTGTAATTCAGGCACCCGACACCCCAAAAGGGACCAGACACCTAAATATGGGGGTGCCAGGAGTGGCTATGGATAGATTCATGCTATGCTATGCATGAATCTATCCATTGGTCATAGAGGGTGTGACTAGAGAGAGGGGGTGGCACCTGTGCACCCTTTTGGATGCACCGCCACTGATAAACACATGCACATTCACATACATACATATGCATACATGCACACACACACATGCATACATACACATACATATATGAACACACACACACACGCTCACACACACACACACACACACACACACACACACACACACACACACACACACACACACACACACACACACACACACACATACATGCATGCTCACACACACACATGCACATACAAGCATGCTCACACGCATACATACACGCATTCTTGCTCACACGCACATACATACAAGCATGCTCACACGCACATACACACAAGCATGCTCACACGCACACGCACACGCACATACAAGCATGCTCACACACACGCACATACAAGCATGCTCACACACACACGCACATACAGGCATGCTCATACACACACGCACATACAAGCATGCTCACACACGCACATACAAGCATGCTCACACACGCACATACAAGCATGCTCACACACACATACATACAAGCATGCTCACACACACATACATACAAGCATGCTCACACACACATACATACAAGCATGCTCACACACACACATACAAGCATGCTCACACACACACATAAACACAAATGCAGTAGCTAGTCTTATTAAAAAAAAAACGGCAGACATTTACAGTACCTTGGCTCTTCCTGCCGGGTACTGCACTGTAGGGGGAGACAAAGAGCACACACTTTACCCTAATGTGAGGAGCTCCCGCACAGAGCCGATTTCAGTTCGGCTGATGATAGAGGAGCTCCTCTCAGCCTCCCCTCCTACGGAAGAGTACAGGGGGCCTGAGGGCCCCCTGCAGCAAGGGGCCCGGTTGCCATGGCGATCTTGGCGACCCCTATAATTCCGCCACTGACCAGGGCCATTGACATTTGCATGCTTGTTGTATTTTGAAAAGTCCCATTTCTGTTTTTGACAATGCATGGCGGAGCAACAGGTTCTTTTTCTTTTCTAGTTTTCTTTTTTAGTTTTGGATAGATTAGGGAAGTATACACCTGTGGCAGGTTATTTATCTGTTGTTTATGTACTATTGGGGAAGTTGCCCTTCCCTTCTCGTCATAGACACAACCGCAATTTAGAGTAAACTCCCAAAAAAAATATATATATTTCTTGGGCAACTATCTCTGAAACATATGTCCTCATTGGAAAATTTTCCCTTATCTCTTGTTCTGGGGACAACTTAAAAATGTTGGATTCCCCACACTTTTTTTCTCTGTGACAATGGAGGGGTGAATCTCCCCAGTGGGGGCACAGACTGGACAAAGGGAATCTAAACATCTTCCTCACTCTAGCCAAGAAAGAAAAAAAAAGTTTTGCCTAGAGATAAGTTTCAAAGCGGAACTATACCTAACTTCTATCCAGAGCTGCAATGTGCCAGAGCTCCCCGCCAGTTTGACATCTTCAGCATGGCAGGATCCAGGAATCAATCCCACGCATGTGAGGGAGTTCAGTCATCTCAGCATCTTACTGAAATTCTTACACTGACCTGCGCATACAGGGGATGATAGGTGGGTAAATATTTTGTTTCAAATATTTTATTGAAAAATTAAACAAGGCACATAGAAATAAGCAGAACAGTTTGCTGTAACAACCATGACAGAATATAGTTTAGTAGGCTACTACCTATTATTGCCAAAGGGTATAGAACAAACAGTACTAAAGCGCATTCGTAAACCCTCCAGATATTGGAGTTCGCAAACGAGAAGCATCCAAGTAAGAAGTCATAACAGGATAAAAAAGCAAAAGAAAATTAACCGCTTCCATTTAGAGGAGAAACATATAATAGACAATGCTTTGATGGCAGCAGTCACTTCAGATGATATTGTAGAGTAGTGTTCCCCTGAGAGAATTGTATACATAGATCAGAAAGAGAGAAAAGGAAACAGAGGGAAGTAGAAGAAAAAAAGGGGGAAAGGAGAATTGGAACAAAGACATAAGACAAGGAGAGAAGCAAAGAAGGAGGAAGAAAAGGTATGGTCGGAGAGCCCGGGAAACCCGCAGGGTCTAGAATAAGAATCAGCGTGAGTTAAGGGGCCATAAGACGTGTATCGAAATCTTTTGGTAGAAAATGGTCCACCCAAGGTTGCCAAATCCTATTGAATAAAGGAATTCTATCCAGCACTATAGCTTCAATTTTAGCGTGTATCATCGCTTGAGTGATTCTATGTTTGGTCTCAGTTATATTCAGTGACGGGGTCCTCCAGGCCCTCGCGATCGTTTGTTTGGCCGCAGTTAGCACCTGAAGGAAGAGTCTATTTCGGGCTTTAGTAAGATTCTGAGGCAGATAATTTAACAGGGCTGACGCTGGGTCTGGTGTCACAGGGTATTGCAACAATGTGGTTAGCATATGGAAAATTGAAGACCAGAAATTTGCCACAATGGGACAAGTCCACCAAATGTGGAGATGGGTGCCCCGCTCGTTGCAGCCCCTGAAGCAATCAGGTGGATAGCCAGGAACAAATTTAGAGATTCTAGAGGGTACTAGGTACCATCGCATTAGAACCTTGTAACTTGCTTCAGATGCCACAACATTTTGTGATGAATTTTTGGTGTTGGTCCAAATATCAGACCAGGCTTCCGCGTCAAGGTTAAGTGACAAATCCCTGGACCATGCGATAGCATAGGGCGGGAGGTCTTCCGCTACATTAGAGAGGCAAGAGTATAAACCTGAGATAATGCCCGGGGCATGGGGGTCAGAGGAGCATAATGATTCAAACGGGGTCATGGAATTAAAATTAGAATTAGAATCAGGGGTAATATGTGCCCGGAAAAAGTGGATTATTTGAAGATAGTGAAAACATTCTGTTGGGTGCAGATGAGCTTGTGCCTGTAGGGCGGAAAATGTGGCTAGAGATCTTCTCGAGGAGAAGTCACAAACTCTAGTTAGGTTTGCTCGGGTCCAGGCTGAGAAGGCGTTCGGTTCCGCTAGGGCCGGATAAAAATTCGGATGACCCAAAAATGAGAGCAGAGGATGATGCGGGGATAGCAATTTAAAGGGAATACTTACCTTATGCCAAATTTTAAGGGAGTGGCTCGTAATGGGGTTCGTAAGTGATCTGCATGCCAGTGGGGTAAGCCAAAGTAAGTTGGAAACAGAGATTGGATGTGCCTCCACTGCTTTTAGACTGACCCACAGTGGGATTTCAGATTTGGCATGGTATACGGTCAATTGGGCTATCTGCGCTGCATAGTAGTAGTTTCTGAAGCATGGAATACCCAGTCCCCCGCGGAGTTTATGTCGAAAAAGAACAGCCCTAGAGACCCTAGGTCTAACATTACCCCAAATATATTTAAAAGTTCGACTTTGGATAGTCTTATGGAAGTATAGAGGGACCATAACTGGAAGGGTTCTATATAAGTATAACAACTTTGGTAACAAAGACATTTTAACAGCCGCAATGCGGCCGAGCCAAGAAACACATAAGGGATGCCAAGAATTAAGAAGGGATGTTAGGCTACGAAGCATGGGCAAGTAGTTAGTTTGGTATAGATGGGCAGGGTTACTAGTTAATTTCACTCCTAGATAGGGAATATAGGAGGTGGACCATTGAAATGGATAGTTCGTGCGTAAACTTTGAAGTGTGTCTGTAGGAAGGGATACTGCTAAAGCCTTAGACTTAGCCTGGTTAACCTCAAGGCCTGAGATTAGCGCAAACAAGTCAAGGAGTTTGAACAAGTTAGGTAGAGTTGTATGAGGTGAGGTTATAAATAATAGGGCATCGTCTGCAAAGAGACATAATTTGTGCATCGTGGAGGCTATTTCTAATCCCCTAATGTCAGGATTAGACCTGATCAAAGCTGCAAGGGGCTCAATAGCGAGGGCAAAGAGCAGGGGCGAGAGAGGGCACCCCTGCCTAGTGCCACGCTGGATAGGAAATCTAACAGAGTTAAAGCCGGAGTATCTAACGAATGCTTGGGGATTAGCATATAACGCCTCAATCCAACGAAGGAAGTGAGGGCCAAAACCCCATTTGGACAATATATATGTAAGATAAGGCCAGGAGACGGTATCGAACGCTTTCCGAATGTCGAGGGACAAGAGGTGCATAGGGATGCCCCGAGTTCTCGCCAAGTGCTGTAATAGAATGACCCGGCGTACGTTATCGCTAGCTTGACGTTTAGGAATAAATCCCACCTGATCTTTATGGATCAATCCTCCAATATGTGGGTTTAATCGTGTGGACAGGATTTTTGCTAAAAGTTTTACGTCTAGGTTCAAGAGTGATATGGGTCTGTAATTTGACCATACAGAGTGGTCAGCATCAGGTTTGGGTATCATAGAAACCGAAGCCGTAAGCGTCTCGGCACCGAAGACGCCCCCTTTCAACAGAGCATTAAAGGAATTCGCCAAGAGAGGGGACAGAACTTCCGCAAACTTTTTATAGTACAGCCCAGTGAAACCATCAGGGCCGGGTTGCTTATTGGGTTTAAGTAATTTGATAGCTTGAGTTACCTCAGATGGCGAGATCTCTTCCTCAAAGGCGCTGCGGACAGGGATAGGGAGGGAGGGAATCTGTAAGTTACGAAATAGAGCATCAGCTTTATCAATAGGAAAGGAGGCAGGGGATTCATATAGTTTGGCAAGGCGTTTAGAAAATTCATTCACTATTCTAGCTGGGTTGCTAGTGTGGGTCCCATTGTGGAGTTTGAGTCTGATTGGTTTGTGGATACGCTCCGGTTGTCTAAGGCGGAGAGCCAAAAATGTACCAGGCTTGTTAGATTTCGTATAGATAGAGTGATAGGCCCTACGCAAAGATTTGTCAGCAGCGTCAGAAAAGAGCAAGTCCAATTCAAGACGGATGTTATCTAATTTAGACTTGTTCGATTCTGAGGGAGTAGTTTGAAATAGTAGAAACTGGCGTTGGTATTCGGATTCTAAATAGTGTATATGATCAAGTCTATCTTTTTTGAGGAAAGAGGCCGTAGAAATGCATTTACCCCGTATAACAGGTTTATGGGCTTCCCATAAAAGAACGGGGGAAGTGCCTGGGACGGCATTGTGCATGAGATAATCACATAATGCTACTTCGATGTCAAGTTTAAAAGATTCGTTCGTGAGATATTTATCGTTCATGCGCCAAAATCTTTCGCTGGACTGTGGCACAAGTGAAGAGATAGTGGTAATCACTGCACAATGGTCGGACCAGGTGATTGGGTGAATGAGAGATTGGAGCAGGACGGGAGAGGATGCTACTGGGATAAATATGTGGTCAATTCTGGAAAATGAATTGTGAGGATTAGAGAAAAAGGAGTAATTTTTCTTTGCGGGGTTACATTCCCTCCACGTGTCCAATAGATAGTATTGTTGGAGCAATGATCGAAATTTAGCCGATAGCGAATGATGGTCTGGCATATAGGGAGACTTATCAATAGAAGGGTGAATGACTAAGTTTGAGTCCCCACACATAATCAATGTGCCTTTAAGATGAGACTTAATGACTTGAAAAAGATGAGAAAAAAAGGGAATGGGATTGGAATTAGGGGCATAGTAGGAAACTAAAGTTACTTCAGATTCTTGTAAAAAGCCAGACAAGATAATATAGCGTCCCTCAGGATCTCGGATGGCTGAGGCAAACGTAAACGGAAGGGAACGATGGAGCGCCAGGAGGACCCCCCGCTGTTTTGTAGCCGCAGAGGCTGTATACACCAAGGGGTAACTGCTACTGAAAAACTTAGGAGTATTATTTGTGGAAAAGTGCGTTTCTTGTAACGCTACTATACCCGCTTTTAAGGATACGAAAGAACGAAATGCTTTAACCCTTTTATTAGGTGAATTGAGACCTTTGGCATTAAGTGATAATATATTTAAGGGAGCCATGGGCTAAGACATGGGAAAATATTATAGCATGACCCGGGGTCCCCCCAGGCCCACCGACCAGAAATAGGAAAAAGAGTTTGGAGAGAGCGTGAGTTAGGAGATAAACGAGTGAATAGGAAGAAAGATAGAGAGGCATCAGAGTAGATATGTAAGGCGAAAATTAGGTAGACTAGTGCGAGTCGGAAAGGTCTGAATCGCCCGACTCTAACGTGCGTGGTCCCGACAGCAGAGGAGTCCGCCATGGGGAGAGCGCACCTAGGTGGGGGGAAGCAGTGACTGTCCCCCGCAACACACCGGGACAGGGAGAAGCATTGCAAGTAATATAATATAAAACATACTAAAACAACCGAGAGCCGTACAAATTAGGTCAAGAAATGTACTCTAACAATAACCTTCATGAAATATAGAGTGGTGTAAAAATAAAGAAAAAACAATATCAGTGTCGAATCCTAAGGGGGGGGGGGGAGGAGGGGTGGGGGGGGAAGGAGGAGGGATGGGGAGGGAAGAGGGAGGGATAGGGAGGGGGGGGAAGAGGGGGAGGGGGGGAAGAGGGGGAGGGGGAAGGGAAGGGATGGAGAGGGGTAGGGGTAGATCAACTTTAAGGGGGGCATTGAGGAGAAACAGTTAATTAAGCAGGTGCATTCTCCATGGCTAGCTAAGGTTCAGATTACATGGACCCCCATGATGAGTAAAAAAATTTTTTAACATAGCTCACAAGGGGGTCCATGGGTATAATACAGTGGAAGGAGAAGGGACCTGCAATACCACGTAACAGTATCTCGCATATCAAAAGCAAATATTCTAGAATCAGAAAACAATAGATCAAAGATCAAAAGTCAAAAATCAAAAATCAAAAATCAAAAATCAAAACCAAAAAACAAGGTCAAAAATGCACCAAGTATACAGGTGACCAGTAACCATAACAGGTAAATTGAACCACCAGGCTAAGGCTCAGAACGCCCGAAATGTGGGTAAAAACAAAATGACAAGCAGAAGGGCGGTAGAGTCCGGTCAGCGAGGTACAAACACTTTAGGGCTGTAGGGATTTGTTGCAGAGGCCCTCGCCGGTGTACCCTTCCGGATAGATCTTGGAGAGCGTATATCCCTGGGGTCTCGTTTAGGGGTCATCGCGTGGGGGTATGGGGTGAGACGAGCAGGGGTGCGTGGGAGTGAGATCTCGGTTGATTGTTCTTGCGGTGTTAGATGCAGAGACTCAAGGAGGCGCTGGAGAGCTTCCGGAGAGGTACAGGTATATTGTTGACCGTTATAGGTAAAGTGAAGAGCGAAAGGGAAACGCCACATATATTTGATTTGATGGTGAATAAGTACTTGTAGTTGCGGCTTCATGGCTCTCCGCTTTGCAATTGTAAGAGGGGCCAAATCAGTAAATAGCTGGTATGCATGCCCTTGGAATGTAAGGGTGTCTTCTTTACTGCGGGCAGCAGCGAGAAGTTGTTCCTTGGACCTGAAAAAGTGAAGTTTCACAATGATATCCCGTGGGGGGCCATCAGGTTGCCGGCGTGTCAGGGCCCTGTGTATCCGGTCAAATTCCAGACGCTCGATCGGTATCGATGGAGAAAGCTCTTGGAATAAGGCTGTAGTGAAAGATTGTATGTCTTGCACCGTTTCCGGAATGCCACGGAGGCGCAAATTTGCCCTCCTTGAGCGATTCTCGGCATCTTCTAGCCGGGAAAGGAGCATTGCGTTTTCCTCACGAAGAGCTAGATGTTCTTGCTCATGCTCTTTAAGGGTCAGTTCCATGTCGTCTGCACGGGTCTCAAGGTCAGCAGTGCGCTGACCTAATTCTCGTATCTCGTGAGTCAATTTGGTGGTTATTTGCTCTGAGGTCACTTTCAGGGCCTTATGTAGCATTTTTTCAAAGTGAGCAAGGAGGTCAGTTTGTGGCATACCTGGCTTAGGAAGTGCAGGGAAGTCCTCTTTGTTGCGCCCACC
Organism: Lithobates pipiens; assembly: GCF_037356315.1. NCBI lineage: Eukaryota > Metazoa > Chordata > Amphibia > Anura > Ranidae > Lithobates > Lithobates pipiens. The sequence continues at coordinate 133,936,977 of NW_027507784.1, forward strand.
TTCCTCATCGGAATCTTCACTGTGAGGATCCGCCGTGTCAGCGGGAGAGCTGGAATGCTGCGAGGGAGCCAGAGCTTGTGCTTGTGCTTTCGCGGCCATCTTGGACGAGGCCCGCGCGAGTGCCTCTTTGATCGGCTTCGGCTTTGATTTACCCCGATGGCCTGTCAGGACCATCCCGGGGGGTGCACGGCGGTATCGGCGAGCCGTACCGACGGGTTGCCTGGGTGTGGAGATAGCGATAGCCTCAGAAAGTCCCGGGATCGTTGCGGGGAGTGCGGAGCTCTAGTGGCAGACGTCCATCACGTCGAGCTGCGCGCATGCGCCCCCTGTTGAGAAGTGTTTTATTGCTGAGCCATTTGTGGATCTAGAGGAACATTTAAAGACCTTCACTTGTCTGCATCAGGGTAAATATTTTAATGCAGAAGAAACATAGCATTGTGTCAGGTTAGGGACTGGATTTGCACCCAGGACCACTGCTGTGTCAGACAATGTCTCTTTTTGTTGAGCCACCTGGAATGCTGGACAGTTCCCTGAACAATTCTTTAGATGATTCTGTCTTGAACCGTGTTTTGTCTTGAACCTTGAACTCTTGCTCCTCCTATGAACTTCCTGATTTAAGCTGTGCCCCTGCACTTCTTGTTTGCCAGATTATTGTGCTCCACCCGTTATTCCTTCCACGGCCTCAAACTACCTCTATTGCTACTGGGAATCGACCTTGACTTGTGGCCCCCCACTACGGAACCCTTCTCCTGCATTGACCCTGGCTTGTGACTTCAGACTACGAAACTTTTTTTTCTGAATCAACCCTGGCTTTGGACTCTGACACCGACCATCTGTCTAGCAGTTGAGACAATTCTACCGCTTAAGGACTGAGAATGGGGTTGTGCTGTACCAGAGGCTAAGTTGGCTGCTTCCTTGATTGTAAAGGCTAGGAGAGTCCACCTTACTTTGTAATGTCCCATCTTTCACCAATAGGTCTGCTTTCCCTTTTCATTGTGCTTGGCTACTTTACACTACAGACTTCTGTCCTAGTGTAACAGACATATTATACAGGATTAATATATTGCCAACCGTTTGCGCAGCACTTTACAACATGAGGGCAGACAGTACAGTTACAATACAATTCAATACAGGAGGAATCAGAGGGTCCTGATCATTAGCCCTTACAATCTAGAAGGGAGGGTCAAGTTAAACAAAAGGTAATAATTGTGGGGGATGAACTGATGGAAAAAATGAAAATGCAGTTGTTAGGTGTGGATAGGATAGGCTTCTCTGAAGAGGAGGGTTTTTAGGGGTTTTATAAAAGGGAATAGGAGATAATAGGACAGGTTGGGGTAAGGAGTTCCATAGGATTGGAGGGGCTCTGGAAAAGTCCTGGAAGTGAGAAAAGGAGGAGGTGACGAGGGAGCGAGAGCAGGAGGCCTTGAGAAGAACAAAGAGAATGATTAGGTTGGTGTTTTGAGACTATGTTAGTGATATAGCTGGGGGCTAAATTGTGGATGGCTTTGTAAGTTGTTTGAATTTAATTTGTTGGGTAAGCGGGAACCAGTGGAAGGATTGACAGAGGAGTAGCAGACACAGAATGATAAGGTGGATAAGTCTGACAGCAGCATTCTTGATGGATTGAAGGGGGGCTAGCCTATGTAGAAGTAAGCCAATGAGTAGGGAGTTGCCGTAGTCTCAGCGAGAGATGACCAGGGAGTGAATTAAGAGCTTTGTTGTGTCATTGGTTAGAAAGGGATGTATTTTGGAGAGGTTGCAGAAGCTGAGGCGGCAAGATTTGGACAGTGATAGGGCATGGGGCTTAAAGGAGAATTCAGAGTCCAGGACTACACTTAGGACCTTGGCATGCGGGGATGGGGTGATAGTTGTGCCATCGATTTTGACAGAGATCAGGGGAAGGTGCACGAGGTGGAGAAAAAAATTATAAGTTCGGTTTTGGATAGATTGAGTTTAAGGAAGTGGTGTGACACAGACTGATATATCTGCTAGTAAATTAGTGATACGTGAGGCGACTGAGGGAGTGAGCTGAGGGGTAGAGAAATAGATTTGGGTGCCGTCAGTGTAGAGATGGTATCAGCTGACCCAGGGAGGAGGTGTAGATTGAAAATAAAAGAGGACCAAGAACAGAACCTTAGGGGATCCCAACAGAGAAAGGAAGAGCAGAGAAGGAAGTAGAGTTGTAAGTAACGCTAAAGGTGCGGTTGGATAAGTAAGAAGAGAATCAGTGAAGAGTATAGGCACAGAGACCAACATCGTGGAGTTTTTGGGGGAGGAGGGGGTGGTCAACCATATCAAAGGCAGAAGAAAGATCTAGGAGTAGAAGTACAGAAAAGTGCCCATAGGTTTTGTGTAGGCAACCTGCTACTTCTTTCACACCATCAACACACTTTATGATTTTCGTTTGTAACCGTTTCATTTTTTTATAGACAATTTTGAAACTCACAATAACGCTCACAGGTCAAAGTGATCCCCTTGCCTGGCTGGCTACCCGACAATACAAATTTCTAGTTACTGATATCCCCATGCTCTATACTGTGTGAAATATAAGCCTAGGTCCACCAGTTCAAGCACCTCCCTCTCTCTGAAACCAATAATGCCTCACACACACACACACACACACACACACACACACACACACACACACTTAAACACAAAAGGGATTATACATTACAGAATAATTTAACAACAGGTTGCTGTACATCTAAGGCCGCGTACACACGCGGGGACTGTTCGCCCAACTTTGTCCGTCAAACAGTTTCGGCAAACAGTCCGCTCAAAATTAGCATGGACGGACATGGCCACACACGACGGACGAACAGTTTGCTGAAACCGTGCGCGATGACGTGAACGGCACGTACGACAGGACGAAAAATACGACGTCCTATACACTGCATTATAGCTTTCGGCATGTAAATCCTTTCTGAGCATGCGCGGAACTTAGTTTGACGAACAAGCCTACACACGAGGGGACTGTTCGCTGAAACTTTGTTTCAGCGGACAGTTTTTCGGAATTTCCGAAAAACCTTGTTCAGCGGACTGTTCGCTGAAACTGTCCGCTGAAAGCCCACACACGAGCGGACTGTTTGCCGAAACACTGTTCAGCGGACAAAGTTGGGCGAACAGTCCCCGCGTGTGTACGCGGCCTAAGAAGCAGTGTGAAAAAATTGACTAAAATCTAACAGCAACCAATTAACTGAAACTTAAACCACATTTTACCCGGATATGCTCTTTAAAGAGAAATAAGGTGTAGTGGTAACCTAATATTAAATGTGTTTTATTTTGTGCGCTGACTTTGGGTCTCTTAACAATTACATAAAACTGAAAAACAAAATTCTTAATGTTTCACAAATCAGCAGTATAATCTATTATACCAATGAGGTTTTTTTTTTATTATTATTATTTTATTTTAGGATGTTTCTAGGTTATATATTGAATCTGTGTGTCCAATAAAAGAAGCAAAGAAGCATTTTGGAGACTGTCTATGTGCCATTAATCATCCTATGACAGCAGTTCAAAGCACTGCAGAAGCTCCACTCTATACGACAATGAAACATCAGCTAAACAACCAAACAAAAAGTATTAAAAATGTATGTACCTTAGCCTCACGCATCTACAAACCTACAGGTACACTTGTGTGTGCATTAATTGACAGTAAACAGATGGGGCACTCATCAATATGTGTCACTGCTTTTTTTTTTTGCTGGATATGGCTGGTTATTATGCTTGACAAAAGACTGTGGATTATTAATGAATGAGGCTACATGATGTTAGACTTTTCATCTCTGGATTCATGTGAGCGGCAATTAATAGGGGGATCCAGACTCAAAAGAGGCTCCTCCAGTTTGTCTAATAATTCTGCAGGTTTTTTTTCTATCAGCTTTACTGGGCAGTTTCATCCATCATTTCCTCCTCAAAGACAAAATAGTACAAAAAGCAAAGCAAAAGGACCTGTGTTATGGTTCGCGAAACACTGCATAACAGCTGGTATTTGTTAATTTGATATTATCATCCAGTATTATAATATAAAGGTTATCATTTTTCCATAAAGCACCACATTACTCAGTAATTATGGACTTTACAGGTTTCAAATGTAAATTAGATTACTGCAGTGCTGAGTGACAGGGGACCTAAATAGTTGTTGTTAACTATTACGTCCAAGTGGAGAATGCATTACGATGCCTAGTATGGGCAAGTACAGGATTGTTTTTACATTACGGTTCTTTCATATGATAGGTCTTCCAATAGGGACTTTCGGGAAGCAAGAAGGGCAGCCTGAGCTCCAGTATTAATGTATATTCCTTACAGTTTAAACTGTCGAAATGCAGGTTTCACTGAAGCTGACTTCTACACACCTTGAAGTGTCAGATTGTAAAGATTTTTCATGCACTGGTGTTTCTCCAAAAATATTTGAGGTACCACTGGTGGTGAAATATAAGTACTAGTTGGTTTGTTTTTTGTTATAACAACATAGTCTTGTTTATTGCCTAGGATTGGCACATGTTTTCGTCTAAGAACTTTTTTTTTTTTTTTTATAAAATAAAACGTATGCTTTGGATTTTTTGACCTTTAAGTGAAATTGATACATACATTTGTATTAGTTCTGCATTAGTCTTCCATTACAGACATGTCAGTCACTCAATGGAATATAAATAATGAGAACTCTAACCAGAAATTTGTGAGGAGCAACAAACCATGTGTCCCTTGTTGAACAGCCCTTGTTATCACAACCAGAAATCAGAGAAGCAAACAACACAAATTACAAATTAATTAGCCTGCTCAAGAGTCTGAGACATAGCCGAGTAGATAAGTACTATGTGTCTGATATGATGGGGACAAATCACAGACTCTATTTGATGTAGACAGATTAGAAGATCCAGATAGCACTCTGATTCACTTATGATGTGCTGACACAGGAATAAAGTGCCAATATCCTATTTGTAACATACTCTAACACTTATCTGAGGATGCGTGCTAAAGTATCTTTTATAGCCATACAGATACGATTATTTTTGTTGGCTTCTTTAATTCGCTGAAAGTGCCGTTGTAGAGTAATACACGGTATAATGGTCCCTGTGCTTACAGTATTCTGTTTTATATTGGCCTAATTAATAAAACTGCAGCATTTAAAAGATACCTGCTAATAACATTTATATGGGGATAAATAGAAGCAACAGTCATATAAAAAAGAATGTTCAAAATGCACATGAATTTTACACACAGTTAACTGGCTTTATATGTCCAAGGTCTTGGAAATTTTTAATTTTGGATCCACTTTCCGGAAGTGGATTAATCTCATTTACCACTCAACTATGTCGCAAATTAAACTCACTGGCAATCTTGCCCTGACCTTTGCTGTGGAGAGGGGAATGAGGCAGGGTTGCACTCTGTCCCCATCCCTGTTCCCCCTAGTGATGGGACCTCTGGCCACAGCTCTGAGACAGCTAGAAAGGGTAGTGGGTATTACTGTAGGTGCTTATACTTTTTTTGCATGACCATGGGCCATCACTTTGCGAGGCTTTACAAATTTTGGACCGCTATGCAGCACTCGTGTCTCTGGGTCCACTGGAGGAAATCTTTAATTCTGCCAATAGATATTGGTGCCAAAGGAGTTGTGGATCTATCCTCTCTAGTGGGCAGACCCTGTTAACCTCTACTAAACAAAAATTAAAGGCCTGGGACAATGTACCCTTGTCCCTTATAGGGAAAATCAACCCTATTAAAATGAAGATACTCCCTCTCTTCCTCTATGTTCTAAGACATGTACCTGTCTTGGTCCCAGAAAAGTTTTTAAAATAAATTGATTCCTTTCCTCCTTTTTGTGGCAGTCCGGCCCCCCTTGCTTCTGTAAAAAGGCATTATATAGAGCCTGGAAGCAAGGTGTTCTAGCCTTCCTTGACCTACAGCATTACTTCCTCACAGCACCCCTCACACACGTCCACAAATGGATAATAAAACCATCATGGCCATGAGATGTAACAGACAAATCTAAATAAAAAAAAACCCTGGTACTTCGCTAAACGGGCAACTGCCCTGAACAACTTAAGTGTGCGCTATCCGATTGTACTCCAGGATGCAACCTTTCGCTAGGGAGATCCTATAAAATCGGATGCCAATAACGTAATCCTCTGATGTCAACAACACATAGTAGACCACCTCCTCCAGATGCATCTTGCATAAAAAGACAAAGGGATCTGTGGTCAGATACTGTACATCACAGTTCCCAAGTGCAGCTAATCTGATCGCTAGTGGCCTCTGTGTTACAGTGCCTTGAAAAAGTATTCATACCCCTTGAAATTTACCACATTTTGGCATGTTACAACCAAAAACAAATGTATTTTATTGGGGTTTTTTTGCGATAAACCAACACAAAGTGGCACATAATTGTGAAGTGGAAGGAAAATGATTGGGTGAACTGGTTTTCAAAATGTTTACAAATAAATGTGATAAGTGTGGTGTGCATTTGTATTCAGCCCCCTTGAGTCAATACTTTGTAGAACCACCTTTCGCTGCAATTACAGCCGCAAGTCTTTTTGGATATGTCTCTACCAGCTTTGCACATCTAGAGAGTGAAATTTTTACCCATTCTTCCATGCAAAATAGCTCAAGCCCTGTCAGATTGGATGGAGCGTGTCTGAACAGCAATTTTCAAGTCTTGCCACAGATTCTCAATTGGATTTAGGTCTGGACTTTGACTGGGCCATTATAACATATGGATATGCTTTGATCAAAATCATTCTATTGTAGCCCTGGCTGTAGGTTTAGGGTCGCTGTCCTGCTGGAAGGTGAACCTCCACCCCAGTCAAGTCTTTTGCAGACCCTAAAGCCCACTACACACTATCGGATTTTTTGCTGGTTTTTGTCTTCAGATTTACCAAAACCATGTAGTGCAAGGGCCTGCCTGATTGCATATACATTGAAAACTCAAGGTTTGACCTCATTTTTCTATGGTTTTGGTAAATCTGAAGGAAAAAATTTGCAGAAAATCTGATAGTATGTATGGGGCTTAACAGGTTTTCTTCTAAGATTGCCCTGTATTTGGCACTATTCATCTTCCCATAAACTCTGACCAGCTTCCCTGTCCCCGCTGATTTTATGGTGGGGATGGTGTGTTCAGGGTGATGTGCAGTGTTAGTTTTCGGCCACACATGGCGCTTTGCTTTTAGGCCAAAAAGTAAAATTTTGGTCTCATCTGACCAGAGCACCTTCTTCTACATTTGCTGTGTCCCACAAACTGCAAACGGGACTTCTTATGGCTTTCTTTCAACAATGGCTTTCTTCTTGCTAATCTTTCATAAAGGCCAGATTTGTGGAGTGCACAGCTAATAGTTGTCCTGGGGACAGATTCTCCCACCTGAGCTGTGGATCTCTGCAGCTCCTCCAGAGTTACCATGGGCATCTTGGCTGCTTCTCTGATTAATGCTCTCTATGCCCTGCCTGTAAGTTTAGGTGGACGGTCATGTCTCGGTAGGTTCACAGTTGTGCCATACCCTTTCTATTTTCAGTTGATGGACTGAACAGTGCTCCGTGAGATGTTCAAAGCTTGGGATATTTTGTTTATAACCTAAACCTGCTTTAAACTTCTCCACAACTTTATCCCTGACCTGTCTAGTGTGTTCCTTGACCTTCATGATGCTGTTTATTCCACGGAACAGCTGAGATTAAATTATACAGAGATGGACTCTATTAATTAGGTGACTTCTGAAGGCAATTGGTTCCACTAGATTTTAGTTAGCGGTATCAGAGTAAAGGGGGCTGAATAGAAATGCACACCACACTTTTCACATATTTATTTGTAAAAAATTTAGAAAACCATTTCTCATTTTCCTTCCACTTCATAATTATGTGCCACTTTGTGTTGGTCTATCACATAAAATACCAAATAAATACATTTACGTGTTTGGTTGTAACATGACAAAATATCAAGGGATATGAATACTTTTTCAAGGCACTGTAAAGCCTCATACACACGATAGGACTTTGTACAAACTTTCCCTTGGATTTTTGTACAAAGGGCGTCGGCCCTGAACTTGTATTGCATACACACAGCAGGACTTTTTCAGCCAACTTTCACCAAATCACGTGGTTTTTCTGCTCTTTACCGCCACCTTTGGTCAACTTCTGTATTGTCGTCTGATCTTTTGCATTGGTTCTGAGCATGCCTGTTTGTACTTTGTACAAAAGTCCTATGGTTTTCCGTACACACGATCAGACTTTGCTCCATCGGACTTTTGTTGCCAGAAAGTTTGTCCATTCGCACAGCCAACAAAAGTCCGATGAAAACCCAAAAAGTTTGTCCGATGGAGCGTACACACGGTCGGATGTTGCTCCAAAACAGCTAATTTGCATGTTTGTTGTCAAAAAGTCTGATCGTGTGTATGGGCCTTATGTAAGAGATACCAAATGCAAGTATCCATCAGGGATGATCAGATCAGTGGACTACACTTGAAGGAATCAGAAACCAGACCAAATATGATTAAATAAAGTTCATTCATTTAAAGAACACCCTTCCAACACCAATAAACCATAAACAATGTACAAGTAAAGGCCCATACACACTATAGGACTTTTTAACAACAAACATGCAAATTAGCTGTTTTAAGGCAACACCCGACTGTGTGTACGCTCCATCGGACAAACCTTTTCGGTTTTCATCTGACTTTTGTTGGCTGTGCGAATGGACAAACTTTCCGGCAACAAAAGTCAAATGGAGCAAAGTCTGATCGTGTGTACAGAAAATCATAGGACTTTTGTACAAAGTACAAACTCGCATGCTCAGAACCAATGCAAAAGATCAGACAACAATACAAAAGTTGACCAAAGGTGGCGGTAAAGAGCAGAAAAACCATGTGATTTGGTGAAAGTTGCCTGAAAAATTCCTGCCGCGTGTATGCTTAAGTTCACGGCCGATGCTCTTTGTACAAAAATCCACGGGAAAGTTTGTACAAAGTCCGATCATGTGTATGAGGCTTTAGAAATAATCTTAACAGTGTAGCAAACCCAAAACAACAATCTAAAGCCTCATACACACGATAGGACTTTGTACAAACTTTCCCTTGGATTTTTGTACAAAGGGCGTCGGCCCTGAACTTGTATTACATACACACGGCAGGACTTTTTCAGCCAACTTTCATCAAATCATGTGGTTTTTCTGCTCTTTACCGCCACCTTTGGTTAACTTCTGTATTGTTGTCTGATCTTTTGCATTGGTTCTGAGCATGCCTGTTTGTACTTTGTACAAAAGTCCTATGGTTTTCTGTACACACGATCAGGCTCCATCGGACTTTTGTTGCCAGAAAGTTTGTCCATTCGCACAGCCAACAAAAGTCAGATGAAAACCGAAAAAGTTTGTCCGATGGAGCGTACACACGGTCAGATGTTGCTCCAAAACAGCTAATTTGCATGTTTGTTGTCAAAAAGTCTGATCGTGTGTATGGGCCTTAACAAAGGCTATGTACAAAAATGGAAGGAGCTCACATGAACAGGGCAGGATCAGGACTGGGACTAGGAACAAGGAGAGCGGAGCAAGATACAGGATTAGGCAAAAACATGGCTCACAGGCCGAGCATAGTTGCACAGAGGGAGGGGGTAAAGTGGGTCTTCCCTGACCTGATGCAGAATCCCATCAAGAAAAAAAGGATAAAAATAAATCTGAAACCTTATAAATAAATTAATTATTAAAAAATAAAAATAAATATCATCTCTCCCTAGCAATTACCAAGTCTTGGGGTCAGTGGTGGTGGATTTTGGTTTTATGCTGCCCTAGGCAAGACTAAAATCGGTTGCCCCCCCCCATCTGAATTTGTCACACCCCTTCATCTGTGAACTCCCCCCTTCCTCTTTAGGCTCCACCTCTTCCTATTACAGCTCCACCCCAGGAGTTGGTCAGAGACTGCAGACATGATCAGAGACAGCGTACATGATACAGGAGATGGATAGAGGCTGCGGACATGATCAGGGGCTGCGGACATGGTCAGGATCCTTCTACTAATAAATTTGCTGGTTATCATTACTTACATGATACATCACCGTGACTGTCCCCACTCCACCGAGCCCAGCTAAGCTGACATGAGTCAAGACTGCCTGCCACGGCATAGCCGAGCACAGCCGAGGTGAGCTGAGATCGCCCCTCCGCTCAAGCCCAGCCGAGCAGGGTCTGCCCCCCTGCCTGAGCACAGCTGAGGTGAGCTGAGAGTACCACCTCTGCTATGGCCCAGCTGGGTGGGGACCACCCACCCCGCCAGAGCCAAGCTGAGCCCACAGCTGCCATTCACTTAATGTCACTTTATTCGAGACTGCATTTGTGCGGTTGTTGGGACTCAGTGGGGGGCGGCTTTTTTTTACCATCACCGTGCAAAGTGCTGCCCTAGGCCTGTGCCTTGTCAGCCTAAGCCAAGACACAGCACTGCTTAGGGTCAGTACACCCATGAATCACACAGGAACATAAAGCACTACTTTTGAAAACTCACTGCAATTGGATAACATGGTACTACTGTATTGCTGTCGTGCTAATTTCTGTCTGAGTACACCTGATCTGATATCCTCTTATTGTTCTTTTATCAATTTAAGGAAACATAAAATGTTTTTATGATGTGACACTGAAAGGAGAGAAAAGCTCTTTGTAAGCGGTTGTATATCCCACTTTGTGATTTTCACCTAGAAATAATATCTCCTAAACCTACACGGTTTAGGAGATATTGACCTTTCATGCAGCCGCTGACGTCAGCGACACATGTGCTCTACAGGTCTGTTGTATCCTGCCAGAACTTCATGGAATGGAGGGCTCCCATGTGCAAGCCACTCACAGATCCTGAAAGAAACACAGAGGTACAGGTCAGCTTCCTCAGCGGTGGCTGGGCGCCGCTGCAGGGCTTTGTTCTAAGATATTTCATAATGTGCTAGTATGCGATGCATACTAGCACATTATACTATTGTCTTGCAGGTTGTTTTTTTTCCACGGTTTACTACCGTTTTAACAAAAAAAGTTGAATACGAATACAAAATTACACATGAACAAAACATAATTGCAAAATAGTAGCAAATTTACAAAAAATCCCTATGGCCATGTCAAGGGCCGCACATTTATATTTACAAAGTTGACCACCACTTATTTAGGTGAAAAAAAATCTAGCAGACAAAAACCAATGGCAAATTGTATCCAGGAACCCTTCTGTCTGACATTTTGCAAGCAATTCTCCGAAGGCTAATTGTTTAAACATAAGAGTAACAGGAAATGGCAAATTCTATTTGATTTACATGCCTTGGATAATTCCCATTATTGCGCTGCTCAGTTTGGCAGGTACATTTTCCTCATATCAGTGGATTGTTTCTGAGCCCTTGTTTTACACCATTATTTGCCTTGCTTTCTATCTTCATGCTGTAACCTCACAGCACCTGGGGCTCACAATTACAATGCTGACCTTTCTAACCTGTTTTTGATTAGTGCTGTAGGGTTTAACCTGTGCGCAATGGTGACCATTATACAGTTTTAGGTCAGAGATAGAAAACATGGTACAGCAATAAAGCATTAACATTTCCAACCTACAGTATGTACACAAGCAGTATTATTGTACATGTCATATGCAGGTAGAGATTAACCAATTGTGTACAGTTTTTGACACAGGGCAGTTTTTGACAGACATTAAAATCAGCATTTTTTTTTTTTAATATAAATTACTTTAAAAACTCACAAACAATTATATACTGTATTTATTGGCGTAGAACACACTTTTTTTCACCCTGAAAATCAGGTGCAAATAGCGTGTGTGTGTTATACACCGATACTTCAATTTTAGCTGCCTTGGACAGGGGGGGGGGGGGGGGGGGCGGGACGAGCGCCGTCAGATTACATACATACATTACGCACTGTCGGCGCTCATCCCACCCCCCTCTCTGTCCCCTCTAGGCTGCAGATGGGCATCGATCAGGCTGCACTGATGGCAATGGTGAGGCTGATGCATTGATTGCTATGGTGAGGCTGCCGCATTGATGGCAATGGTGAGGCTGCCGCATTGATGGCAATGGTGAGGCTGCCGCATTGATGGCAATGGTGAGGCTGCCGCATTGATGGCAATGGTGAGGCTGCCGCATTGATGGCAATGGTGAGGCTGCCGCATTGATGGCAATGGTGAGGCAGCAGATGGGCATTGAATCATTCTGCATTGTGCGCAATGGTGAGGCTGCATTGATGGCACTTGTGAGGCAGCAAATGGGCATTGATCAGCCTGTATTGCTGGCAATGGTGAGGCTGCAGATGGGCAATGACCCTTATTTTTCTTCAACGTTCCTTATTTAAAATGTAAGTTTTTCATTATGCACCTTTATGACTTAGACACTAGACACTGGCATCCTAACAACCAATGATGTTATCAGTTGAGGTGGACATCATATGAGGGCGCCCAGAATGGCCACTCTCGCGCCCCCCCCATGGCTCTTTACAGAGATCGGGGTCACGCCGTGTCCTAGCAACATGGCGCGACCCCGATCTCTGTTAAGAGCCACGACCGCGGCTCTTTAACCATGTGATCGGCTGTGTCCAATCACAGCCAGTCGCATGTAAACACACAGATGCCGGTAATCGACTCTCCTCACCTCACACTGTCAGAGTGTGAGGTGAGGAGAGCTGATCAGCGGCTCTCAGAGACCATTTAGGCATGTAATCAGGGCACTGATAATCAGTGCCTGATTCCAATAAAGCGCCCACAGTGCCAGCAGTCAGTGCCCACCAGTGCCAGCAAACAGTGCCCACAAGTGGCAGCAACCACTACCCATTAGTGATGCCAGTCAGTGTTGGCTATCACTGCTGCCCATCAATACCTATCACTGCTGCACACCAATGCCCATCAGTGCTGCCTATCCGTTCCATCTACCTGTGCCCACCTATCTGTGCCCATCAGTGCCACCCACCAGTGCCACATATCAGTGCCCATAAGTGTGGCATATTTGTGCCTCCACATTAGTGCCACCTAATCAGTGCCCATCAGCGCCCATCAGTATAGACTAATCAGCACCCATCAGTGAAGGAAAAAAATTACTTATTTACAAAATTTACTAACAGAAACTAAGAAAAGCTTTTTTTTTTCAAAATTTTCTATCTTTTTTTTTTTTTTTGGAAAAGATAAAAAAAAAATAAAAAAATAACAGAAGTGATTAAATAGCACCAAAAGATTTATTGTGTGAATAAAATGATAAAAATTACACATATTTACAGTGTAGTATGACCACCCAATTGTCAAAGTGTGACAGCGCTAAAAGCTGAAAAATGGCCTGGGCAGGAAGGGGGTGTAAGTGCCCTGTATTGAAGTAGTTAAAGGGTGCCTTGAGATTGCTTATTTTAAAGGGTGCCTTGACTGAAAAAAGATTGGGAAGCACTGTCCTAAGTGATAAAAGATGACATGGGGACATCAGGGGTCACTGGAGGAAAAGGAAAGCTTGGAGCCACTGTCGATATCACCGGGGGAGGAAGGAATAAACGTAGAGTTCTGTAAAAATTGTCACTTATACCTGAATGCTCTTGGAGAGGAGTGGGGGGTGTATTAATTGATTTTACTGTGGGTTCTCATAACACAATTGCTATGTATTTAGCACACCAAGTCTGTTTGAATCCCAACCACGGAACTTCCTGCCTTGAGTTTGCATGTTCTCCCTGTGCCTGCGTGGGTTTCCTTCCTTCCTTTCTTCAAAGACATGCTGGTAGGTTATTTGGCTCCTGTCTAAAATTGGGCTTAGTATGTGTATGGATGAATGTGTGTTAGCAACCTTAGATTTTAAGCTCCTTGAAGGCAGGGACTGATGTGAATGAATGAATGAATTAATTAATTAAATATTTGTATAGCGCACACCGCAAACTGAATCGCTTCAAGGCGCTGCTATGTGCAATATATATATATATATATATATGTAATGTATGTAAAGTGCTGTGTAAATTCTCAGTGCTATATAAATACCTGTAATAAATACCATATAGCCAAGGTCCTGTGTTAAATTCTTAAGGCATTTGCCCTAAGAGGCAATTTCAGGAACCATTTAAAGGTGAAAAGAGAGGATGTAAAACACTACCAAATGTGTTGTGTTGTAGTTATGCATTCACAAAAAATATATATTTTTAAAAACGACTAGCATTAAAGTAATAAAGGCAAATTTATTTTTTGTCAGCTTTGGATAAAGGGGTGATGGATTATACAGTAGGGACGAAAAGTATTCAGACCCCCTTAAATTTTTCACTGTTTGAAGAGGTTACAAAAAAATGTCTGCTGCACGTAAGGTTCTTAAGAGCACAATGTCCTCCATAATCATTAAATGGAAGACGTTTGGGATGTCCAGAGCCCTTCCTAGAGCTGGCCGTCCGGCCAAACTGAGCTATCGGGGGAGAAAAGCCTTGGTGAGAGAGGTAAAAAAGAAACCAATGATCACTGTGGCGGAGCTCAAGAGATGCAGTCGGGAGATGGGAGAAAGTCAACTATCACTGCAGCCAACTTATTGAAATTGAAAGTAAAAGAAAATCAAATTTTGGATTGTCCCCAGAAAATTAATAAAGGACACTCGTTCTGATGACCTGGGGATCCCCAAGGAATTCTCTTAATTTACAGGGATTTTCTCTCACTTCCTGTTTTGGCTATGTGACAGGAAGTGAAGGGATTTTCCTTAATAGGACACAGAGGGCAAAGAAAAAGAGATATAACCCTCCCTTACTCTATCCAAAATGAAAAAAAAAAAGTTTTGCCCATAGGGGTTTTTTACACTTATAATGATCACCGTTATGAGCAATAGTTTTAGCTGTCGTGAAAGGCTTTCATTCATGACAGATTGTTTACTATTGTGATCTATTATTGGCTACACCTAATCACATGGTACAGAGTGCTGTGATTGGCCCAGGCACCACGTAATAGCTGTGGGCCAATCACAGAATCACAATAGTAAGGAAAGCAGTCATGAATGGAAGCCAGTTATGAATAGAATGGCCAATCACATTATACCCTGGCTGCTCACAGTGCATGGGAACCAATCACCATGATCCACTGTGTTCACACCAGTGCGCATTCCAGGTGCCTCTCCAAAGTGCTTATGCCCGATAAAATTGTCGGTCTTCTTTTGTTTATAGCTTAAAAAAAAGAAAAAACACAGAGGTGATCAAATACCACCAAAAGGAATCTCTATTTGGGGGGGAAAAAAAGAACATAAATTTTGTTTGGGTACAACGCCTCACAACTGCGCAATTGTCAGTTAAAGCAACGCAGTGCCATATCGCAAAGAATGGCCTGGTCATTTAGGGGGTAAATCCTTCTGGGGCTGAAGTGGTCAAGTTTATGTTTTGCGATATGATTTCAATATTTACATTAAAATATTCGCTATAACTCCACAATCTTTATTGAATTAATACTAGAGATGTGTGGATTAACCACAATAAGAATGGCTCAGCAGCTCTGTGCAATTCCTCTATTTACTGTTGGGATAAGCTCAATGGGAAGGCACTGCTTTCAAAGAGTTGGCACATGCAATGCAGACTTGCATTGTGAGAGGGAGTAGAAAAGCACAACAGTAAAGCACAACCACTGTGTGGCATGGCAAAGCAGGAAGCAGAGCTTGCATATATAATCCTATACATGTAACCACAGTTTTTACACTGATAAGATACTTACGCTATCTTTTAACCCTAGTGTTTTGCATATCTATTTGATATGTGAATAAAAATACCAGTTAATCTTGCCAATAATCTTGTCAACCGATAACTATTTTTGCTTTTTGCCTCTGCTGCCTTCGTATCAGTTACATTATTCTAGTCGTCTCTCAGGACTCCAAAAAAAACTCCCCTTTATGTTTTTAAGATGAGGTGAGGGGGCAGTTTTTGTTGTCCTGATGCAGTAGTTTGAGTGAGTGATATAATCTAAGCACAGAAAGTGATCTACTGGCAGAATCATCTATGGAAAATAGAGGAAAAGTAAAGTAAAGAAAAGTAAGTCAAAGAAAAAGTTTGAAAAAGAAAAAAAGAAATGCAGTGACCACATCTAAGCCCCCGGTCGAACACACGGTCGGACATTCCGACAACAAAATCAGTCGGATTTTTTCCAATGGATTTTGTCCGAAACTGGTGTTTTGTCCGACCATACACATGGTCGGACAAAGTTGTAGGAAAATCTGATCGTTTGTAACGTGATGGCGTTCGTTCGTTGCGACGGGCCTACGTTGCGGCTAGTAGCCAATAGCCTTTCTCTCGTAATTTGATCTGAGCATGCGTGGCACTTTGTCCGATTGGAATTCTCTACAAACGATCGGAAAAAGTCAGATCGGATTTTGTTGTCGGAAAATTTGAGGTCCTGCTCTCAAATCTTTTTCCGTCAGAATTTCCGACGGAAAAAGTCCGATAGAGCCCACACACGATCGGATTTTCTTTCCGACAATATAATCTGATCGGATCTTTTCCGTCGGAATTTCCGACCGCGTGTACAGGGCTTAATACAGCTGCAGGATCAGACTGATGCTGCATCCACCTAGGTAAGTATGTATGTTTATTATTTTCAAATCCCACACTTCTCTTAATTAATGCTGGAGTTTTATGTAACAAACATCTGCAATACATCTATCTATGGGGGTATAGTAATGTTATACTGATCAGAGATACCTACACAATTGCAAACGCAGGTCCAAAATAAAGAGAATTTTCTACATTTATTTTCAATTACATATATTTTTTTTTATATATAGTAGATTTGAATATACATGACTTTATTATGGTGCAAAAAATAATAATAATTCTATATTAACTTAAAGTGTTACTAAACCGATGACCCTGCATTGATTATATCTGGTCTCCTACAGAACATAGAAATACAATTATTTTAGTAAATATAAACGGCTAAATACCTCGTTGTCATCAGCAGCATATAGCAGTCTCATGACTTCTATCAGTGTCTGTTTAAAGCTTGTAGGATGAGTTTTCATTCTCCTCTTACTATCCTATGAGGCTACAGGACCCCTGAGCCTCTGTCTGGACAGTGCCGATTGGCCCTGTGCTGATCACATGCTCCCTCCCATGAAAAAAAAAAACCTCTCTAGCAGTACAGACCAAACTGAGCATGTGCAGAGTGCCCCCAAATCTGTACTATCAGCAGATGAATTTGGGACTGTGGAGGATTTTACACAAGATCGACCCCTTCCACAGTGATTATAACAAGCATGCTTTACTGCATTTAAAGACTGATTTTACGGTTGTGGGTTTAGTAACACTTTAAGTTCCTATTCGAGTAAGTGTTTACTTCAGGAATCATCTGTCATTGTTTGCACTGGGGGTGGGAATTTAAGAAGGCTCTTTTATGCTTTAATGTGATTATGACTAAGGCTGGGTATGGCTGAAGCACATCAAGCAGATTTTAAAATGTTTTCATTTTTTTAGGTCCCTGGATACTTAATAAAAAAAAAATTCTATTTCAGGCAACAATGGTGAGTGCTGACAGTTTGAGATTGTGATACCCCACAAGGAGAGATGTTGTCTGAGCACCCAACCAAGCTCACCGCGACAAAGAGGTGGAATGGTTGAGCATCATCTCCAGGCATGGTACCATGTAGTCTGCTTTTAACCTTTGTGAAGCTCAGGGTTTTGATCTTCCATGGACCAGCTAATGTCTATTTAGTGGACGCAAACATAAAAGATATTAGCTTGTTTGAGTTGTAAGAGGTGTTTTTTTATGTATTTATCTTCAACAAATACATGAAATATGGGATGCTAAAATAATAATGGCCTTTGTATAAAACATGAAAAGATGAATGAAAAGTGAGTAAAACAAATCAGCTTTTCTAAATTGAGATTCAGAGATTACACTTTAAAGCTTCACTAAGCAACTGAATTTTACTTTTATTACTGTAATGCAGGAACAGAGCATTACTTTGCTTTTTAAAGCATGAATTTAAGGTGCCCAAGGGTGCAAGTGATACAATCCATAACTTTTAAAATACTGTGTCTGTTTATAATGCATTTCTATCTGAACATGAAGGTCATTTAGAGAGCATTTCTACAAGGGTACTGCAAATTAACAAACATTTTCGTCACTAAGCATCAAAACTGCGCACATCAGTTTCTAGTATCGCTAGTGATGAAAGAAATGTAAGATATGATATTATTCTGATTCGCCTTATCTCATGCCATGATCCAATTTGCTGGGATCAAACCCATTATTCTTGAATCAGATCCAGTAATATTCTTTATATTGATTGTTTTCCATCTCTTTTGTTAGAATTTTATAGATTGTTACAGTGTATGCATAATCACCTGCACCCTCCTTTAAAGCATTGGCCCATAGCCAAAGCACTGTTAACACTGTTGACATTTGCTTTATTAATAATAACAACTATCTGTATGCTATTTAGCATTAGGAATTTTGTTGAATATAGAAAAGTCTAAAAAATGTCACCGACTCCAAGCATTAGGCGGTACCACTAAGATGATGGGGAGAGCTGGGGGCAAGAACCCCTTGGCTTCCGCTGGTTAAAGAAAGCCAGTTTCTGCCGGCTTTCCTGGTCAACTGATAACATATCCCATTGGATTAAGGCCTCTGTTACCATTCTGCAGCCACATAGCCTGGCAGGAGCCATTTCTTTAACACAAAAACTGCTAAGGTTCACACAAGAACATGTGTGGGAAACCCATGTTCCATGCGCATTTCCTGCACCACATTCTAAACACACTGTATTTGCAATCTGCAGTGGGTTTCAATGTTAAGTTAATGACATCTGAAATGCAGATCACAAATTTGCCTGCACTGGATTGCATGGTACAAAAGTACAATGTCATCCAGTTGCAGTGTTTCCAAAAGCAGTGTATACACTACTTTTTGTGTGATGCAGTGCAATTTGAGCTCATTTAAAATAAATGGGATTAAATTGCACCACAATGAATCACATAAGAATATGCAATGAGTTCCTGAGCAATTCATAGTTTGAGCCAGGGCTTGACCTCTCAATTAGGGTGGATTTACACCTATGCATTTTAGTGCTTTTTGCATTTTTCAGATTTGCACTACAGAACGTGTTCCATAGGAAACCATGTTAAATGGACTGTAGTGCAAATCTCCAAAGTGCAAAAACCACTAAAACTGCATAGGTGTGAATCCAGCCTAAGGGTGCATTTTGATCCTTTGATTCAGGAGCGCACTCCTATGTGAATCTGACCAGTGAGGAAGAAATTCTAAAGAATGGTTTGCTGCTGTCTTTGCTCTTACGTTAATTCTGCCATGTGTGCATTACTGCCAGTGCCAGGATCATTATGTGAAAAAATTACAAGTGCTACCAAGACCAGGTACTATTAAAAAACTGCTACTGAACCAGGTAGAGCAGTATTTCTCTTTTATGATGATTTGTCTGTCTCAAAAAAACTCTTATCAGTGTGAAAAATTATGTCTGAAGGTAGGCCCGCTACAATTGTCACTTTTGATTATTTAAGCAGCACTAGTTGGTCATCCTGCCTGTCCCGAACCTGGAATTCATGCTTAAAGTAAGTCCACAAGTTACCCTAACAATGCCTCCTCAAACAAGCAAGCGACCTTGGTTTTAAATTCAAGTCATAAATATTATTATTATAATTTGTTGCAAGCATTACTAACATTAGATCGTAATCGATTATCTAATCAAAAGTTTATAGCCACTGGCACTTTCAAATCATTCAAATGAGTTACAATTTTAGGTGAATTGGTTTGCATATGAAATCAGCTATGATTCACTTATTTCAATTTAAAATGTAACTAATTATCTTTAAGTCAGCAGTTTGCAGTACAGAAAGCTTAGCCAGTACAATGATGCATGATAATGCCTTTTAGGCTGTATTGAAACGGCACTTATGATTGCTGTTTTAAAGTAATAATTGTCTGTACTCAATTTCTTTGAACATAGTTTAAAAACTACCATGTAGTATGTACAATGTAGCAGACCAATATATACAAATTGTGCGTGTGCGTGTGTATATATATATATATATATATATATATATATATATTTATTAGGTCAGGGGTTAGCTCAAGGGGGATCAGCTTCCCTGGGAAAAAACTGTAGTCCAAACAGCAGGTTTCTTAAAATCTGACTTGTAGTCAGTTTTATTTAAAAGGCTGCATGAAAATAACAAAAACAAAAACAGAAAATAAATCTTTGCTATCCAGGCACTAACTAACATTGCAGGTTCCTAACTCAACAGGTTCCTAACTCAAGGGCTTCTCCCAGTCACCCACAAAACAAAGATAATGCAAACCTTTTCTCTCACAAAGAAAACTTCACATAAGCAGCTCTCTCAGGTTTTTGGCTTCCCGAGTCCCAGGCCAAGATCAATCCATTGCTCTAGTTTTGCTTAATTTTTACCACCTGTTGGTTGACACAAGTGGACCACAAAATCTGGTCCGGAACCAACCTTGCCAAGGTGGCTGGTAAAAGCCAGGCCGGATTCCACCTTAGTTCTTGGCAAACAAACGCATGCGAGGTGAAACATAATGTTCATCAAACGCCTCACCTTTCCTAATGTCACATAAACCCCCTCCCCGGTTGAGCCTGTGCAAGCCCCAACAAGACAATGAAAGGACATCTGCATTATTCTGAAGTTTCCCAGCTCTATGCTCCACTGTAAATTAAAAAAAACTTGAAGGGCAAGGAACCACCTCATCACCCAACTATTTTTCTCCTCGTTATCACACATCCATTTAAGAGGGGCATGATCAGTGACTATTTTGAATGGTCTCCACAACAGGTAATACTTCAGAGCATCTAAGGCCCATTTGATAGCTAAACATTCCTTCTCAACAATGACATAGTTTTTCTCATATCTGTTCAGCTTTCTGCTCAGGTAGACCACTGAGTGCTCTCTTATTTGGGACAGTACCATACCCAGTCCCACATCAGAGGCATCTGTCTATACCAAAAACCCCTTTGTGAACTCTGGGGTTACGAGCATAGGTTGTTCACAAAGAGCTTGCTTCAACCTATGAAATGTCTTCTCTGCCTCAGGATTTCCCCTAACCATGACTGACCCTTTACCCTTCATCAGATCTGTCAGTGGGGCTGCAATGGTGGCAAAATTGAGTATAAAAACACCAGTAGTATCCTGTGATCCCAAGAAATGTACAAATTGCTTTTTATCTATAGGTTGGGGTCACTTTTGAACTGCCTCAATTTTATACATCTCAGGCTTGATCAGGCCTCAACCAATAATGTAGCAAAGGTATTTGGCCTCCTATAAGCCTATGACACACTTTGTAGGGTTTCCTAAGGGAATATACTACTGCTTGCACCCGGGGTAAATTAGATTCCAAATCTGGGCTGTGGATAACTACATCATCCAAATAGGTGGCTGTGTATTGGCCTTGTGGTCTCAATGTCTTATCCATCATTCTCTGGAATGAGGCAGGTGCACCATGCAAACTAAAAGGCATTCGCTTATACTGAAAAGACCCTTCGGGGGGGGGGGGTGGTTTGGAAATCGCAGTTCTCTCTGGGTATCTGCCAATAATCTTTAGTCAGATCTAAAGTAGTTCTTTACTGGGCACTTCTCAACCTATCAACAAGCTCGTCGACCCGAGGCATTGGGAATGCATCGAATTTGGACATGCTGTTCAACTTCCTGAAATCATTACAAAACCTTATAGCTCCATTTGGTTTTGGACCAACATTATGGGACCTGACCAGTCACTGTGGGACTCCTATCACGTTCAACTCTAACATGTTCTTTACTTCTTTACTACCGATTCTTGCCTCACTTTGGGTATTCTAAAGGGCATTACATTTACAAGGATGCCTGGTTCCATAATTATGTCATGCTGTATAACTGTGGTCAGCACAGGCAAATGAGAGAAAAAGTCTCTATTTTTACTCACAAACTCTTTAACGTCCTTCTATTGGGCCACTGACAAGGTTTCAGTTATGGGTACCTCAGGTGTACCAGGAGACATGTCCTTTTAGGGTGCTGGGACTGAAAGTAAAGTCTCTCTGTCTTTCCAAGGTTTCAAGATATTAACGTGATATATTTGCTCTGGTTTCCTTTTCCCTGGCTAGTAAACATAGTTTACTTCCCCTACTCTTTCCATAATTTCAAAGGGACCTTGACACTTTGCTAGGAACTTACTCGCAACTGTGGGCACTAGTACCAGCGCTCTATCGCCAGGATTCGACGGTTTGGGTCTCAGCACCTGATTATAAACCCTTCTCTGGGCCTCCTGGGCTTGATCCATATATTCCCTTACAAGCAACATGACAGCCACGATTCTATCTTGCATTAGTAAGATATGCTCAATGATGCTTCTACAAGGCGTGATCTCTCCCTCCCATATTTCTTTTGCGACATCTAGCAATGAGATGCCTACCATATAGTAGTTCAAAAGGGGAATACTCCATAGATGCCCGAGATACCTCTCATATGACAAACATGAGGTAGGGCAGCAAAAAATCCAAATTTCTCCCATCTTTGTCTACCACCTTTTTCAACATGTTTGAGTGTTTTGTTAATTCTCGCCACAAGACTATCAGTTTGGGGGTGGTAGACAGAGGTACAGAGATGGGAGATTTTGAACAACTTACACAATTCTTTAGTGATTCTGGACATAAATGGCGTGCCTTGATCAATTAAGGCTTATTTTGGAATACCCGCACGACTAAATACCTGGACAAGGTTTTTGCCAATAGTAATAGCTGAGGTATTACACCAGGGAATGGCTTCAGGATACAGTGTGGCATAGTACAGTATTACCAGTATGTGCTGATGGCCCCGGGCAGACTTTACTACTGGTCTCACCAGAACCATGCCAATTCTTTCAAAAGGCACTTCAATAATTAGGAACAGTACCATCAGACTGCGAAAATGGGGTGATGGTGCAGAATACTGACACTGGCCATGACTCACAATTGTCTGACATCTGCATGTAACCCAGGCCAAAAGAATCTCTGGGTTATTCTCTCCTTGGTTTTCTCAATACCTAGAAGTCCACCCATTACATGACCATGGGCTAAATCTAATACCATCCGGCAATACGGTTTGGGAGCCACTAACTGCTCTACCTCCTTCTCCCCATGCCTTTTCCACTTGATACAGCATGTTATTTTTAAGAGCCATGTAGGGAAAAAGACAACCCTACATTAGGTTCTACAGATTTACCATCAATTATTTTTATATTTTCTCTGGCTCTATTGAGTGTGGAGGCTTAAAAAAGGAAAATGATCTAAACACCAACTGTTTCCCTTTCAATTTTGCAATCAAAAGAGTCCTGAGTGAGTGCCAGTGTTTCCTCAGCAGGGGGAATTTTTGTTTTCCCATAAACTCCAAAAGTGTGGAAAATCTCTCCCCACTAGGGCATGAAGTAGTGAGGGTACCGCCCCCACTGAATGTGTCGCAGTGCCCCAAGGAGTAGCAAACTCAACTGCAGCAGTCTGGTAGTCACATGTGTAACCATTGTATACAAATCACCCCAATAGTGCTAGGGTGCAGCTTTTCAGGATTTACAAAATCAGCTTTGACCAATGTCACAACACTACCAGAATCTAGTAGATGACTGGTTTTCCATCAACTGAAATCACACACATTTGTTTTTCTATGCATCCCTGATGCAATACATGCCACCTGTGCAAAAAGAAATGCGTTTTTTGAAATAAGCATTATCACATTGCATTCGTTCATCATTTAGGGAACATTTAGTAGCAATATGACCTAACACATGGCAGATATAACATTTTCTGTTATCTTTAACCACTTTTAATGTTTATTTAGAGAAAATGTTAAACATAAAAACATATACATCTTTCCTTTGTGTATTCGGCTGTGTAGTTGCATTCCAGTTAAAATGCATCACACCTCCACTATTTTTTATTGATTAACATTTTAGGGAGGTAAACGTGTATCAAACAAACTGCACTATTCTGTAAGTGTTAAACTTATAATACCTAAAATCAACTGTCTCTGTAAAGAAATATTGTGAACAACTATAGCTGGGAGTAATATTGACTTTATTAACTTCCCAACAGTTTGTTTATATAAAATTGTGCGAAAGTATTTTATTCCTGAGCCTTATTACACCAATAAGCCATGTATCCTGGGAAGGACAGCTGGAGAGCCAACAGCAATTCAAAGCCATGCTGTAATGAAATTAGCATGTCTTTTGAAATTCATATATAGAATCAAAGGCGACATGGATGTGCTCTCCAATGCAGAGGAGCCCAGAAAAAAACATTTGCTACTGTTAAGGAAGCATTAGTATCTTCAAAAGTCGACAAAAACGCCAACTCCTGTTTGCCCTACAGAAGATCGTTATTCAGATGATGCACAAAAATAATTAAAGAGTCTAATTGATTTTCAGTCAACAGAGGAGGGAGCAGATGTTCAGTACAGAGCTGAGGTCATTATCCTTTTGTCAAATATCACCATGAAGAATGGTAATTTGCTCATAATTATAATAAAGATAGCAATGAAATTGAATTTAGTGCTCTGGCCATATCAGCATGTGGTTGGACTCATCCGGTGAGTTTTGCTTGTGCTTAGCAATCCTGATGCCATAACCAATGTGCCAGGTTCAATTAAACAGTGCCATCAGATGCTGTCATTAGGAATATAGGGTTAGATTTCCCTCCTTCCTAGAGGGATTTTGGCAGGTTAGTGAAGGAAATCGCTGCACTAAACACACCTGTTCCATCTCAATGAAAAAACAAAATGCCAGATTTGCAAATGTGCTTGGCACGCAGATTAGTAACAAGTAACCTTCCATGGTGCAGATGTTCCTTAACTGCATCTTCCATGAGGCTTTAAGAGCCAACAGCCATGGTACACAGCCAGATGCATTGTGAGAGATGTATTTCAATGAATGCTACAGGTTATATTGTGTAGTAGAAATAATTTACCCCTTACAACTCCTTCACCATATTTATAATTATTCAAACACTAGACCCTTGTTTTAGACTCACTGGCTTTAAAGCATTAAAAGGGGCAGTCCACTCACATTTGATTATGTAGATTTTGATAGATGCCAGAGAATTTAATTAACTGATAGTTTTCAAAACTCTCTGGAACCAAAATGAAAGCGGTCTGTGCTAAAACATACTGCACTAAAAACTTGACATGACACATGATCATCTCCTGTGTTATAGTTTAGGATGGGAGTTTAACATCTGGAAAGACCTTTTTTTAATTAAAAACATTTCTGAATCAATTGTTTGCATAGCTTTTGTTTTTCCCTGGTACAGCCAACCGCAGCACTCTTGTAGTCACGTGTGTAACCATTGGACACACGTGAGTGACCATTGTATACAAATCACCCAAATAGTGCTAGGGTGCAGCTTTGCAGGATTTACAAAATCAGCTTTGACCAATGTCACAACAGTTTAACATCTGGAAAGGCCTTTTTTAATTAAAAACATTTCTGAAGCAATTGTTTCCATAGCTTTTGTTTTTGTTTTTCCCTGGTACAGACACAATACAATAGACTGCAGGAAAAAAAATGCAGCCCTCAACAAGCTGATGCCACCCCCAATAACATTCCTCTAAGCGTCTAAGCTTATACAGCATTTATTGTTATAGAATTGCACAATGCACACCATCTTCAAGTTCTGTTACAAAGCATTACCCTTTGTTTTAATCTCTTCTAAAATGTAAGCTCATGCAAGCAGGGTTCTCTCTCCTACTGTTTTTGTGCTTGCTATGCTGCACAACTACATGGGCTTGACTTTATGCAAGTGTCACGTTACACCAGTTTTACACATACTGTATATGTATATATTATATACACACACACACACACATATATATATATATATATATATATATATATATATATATATAGTATATAATATATATAACATATACATTATATGAATTCCCATTTGTATTACATTTCAAAGCAACATACGCATATGTAATGGTGCCTATAGACATTACAGTCGGCTAGTTTTTGGCTAGATGAAGGCATTGGTCTAACACAAGGATATGCAATTAGCGGACCTCCAGCTGTTACAAAACTACAAGTCCCATCATCCCTCTGTCTCTAGGTGTCATGTTTGTGGCTGTCGGAGTCTTGCTATGCCTCACGGGACTCTGCAACAGCTGGAGGTCCGCTAATTGCATATCCCTGGTCTAATGTTTATGTAGTAGTTTTAAACAATGCTATACACCCATTCTTGATAGTACAGGTTGGAAAATCAAATTTGATTATATGCAAAACCTAGGTTTGAACTGTACTTCAACATTTCTTTTTTATTTGAACAAATGAAAAGAAAAAATGTTTGCCAAATACAATGAAAACATATTTAAATGAATTACCAGCTGTGTTGATTATTTTACAAAAGTATTTTTAACTGCATGTAGATAAGCAAACAATCAAAAATGTTTACGAGTCATATGATCTACTTCAATGATCTAGTTTTCCACTTTAAATCCGCCAATATGCTTTTAATTTTTTTCTCATAGTTCTCAATACCAATAAAAAAAATTAAAAAAAACATTTATATGCAACTAACCCCTGATTGGTAACATGTTTATAGAATGCTATCCTAAAAGCAAGTATGCAGACCCCATGCTATGAGAGTTGCAGCCCATATGTTGATCAACATTATTTGGATAATTCAAGAGGGTGGCCCAAGAAGAGCCCTTCCTCAAAACAATACCACAATGCTGTAAGGTACGGAGTTGCTGAGCACCCGCATTTCTCCAAAAGTTTAACATCTAGTTGTCAGAAATTAACTAGATAAAGAGGTCTCCTGACTCCTTATCTGTCATCAAGAGTGCTATACAACTATTTTTTTATTTTTTATGAAAACACCTGCTTACAGCTACATATTTAGTCAGGCTGGGGAAAAAAAAAAAAAACAGAACGAAAGCCCATCTAGTTTAACCACATAAAAAAATAAAATAAAAAAAACTTCAATATACACAATTCCACACCTAGTGTTGATCCAGAGGAAGGCAAACAGCCCCGATAAGGCATAATCCAATTTGCTCCTGGGGGGGGGGGGGGGTGATCCTTCCCGATCCCCTACAAGACAATTGGATATTCCCTCGCTCAACAACCCCTAGTGTGAATACTCATAAATATTAGTTTCCAGTTAGATTTTGTCCATTTAGAAATGCATCCATCTCTTACTTACAATCTGAGCTGGCCAGAACTAGTTCTTCAGTGAGTGTATTCCACAAGCCTTTCTGAATGTGGAAGTTAAATCTCTTTCTCCAGATGCAAAGAACGCCCTCTTGTCCTCTGTAATGCCCAAGTTCACTGTATGGACTGCTTATGCATTTATAAATGGAGATCATATCCCTCCTTAATCACCTCTCTAAGAGAATAAATTCAATTCAACTAATCTTTCCTTACAGCTCAGCACCTTCATACATCTTCTAATCAGTTGGGTTGTTCTTCGCTTGAACTTTCTCACTTTAGTTCCCCAATACCTTTTTGTGAACAAGTCCAAAAAACTAAACTGAATATTTCAGAAAGTATTTTGCTAGCTTTAGAAACTGCAGTTTGGCGTTCCATGCTATTATTGAGCTTATAAACTACCAAAACACATCTGACATTTCTCATACATGTAAAAAATCAGCTTTTTTTTGCTAGAAAATTCCTTAGAACCCCCATACAGTATATATATATATATATATATATATATATAATTTTTAAGCAGAAGCCCTAGAGAATAGAATGGTGGGTGTTACAATTATTTACAGTACAGACCAAAAGTTTGGACACACCTTCTCATTCAAAGAGTTTTCGTTATTTTCATGACTATGAAAATTGTAGATTTACACTGAAGGCATCAAAACTATGAATTAACACATTTCCAATTATGTACTGAACAAAAAAGTGTGAAACAACTGAAAATATGTCTTATATTCTAGGTTCTTCAAAGTAGTCACATTTTGCTTTGATTACTGCTCCGCACACTCTTGGCATTCTGATGATGAGCTTCAAGAGGTAGTCACCTGAAATGGCTTTCCAGCAGTCTTGAAGGAGTTCCCAGAGATGCTTAGCACTTGTTGGCCCTTTTGCCTTCACTCTGCGGTCCAGCTCACCCCAAACCATCTCGATTGGGTTCAGGTCCAGTGACTGTGGAGGCCAGGACATCTGGCGCAGCACCCCATCACTCTCCTTCTTGGTCAAATAGCCCTTACACAGCCTGGAGGTGTGTCTGGGGTCATTGTCCTGTTGAAAAATAAATGATGGTCCAACTAAACGCAAACCAGATGGAATACCAGCCGCTGTAAGATGCTGTGGTAGCCATGCTGGTTCAGTATGCCTTCA
Organism: Lithobates pipiens; assembly: GCF_037356315.1. Classification (NCBI taxonomy): domain Eukaryota; kingdom Metazoa; phylum Chordata; class Amphibia; order Anura; family Ranidae; genus Lithobates; species Lithobates pipiens. The sequence continues at coordinate 133,965,209 of NW_027507784.1, forward strand.
ATTTTGAATAAATCCCCAACAGTGTCACCGGCAAAGCACCCCCACACCATCACACCTCCTCCTCCATGCTTCACGGTGGGAACCAGGCATGTAGAGTCCATCCGTTCACCTCTTCTGCGTCGCACAAAGACATGGTGGTTGGAACCAAAGATCTCAAACTTGGACTCATCAGACCAAAGCACAGATTTCCACTGGTCTAATGTCCATTCCTTGTGTTCTTTAGCCCAAACAAGTCTCTTCTGCTTGTTGCCTGTCCTCAGCAGTCGTTTCCTAGCAGCTATTTTACCATGAAGGCCTGATTCACACAGCCTCCTCTTAACAGTTGTTCAAGAGATGTGTCTGCTGCTAGAACTCTGTGTGGCATTGACCTGTTCTCTAATCTGAGCTGCTGTTAACCTGCGATTTCTGAGGCTGGTGACTCGGATGAACTTATAGTCCGCAGTAGAGGTGACTCTTGGTCTTCCTTTCCTGGGGCGGTCCTCATGTGAGCTAGTTTCTTAGTAGCGCTTGATGGTTTTTGCCACTGCACTTGGGGACACTTTCAAAGTTTGCCCAATTGTTCGGACTGACTGACCTTCATTTCTTAAAGTAATGATGGCCACTCGTTTTTCTTTACTTAGCTGTTTTTTTCTTGCTATAATACAAATTCTAATAGTCTATTCAGTAGGACTATCAGCTGTGTACTGTATCCACCTCCTGCACAACACAACTGATGGTCCCAACCCCATTTATAAGGCTTGATATCCTACTTATTAAACCTGACAGGGCACACCTGTGAAGTGAAAACCATTTCAGGTGACTACCTCTTGAAGCTCATCAACAGAATGCCAAGAGTGTGTGATGCAGTAATCAAAGCAAAAGGTGGCTACTTTGAAGACCCTAGAATATAAGACATATTTTCAGCTGTTTCACACTTTTTTGTTCAGTATATAATTCCACATGTGTTAATTCATAGTTTTGATGCCTTCAGTGTGAATCTACAATTTTCATAGTCATGAAAATAAAGAAAACTCTTTGAATGAGAAGGTGTGTCAAAACTTTTGGTCTGTACTGTATGTCACAAGATATTTCTGCAGAGGTTTTTCAGTGTTTTAAATCACAGTAGAGTCGTGATTTAAATCACAGTAGAATTATTTTGGCCTTAATAATAAAAAAAAGTAGCAATTTCTGGAATACAGCACAGTACTGATCTAATACATTTTATTAACATAAATGCAGATAGAGTTAATGTCCAATTTTCCTACTAACACATTTTACCACGAGGTGACAATAGGTTACTATTTTCCAGAATATTTGAATGTACCTAGAGCTAATTATTGTTCCTATGGAATCTGCATTAAATGATATTACTGTTGTGATATTAGCAGCTTGTTCACTTCCTTGACCTTACAAGGAAGTGAACAAGGAATGTATTTGGTGCCAGCAATGCTTCTTGAGAGGTTTCATTCAGAAAAGCGTGCAGATTTTAATTCAGGAAAGGTCCCTGCAGCACTGAAGCAGTTACACACTGTTACAACGGAACAGCGCAGGAGATTGCCATCCCTGTTGAAAAGATGGAAAGTAATGTATTCTATCCCCCCTGGCGTCAGTGTTCATGGTTTGTGTGATTAAAGCAATCTGCAGGTAGCATAAGTGCCCCTAGCACACTATCTTGAGACCTAAAACCTTCCTGGGATTTGCATTTTACACAATTTCTTCCTACTGAGCACATAATCTCTTTTGTCATATTGAATGAGCTGAGGATTCATGTCAACCTTTGTAAAGATTTCTCGTTTTAATTCTATGTTCGCAAAAGTACTACTGCACAAATCAGTACAGCTGTTAAGTACCAGGCACCTGGCTTGGTGCTGTTTTGGCTGAATGTTTGAATTTAAAATATTCAGTTGTTCGATCCATATAGGTATCCTGTTGCATAATTCTACCCAATTTGTGGAGGTCAGATATGGCATGTTTTTGTTTGCCAACCTGTCACCACTGTACAGCAGCTCAGTACAGTACAGAACAGGACGGAGCTGCTGTACTAACAATCTGATGTTAGTACATTGGTCTTCCCTGCTGTGCTATTGTGTTCTGACAGGGGGACGGCCCCCCATCAGAACACCCAGCCAGTGCTCTCATATAGAGATAGAGATACAGGCATCTATTCTAGGGCATGAAAGTGGATGTCTTAGCCATTCGGCCAGCTTCAAAGAGTTCTGGTGGGGGGGTGGGGGCGTCCCCCTGTCAGAACACAATAGCATCACAGGGGAGATCGCTGTACTATCATCAGATTGTTAGTGCAGTAGCTCCGGCTTGCTGAGAGGCTGAGCAGGGTGCCAGGCCAGGCATGTGGGTGGATCCCGATTCCATTGTCGCGATCTTGCCCAAGCCTTGACTGGCTCTGTGATGTCAGCAGACTTCAGCCAGCTGTCTGGGTCACAAGGGGTGCAGAGCAAAGCTTTGGCTGTACTTCTCCTTTAAAAGAGAAGTATGGGTTTTCTTTTTCTTGGACTTTCATACTTACCTAGGTGGATGCAGCATCAGACCGATTCTGCAGCTGTCCTCCGGCGTCTCTGCACTGAGAACCGAGCCACCGAACACCGCTGATGGCGCGGTTCTCTCCACTTCCCGAGCGGAGAGCTGCTGATCGTCAGTCAGCATCTCTCCTGCTCTGCTCCTCCATGCTCGTTGGAGAGCTGTGGAGGGGCGGGGAGCGCCCATACCAGCGTCTCAGCAACTCACTGAGATGCTGAGACTGCCATCAGTCAAGGCAGCTGGCGGATCCAGACTTCCTAAATCGGGATGATGCGTTGCCTCGACTGATTGCAGTGACGTCAGTGGAGAGCTGACTTCAGACCACTCCCTGCTGAAAATGGGTCACAGGAGCGCAAAACTAATTGCACTCATGTGGCCCATAGGAGAAGCTAAGCCTAAAAAGCTCAGGCTGGAAATCTTTTAAGCTTTACCAAAAAATAAATAAAAAAAACCCCTGGAAGCCTGATTCTGTGCAGAGCTCTACAAGATTTTGCACTTTCTAGTTTTAGTAAATCCACCCCTATGTTTCTAGGATACAACAGCCATACAATCAAATTAACAAAGCCGGTCTGAAGCCTTGTTTTGAAGCAAGTATAAACTAGCCTTTAATGTGCGTTGAAGCCGAAGCAAGTGTAAGTAAGTGAGCCCTTAACGTTTTGATGAAGCTCAGTCCATCTTTTTCAAGACATTATCAGATGGAAGTGAACAGACCAATATACCCAAAGTCCCACCCAACAACAACACCCACTAGTGTCTTATTCTGTATGCACAAACTCTGCACAGTACCTCTTCTCTGTTACTGTTAGGTGTAATTCTCTGTAACTTTGCATGTTCTAAAAACGTGGACACTACACAGTAGCTCTTCTTTTGCTCTGTAACCTGAGTTTACAATATTTCTCAGCATTGGTTCTTTTTCTGACGTAAGGGTGCTGCACAATACTACTTCTCTTGTGCCATGTGTTGTGTAATGCCATGTACACACGACTGGACTTTTCAATGGAGTTGGTCCGGCGGACTGGAATCCTTCGGACAATTCGATCGTGTGGGGGCTCCAGCAGACTTTATCTTCCCAAAAGTCCAGCAAACCTAGAAATAAAACGTATTTCAAATCTTTCCAACGGACTCGAGTCTGGTCAAAAAATCAGGTCGTCTGTGTGCTAGTCCGATGGACTAAAACCCATGCTAGGGTAGCTATTGGCTACTGGCTATGAATTTCCTTATTCTACGTCATCACGTTTGAACCTGTCGGACTTTTGGAGTGATAGTGTGTGGCCAAGTCCGTTCGTTTGAAAGTCCAGCAAACCTCAGCTGCAAAGTCCGTCGGATTGTCCGCTGGACCAAGTCCGTCGAAAAGTCCGGTCGTGTGTGCGCGGCATAATTCCCAGTATCTGTCCTTATTCTAAAACATTCAAAACAGTAGCACTTCTCTTGTTCTGTATGCTGAGTGTAATTCTCTGTGTCTGTTCTTAATGTGCGAATATGAATGGGGTAGACATTGATAAAACATTTGAGGAACAAACTGTGTTTAGGGGACACAGACATTATCAATGTATATTAGTCCCTGTAGGTATATATTAACGGCCTATAATACACCACTCAGTGCCAAATCTGTCCTGCAGATATTCAGCAGTAGAAATATGAATACATCAACTTTCTATTTCCCTGTACAGTGAAAAAATACTAAGTAGCTGTTAAAAATTAATAAAATATAAAACGGTAGTATAAAAATATGACAGTTCAATTCCTGTATGATTCAGATACTAAAACAGCGCTAAAATTAAAACAAATATCCTGTGGCCAACGCCACATCAGAAAAAAGTCTTTTGTGCAGTGATGATAGAGGAAACAGTTAAAAAAAGTTATAGGTGATCATTGATGGTTGTCAAAGTGTCATCATAGCACCTTCCACCAATATTAGTCCCTGACCCATCAATATCTTATACCTTCCCTGGTAGTGGTGCGTTTCTTTTCTCCCCTGCTATGATCTCATGGAGGTTTAGAGATTTCTTAATCTTTCTTCTGTGGCGCACTGCTCATCTTTAGATGAGATGATTGAGCTATTGTGCTGAACCCTGCTGCTGAAATACCTTTCATAGTTTATAGAAAAATATGAGCCTAGCCATTCTTAATTCCTTATCTTCAAGTCAGGCGTTTCCGATCATTCTCCTCATAAATTAATAGTTAATTTATTTGGATCAGAGAAACGTCTTTTATTTATTATAGGGTTTAGCGTTTCATCAGCTGTGCTGCTAACAAATCATAGTTATGTTTTATACTCAGCATTCATAGGAAGAATAAACAACATCAGACAAATTCAGATCCGGGGGGAAAAAAAAATCCTCTGATAAAAGATTCTGATAAATATTCCCAATTAAGCCGAAAAGAAATGGGAAGTTTGTGCTAATAAATAAAAACACAGTGATACTTAGTGACACACCGTGGCACACGTCAAGCTGTGCTGGCTGCAGCCGCACCATTCTTCACCCTGGCAGCTCCTGACAGTCTTCTGTTAGTGATGATCCCAATAAGACAGATCTGCTGACTGTAAATGAGGCACAGTAAAGGCTTGTGCATAGTAAGACATGTGTAATGAAAGTGTGCCTGTCACAGCCTGGGCTCCCTAGCTGCAATGCCTTCCTAGCAAAAAAGCAAAATCATTTCCACAGCCAGAGTGATGCCGAGTTTCCAAACAGGGCTGCAATCTGGACACTCTGGGGAGTCGTACCTATCATCCAGCCCTCTGTTATTTTGATGAGCTTCAGGAGAAAACCATAAAAGCTATTACACAGGAGGTCCTTCTGGGGTTTAGATGGCTGACTGCATGACTTATTTTAAGAAGGTTATTGAAGAAATGAACTGCAAGATACAAAAGCCAAGATGGCTAAAATGATTTTGTGGCACACTTGGTTCATTGATTGGAACAAAAGCATTTTTTTTTTTAATCTCTTGGTTACAGGTTCAATAAATGACAATGATCCTAACATTTGACACTTTATTTTAACACATGTGGAGAGGTTGCTCTAGCACAACCTCCTTTAATGTGATGGAATGAAATTGCATTTGTGTGTTGCCTTGAGTGGATTGGGCAGATCCACACACAGTACAACATTCTTTACTAAATAGATATAATAGTCATATACTGTATACAATAAACATTATTACTGTAGCATCTTGAGCTTCTTTTTTTATTTATCAGGTCTGAACCTAAAGCAAAAAGTTACATCATGTGAAATAGCTTAAAAATAATCATCTTAAAGGAGAAGTAGAGCCAAAGCTTTTTTGGCTCTACTTCTATGGATCACAGGAGTACAGGAAGACAGTTCCTACGGATCACAGGAGGGCAGCCTGTTATCGGCTGATGTCACAGAGCCAGTCAAGGCTCTCAACTATAAGGCCAGGATCCACCCAGATGCCTGGACAGACAGCTGGCTCAGCCGCTCAGCCTAAGCCAGCCGCTCCCCCATAACCCGATGCTCCAGTGAGCACTGGAGGGGCAGAGAGCTGGTAACTATCAGCCCCCATCTCTCTGCTCAGTGAAGGCTGAGAACTGAATGATCAGCAGTCTTTGATTGCTTAGTTTTCAGTATTAGAGGGTGCAGAGGACAGGTGCAGCATCGGATCAGCGCTGCAACCACCTAGAATTTTCTTTCCCTTAAACCCATATTTCTCTTTTAAATGTCACAATTGTCCATATCTATATATGAGTACTTAATTTTAAATAATAACATTTCACTTACTATTGCTTCACCTTCTTAGGTAATGTGTTTTGTATTAATCGGTTCCCGACCAGCGCACGCCGATGTACGTCGGCAGAATGGCACGGGCAGGCATATTGGCGTACAGGCACGTCCAATCTCTAATGCCGCCCTGCCAGCGCGCCGGCGGCGGCACGCTCGCGTGCTGGTCGGGACCCCCGTGAGTCCGGTCGCGGGTCCCGCGGACTCGATCGCCGCGGGCCTACCCGCCATCGTCTCACGGGGAGGCTGAACGAGGAAATGCCGTTGTAAACAGCATTTCCCCATTCTGCCTAGCAACTAGTGACGCTGATCTCTGCTCCATGTGATTGGAGTAGAGATCAGTGTTCACTAGATTAAAGCCCAGCCCCCAACAGTTAGTAACACACCCCTAGGAACACTTAACCCCTACACTGCTACCCACTGGTTAACCCCTTCACTGCCAGTGTCATTTACACAGGAATCACTGCATTTATATAGCAGTGATTGCTGTATAAATGACAATGGTCCCACAAAAGGGGCCAAAAACGTCCGATGTGTCCGCCATATCGCAGTCACAATAAAAAAATCGCTGATCGCCGCCATTACTAGTAAATAAAAATTATTAATAAAAATGCCATTAAACAATCCCCTATTTTGTAAACGCTATAACTTTTGCGCAAACCAATCAATAATCGCTTATTGCAATTTTTTTTTTACCAAAAATATGTAGAAGAATACGTATCGGCCTAAACTGAGGGAAAACATATTTTTATATATTTTTGGGGGATATTATAACAAAAAGTAAAAAATAATGCGTTTTTCAAAATTGTCGCTCTATTTTTGTTTATAGTGCAAAAAATAAAAACCGCAGGGGTGATCAAATACCACCAAAAGAAAGCTCTATTTGTGGTAAAAAAAGGATGTCAATTTTGTTTGGGAGTCACGTTGCACGACCGCGCAATTGTCAGTTTAAGCGACGCAGTGCCGAATCGCAAAAAGTGGTCTGGTCTTTGACCAGCAAAATGGTTCAGGGCTAAAGTGGTTAAAGAGGAAGTAAACCCTCTCTTTAAAAAAAAACTAAAAAAACACCCTGCAGGACAAAGGCATAATGAGCTAGTATGCATAGCATTGCATAGCACAAATTAGTTACCAGAAATTGAAGCCCCCGAAGCTACCCTCGTTCACCTCTTCCGTCGCTGACATGTTGACTCGGCTTGTCTTCCAGGTACCGCTGCTCCGGCGCTGTGACTGGCCAGAGCGATGACATCACTCCTGCGCATGTGCGCTGGTTCCGCCACTAACAGCATGATCGCCGTTAGAAACAGCACGCACAGTGCAACTGCGCCCAATGTCTAAGGCCATAGACATCGGTGCTGCTATTTCTGCAAATATCTCCTAAAACTTTTAGTACAGTGACCTTTTCCTCTCTCCTCATCCCTTCTCCTTTAGTTCATACAATCCACAACCCCTTAGCTGCATGGCAGACATCTCTTATCTGTCTGTTAATGGGGCTTGCAGAATCTAACCCCAATACACATCGCAGGGCCCATAAAAGTGTCTGAATTAGCTGCTTCAGTGAATAGAAAGTTAACAGACATTGGGTCATTGGGTCTATCTCGCTGTAGAATCCATCCTCCCAGCATATTTCTTAACTTCTGAAATCATGGCATATAGCCAGAATAAAGTCATATTTACCCTTGTCAGTTATTGGGTAGCATTCAAACCCAAACACTCCTAGGCTAGGAGGTACCAGAGTGGAATAGGCCTGCATACCCCTCCTATGAGAAATATATATCAGAGACCTGTTATATCTATATACATTGCAAAGCTAATTTCATGCTGGACAATAATATATAGGCTAGCCAACTGTACCTTGCAGATTTTCAGATATATACTTATAAAAAACTGTATCTGGGACTTTGTCATAAACGTGGTGACATCCCAGCAACCACCCCTTAGACCAGATGGGTGGTCAGATGGACTCCGTCAACATCCTTGATGTGAAGAAAAGTGGAATGCATGCACATTTTGACAGCTCTCATGTAACATTAAGCAAAAACAGACCTGTCAAGTTATCAGAACCAATGGATCACTTTGCTCATGGGCTGAAATCTGCTGAAACAGGATTTTCACGTATCCTGCATTTACAACTCTTTATCTTCTGTGCTTGTTGTCTCATTGTTACATTGTAATATCTTCTTTTTTTGTAAATATTTTATTTGCACCATTTTACCCTTTTTATTATTAAACTATATTTTGAAAAGTGTCAAAACTGTTTCCAAATGCGCTAAGGCAAACTAAATAAATCCTTGTCTTTTGAAGAGCGCTACTATAGTATAACCCTCCAAAAACCGTCTCAAAATAATGTCAAAAGTGTCTGATGTGTCCGCCATAATGTTGCAATCTCCATAAAAATTGCAGAGAAAAAAAAAAATTATAATAAAAATGCCATAAGTCTATCCCCTATTTTGTAGACGCTATAACTTTTGCACAAATTTATCAATATACACTTATTGCAATTTTTTTTAACCAAAAATATGCAGAAAATACATATCGGCCTAAACTGTGGAAGAAATTTGATTTTTTTATATATTTTTTGGGGATATTTATTATAGCAAAAAGTAAACAATATTTCTTTTTTTTTTTTTTTTTATTTCACTCTTTTTTTTGTTTATAGCACAAAAAATAAAAACCACAGAGGTGATCAAATACCACCAAAAGAAAGCTCCAATTGTGATGAAAAAAAAAAAGACGTCAATTATGTTTGGGTACAACATTGCATGACCCAGCAATTGTTAGCTAAAGCGACGCAGTACAGAATTGCAAAAAATGCTCTGGGGCTAAATCCTTACAGGGCTGAAGTGGTTAATAGTCTTAAATGAGGCATTTCGTATGGCCCTGTGGAACGCCTTGGATCCTAGGTCCAAACTGTAAACAGGACTTTGATTTTTAGTCAAAACATCATTTTCTTTCTGTGCCCCCCGCAGTCTTCCCACTCCCAAACATTATACCTTACTATGCCACTCCCCCACCCCAAGTCACTTCCTTCCTATCCCCAACTGATTTCCTCCTATTGCTCACCAAGTAACAACTCCTCTCCTATGCCTCCCTCCTATTCAAAAATCTTTTTGCCCCTTCAATCCTCCACTTCTACAAATACTTGCCTTCCTGAAGCACACTAAAGCTGGGCATGCATCATCAACAAAACAAAATGGATTCCAACCTCTACCTTCAACCTTCATTCCAATCCTTCCCTGGGTGTTATTGTATTCCAACAGCGAGGACTCCGCCACTGTCAGAATACACTGATCAGGGCTGCAGCTGATTGGCTGAATCCCTGATCGAACACATTTTTCCAACAAGCCAATTTGTAAGAAACTGACATTAGATTGACTTTTCATGAACATGAACGCCCACTGATGGATTGAAATGTAGCTGGTCCCTGCTGAACTTTGATCCATCTATGGCCAGCTTAAGCCATATGTGGCCAGGCATCGAGTTGTTGATGGAAAATATTAGGATAATAGTTCCAGTGTTCACTGCCTCCTACTTGGCCATCAATCTCATTGACTGCATGGATGATCTATTTTCCTAGCCAAACGTGTCTGGCCTAAGTCAAATTCTCCTATCCCTTCTCTGTTAAACTTTGACATGGAGAGGTTTGGGACACTACACTTGTACTTTTTTCTATAATAAATATCCCCATTTTTAAAAAAAAAAGCTATTTTTTTTCTCAGTTTAAGCCGATATGTATTCTTCTACCTATTTTTGGTAAAAAAAAAAAATTCACAATAAGCGTATATTGATTGGTTTGCGCAGAAGTTAAAGCGTCTACAAAATAGAGGATATATTTTTGGCATTTTTATTATGTCACTGGCAGGGAAGGGGTTAACACTAGGGGGCGATCAAGAAATTAACTTTGTTTACTGACTGCGTGTTCTAACTGTAGGGGGAGGGGACTGACTACAGGGGATGACAGATCATAGTTCCTAGATATTAGGAACTCACGATCTGTCTCTCCTAACAGAACAGAACAGGGATGTGTGTGTGTGTGTTTACAAACAAACAAACACACACATCCCTGTTCTTCCTCCAGTGGCCCGCACACGCCTGCTATCCCGCTTAAAGGAGCCAACGTATAGCTACGGCGGCTCATGGGATCGTGCCAACCTGCCGCAGTATAATTATGACGGCTGGTTGGCAAGCGGTTAAAGAACTCCAGCATCCCTATCCAACCACTTTTATTATATCTATGAATGGTGGGACGTTGAATGCACCATATTTAATTACACATTTAAAAAGAAACAGTTCATTAAAACCATAAGAAATAAATTCCAGGTTGATATAATCATTGCTTTGAGCCTAGGATCGACAAGTTTCATGATGTGTTTGTTTCCTTAGGATCTGTACTGAGATATTCATACATAGAAACCACCAAAAAAGAAAAGTGGGTACCTTAATTCATTATCTGTGACGGTAAGTAAAAACGAAAAAGAGTGTATGTGCCAAAATTGAAACAAATCCATCACAAAGACAAAACGTAGTGAAATCATCCCCAATCAAACCCAACCAGTTAGCACTATCATGTGAAAACAAATACCCTCTGGAATGCAATATGAAAGGGTATCACAGTTAAAGGAGTTGTAAAGGCAGAAGGTTTTAATATCTTAATGCATTCTATGCATTAAATTAAAAAGCCTTCTGTATGAGGCAGCCTCCCCAGCACCCCCTAATACTTACCTGAGCCCCCTCTCTGTGGAGCGATGTCCACGAGTCCCTAGGCCATCCCTGACTCTCCCTCCTGATTGGCTGAGACACAGCAGTTGCGCCATTGGCTCTCATGGCTGTCAATCAAAGTCAGTTAGCCAAGCAGGAGAGAGAGGGGGCTGAGGCGAATGGCAGCTCCGTGTGTGAATAAACACATGGAGCTGAAGCTTGGCTCAGGAACCCCCATAGCAAGCTGCTTGCTGTGGGGGCATTCGACAAGAAAGAGTAGCCAGGAGCAGCAAAGAGGGACCCGAGAGCGGGAGGATCCAGGCTGCCCTTTGCAAGTTCACTGCACATAGAAGGTAAGTATACCATGTTTGTTATTTATTTATTTATTTATTTTAAAACAAGACTTTACAATCACTTTAAGTACACCCATATACAAGAAATATATAGCTTGTCTGCATGGAGCTTCATGTGCCAAATATGGCGGATCTGTGATTCATTTCCCACTGCTTTCTCTTGCAGAGACTAGCCTAACACTGTACTGTTTACATACATGTGCGTCACAAGGCCTGTTCTGTGCCATCTCTATCACTGAATCCTAGGGGGTATGCAGGAGTTTGATGGTACCCCATTTAATTTACTACAATGCTGGGGCTAAAGTGCAACTAATCCAAATACCCAAACTGGCCAGGAACTTAAATGTTCTTTAATGTGTGTTAAAACATGTATATTTGCTTACGTTTTAACAAGTGATCACTGGATAATGCATTTAGAAATACTGTAGTAATATATACAGTAATATATTTGTCTACTTACAACAAATAACTTTTTCTTTTCTCTTCATATCATAAACTATATTATAAACTACAATGTTTCTGTGGTACCCTTATTTGTAGTTTTGAAGAAGTATTTTATTGTTTAGAACCAGTTTGGCAGGCCAATGGTGTGGAATCCGCAGTGGGCAAGACAAGTCAATTTCATATTCATGAAGTGAGTAATAAAATCATGGATTGCATGCTATGTCATTGTGAGCATCCTTAATGTAATGTATATAAATTCTGTACATTGCAATGCTCAAAACATGAACAATTTAAGAAAAGCAGCAATAGCCAAGTAATTGTCTTCCTCTTCCTTTTAACTCTGTTTCAGAGCAGCTTGGGAGTAACATAGTGACTTTTTCAATTCAAAATTGCCTCTACAAAAATGGCCAAATGCATTAGGATGATAGTTAAGAAGTCCTTTCAAGGATACTGTTTTGCTAATGGGGCTTAGTACACTGGCTTTTCAAGATAATACTCTCTTTAATTCACTGTTGGAGCAGTAAGAAACAGTAGTCTCTCAATTCATGGAATTTATAATTCATTCTTTCACCACAGTCTGAAGTCCTCTCAGTTCCACTAGGCAGCTTTAAAACGACTCATGGCTTCTGTTCATCCGAGAACATTCATTTTATATTTTTACATTTCAAAAAAACTTTTTTTTTATACAGGCTGTTTACATTTACCCTAGTTCAGCACCTTTGACTAAACAGAAATATCTTATTGTTTATTAGCTCAATGGCCAATGAATTAAATCCAGTGCCAGTTTGAGTAAAGAAAAAAATTTGTTTCATAGTATTTTTTTTTTTTTTTTAGAAATATATGCGAGTGTGGACAGCTTAGACTAAATACTCTAACAAGTTATTTAAAAAAAAAAAAACATTTATATGTGAAGTTTGTAAGTCAAAATTTGACTAGTTAAGCAAATTTTGGTACTTCGATTGCTTGTCAATCTAATGATCAACGTCTTACGAATGGGCTTGTTGGTAACTTTTCGCTTGCCTGCAGTGCATTCTGACAGCGGAAGAGTCTCCACTGTCAGAATACAATAGCACAGCGGGATATTTTTCTATCCACTTCGCTTGTGCTGCATCCATTCGATTTTTTTCAATCAACCTACTGTCTTTTTTCCCCCCAACAAATGAGTGTCATCTTAATAAACACAACATTTTACAATAGCTTCAAATGGGCATCTATTGCAAATGCACTATATTCTTCCTTTAAATTACATACAACATAAATACACATCAGACTCTTTTGGGTAGAAATTTGTGCAGGTAGCAGAAAATTCAGTCTCATACCCAAGCAGATTACTGTCACAAAACTGCAAAATGAAATACTTTACAAAGCTCCTCTGTAACTATTTGGTTTTATAGCACCAGCACATGCATGACAAGTGCTTGATAAGCCAAAGAGTATGGGGGCAAAAAAGTATCCACAGAAACAAATAAAGTTATTGACTATTTAAAAGTAAATCAGCAATTCTGCAATCTTTGCAGGCATAAGGGATTCATTTATTAACATGCAGATCCTCTGTATTAAAATGTATGTAAAGCCAAAACATTTTCAGTTTTGGATACAGTAGGGAAGGATTAGGATGCCTGGGAGATTTATTTTTTGTTTTTCTGTGAGAAAATTACATCCTGTCCTGTATTATTAAGACACACCAGCAGTTCTGGATGTGAATTTGGCTGTTGAAGCATAAAAAAGGATTTGCATATCTCCTTTTTTGGTTCTCCTTTTACCATCCAACCTTGAGAACCGATTACCCAGCTCATCGATCGAACTCTGATCAACCCTGGGACATTAATTGCAGTATTCTTCTGCCCCAATTCTATCTTATTTCTTTGTGGCTGTATATTGTCTTTATCTCTTTGAAACATTTTTTTTTTCTGTACATGTTTTATTTGCACCAACTTTGACCTTTTCATAATAAATCCTTATGTTGAAAAGTGTTAACCTTGTCTCTAAAGCTATTAATGCAAGCTATAAATGAACCTGCCTCTTAAAGGGTGCTACTGTTCCAGAGTAAGGCCTCTGAGCAGTCCTGTCTGTGGTGGCAGTGTGTGTTGCAGATGCTTATTCTGAAATCATAATTGGTATTACTAAATTGATGGAAGTCCTGACCCTTCCTAAACAAATGTTAGTGGTGGCAGTTAAAGGGGTAATTGCATAATTAGCCCAGTAACAATCGCTCTTAGGCTGTTGGCACCTAGATTGTGGTCCCGCAAGCTGGAAAATCTTTGTGCTGGGCGCAGCCGAGTGTGGTATTGTTACATAAGTATAGAGCAAAAAGGAGCTGCGCTAACCAATGACCGCACTGAAAAATTCAGTAAAGTTTAAACAGTGATGTTAAAGTGCTAAATATATAGGTAAATAGAAAACCAATAACACTCAAAATTTCAATAAAGTGCAAACAGTGATAATAAAGTGCCAAAAAATATGTAAATGAATAAGTATATGAAAAAATGAATTGATAGTGATAAAATGGATTCAATTAAATATATACATAAAAACCAATGAATACATAATACTAGAGCTAATTATATTGAATATAAATACCTAATTAAAAATAATAATATATCAGACCATAAGCGGGAGGAGGAGCGACGTTCTGACGTCACCGCTGTACGCCTAGCCCCGGAAGCTACGGGCTGTGAGCGAGGCCGGTCGGCTTGCATTGCTTTTTATGCCAATTTCATTCATTTTCTCTGTAAGTGTGCATTTGTCTTTTTATGAATAAACTTGTAAAAGGGTTTTATGGTATGTGAGTTTATTTTATTTTTGGGAATCCTGCCGTATATTTTGCCGATATGGATTAACCCTTGGGAGCCTGGACACCTTTTTTCTATCTGGGTGCAAGTGTAGCTTTCTACTGTGGATTATCTAGTCAAGTTGTAGAGCTTTTCTGTGGCAACACTACCATCCCTGGCTGTGGTTAAAGCCCAATACGCAGTGTGGCCCCCTATAATAAGGGACCCCCTAGTTCCAGTAAGCAGCAGTGTGTTTACACATGGTGGAGGTGGTTTACAAATGTTTCTTCTGTGGAAATGTGGTTGTCACTAAGAACTCACGTGATATTTATGGACTAATATTTAATTATTATCTTTGAATTATTTATATGTGGATATTATTTATTTATATGTGGTTATTATTTTCACTTCACTTTATTTATTATTGATTTATCATGCTTATGTTATGCACTTTTAGTGATGGTCTGATATTATTATTTTTAATTAGGTATTTATATTCAATATAATTAGCTCTAGTATTATATATATTCATTGGTTTTTATGTATATATTTAATTGAATCAATTGTATCACTATCGATTAATTATTTTATCTACTTATTAATTTACATATTTTTTGGCAGTTTATTATCACTGTTTGCACTTTATTGAAATTTTGAGTGTTATTGGTTTTCTATTTACCTATATATTTGGCAATTTAACATCACTGTTTACACTTTAGGCTCGGTTCACACAGGGGCGACTTGTCCAGGCGACTTCGCCGCCTGACAAGTCGCGCTCCGTTCTGCACTACGGAACCGTTCTAATAGGACTTAGAAAAAAGGTTCCTGTACTACTTTTGCGGCGACTTCGGGCGACTTGCATTGACTTCTATACAGAAGTCGTTTTGCAAGTCGCCGCTGATCGTGTGCAGGTCGCGGCGCTGCAAGTCGTGCCGCCCGCTGTGTGAACCGAGCCTTACTGAATTTTTGAGTGCTGTCATTGGTTAAACCAGCTCCTTTTTGCTCTATATTTTGTGGGTGTTGTATAACATTTTGAGTCGCAGCTTGTCATTTCTAAGATAGCGCAGTATCTATTTAAAATATTGTTACGTAAGTGACAGCATGGTGTGAGGTTGACCGGTCCTTTGTCGTGAGTTAGTGAGAAGGGCAGGGATCTCACACCCGCAGTCATCACATATTGGACGGCACAGTGGTGTAGTGGTTAGCACTCTCGCCTAGCAGTAAAAAGGGTTGCTGGTTCAAATCCCAACCATGACACTACCTGCCTGGAGTTTGCATGTTCTCCCTGTGTCTGCGTGGGTTTCCTCTGGATACTCCGGTTTCCTCCCACACTCCAAAGACATGCTGGTAGGTTAATTGGCTCTGTCTAAATCGGCTCTAGTATATGAATGTGAGTTAGAGACCTTAGATTGTAAGCTCCTTGAGGGTAGGGACCGCTATACAAGTACTTTAAATAATAATAAATCTCCACCAACCATTCTTAAAGGATACACAATCCAATTGGAGATATCAAATAAATAGCAAAGGAGTACCTATATAAACCTGTATAAATATAGACATGAGAAAATCATACCAGAAAACATGTAAAACATCCATCATAAATATTTTACATAACAGAAGGGGCATCAGCTTAGGGGACACATCCTACTTACGGTAAGCTATGTCCATTTAACTGATTTCTGTTTAATATTTTGGCTGCATTTAGGCTTTAATCAAATCTGTAATAACACTAAACTGTCTACATCAGTAGAGTTAATCTTTCTTGATATAGGGGTCTCAAGTGTGATCACCAACATCACTAAAGGAAAACACATAATATTCAGTGAAAATAATGCTTCAGAAAGCTGTCAGACACTGCAGACATGCAACAGGAGATGCAACAGTAGATGCAACAGGAGAGGACAGGAGAGGTGAAGACACACGACAAAGGATGGTCCAAATTGCAGAAATGCTATAGGAGACAATTAGAGATGACAAACATGCTATAGAGGTTATTGGAAACTGGGGACAGGCTGCAACAATCAGTCTGGTGACACATTACATGGCACCGTTAGAAGTCACTGCAATTAAAACTTATACAAATCAATGCTACTACATGTGTGTTCCCTAATTTCAGCTTAAGAATTAGTGGTTTCATATTTGAATTTTTTTCTCAGCATAATCCATTATGAACCAAATAAGAAAAAAATAAATATGCATAAAAATGGGAAATGGATAAACGACACTGACAAAAGCAAGTTAATGTGAAATAAATCAAACCATTTAATGAATAGATTCCAGTCTGAATATTTTACCATTAATAGCCTGAGTAAAGCCTTGTTAACCGCTTCCGGACCACTCTACATACATTTACTGCAGCAGGACAGCCCTTCAGTGCAAAATCACGTACTTGTACGTGATTTTGTTTACTGGGTCTGTGGCCGGCATGTGTGTGCCTCTAATGACCTGCTTTCGCTGTGATTGGACACAGCAGGAGCCAATCAGTGGGTTCAGTGGACCCGATGTCTGCTGGGACCTGCCGACCTTTCCCAGAAATCAGCAGAATGGCGGTCTGCCTTTGTAAATAAGGCAGACCGCCATTCTTTGAGAAGGGAAGACAGAAATCTTGTGTTTCTGCTAAGCAGGAACACCAATCTCTGTCTTTCCACAGTAAATGCACCCCCCACACAGTTAGAAAACCCTCTCAGGGAGCAAAGTTAACCCTTTGATCGTCCCTGATGTTAACCCCCTTCCTGCCAGTGTCTTTAGTACAGTGAAAGTGCTTTTTATTTTATTTTTTAACACTGATCATTGTATTGGTCTCACTGGTCCTCAAAAAGTGTCACTTTGTGCCAGATTTGTCCATCGTAATATCACAGTCCCACTAAAAATGGCTGAGCACTGCCATTACTAGTAAAAGAAAAACAAAAAAAAAAAAAAAATCCATAAATCTATCCCACAGTTTGTACAGTTTGTAGACTTCACTTTTGCACAAACCAATCAATATACGGTTATTGGTATTTTTCTTACCAAAAATATGCTGCAAAATACATATTGACCTAAATTTATGAGGAAATATTTTTTTTTTATTGAGTATGTTTTATAGCAGAAAGTAAAATATATAGTTTTTTCAAAATTGTCGGCCTTTTTTTAGTTTATAGAGCAAAAATAAAAACCAGAGGTGATCAAATACCACCAAAATAAAGCTCTCAACCGCGCAATTGTCAGTTAACGTAAAGTAGTGCCGTACTGCAAGAAATGGACTGTAGAGGTTAAGGAAAACACAGACTGAGAATAGCTGGACCTTGGCTTCTTTTATATATATTTTTTTTCATTTTGTGAAACGAGAAAAAAAAAAAAATGAGGAGAGGGAATGCAACAGGAAGACATAAACCTTTTCTCCCAGATCTATAAAACTGTGGATGAAGTAACTAAGGCATACACTAGAGTGAAAGCAGGTCGATATTGTCAGTATTGAAGTGAAGGGCGCTAAAGCAAGATGGAAAAGGGGAAGGAAGGAAAAGAAAAAAAATGGGGGTGTAGGGAGATTAAAGGAAAGAAATAGATTTGGATACCCAGAATGTTAAATGTATGTGTCCTGGAAGAGATCCCTAAATTTGGCAGACGAGACAAAAAAGGTGGAGGGCAGCCAGGTGTTCCTGAATTTTTCATGAGTTTCTTTCAGCAAGGAAGCCAGGTCTTCCATTGTCTTAATGTCTTTGCCTTTGAGTGTTTATAAAAGGACTGTGCGAATCTCCACAAAATCAGAAAGCAGACTTGAGTGGCATTATTCCAATGCATGAAGATAGTATAAATCACACACAATCTTAATGTGAGTTTTGTTTGGTCCTTACAGGATTCATACAAGTCGTCTTATTTTTTTCCTATAAAACCCAGGGATGTAAAAATAAATAAAATACAACTTACTTTATATGTACTTTTTTTTTTTTTTAAAGTTGTTTTTATTGTAATTTCAAGGTTAAAACAAAACAAAACAATACAGATCCTATTGGGCATACCCAGGCTCGGTCACAAACAAACTAAAAACTAAAATAATAATAAACAATTAAACTACTGCACGCTCTACCAACTGTACAGATTATCTAAAGTATTCTTCTATATCCACAGATACTCCACATAGTTTATTTTAATTATTTACAAAATTAAATGAAGTGCACATTACATATACACATTCACATTCCCCCCTTTCCCCATAACTATTGGCCGAGCAACTCAAGGAAGCCTATAAATTCAGAGATGCCACTTGAGCCGTTACAGGTAATTAATAGAGCATTACTAATCGTCCATCGAGTCTGCATTAGTGGACAGGGATTCCGTCCAGATGTCCCATATTTTATGGAATTTCTTAGCACAGCCACACGACAGGTAAGTAGCCTTGTATAGTGGCAGAGCCGAGTTCAAAAATGTATTAAGGGTGCGGACAAAGCCTTCCATTGGAGTACTACAGATATATGTACATATTTAATCAATTCTTTTTACAGCCAATACTTACCACATTCTCATCCCCATTTAGCCTCTAACAGAAAATACTACAATACATGTACGGTGGATTTTGTTGGGAGCCTTAAATACATCTGTACAACAAAAGTGGAAAAATCACAATTTCAGCTTCAAATAAATCATCATTGTGAAACCCTGAATAGTTTTAGAAAGTAATAAAACACCAATTGTGCACAGAATAGCCATCCCGACAATAACTCGTGATTGCTTTTAATGCTTGGCTGTAAAACCTTACCATTCAAGGAGTTAGCTGAACAACTTTAGGAATAAACAAAAGAGGCAAAAGTGGCATTTTCATTTTAAACCAGGCATGCCAAAACTCTAATCTCTTGTTCTCAGAATGTTCTGCCTCTGGGTTTTTCCTCTACAAGCTCACTAAATTAAATAGATTTATAGTCAGAGATTTTTTAAATCCCATGGAGTTAGAATGCTAACTAGGTACGTGATTTAAAGCAGGGAGAACTGTACCAGACTTAATGAATGTAATTAAGTAGCCTCAAGTTATATATGGCTAAAGAGACCAGGGTTACTAGTTATGACTTCCAGTGTCAGACTCTGATAGCTAAGGCCAGGCATTCAATGTCTATTATTTAAACAAGACTATGAACTTTACAGGTCTTTCTCAAATGAGAACGTATCTACACTTTACTATTGCCTTCATCTTTGACCTCTCCAAGGAGATGATGTCTGGTGTGTTCCCCTTTCAATGATTGGATTGGGTTATATAATACTGTATTCAATTCATTTGATAAAATAGCCTAGGGCTGCTGGTGCATGACTGAAAAGTTATGGCTGGAAACAGAAAGATGTCAAGAAGATTTTTTCCCTCTTCATGAAGTTCATTGATACAAAGGGAAAAAGTAAACTTTAAATTGAATCTTTAGCTCCTAAAGGATTTTATTAAGATATTCTTTATATTACATGAATGTAATTAGCTGCTTTTAAATATTTTTAATAATGCATATTTACTTATTTGTTTATTCCTATATGTAGTATAACTATACCCAGTTGGTCCTTCTCTATCAATTACACTTGCTGTGATTCTTGCTTAAAAATATCGCACAGTAATCTCATCTCTCTCAATGCAAGTCTATATTGTTGGTTCTCTATGAAGCGTATACTTTTATCTGACCAGTTGTATTTCAGACATGCTTAACATACAGTGCCTTGAAAAAGTATTCATATCCCTCGACATTTTCCACATTTTGCCATGTTACAACCAAAAATGTAAATGTATTTTATTGGTATTATATGTGATAGACCAACACAAAGTGGCACATAGTTGTGAAGTGGAAGGAAAATGATAAATGGTTTTCAACATTTTTTACAAATAAATCTGTGAAAAGTATTGTGTGCATTTGTATTCAGCTCCCTGAGTCAATACTTTGTAGAACCACCTTTCACTGCAATTACAGCTGCAAGTCTTTTGGAGATGTCTCTGCCAAATTTGCACATCTACAGAGTGACATTTTTGCCCATTTTTCTTTGCAAAATAGTTCAAGCTGTCACATTGGATGGAGAGCATCTGGGAGTGGGCCATTCTAACACATGAATATGCTTTCATATAAACCATTCCATTATAGCTCTGGCTGTATGTTTAGAGTTGTTCTCCTGCTGGAAGGTGAACCTCCAGCCCAGTCTCAAGTTTTTTGCCAACGCTAACAGGTTTTCTTCTAAAATTGCCCTGTATTTGGCTTCATTCATCTTCCCATCAACTCTGACCAGCTCCCCTGTCCCTGCTAAGAAAAGCATCCCCACTGGAGCTGTTGTGCTTGTTCCCATCACTGGAAAGATCAGGTTCAGGTAAGTAAAATGGGGTTCTGGGGGCTGCTGTACTACAGAAGGTTTTGAGGGTTATCAACATCTTTAAATAGCTAGGTGTATGTAGCTATTAAAGTCCACATGCAGTGCTAATAAAAAGCAACAGTCTTTGAAGTATTAAAATAGGAAAAGATGATAATCTCTTCACCAGTGTGTATAGGGAAGCACACCACACCATGTTAGAATCAAATCTGCTTACCAAATTTCAGCAAGCGATAGCCATTTGGCTGGCCAAAGACCAGAGCACTTTTTGAGATTCGGCACTGCATCAATTTAACTGACAATTGCATGGTCATGTAACGTGGCTTCCAAACAAAATTGACGTCATTTTTTTCCCACAAATAGAGCTTTCTATTGGTGGTATTTGATCACCCCTGTGGCTTTTATTTCTTGCGCTATAAACAAAAAATAGCGACAATTTAAAAAAAAAACACATTATTTTTTATTTTGCGCTATAATAAATATCCCCCAAAAATATATAAAAAACATATTTTTCCTTGGTTTAGGCTGATACGTATTCTTCTACATATTTTTGGTAAAAAAGAAATTCAAATCGCAATAAGCATTTATTGATTGGTTTGTGCAAAAGTTATAGCGTTTTTAAAATAGGGGATAGTTTATGGCATTTTTATTAATATTTTTTTATTATTTGGCAGCGATTTTTATCCTGACTGCGACATTATGGCGGACAGACTTATCTGGCGTGATTTTGGGACCATCCACATTTATACAGCAATCAGTGCAATTAAAAATGCATTGATTACTGTGTAAATGTGACTGGCAGTGAAGGGGTTAACCACTAGGTGGTGCTGTAGAGGTTGATCGTGTCCTAGGGAGTGATTCTAACTGTAGGGGGAGGGACTGTGTGTGACACAACACTTACCACCACTCCCAACTACAGGGAGCTATGATCAGTGTCAGCGTCACTAGGCAGAATGGGGAAATGCTTGTTTACATCAGCATGCCCCGTTCTTCCTCTCCGTGAGATGATCACAGGTATTCCCGTGGACATAGAGTCTGCGGGACACGCGATCATGCTCACGAAGCTCCCAGAGGTCGCACGGGTGCCCGCAAGCCTCCTCTTAAAGGACAACGTTCAGGTACGTGATTCTGCCTGTACTTGCTCTTCTGCCGCAGTATATCTGCATGAGGGGGTCAGGAAGCGGTTAATACCTTACCAAGGGATCACATCTGAACTCTTCAATCACCAGTAAGTAGATGGTTGAAAATACACTGCAAAGCTTGCATCCATTCACTTGTCCCAGGCAGCAACAAAGCAGTAAACTTCTAGCAGTCAATGGGCGTCTCACCCAATCAAGGGGATATCATCACCAAATGGAAATAAAGCCACATATAGTGAAACCGTCTCACTTGTGAAAGGATTTATTGTAGAAACGTACATGTACAGTCAAAGAGAAAGAT
This sequence comes from Lithobates pipiens, assembly GCF_037356315.1. Classification (NCBI taxonomy): domain Eukaryota; kingdom Metazoa; phylum Chordata; class Amphibia; order Anura; family Ranidae; genus Lithobates; species Lithobates pipiens. The sequence goes on from NW_027507784.1 coordinate 133,987,466, forward strand.
CATCGTAAAACAAAACAGCCACAGCATTCAGCGTGCTTGTGTCATATAGCCAGCCTGACATGTTTCATCCGAGTGGATATCATTGTGATGACACGCCCCTGATGATATCCACTCGGATGAAACATGTCAGGCTGGCTATAAGACACAAGCATGCTGAATGCTGCGGCCGTTTTGTTTTATGATGATCGTTTTTTTTTACTGTACATGCAAGTTGCTACAATAAATCCTTTCACAAGTGAGACGGGCTTCACTATATGCTGCTTTATTTCCATTTGGTGATGATATCCCCTTTATTGGGTGAGACGCCCACTGACTGCTAGAAGTTTACTGCTTTATTGCTGCCTGGGACAAGTGAATGGATGCAAGATTTGCAGTGTATTTTTAACCATCTACTTACTGGTGATTGACAAAAATGCATTTACTGTGTAAATGTCACTGGCAGGGAAGGGATTAAACACCAGGGGGCAATCAAGGGGTTAACTGTGTTCCCTCAGCATGTTCTAACTGTAGGGGGGTGGGGGCAGTAGATCCCTGTCATGTTGCTAGGTAGAACAGGGAAATGCCCTGTTTACATGCCTCTTCATGCCAAGATCGCAGGCCACCGGCAGACATCGAGTCCGCAGGACTCGCGGGCAAGCTCCCGAGGTCCCGCTCCCGAGGCCTGCTTGTGCCCACTAGCCGTAGCTGATGCAGCGATGTACAGGTACGTTGTTTTGCACACCCATGCCACTTTGCTGACGTATATTGGTGTGAGCTGGCCGGCATGTGGTTAAGGTTAAACTGCTTCTCCTCCAATTTCAATGAGTGGCTACGTGTCTTTCTAAGCTACCTGAAACTAAATCGTTTTTTTTCCCCCTATGCTAGAATCACCATTAAACAGGAACTGCAGTCTGCTAAAATAATTTGTAATAAAAACATCTTTGCAATTCTGAAGCTTCCCTCCAACCACTTTGCATATTATTATATATATATATACTGTGATTCTGAACTTGCCAAATATGCTGCAGAAATCTCCCTCTACTAAACCTGGCTGCATCCATTGCAATTGTGGGCAGCTGAAGCTGCTACCGGTTCACTTCCTGAATTTGTCCCTAGCCGCCAGAAGCGGCGGCTTGTTGATCGGGCTCGCGATGGAACGAGAGCCCCGGTAAGAGGCGGGAGGGATGCCCCCCCCCCGCTCCTCCGGTATAACAGCCGAGTGGCTTTTAGCCTGCATCGGTTGTTATTGCTGGAAATCCGATCACCGGCTCTAAAAAACAGTACCGGGATGATGCCTGCAGCTGCAGGCATCATCCGGGTATAAGCCCGAAAGCCGAGTACGCACATCTGTGTACACTCGGCGGAAAGCGACTAATAGATGCAAAGTTAAAAAAAATTACTGAAGTTCCCTTTTAACCACTTCAGCCCCGAAAAGGATTTGCTGCCTTAATGACCAGGCCATGTTTTCAATACGGCACTGCATCAATTTAACTGACAAATGCGCGGTCCTGCAAAGCTGTACCGAAACAAAATTGATGTAATTTTTTTTACCCACAAATAGAGCTTTCTTTTGGTGGTTTTGATAACCTCTGTGGTTTTTATTTTTTGCGCTATATAAATAAAAATAAAAAAAGACCAATAATTGAAAAAATGTAAAAAAACTTTTTTTTGTTTACTTTCTGCTATAATACATATCCAAAATATATATATATATATATATATATATATATATATATATATATATATAAAAAATGTCATCAGTTTAGGCACATATATATTAGTCTATACATTTTTGGTAAAAAAAAAATTGCAATAGGCGTAAAAGTTATTGTGTCTACAAACTACGGGATAGATTTAAGGACTTTTATTTTTTTTAATTGCTTTTACTGGTAATGGCAACGATCTGTGATTTTTAGTGGAACTGCATCATTGCAGCAGACAAATCTGACTCCAAATGACATTTTTTGGGGACCAGTGACATTATTACATTGATCAGTGCTAAAAAAAATAATGCACTGATCTAAAATGACACTGGAAGGGAAGGGGTTAACACTAGGGGGTGAGCAAGGGGTTAAACGTGTTTTAACTGTAGGGGGAATGGGCTTACTGGAATATGAAAGAGTTCACTGTTCCTGATCACTGGGAACAGTAAATCTTTGTAATGTCATCTGGCAGAATGGGGGAATGGCCTTGTTTACATAGGCCGTTTCCAATTCTGCCTCTCCTCAGCACAGTTGCGGGTCGCTAGCGGACATCGAGTCCGCTGGACCCGCGGTACATGGTGGGTGAGAGCGCCCGCTATCCTCCTTGCACAGACCAACGTACAGGTAAATCGGTTTACACAGGAGAGCCGACCTGCCACCATATATATGCGTGAGCAGGTCGGCACATGGTTAAGGGTGTGTTGTCTTCAGTTTGGGCCGCTTCTGAGATCATTCAGAACACATTACAGGTGCCTTTTACCTGCAGTTGACCCCATTCTGGCCTGTATTTGACCTGCTTTTAGTTGATTAAAAAACAAGTAATAACCAGAATTTAATTCCGCTTAAACCTTGGGTGACATAAACCCAAATAAACAGCAGGTTTTCATTTTGCAATATGGAGCTGTAAGCTACAATAAACAAGCTTTTTCATAGCTTGATGGCTATAATGCAAGCAGATAATGGTTATGTGTGCTTAGATAGACTTTTGCTTGGAAAGAAAAGTTAATTATCCAAATGATAAATGTTACATAAACAACATTTCTACAGAAATATTTGAATTATATGGTAATCCAAATCTACTTTTCCCCCTTGTCATACAAGGGGTAATAAACTGCAGTTTAATTGTCCTATGAGTAGTATCAACCCGCTTTAAAGAATTCACATCTCCTGATTAACTATATATAAAATAAAATAAAAAATCGTTTAACAAGAGCCCAGCAATTTGCTTACAGTTTTGTTCACATATCTTTTGTCAGTCAGTCAGATACAGCATAGAGTACATAAAAAAAGCTGCCATTACTGTAGGAAAAAGGTAATTAAAATGGTAATTACATAAATGTTTCTAAAAGGTCAAAAAGGCACTTGAGCTCATTCTTATGAGCACAGAAGGTTTCTTTCAGCCCTTTGCCGATACCATGTATAATTATATGTTTTAATAGGGAACTTATTGTACCAGTACTCATTTGCCTCTGACTGCAACTCAATGACCTTGTAAGCCAATTGTAAAGCTGAACGCAGTCCTTGGGAATCCAGTTTTTACAGAGAGTTACTGGGTGGGTCATGAGCATGTCGGTTTCATCCTCTAAAGATAGTCCTACAGTTAGGACTTGTCAAGAGGACTGGCTTGCACACAGTGCATCAATTTTATATTTTCAGAATTGCAGTGCCAGTTTCTTATATAACATACATTGCCCGGCGTACTTTGCCGCAGGTTAGCTGATACATTCAATACAATGATACAATGATAAGAAACGTATATACTTTTGTTGGGTCTGACTCTATTCCCCTTCACTGATAAAAAGCTTAAAGTGATTGTAAAGCCAGAAGTTTTTTTTTATCTTAATGCATTCTATGCATTAAGATAAAAAGCCTTCTGTGTGCAGTAGCCCCCCTCAGCCCCCCTAATATTTACCTGAGCCCATCTCTGTCCATGAATTCCTCTGCCATCGGAGACTCTCCCTCTTGATTGGCTGAGACACAGCAGCGGTGCTATTGGCTTCCGATGCTGTCAAAATCAGTCAGCAAATCGGGAGAGAGAGGGGGCAGGGCTGGGTTGCAGCTCCATGTCTTTTTTTTTTATTTTTTTTTATTTATTAACAGTTTTATCAACACATACAGTACAACACACATATACCAACCCCCCCCCCCCCCTTAATCCCCTGTGCAGCCTTCCGACCAATACTAAATCTCATTCCATATTTCCAACTATAACAAATATTACATGTCTAAGACATCCATGACAGTACCGTCCAACCCGCATACAGAAAAATACCATACTCATATCACTCCCCCGCCCAGTATAGCAAGCCTGAAATCAAAAACCCAGCCCCAACACAATGGATTAATTCACAGTACCATTAGCATCTAGCCAACATTGCCACACTTTCTCAAATTTTTTGGGGCATCCCCTGCTCAAGTAAGTAGCTTTATACATTGGTAGTGATTTGTTAATTATACTTTTCCAAAATGACACCGTGGGTGGCTCTGGACTCTTCCAACACAACAGAATAGCCTTACGGGCATAGAACAAAGAAAGAGAAATCATAATTCTTTGTGCCCTTCTGGGCGCCAACTCCTCCACCAGCCCGAGTAAACATGTCGCTACCGTAACAGGAATCGGCACCGAAAGCACCGTCTGTATAGTGTGTGTCACCCCCTTCCAGAATACCTGTATCTGCCGGCACTGCCAGAACACATGGTCGAAGTCAGCATGATTGTCCGGGCAGCGCCAGCACACTGCCGCATCTGTGCCATATATCCCAGCTATCCTTGCCGGGGTATAGTACACCCTGTGTAAAAGCTTAAATTGAATGAGCCTATCTCTGGCCGATACTAGCGTCTTAAATGGGTAATCCCACATATCATCCCAATCCTCCCCCCCGAAATCCATTACCAATGCCCCCCATGTGTCTCTACACTTTTTAAGCATTTTTGGCCTTTCCACAAATAGCTCTTTATAAACTGCAGAGAGGGGTTTTATCAGGTCCTCTTTCCTCAACATGCTCTCCAGGGGAGACACACCCAGCTCCAAAGCATCAGAACCAAACTGAGTAAGGAAGGCGTGCCTCAACTGGAGGTAACGAAAGAAATACCAATTAGGGAGGGTATATTTTTCTCTCAGTTGATCAAACGTGTATAGCCTTGTCCCCCCCACTATATGCTTCAATTGTTTGATGCCGACTCTGGCCCAAATTACTGGATCCGGAATTGCACCAAAATGAGACAGTCTGGGATTAAACCAGAGAGGTGGTGACCAGCTCTGCAGCTCCATGTCTGAATGGACACAGGGAGCAGTGACTTGGCTCAGGTGCCCCCTGAGGTGCCCCCCATAGCAAGCTGCTTGCTGTGGGGGCACTCAACAGAAGGGAAGGGCGAGGGACCCGAGAAGAGGAGAATCTGGGCTGCTCTGTGCAAATCCACTACACAGAGCAGGTAAGTATAAAGTTTTTTTTTTTTCCAATAAAAGTAACAAAGACTTTACAATCACTTTAACACTATACATAATATTACAGGTACCTATTTCATTCATAATTGAAATTGGATGTTCATGATTTCTTGGCCACAGAATCAGTTATAGCATCTATAATCCATGGAAAGCACTTGAGAATTGCTAATTCAGCCTACATTTTCATTTGTATTTCAAAAATGTAATTTTAGCATCATGACAGTTGCAGGTGAAAAACTTTGATATGGTATGGTTGTCAGTATTCTTTCTTTTTTTCAAAATTGGAGTTTGTATACATTTTAATAGTTATGTTTAGGGGTACCTTCAGGTTAAAAAGGCATAAAAAATTAAGGTCTGCTTATTGGACCCCCTCAAGCAAAATCGACAGTACATTACAGATGGCTTCCGAAACAAGGGTGATCTCACAAGAGATCCTTAGGATCTCACCACAAGAATTGTGACAAGATGCTCCTTCACTGTGCTTCTTCTCACAAGATTTGTAATAATCAGATTTTCAAAGCTCTTGCTGGAAAGACCATGATGTCACCTTCTCCTGTGCAGAAGCTGGGTGTAATGTAAGTATATATTATAAACTTCTTCCACAGGTGTTTTTAGGGTTAGGCTTGGAGTTGGACCAGTTTTTATTAAACTGACCTTGCATTTTTATTTTTTTTGCAAGTTTTGCATAAAGGCTCCATTTACCTCAATGTGTTTTTTACAAGCTTTATGCAAAAACACAGGACATTATTTTTATTATGGGTTCCTTATGAAACATATTCACATCAACGCATTTTTGTGCCTCTGCATTTTTGGGACTTTTTTAAATGCAAAACTGTGCTTTTTTTGCTTTTTTAGTTCAATGGACTCGAATGGAGAATCTGCAAAAAAGCATATAGTATTAGTATTTAATTGCAGTGCTTTTTTGCAGCTATGCTCAAAAGCAGACTTTGCTTTTTGCAAAGTTTTTAGGATTAGAGCTGGTGCTTGTCCAGAAGTTAACAGTAAGGCATACAGTTCACATACGCGGTAGAATCTCACAAAGCTCAATAATCTATGAAAAGTAAACAGGGACTTTTAGGTGCCAGCATTACATGTTTAAATACTATTTATTATTTTCACTTTAAAGTGGTTATAAACCCTTACAACCAACTGTGACCTACAGGTAAGCCTAGATTAAGGCTCAGGCCGCGTACACACGGGCGGACTGTTCGCCCAACTTTGTCCGCTGAACAGTGTTTGGGCGGACAGTCCGCTCGTGTGTGGGCTTTCAGCGGACAGTTGGACGGACAAGGTTTTTCGGAATTTCCGAAAAACTGTCCGCTGAAACCTTGTTTCAGCGAACAGCCCGCTCGTGTGTAGGCTTGTTCGTCAAACAAAGTTGCGCGCATGCTCAGAAAGGATTTTCACGCCGAAAGCTATAATGCAGTGTATAGGACGTCGTATTTTTCGTCCCGTCGTACGTGCCGTTCACGTCATCGCGCACGGTTTCAGCAAACTGTTCGTCCGTCGTGTGTGGCCATGTCCGTCCATGCTAAGTTTGAACGGACTGTTTGCCGAAACTGTTGGACGGACAAAGTTGGGCGAACAGTCCGCGCGTGTGTACGCGGCCTTACCTGTAGGTCCAAGAAATATCTCCTAAACCTACACGGTTTAGGAGATATTTGCCGAAAGACAGGCACCGCTGTCTACGGCGCATGCGCCGTAGACAGCGGCACGCAGGCGCACTGAGCGCGCCGCAATCAACGGTGCTATGACAGCGGCGGAGCAGCGAGACCCACCAAGAAGATGGAGGCTCCGGACTACAGGGGACAGCGGTGACTTCGCTGGCTCCTGTGTAAGGTAAGTGATGCATAGTAGTCCATTATGCTTTACCTTTGTAGGGAATCAAAGAGGAAGTAAACTCATCAGGGTTTACTTCCTCTTTAAAGGTAATCTGTCACAGTTTGGTGCCTCTACAAAAGCTGGTAACCCTAAGATTCTAGTACATACTCTGTTTTTGAAACAACATCTTCACTGCCCCACCCTCTGTATGCTGCTATCAAGGTTCCTAAATGTCAAAAGTAAGCACTTTTACCCACAATGCTATGAGAGCACATAAGTTGCCGAGGCACTTTTATTGCAATGTGGGATACTGGAGAGATAGAGTATTCCTTCTTGTAGGAACATTGGTATTTGTGTACTGAATGGTTTTATGATAAGGTACTGAACAAGACAACTGATTTTTTTTTTGCTATTTTGTAATGCTTTCCTTATCCCCCATATTTTTACCAGTTTAACATATTAACTTAATTATTCATTTCATTTTAAGATTATGTTTTTTTTTTGGTTCAATTTCGTTTATAAAGTTTCAAACTAAAAATCTGAAAACTAAAAAACTTGCAAGGTTAGTTCGCCTCTATCACCGTGGTGAAATTACCCACTTGCATTACAGGCCTCCACCAAGTCCGCTGAATAAGGCTGTCTGGGACAGTTTACCAGTTCTGTTCCAAGTTTTCATTTTGGTTTAACAGCCTTTTCCAAAAAAATCTGCCCATTAGTTCTCAATTTAATTACAGCAGTTTATGTTTTTTCTAATTTTAGGTTGTATTCCTTTGTGAATACTTTGAAAATAAGGGCAAATCTGATCCTGTCTGCTATTTTTTTGGCCTATTTTGTAGCATCTCTTACGGTGTATGAAGAGGTGCAGAAAGAAGGTTAGAGTCTCTGTCATATTTTATGTCTGTGTCCCTATTGGAAAGAATTTCCCTCACTTCAGTACAATGAGAACCCTCTCCAACATAGAAAAGACAAAACTGCTGAAAATGTTTTTATTGCGGTCTGTCCGTTCCTCTCCCAGTGACAACCACTCTATTTATGGTGTCACAACAGGAAGTGAAAATTTCCCTATGGCGTCACATTAAGGCTTCATGTACACTTGAACTACTTTGACAAAACATTCCTGAACGCGGTTTTTCAGTGTTCAGGAGAGGGAGGTTAGGGGAAGTTAACCCTCCATTATCCACAGCAGCTCCTAAACGATCCTAAAAGCCTAGGTGTACATGGACACATAGGCTTTTATGGAGTTGAGTTTAGGAGCTTTGCCCAAAAAAATGCCAAAAGCTCCTAAACTCAAGTTTAGGAGCTGCTAGTGTACATGGAGTCTTAGATATAAAAAACCTACTACCTACCTATACATTTTGATTCAATACTAAGAGAAAACACTTTGGCTGAAGTTAGGATTTATTTATCAGACCCCCTAACACAATGAGAATAGTACAATCTTTACCACAAAAGGCACTCACTTAATTGGGGAAATCTGACAGGTCTGTATGTGAAAAATGTTCAAGAACATATAGGGCATGATATCTGCATAAAGCCCCAGATACTGGCTGCAAATGGATTGATCAGTGCTGCTCTTCCGTTAACGGGACTTTCTGGACTGCCAGTCCAGTGGACAACTTTTCTAAACTCTACTATAGTTAAATAAAGGGTATCTAAAGCCAAAACTGTTTTATTTGTTGTGGATAGAGTAGGGAATGATTAAAAACCACTGTCTGTTTATTGTGGTCTGTGTTTCTGTTTGTCTTGGTGGCCATTGAGACTGGGATAGAAAGCGAAGGAAAACCCAAAATTCTGAGCCGTCATCAGAACATAAATAGAGAAGAAATCTACCAATGGAAACACTTGCTCTGGTGTGAACTGTTCAAGAGGGTGTTTCCTTCACTTGATGAGAATTTGAAAATGTGTTGCCATTAGGTATAGTTTAACTCCAGACATTAGATGCACAGTAGTTTACATTCAAGCCAAACCCCAAATCAAGGAAATAGATACAAGCATGACACCCAGAGGCAGAGGCACGGTGGTACTTGGTAGTTTTGCCACAGCTGGAGGGAGGTCTGCTAATTGCATATCCCTGCTTTAGAGGTTGCTAGGGATTCCTTGAATAAGGAACAATTTCTCCCTCTCAAAGAAGTTGCTACTGAAACCAACAGTGGCAGCCAGGGGTAATTTTTTTGGGGGGGAGCAGCCAACAGTACCACCCCGCCCCCCAACTCTTCAGTCATTCAGCAGGTCTCGTGCACTTATCCCATCTATGCAGCGGTTCACCGGATGCTTCTTCCACCTGCTGTACTGTAGCTTGGTGGCTGTGACAGCTTTCCCTTCCTCTGCTCTCCACGGGCATGGGCGGCTTCAGTTTCCTCCCTCCTCCTCGGCAGCCAATCGGGAGTCTTCTCTTTTTGGCCAATCGGAAAACAGGTTTCAACGGGGCCTGCTTCTGATTGGTCTGATTGAGGATCAGTGTTATATTCATTCGCTATTCTAACATCTGGGTGGGCTAATGGCACAATGCTCTGCACTTCAAGCCCACCCTATTTTGAAGCCTATTGGAGCCAATTGCTCTAATCAGGTGCTTCAAAAAAAAACACCCTTGATGACCGCCAGGATGCAGGACCGGTTGGAGGCGCATGATGTGGTATGGAAACCCTGGAACCTCCGGGAAGACCGGACCTAATCAGACACGTGGAATATTTATGGTGACTACCCACCCCTGCTTCTTCTTCCCCCCCTCTTTTCTTCTCTTTCACTCCCTTTCGGTATCCCCTTCTCTTTCCCGTTTTTCGCTCTCTCTTCTCTCTTTTCTTTCACGCTCTTTCACGCTTGTTTTGTACAAGTATAAAGTACCGTAGGTTGATACCTGCTGCCTCAGCATGAAACCTTTTACTGGAAACAGAGATCTGAGGATCAGTTTATTGTTGGTTGATCTTTACTTTTTGTTTTCTCTCAATGAAGATCCTAACGCTTGTGGATAGAACTACTTGGCCTGGTTTGTAACTGCTCCAGGTGGCTATACTCGGCAGGCCGATAAGCATTGATTATTTGTTAATTTTTCGTTTCTGGTTATGCCAATGTTGCAATGAAGTGCATGACATGTAATGCTTTGTACTAAACGAATAAAAAGTTATTTGACAACAAAAAAAAACACCCTTGCCGCTGTAATTCAGGCGCCCCACGTTCTGAAAGGGGCCATGTGCATGACTAGGGGGTGGCCGCGGCGGCCGTGGATAAATTCATACTATCCATTATTCGCATAGGGGGTGGCGTGGACAGATGGGGAGGTGGTAGGGCACCCCTAATGGATGGAGTGTCACTGAAAATCAATGGTCTTTTAGGCTATCTGGTAGAGGGGGGGTTATTGCCACTGACCACAAATGTAAGGAGAATTCTTCTCCTTGACCATTACACTAATGTACAGTGAGCTGTAGACCTTTAGCAGAGGTTCCCTGAGACCCTGACAATATGTCAAGGGTTCATCTGGATTAAAAAGGATGAAAGACAAAACTTTTCGTTACATCTTTTAATTTTTCTATTGTTAGTTTTGAGTAGGGAAGGGCTAAAACCCCTGCCAGTCATTTATTTATATTTTTGTTTGTGTCCCCTGGGGGAGAATCCCTTCCTTTCCCGTTCTGAAGCTGCAACAGGATGTGAAAAGAAATTTCTACAAAGTCAGAGAAATGTTCCTTTTAGACAGCTGTTCTTAATGGAAGATTTACCCTCACCTTCGGTTCCTGGGATGATTCCATAATTTTGGATTCCTTATCACTTTCGGACTTGGTGACAATGGTCATCGGAAAAAAAAAAGGAGAATCTACTATCTACTCAGCAGGGACACAGAAAGCAATACAAAAGTACACAAAGGTTCCAATCCTTCCCTGCTATCCCAAAAAAAAAAAAAAAATTGATCAAATACACATTACAAGGCTAAGTTCACACGGGCAGAGGGCGGAGGTAGAAAACAAGTGTTTGTATCATGGATGCGACATCCACTCCTATTTACTTTACTGGTGAATAGTAGACTAGTGTGCTTTCATTTCAGCTCCGCATGTTGCCTTTGCAAGGCATTACACCTGTCAAATGCACTGGACTGCAACTGCATGCCACAGCTATGACGGTTGCAACATTATACCCAAATGTAAAATTCCACTTGGGATTGTAAAGCAGGTGGTAATATTGCCTCCAGGACGCCTGTAAACCAGCTCTAAACCATGATCTGAAAAACAATCCACCATGGATCACTTTTCAGAGCCTGCAATCCATGTAAATCATTCCTTATTGTGTTAACAATCCTAAAGTGTATAATTCACTTTAATTGTTTATACCGGTCATAAAACAAGTGGTCTGGCAACCTGCCAATACTATTTGACACAAGCAGTTTACACCTGCTGTACTGTAGCTCAATAATTAGCCAGGAGATGGTGCTACAGGAAAAGCCAACCTATGATGTATTCAAATTAATATATTAATGCATCCTTTTATTTGTAAACCTGTGCCCGTACTCTGCCAACAAACAAAACAACATTAAATATGAAACATTAAGGAAAACATAGCTGTCTCCCAATGCAGAAATTGTGGACAGGCTCTTAAAAAAAAAAAAAGTAATTACTGCTGGAAAGTGACATGCTGGTTCATAAATAGAACGGCATGCAGAAATGGCCTGGATTTAAAGTACATTTAAAGTTCACTGCACAGACATGCAGCTGAGGGCCACACAGTGGGGCACAACAACGGCAACTTCGCTCTGTAATCCCCAGGCACTCTACATTCAAACACGCTTTTCTTTAAAGGGAAACTAAAGTGATTTCTGGTCAATATATATTTTCAAAGCCTATACAGTAAGTCTATAGGCTGATATTTTACAACATTATTTGTATACATTCTCATTTTGAAAATGGAAATGTGATACATGCATTAAATATGTTTTGATAAATAAACCTATTATATAAAAGGTAGCTTTATACTACAATACATTTTGTTTAGAGTTTGGTTGGGTTCTCCTAATAAAGCGCAGAACTAGCTCTGCACTTTTATGGTCCTACTTGGAGAAAAGGGGGTGCAACTAATTTAGGCCTCATATATACAGCCATATAAGAATTATGCAGGATCGTGCCATTGGCTACACATTGTTGGCGTTTACATGTTGGCACTGAGCAGTGGAAGTATCCATATAAGTGTGTGAACATTAGCATAAAAACATTTCCAAACATAGAATGTAAAAATAAAGAATTCTGCATGGCTGGGAATGCAGATTTTCCCTAGCTTTGATTTACATAGCTAGATGCTGCAGATCAGTGTGATTGGGACTATAGAATACAACACAGATGTGTTCACACCTGTTAACATGAAACTGAATGCAGACTATTGTGCATGACATATTCAGATCTGTATCCACAGCCCAGCAGTAAATGTCCTAAAATAGGTAAATGTGAAGTATGTACTGTACAAAAGAATTTATCATATGTACACAGTATATGTACACTCACCTGCCACTTTATTAGGTATACCTGTCCAACCTTTTTTTAACTAATAAGGTCAACAACTCCTGGTAAGCAGACATCCATTCCAGAGCAATTTTGGGTGTACAGTAGTCGGTGAAGGTGGTCCATCTACTGTACATAGTGGAAACAGCACTTTTCTGATGTCTATTTGCACTTTGGATTAGAACTTTGCACAGTGAACTTTTCTTTATGACTGAAGATGAGCTTTGTTTAGCCCTTGCAGAGCACATATGACTGAACATTTTCAATTTTAATTTTTATGTATGCACTATTTATACATATTTTTTTCAATACTGATGTATTTGTGGTTTTGGGTCATCCGAACCCATTATTGGTAACACATTTATATAGATTTTTGTTGTGATTATAGTATTTATCACTGTTGAGCGTTACTATTAATTTAGCTATCCAGCTCCCCCCACCTCATTTATCATACTTACACTAGAATTTTTATATCTAGCATGGGGGATAGCAGCTTTATTTTTTCTTATTCATTTTTTCTCATTTATACATTTTTTTGGCACAAGGATTTTATTCATTTTCATACCGGTTCTATTTCTTGGTAACACAAATTGCTAATCAGCCAATCAATGGCCAGGAGGATAAAGGGCACAACAGCCACTGGTCTAATAAAATGGATGTGCAGGAGAATCAGACCTGCAGATATGGAGAATAATCATGGCTATCTCATGATTGTTATACTTGTTAAAACACTGAATTCTACATTTGTTAATAGTAGGAAAGCCACTTTATAGATAATTAAAAAAAAACATTCCTGGCCAGAATTCAGCTTTTAAAAAACAGTGTCTATACTGTTTAAAATCCAGTAAGGCCTTGACTCTGCACAACTTCAGTTGTCCTGTAGTCTCAGCACTGTGCTGATAGTAAGTCGCTAGAGGCCGAATCTGCTGGCAATCTAAAAATTTTGGGGAGGGGGCAGAAAAAAAGAGGAATGACACAGGTTGTGCTAAAGGAACACAGATTCGGGTAGGAAAAAAAACCAGGGGAGGGTACAGGATAAACTGTGCCGACGGGGAGACACAAAAGAGTTAAATTTACAAGGATAGAGTTATGTTATCTCCCAGATATTCTCTCCTTCTACCTGCTATGAGACTGAGCAATAGAAAGCTTCTGCAGCCTTCCTCTCTAGCTGAGCCAACACATACAATCCCAAGGATAGAAATGTACACATTTACAGAAAGTGACATTGTTTTTGAGACCAAAGAGGGGGAGAATTTCCAATAAGACATTCTCTGGGCTTCAACAAATTGGTGTCCTTCAGCAAGAAAAAAGCAGGAGCAATGGTGCAATTTACAGCACAAACTAATTTTGGCAGCATAATTAAAGTTAAAGAACATTACAAGAGGAACTGCAGTCTGCTCACATAATATGTAATAAAAACATGGTTGCCATTATAAAGCTTCCCTCCAACCACTTTACATATTCTTTTAGATATACTGCGATTCTGTACTTGCCAAATATGCTACAGAAGTCTCCCTCCACTAAGTCTGGCTGCATCCATTTTAACTGTGGGCAGCTGAAGCTGCTGCCTGTTCAATTCCTGGATTTACAGACACACCTCCAGCTCTGCAGCTCTCATTGGCCTTCTTATGACCCATCCCGTTCCTGGGAGAGAGAGAGAGCGAGCGAAAGCGAGAGCCGTGTATGATGTCATAAGCCTAGGCTTTTTACCAGACAAGAAACAGGAAGTAGGCTGTATAAAGTATTTACTGGCAGAAGAAAAATGTTTTACTATACAAAGTTAAAACAACAAGGGCAGAAGATTCAATAGATGGAAAGATGAAAAAATGACTGCAGTGCCGCTTTAATTGTTATCAAACTGTTATTGCTAAAGTTCCACTTTAAGTAAATTAACCCAGTGTTTAGAGACTTGAGATTGTCACCTATTACACTGCTCCTTTCCATATTTGTTACAGTTTGTGAACACCTATCATCCGAGATAATCAAAATGGCAATATGACCCACCCCACTGATTACTGTTAAGAGATACAGTGAATGAATGAATGAATGAAATACTTGTATAGCGCACAATGCGAACTGAATCGCCTCTAGGCAAGTATACTTTACTTTTATGGCCACACATTTACACTATTGCATTGTCACTAAAAGTGCCTACATACACAAGAGATTTACCCCATCTGGCCATTTATGGTTGGAAAAGAGAATGTTTACATATATATAAACACCTTCTCAACCCTAACTATTGCTTCCTAGCTGAACCTACTTGAAGAATAATTGATAGGCAAGGATAGATTTGACAATCATTATATCCCCATTGCCGCCCCCCCCCCCCTCCTTCTATAGACACAGACATGCCACGTCACCTAATGTGAACTTTCATTTCTGAAGAAAGATATTTTGTTAACCACTTCAGCCCCGGAAGAATTTTCCCCCTTCCTGACCAGAGCACTTTTTGCAATTCTGCACCGTGACACTTTAACTGACAATTGCGCGGTCGTGCGACGTGGCTCCCAAACAAAATTGACGCCTTTTTTTCCCACAAATCGAGGTTTCTTTTGGTGGTATTTGATCACCTCTGCGTTTTTAATTTTTTGCACTATAAACAAAAAAATGGCAACAATTTTGAAAAAAAAAGCATTATTTTTTACTTTTTGCTATAATAAATATCCCCAAAAAATATATAAGTAAAAAAAAAATGTTCCCCAGTTTAGGCCGATACGTATTCTTCTACATATTTTTGGTAGAAACAAAAAATCGCAATAAGTGCTTATTGATTGGTTTGCACAAAAGTTATAGCATCTACAAAATAGGGGATAGTTTATGGCATTTTATGGTTAATTTTTTTTATACTAGTAATGGCAGCGATCATCAGTTTTTATCGTGACTGCAACATTATGATGGAAAGATCGGACAATTTTTTACACAAAAAAAACTGCATTGATTACTGTAAACATGTCACTGGCAGTGAATGGGTTAACCACTGGGTGGCGCTGTAGGGATTAAGTGTGTCCTATGGAGTGATTCTAACTGTGGGGGGAGGGGCTGTGTGTGACACCTCACTGATCACCACTCCCGATTACAGGGAGCACTGATCAGGGACACTGTCACCAGGCAGAACGGGGAGATGCTCGTTTACATTATCTCCCCGTTCTTCCTCACCGCGTGACGATTGTGGGGCATAGAGTCAGACATAGAGTCTGCGTGACCCGTGACCATGGTCATAGAGCTCCCAACATGCACGCAAGCCGCCTTTTAAAGGGCAACGTACAGGTACGTTAATCTGCCTGAACGTGCCCTTCTGCTGCAGTATATCTGCGTGAGGCAGTCGGAAAGTGGTTAAAAAGAAACTAAAGACATAAATGTATTCTTTAACAGTTATAGATAATATTTAGAAAATGAAAAAAATTAAGAATATGAGTACTCTATAACCTGGCTTTACAATTCAAGGATCTCTTAGTGATAACATATATTTCAAAGCTGAAACTATTTAACCGCTTGCCGACCAGTCGCCACAGTTCTACTGGGGCAACATGGCTCGGCTGCGCAAATAGCCATTATGTTATGTCACTCCCTCTGGTGGCCACTAGGGGCATGCGCCCGCGGCACTCCCCCGGAGCCGATGCGAGTGCCTGGCAGTCTCGATGACCGCTGGGCTCCGGCGATCGCTCGTAACATGGCGAGAACTGGGATCTCTATGTGTAAACACAGAGATCCCGGTTCCCTGAGGAGAGAAGTGACAGATCGTCTGTTCATACAAAGTATGAACAGTGATCTGTCATCTCCCCTAGTCAGGCTCATCCCCCCTCCAGTTGGAACACACACTAATGCACACAATTAACCCCTTGATCGCCCCCTAATGTTATCCCTTCACTGCCAGTGAAGTTTTTACAGTAATCAATGCATTTTTATAGAACTGATCACTGTATTAATGTCAATGGTCCCAAAAATGTGTCAAAATTGTCCAATGTGTCCACCATAATGTTGCAGTCTGGATAAAAATCGCAGATCGCCACTATTACTAGTAAAAAAAATTAAAAATGCTATAAATCTATCCCCTATTTTGTAGACACTATAACTTTTGCGCAAACCAAACAATATACGCTTATTGTGATTTTTATTACCAAAAATATGTAGGATGCATATCGGCCTAAACTGAGAAAAAAATTGCTTTTTAAAAAAAAAAGGGGGGGACATTTATTATAGCAAAAAGTACAAAATATTGTGTTTTCAAATTTGTCGCTCTTTTTTTGTTTATAGTACAAAAAATAAAAAACGCAGAGATGATCAAATACCACCAAAAGAAAGCTCTATTTGTGGGGAAAAAATACATCAATTTTGTTTGGGTACAACGTTGCATGATGGCGTAATTGCCATTTAAAGCAACACAGTGCTGAATCGCAAAAAGTGCTCTGGTCAGGAAGGGGGTGAAATCTTCCGGGGCTGAAGCGGTTAATAAGTGACCTACACAGCTTGGGTATGAGTTTTATATATGTCACCAGTACATGGAAATAAATTTGTGATATTAGTGAATTACTACATGCTCATCTACACATTATGCTTTGGTCTTGTTCTCTAATCTCAAAAGGGAATCAAATCCCTCCTGTTTAAAAAGGTCACATCAAGGAACAGTGATCGTGGAACTCTGGAGTTTATGCTCATTATACTGGAACAACCAATTTGAAAGCATTCAGGCCCCATAGGTGACATTTTGTGCAGCAAGAACAAATTAGACTGAGTGGATAAATCACATTGTTTTCAATCATGTATATTTAGTTGCTTTCATTTTACTATTTTTTTCTGAACTGTCACATCTGGTTATAGCAAAGTCAGACTGCACAACAAAAGTCTGATGCTACTGTGGCGGCTGGTCTATGAGGATAGCACGATGTTAAAGTTTTACTTTCATTAGCAAGGAAAGCAAACTTGCAGAGACAAAAACATTTCAGTCTAATTAAAAAAACGAAAAATGATACAGTACAATGAACACTTATCTAACCTTTTCTGCAAAAATGTATAAATAAATAGTACTTCACCTCATTGCAAATTGTGTACCTGCCCAGTTATTGACTACATCAGTCTTTAATTATTACAGTCCCGGAGTACTCTAATAAGACTTAAAAGAGAAGTAGGGACTTTTTTATTTTAGAATTGCTTGGTTTTTAGGGCTCCCTGAGCAGAGAACTGGTGACTGTCATTCACCACTGTCTGCTCTGCCAGCTCCTCGCTCACTGGAGCCCTGGGCTGTGGAGGGGGTGAGAGGGGTCGGCTAAGACTCTCAGCGGCTCACTGAGAGGCTGAGCCGGGTGCCGATCCAGGCATGTGGATGGATACCGACTTCATTGTCGTGATCTTGCCTGAGCCTAGACTGGCTCTGTGACATCAGCAGACAGCGGGATTCAGCCCAGATGAACTTCACTCCTGTGATCTACAGGACAAGAACAGCCAAATGAGCTTTGGCTGTACTTCTCCTTTAAAGCCTGGCTCTAGCCAAAACTATTTTTTTTAGCTTTGTAAAGACAGGGGAAGAGCTGGATCCAGGGCCATCTTTAATGATTGGACCCTGGGCAAAACTTGTCTTGCCCCCCCCCCCCCCCATACAGTTTTGCTCTCCACCTGCTCTGAGACATACAATAAATAGCAGCTAGATTCAAAATCAGTTTACTGAATCAGATCAGGCAGCTATTGCGATTGGTTGCCAGAGGTTACAGTGTATCATTACTGCTCACTGACTGGTTGCTAGAAGTTACAGCACACATTACGGTTCACTGATTAGTAGCTAGTGGTTACAGCACATGATTTCTGCTTGTTGCTAGGATGCTAGAGAATACTGTGGATATGACCTCAGGGGGGCATGATATACATATCAATGCCGCCGGCCGCCACTATTTACATATGAATGCTATTGCTATTTACATATGCATGCCGGTGATTGGCATGTAAACACAGGGTCTGCAGGTGAGTCATCTGTACACAACAATAGGGCAGAGCTGGGCAGCATTAGCATAGCAGCACTTCCCACTGAGATATTGTAACACAGCACGGGACTAAAACCTCAAGGGATGAGGGAATTTAAACCAGGATAGTTGGCAAGTATGAGGCAGTTGTTTTGGGCCCCACAGTTGCCCCTTTTGCCCCGCCTTAAAAACGGCTCTGGCTGGATCCTGTTTGGACTGTTTGGCCCCATCTCTCCCTATGTAGAATGATAGCAGAAGTTCTGTTTTCTGATCAGTGGAATCAGTACTCCAGGCAAAATAAAGGGAATGGAAGTAATTCTACAGCAGCTGAGAAAGAAGTAACATCTTCTTTATCATGGTTAAGTGAGAACCCAGGGCTACCATATGAGCACAAAGATTATCGTCCTCAATGGACTGTGTTTCCCCTGGGAAGTCCAGAGAACCCTTGGACCTCCAAAGAGATTTCTATGGAAAAAAAAAACGGTTAAGCAGCAAATGAGTGTATCAACTGCCGATGAGTAGCTTTATTGTATTTAAAGTTGTCTGTATGAGCCGCTGATGAAGATATGTTCTGCATAAGAAAAGTCTAAATAAAGTCCTCAAGTGTTCTAATGTCGGAGTCTCCCATGTCACCAAAGGAACTATGTAGTGGGAAGTGAAGGCAACAGTGGCTATGAGGAATGTATGGTTGCATACCTCCCAACAGTTCAGGATTCTGTGGGACCATACCAGAAATTGAACAGAGTCCTGGCATCCTGCAGATCTGAGCTGGGTTCTGCAGCGACAACATTGCGGCTGTCATCTCCCTTCTCTCTCTCTGGAGTTAGTAGCAGCACTGTGTTGCTGGTTCATCTCTCACCATAGACAAGCTTCAATTTTGCCATTGTGGGCTGTGGACTGTAGATACTCCCCTCCTATCCAGTGCTCTGCTCCTGAGCTCGAGTGCTGTATGGGTGCAGTAACTGCATCTTTGCTGTGCTGCCTGTCTGCAGAGCTTGGCACTGAACACACAATAGTGAGAAACACTATCCCCGCTACTGGGAGCAATGGAAGAGGTGACTGTTGCAGTTGTGACCTTGAACAGCCTGCTGTGGTCATAAAATCCTCTGTTCTGCTGGTAGGGTAATTTATAAAAACTCCACTCTGTTACAGAAAATAATCTTCCTGCCTTATGCCCCATACACACGTTCCGATTATCGCAAGACAGATCGTTCACATTTTGTTGCATACAACTAAGATCGAATACAACAGTGCAAAATGTGTGTAAGATTTTTGTCATACGATTCTGGAAAAATCTTCCGTTGTGCGTAGATACATATTTTAAATGATGTCAAATACGTGTGACCCGTGTGTCCTTCTGGTTTATTTTTGTGTTTCCGATCATGTGTGGTGTTTTTCGAATGACTTTTATCAGACACATACTGTACTGACTACACGATAGTGGTACGATGGGCTATCATCCAACCGAAGTTTTCCCGTTTGTCCCTTCAGATCTGGTTGGACGGACTGTCGTGATTGGCTGTCGAAAGCTGCGTACTAACGATCAGATTATCGAACGATCTGTCCGAAAGCGACTTTTGTGGTCCGATAATCGGAACGTGTGTACGGGGCACAAGTCTACTTTTAAAAAAAGTTCCAGCACCCCTAAAATCAGCCTAAACTAGCTCTTACAGGCTCCAGCCCCCTCATTCTTCAAATTAGTCTCCTCAGATAGTGAGCATGGACAGGTTAGTTAGTGACAGAGCACCAATGACCCCCACAATTAAATAAATGCCCCCCCCCCCACCCACATCAAGCAGCAGTGCCATTGTTTAAGAATGATACTTTATTACAACAGCCAAATGTGTTTTTGTACTAAATGCTTAACCTTCGTAAACTTTATTTAATTCAGTTGCACACCATCTCCAGTTTCCCAGTCCACTACCAATTACCTTACTGCATGAACTCCAAAGGTTGTGATTATATAATTCTTTTACAGAAGACCTGTATTAGGAAAAATATGGGGGCTGCTATTGCGGACCTCCTTCTAAAATAGTAGATGCCTGATTGTTGTACGTAGTCACTAACTCAGAACATCCTCGAAATCAGAGCAATATTCAAGCCAATGGATCAGTGTAACAGCTAGATAACTAGCATTTTCAGCAGAAGTCAACCACAAGATTCTTTCAGTACATGTTTCCTTTAAGGGGAAATGTAACTGCTTTAAATCAGTTTATCCTGGTAAAGTCTACTGCTTTAAATTACTGTTCTACAAGTGTTATTTTCACTTGCAACACTCTGTCTACCTGGCCTATTGCACCTTGTCAGAAATGACATAAGCCTTGGCAGAGTGTATGGAAAAGGTAGAATAATCTTCCACTCCAGTATTTAATGCTGTATCAAGTTATACAGATTCTTATGAACCTTCTTAGTCTGCTTTACAGAATATGAATAACAGGAAAGATTGAAGGACAGCTTTCCAGATGAAATACCTGATTGCAAAGACAATCCTCTGGGGAGCTGGGCCTGCAGGATATTCAAAACAGAGCCGAAAGTGAGAGACAAAAGAAATTGAAGCATCCGTTATAATGAAATACCTCTAGTCTGGATGGGAGAAGAGGTAGCTGAATTTGCGGCTCATATGCTACATCTATTTATATATTTTAACCTTAAAGGCCTAATCAATTTGTTTTAAAGTTTTGGGCCAGTCTACGAGATAAATTATAGTTTAAAGTTTTTTTTATTTTTTTATCTTCTGATTAAAAAAAATCAAGATTAGTTTGTGGACAGGCAGTTCCACAAGCAGAGAGTGTGGAGACTAGGGTGCTCTGGATAGCAAAGAGACTTTAACAAACAGTACATGACTGGCTCTTGAAATGTGATTGATGCACCACAGCAGCACTTCAGAAGAGAGAAGCACACTCTATAGGAAAAACAAAGCAGAAGAGAAGGCGCTTCTAAGTGCAGTAATAAAACACTTTAATAACAAGGAAGGGTTAAAAACACTTACAAGATGGGAGTGGAAAAAAGGCATATAAATCAATCCATAACATCCAGCAGGATGTCTCATGGGAGTAAAGACAGCTGCAGGTGGAAGTTCCAGCTGACCAGCGGTGGTAAACACTGTCTCTCTGATACAAGATGGAGGGCCGTGCTGTCAGGACCAGCATGGAATCCAGGCCACTGGAAGTGAGTAGGTAGTTACATGTTTTGGAGCATGCGCCTTCTTCAAACCAGTCCACCTCTGGTCGGCTGGAACTTTTACCTGCGGCTATATTTACTCCCATTAGGCATCCTGCTGGATGTTATGGATTGATTTATATGCCTTTTTTTATTACTGCACTTAGAAGCGCCTTCTCTTTTGCATTGTAATTCCCCAAGCAGACCTATTGAATTTTCCTCTGAACAGACTGTCTGTAACTGGTAAAAGCTATTTGGCTTTATATACCGAAAGAAAAAATGCATTATATGCACACATATACAGGCTGATTTCTTAGAATAACGTTTTAGGAAATTTTTTAAGTATATCTCTAGGCAAAGCCATTTTTTATAACGGATAGAGCAATGAAGGACAAGACCCCTGTCAAATTCCTATTGCTTGTGGTGTCTCCACTGTAGAGTTTCTACATTCTATTTGTAAAGGTGACCTACAGTATGTCACAAAAGTGAATATGCCCCTCGTCTAAAGATGATGCTCAAGAAAGCCTGCAAGCAGTTTGCTGAAGACAAGCAGAATAAGGCCATGGATTACTGGAACCATGTCCTGTGGTCTGATGAGACCAAGATGAACTTATTTGGTTCAGATGGTGTTAAGTGTGTGTGTGGCAGCAACCAGGTGAGTTATACAAAGACAAGTGTGTCCTGCCTACAGTCAAGCATGGTGGTGGGAGTGTCATGGTCTGGGGCTGCATGAGTGCTGCTGGCACTGGGGGGGCTATTGTTCATTGAGGGAATCATGAATGCCAACATCTACTTTGACAAACTGAAGAAGAACATGACCCCCTCCCTTTGGAGACTGGGCCGCAGGGCAGTATTCCAACATAACCCCAAACACACCTCCATGACGACCTCTGCCTTGAAGAAGCTGAGGGTAAAGGTGATGGACTGGCCAAGCATCTATGGGGCATCCTCAAATGGAAGGTGGAGGAGCGCAACGTCTAAAACATCCACCAGCTCCATGATGTCGTCATGGAGAAGTGGAAGAGGACTCCAGTGGCAACCTGTGAAGCTCTGGTGAACTCCATGCCCAAGAGGGTTAAGGCAGTGCTGGAAAATAATGGTGGCCACATAAAATATTGACACTTTGAAAATGTCCAAATTGGGCCCACTTTGGGGTGTACTCACTTTTCTTGCTAGCGGTTTCAATATTAACCACTTCCGGACCACCTGCCATCATAATATGGCTGTAATTTGAAGAGGAATATCTTCAGCTAGCTGCCATAAACCAGGTATCCTATTCTTCAGCGGGTGGCCTGCTTTCATATAAAAGTGGTCTGTGTGGTGGATTTTCTTCAAGATCATCGGTGGCAGGAGAGGGCCACCCCCCCCCCCCCCCACCGTCATGCTCTGGTGCCTTCTGCCGCTTACCGGAGCCGCCGGCAGTGGCAATGGTGATCGGATACTGTGTCCTCTGTGGTATGGAGTGAGTGGAAGATGGCCCCCCACCCGGCTGCATATCAATGCAAGGCAGAAGCAAACGTCACTTCCGCCCCACAGCTCTTACAGCAACTTTTTTTATTTTTATTTTTTTTCAAACTACATTTTTTTTTTTATTGCATTTTAGTGTAAATATGAGATCTGAGGTCTTTTTGACTTTTTCTATTAAAAGGGATGTTTACATTCCTTGTAACAGGAATAAAAGTGACCCCATTTATTTTATTTTTTTAAAGAACAGTGTAAAAATAAAAAGGTAAAATAAATAAGAATTTTTTTTTTTTAACACGCCCCATCCTGCCGAGCTTGCACACAGAAGCGAACGCATATGTGAGTAACGCCCGCATATGAAAACAGTGTTCAAACCACACATGTAAGGTATCACCACAATCATTGGAGTGAGAGCAATAATCATAGCTGTAGAACTCCTCTAACTCAAAACCTGTAGAATTTTTTAAACGTTGCATATGGAGATTTTTAAGGGTAAAAGTCGCCATGCCACGAGCGGGCACAACTTTGAAGCATGACATGTTGGGTATCAATTTACTCGGCACATCTTTCACAATATAAAAAATGTAGGTAACTTTACTGTCGTATTTTTTAATTCAAAAAGTGTATTTTTTCTAAATAAAGTGCGCTTGTAAGGCCGCTGCACAAATACGGTGCGACAGAAAGTATTGCAACCCCCACCATTTTATTCTCTATGGTGTTAGAAAAAAAAAAAAAAAAAAAAAAAATATATATATATATATAATTTTTGGGAGTCCTAAGTAAGTTTCTAGCAAAAAAATAAAAATAAATTTTAACTTGTAAACAAGTTTGAAAAATAGGCTCGGTCTGAAAGTGGTTAATGGCTGTGCATTCAGTTATTTTGTAGGGACAGCACATTTACACTGTTTTACAAGCTGCACACTCACTACTGTACATTGTAGCAAAGTGTCATTGCTTCAGTGTTGTCACATGAAAAGATAATAAAATATTTGCACTCACTTTTGCAAGACATTGTATATCAACAGGGGGGGGGTCCAAAAAAAATTTGATTTGACACCAGAAAGAAAGAAAAAAAAAGTTATGGGAAAATCATCCTGTGGGGACACTTGTTCCAGGGACTACTGTCTAAACAGGGTAATCTCACTTTGATTTAATTTTCCTTCTAACTTCCTGGTGTCTTTCTGGAACAAGAACTGAAAGAAAATATCCACAATGGGACACACCATAAAAAAGTATAATTCCTAATCTCAAAAAAGGTTTTGTAGGAGACCAAGTGGCCAAGGCAAGGCATCCTGGTTGCGTGTCTGATCTGTCCCAGAGGCTACCTGCCTGTTATGCTGAGCTCTATTTTATCTTTGTGAGTGCTTTTTTAAATGACACTTTACATGCTACATTATGGTTATTGTGCTTTTTCCCCCTTCCCAATCTTGGTCTCCTACAGCCACACAGCACACCCATGCTGGAACCAAGCAGCATCTTCAGAGTTAGATTAGTAGTGTGTTGTATAGCACTCTGGGCTACCCACAGCATCTAGCTTACATATGCTTCATATGCCATTTTGTTTCATATTGTATTATACCGTCTTATATTATTTCACATTGCTTCCCACTGTGAACTTACATCAAGCTCATCAGGGCACCGATTTCTGACCAGCGCATCTATGTATGGGGATGGTTTCAGTTCAAAGGTTGGTGTGTTGTGACTATTTTGGGTGTTTCCAACTTTGACCCTTTTTTGCTCAAAAAAAGTTTTGGCTATACATACACTTAAACATAAAACCACGTAGGCTACTCCTGGCCTCTTTCACAAACCTAATTACCTTAATTATCTCCCACTCTAAGGGCACTTACACACTGGGGCGGGGGGTGTAAGTGGCGCTAATATTAGTGGCGCTTTACCGCTGTAATAGTGGCGCTTTTCAGTCACTAGTGGGGCACTTTTAACCCCTGCTAGCGGCTGAATAAAGGGTTAAAAGTGTCGGCAAATCGCTGCTGCCGAATCGCTTTGCAGGCTCTTTGGCAGTGCTGCCCATTGATTTCAACGGGCACGATCGCTGTTTACATCACTTCTCCACCGCCTGAAAGATGCTGTTTGCAGGACTTTTTCTAAAGTCCTGCAAGCGCACTGCCCCAGTGTGAAAGCACTCGGCCTTTTACACCGGGGCTGCAGGGGAGCCATTGCTTTACAGGCGCTATTTTTAGCCCAAAACACCCCAGTGTGAAAGGGGTCTTATACTCTCTAAAGCTGGTTATACACAGATCAAAATTTGGCCAGATCAGCAGGAACCCGGTGAATTTTGATCTGTGTAGCCCCCCTGTTTAAACAGAAGTCAATTGTTATTTTGGATTCTATCAAACCGTACTGCTGGAAAACCTTGTTCATTCAGCGGGTTGCAGCCAATCAGCTCTAGCACTACTCACAAAAAAAAACACTGGCTGTACACAGAAAAACAGTGTGCACTCAGCTTTGGTCTCTTTTCCAGAACAAGCAAGCTGCACATAAATTCTTTATCTGCATATTTTTATCTGAGTCAGTGACAAAGTATTGAAGCCATTGGTTCCGCAGAATAGCCAGTTAACAAGCATCTTTAGGAGAGGTCAACTAAGCACACTACATAGATCTCGCAGGATGTTTTTTTTTTTAATGCCTAATGCCAACCGGTACTGATATTTCAGATTGGAGTGGTGGCTGGCGAGTTGGATAAAGTGCTCTCTTCTTGTTTTACTCAGATATTCTGATACATAATTCCCAGTTATACTTAGGGCCAATAATGGTGTCACATTACTTTCTCCATAGTGTAACATTTAAAAAATTGCGGATTCCAGCTGCAGCATTAGAATACTGTACTTTATGGGTGCTGACAATCAGAAAGCCATCTGTGATTCCTTTCTAAATACTGGTAACATGTCTCCACTGAGGGGGCAGATTTGCTAAGCAATATATGACAGCTGATAAGCTACTAAAAAACAGGTACATAGCATGCTGGCCAGTTCCTTATGTCTGCTAAGACTATTTTAATGCTTTCTGTTTTAAAAAAATACATGGAAAAATGTCACCACTAGAGTCTATGAAAGACACAATAAAGCAAGATGGTAAAATGTCACCACTAGAGTCTATGAAAGACACATTAACGCAAGTGGGTTTACCTAAAAAGAAAAGATTAGTTTGGGCTTTAAAAATTGGTGTATAAATACACTGGTTGAAGCTCAAGATAGGCTTTTACATCATTCTGAAATTTTTTGGACCAAACTAAAATATTTCAATAATATACGAATTATTTGGAAGAATTTGGTTTACTTAGCTATGCTCTTTACACCATCTCCATCTTCTGATGATCCGTTTTTGATCACTTGTGCATCTTTGTGTTCTAAAGTTTTGGCAGGTTATTACTCTTAAAGAAAAGTGGTCAGTTGTCTAACGATTCCAGGAGCAGTACCAAATTTCATTTTCTGAAAACACTGCGGGGAATTCATAATGTGTGTCACAGAACGAAACTGTGGTGTATGCACCCGATTCATGTGTCCATAATGGGCACTCCTTCCTCAATGCACTCCCTCTCTCTCTGTCCACTGCGCCCATCACACTAGCAGGCAAATGACAGAGGGGTTTTGTAGTGTGGTGGGAAGACTGATGGGGAACTGAGAAACTAGTTTCCCATTAGGCCTGCCTTGCTGTTGATTGATAGAACATGGCAGCGGGCAGATCCATAGCCTCTAACTATCCTAACCTGGTTTTTGAATCCAGCCACTGCCATTTAGTGTCAATGAAAGTGAGGCAGACCTGATGGGAAATGCATCTCCCTTTTCTCCATCAGGTTCTGCCCACCCAGTGAATCAAGTCATTTCCCAAATAAGGACATTGCTATATTTTGATAATATCATCACCACTATTCCCAGCCCCTTTTGTTTACATTTAGCTTTCAGCTGGGGTGCCTCCCAGCACACAGCTTTATGGAGTTCAGAGAAGGAACATATCAATGACAGTTTCTCAGCACAGCCATGCCCCATTCTGGGTGCTGGGGTACCTATGTATACCAGATCAGTGCTAGCCTTAAACACTGCCAGTTTCTTGATCAGCAAGTGGGTAATTCTTTAAGGCTCTGTTCCTGCCACAGTGACGGGTTCTGAAAGTGGCAGCCATTCTCAATTGGTTGCTTGGGTCAATAATGTTACTGAAACTGGCACAAATGCTTAGGTGCAGTTAGTTCTAAAGGGACCTACTGCCAGAAAATGGTCTTTGAAAACATACCACCCAACGCATAGCAAAACGATGGCTGGGCGGTGATTTAACTGTTGTGACTGGGCGTCCTTCAGACCATGCTACTCATGTGTGCCCCCGGGGATGCACATTGCAGTGATCAGTGGTGCGGTGTGTCGCTCGATCACAATGTAGGCTCTTTACAATGTGATCAGCTGTGTTCAATCACAGCTGATCACAGTGTAAATAGGAAGTGCCAGTTATCAGCATTCCTCTATTCACACTGACAGCACGAGCACAGGAGAGCAGACAAGTGGCTCTCCTGACAGAAGGCGGCTGCGCTGATAATCAGTGCATTGATTATCAGTGCATTGCCAGTGCCCACCAGTGATGCCCACCAGTGATGAAAACCTGTGCCCACCAGTGGTGACAATCAGTGCCCATTAGTGATGCCTCTTCATCACTGCCATCTATCAGTGCCCCCCATCAGTGCC
Organism: Lithobates pipiens; assembly: GCF_037356315.1. Taxonomy (NCBI): domain Eukaryota; kingdom Metazoa; phylum Chordata; class Amphibia; order Anura; family Ranidae; genus Lithobates; species Lithobates pipiens. Next base: position 134,015,156 of record NW_027507784.1, read on the forward strand.
GCTTACCAGTGGCCATTGGTGCTATCAGTACCAATAAAGGCTGCCCATCAGTGCCGCCTATCAGTGTCCATCAGTGCCGCCTATCAGTGCTCCTCAGTGCAGCCTCATCATTGCACATCAGTGAAGAAGAAAAATTATTTACAACATTTTGTAACAGAAACTAAGAAAAAAAAATGTCACAATGTTTGGTCTTTTTTCATTTGTTTAGCAAGTGGTGATTAAATGCCACCAAAATAAAGCTCTAATTAATTATAAAAATGTTGTTTGTGACAGCATTGGATGACCGCATAATTGCCAAAGTGCAACAGTGCTGAAACCTGAAAACTGGCCTAGGTAGGAAGGGGGTGAAAGTTTCTGATATTGAAGTGGTTAATCTGTCTGATGCTATCCTAACCTGTGTTCATAACCTGTAACCTAAACTGTGTATCAACAACATCAAAACTATTTTAAATCTGACCCACTTCTGGCAACTCTTTTAAAAAATTACACATAATTGATTTTAAACTTTATTACCTCCCTTGTTAAAAATAGTGCTAGCATGCTGTTTTTTTAGCACAAAAATGACCCTGTGTGACTCTTCTGCAAAGAAGCATATCTGCCTGCTAACCATGTTTTCTTGGAACAGTGAACTGAGCAAGTGCAGCTAAGTACTCGCTCCTAGCATCTGGCAAGTGCTTGGATAAGGTACTGTAAATCCTGTATGCATGCTTGAAAGTTACATTATTTCAAAGCAGGCAATCAAGATGTCTCAAGATGCCAAACCCTGAAGCAGACCAGGCAAAAAAGTGATGAGGGACATTGGAGAGGAATGTTTCGACAGGTAAGCCTGCTAAAATGTGCATCTATGCTGTGCATAATAGCACATTAAGCCAAAAACCCTGGGTGCCAGCAGCAGAGTTTAATGCATTATCGATAAAGAAATACATTTATTTATTTTTAATCTTTGGAGAAGGAGAGTGTTAAAACCCCCTCTCAGCTACTATTTTCCATTTCATGTCCCACTGGGGTGATTTTTCTTGATTTCTTGTATAGTAGATACAACAGGGAGTGAGACGAAATCTCTCTAAAGTGAGTGAAACCCTCAATTAGGCAGCTGTTATTACAATACGTGCCCCGATTGGAAGATTTCTCCTGTGTTCCTGTTTCAACAACAACCTAAAATGTTTTAATTTTTCTTACTTTCAGACCAAGTGATAATGGATAGAAGCAAATAGAAAGGGGAGATCTGCCCTGCGGGGACAATGGCAATTAAATCCTGGAACAAGTGAAAAGACATCGGATTCAGTTTATCATTAGAAAGATCACATTGTGATAAAACACAGTGGCTCTGATAAGGCCATTCTCAACAAAAACAGAGTGTCCTTCATACAGGCAACCCAGATTTGGAGATTCACTTGTACAAAGTCTAATAGGAGTACCAAATGAAAGTTTTGGGAGTCCATAATACTGTATTGATATTGGTACACAAAAAGACAACGCAGAACAACCATGTTTCTGGGGCTCAAAGAATGCCCTCTTTTTCAGGGCTTGAATAAGATAGACTTAGAACTGACACAATCACCAGTAATTGTTTGCTGTATAAAGTATAAAGACAAAGCATAATCATGATCAGTGGTTCGAGGAATCAGCAGAACTCATTAAAAATGACACAGCTGCATAAATGCATTTCCCTGGTACAGACTGACAGCACAACCTACACACAGCAAAGCACTGTAGGCTTGCATTGCATAAAGAGGGTAAATCGTTTTTACCTATATTCAGACTAACCAAGTTGTAACATGCCGAAGAGCAAAAACAAACACTAAAAACTCTAATAGCGGTTATAGTTACCAGCCACATTTAATACAAACATGCTTGTTATAGTGTTCTATTATATGTTTGAAGGTACTATATATAAAAAAAAAAAAAAAAAAAAAAAGTTTCATTTGAAAAATAATATTTCAACATAGCATTTCAAGTATGGATGTTGATTGTAAGTGCAGTTCATAACTAGTTTCAGGTACGCACAGCCTTTTGAAATCTCAGATGTAGGGATCCTTAAGCAGAAAAAATACAAAGTACGTTGTCACATTGCATTCTCTGAAATACAAAAGATGCCCACTGGCAAGTTAATGAAACTTCTTATTAGAAATTTGAGAAACTTTTTTTCTGCCTTGGCTGAAGTCCACTGTAATTTTCAAGGTGGAATCCTTTAAAGAGTCACTTCAAAAGTCCAATTTCTCAGTAATTAAAACAACAAAGCATTATTAAATTTCCATGTTTTGGATCTCTGCAGAATTTTTTTTTTTTTTTTTTTTTTTTACACTTTTACATATACTGTATTATGTTCTTAATGAGCACCAATAGACTTTTTAATGCTTTTAAGTATAAACCTGAAAAGAGTTAAAAGTAAATAATCTCATCAAAATGCATTAATGTTATAATCTTTTTTGTATAGTTTGTAATAAAAAATAGTACATAAGCACTTCGGCAACTATATTAACCTATTACATCCTGCTGTTCTTATGTCATTAAGAAGACACTGCAGCGGCTAATAATGTCAAGCACTTAAAATGCACATGGTAAGGGAGACTTATGCAGTCTGATAATGTCAAGTTTGTGCCACAGCACATACCTCTTCCTTACCACCCTATAAATTGTTCTTTCAAGTTGACATCTTTGCATCCCCAAAGAGGAGCTAAAGGGTAATTTATAGGCTACAAGAAAAACCACTTGAAGCTTCCTGACAACTTTTCTAATGCCTTTTTTTCTATTATTTATTACAATTACTTATATAGTTCGACAATTTACATGGTGCTTTACATATTTATTATTCATTCACATTAGTCCCTGACCTCAAGGAGCTTACAGTCTAAAGCCCCCTCCAACTTGTATTAATAAATACACATACAAGGGCAAATTTAGAGTGTGGGGGTGGGGGGGAGGCGGGGTACCTGGATGAAACCCACACAGGCAGAGGGAGAACATGCAAACTCCAGGCATGTTGAGCTGTGGTTGGGTTGCAAATCAAAGACCGTAGTGCTGCAAGGCAGAAGTGCTAGGCACTAAACCACTGTGTTGCCCCACTATATACACAACCTTACTTCTGTTAGAAGGAATGCCTGTTCTTACACATGCTACCTTCCTGGCCATTAACTACTAGGGAAATGAGGTTGATTTATTGACCACTTTCAGACCGGACCATTTTGCTGGCTTAAGACCAGACCACTTTTTGCGATTCGGCACTGCGTCACTTTAACTGACAATTGCACGGTCATGCGACATGGCTCACAAACAAAATTGACATCCTTTTTTCCCACAAATAGAGCTTTCTGTTGGTGGTATTTGATCACCCCTGCGGTTTTTATTTTTTGCGCTATAAAAAAAAATAGAGCGACAATTTTGAAAAAAAACTCATTATTTTTTACTTTTTGTTATAATAAATATCCCCCAAAAATATATAAAAAAACATTTTTTCCCCTCAGTTTAGGCCAATATTCTTCTACATATTTTTGGTAAAAAAAAAAACGCAATAAGCGATTATTGATTGGTTTGCGCAAAAGGTATAGTGTTTACAAAATAGGGGATAGTTTATGGCATTTTTATTCATTTTTTTTTTTACTAGTAATGGTGGCGATCAGCGATTTTTATTGTGACTGACATTGTGGCGGACACATCGGACATTTTTTTAATCAATGCTATACAAATGCATTGATTCCTGTGTAAATGACACAGACAGTGAAGGGGTAAACCAGGGGGTGGCAGCGTAGGGGTTAAGTGTTCCTAGGGGTGTGTTACTAACTGCGGGGGGCTGGGCTTTGTGTTAGTGAACACTGATCTCTGCTCCAATCACATGGAGCAGAGATCAGCATCACTTGTTGTTAGGCAGTTCAGCCGCCCCGTGAGACGATCGCGGGTTTCCCTTTGGCGATCGAGTCCACGGGACACGCGATCGGACTCACGGGGGTCCCAACTGGCGCATTTAAAAATGGACGTGCCTGTACGCCAATATGCCTGCCCGTGCCATTCTGCCGACATACATAGGCGTGCGCCAGTCGGGAACTGGTTAAAGAAAAATAGGGTGTTGATTTTCCCTTGGATTAGTGAATGTGGTTTGGAAATAATATTCAATGAAATGTAAAGAAAATTATGAAAACTGATATTTTGTTTGCACGTAGTTGGGTGATGAAATTCTACAGAGCTTAACCCCATTCATTAGCGAATGATAAATTCCCTTGCAAAGTGAACAGCCCATTTGCCTTAAGTAAATTAATCCCAAAAGGTTTCTATAGTGTTGGATACTCCATGATGCCAACACATTTCCCCTGTTGTGTTGCTGATATGGATAGCTGCATCAGCTACTTTTAAACATGAAATAAGTGTACAAGCTATCCTTTCTTGTGGCTGATGCAGCGAAATGCAGTGCAACAGAATAAGTAATCAAATGAATGATCAGACGAGGAATAACTAACTTGCAGTTTACTAAACAGGTGCAAAGTTAAAATTAATAATGCAAAACATGGTCAAAATAGCAAGAGCATGCATTCCTTGCATGATAATACAAAACATATTACGAAAGCGGCACAAACACTATTTACAGCAATGTTACTGTGGGCAATGTGGCTGCATAGCTTGGATCTCAATCTGACTGTAAAGCAACAGAGTCTGCTTAAGAATGATTACTTCAGTAAAACAGCAATTGCTCTCATAAAACAGCATCCTCCTCAATGAATTTCAGGGCTAGCTTTGGTAACATAAGTGAATTGGACAGATCCAAGGCTCGGGGACATGGGGAGGGGGGGGGGGGGGGGTGGTTAGGGCTGACTAATTGCAGTACTTTGGCATCAGTCAAGGAGGTGCTCACCGCGGGAGCTAGGTCTTCCAGAGAAGCTGTGTACTCTTAGGGTCTTGCCCAACAGCCCATGTGCCAGTTCTGACAGTGGAAGGCCTTTCACCTGGCTGTAGATCAAATGCCCAGCTATCGCCTCCTCACATGGCTTTTCTGAGCTACTGGGGGGGGGGGGGGGAGGGGTATAAGAGAAATGTATCTTCTCTTAGCATGTCCAGGAACCCAGGAAAAGGTGGGAAAAGGCTATGAACAGGCCAAATGCCTGCATCTGAGCATAGTAAGGAAATGGGCATTCTACAACAGAAGCACATTCTTAAACATGGAGAACATGCATAAGAAATCCTTCCACTTGCTGCTGAAATAGCTGCACCACATTTCTACACCTGGAGAAATTGTAGATGAGTGATCCTTTCTGTGAATGAGTGGCATGAACAACAATTCATATATGAGCAAGAAGGAGGTTTATAAATCATACTACCTATTTCAGGCATACTGTGTTAGATCTATTGCATGTGCATGCAGTACAAGGGACTAACAAAGGAACTGGGGTTGAAGGGGAAAATGTCGGCCATCTTTCTACTGCCCTCTGCTGATAGAGCAATCATATGCCAGCACAATTCTCCATTATCTATCAGGCTATTAGGTTGGGAAACCTGGCATACACTGGATAAAAATTAGCATAATGCATACAAAGGGATAAAATAGGTAACTAAATATAAAATTCCCTTTTTGTATCTGCCTTATACCTAAAAAGCATAGGAGAAAGGATGGGAAAGTGTTAATGTCAAACTTTAATACACAAAGAGGATTTGTCGGATACACTAATGCCTTTTATTTTCATTTGTGACTGATACACAAAATTCATCTGAGAGAAAAAAGCAATAATGAGCTGGAAAACTAAATGAAGATCTCCTTTGAATGAGTCAGAGCTCAATAAAACCATTTTCAAAAATATGTTGGCTGAAAGGATAAAATATAAATGGCTTGATTTAATGGAAATTGAGAATCGTCACAGGAAATGAAAGAATCCTTGATTATTATGCAAACTTTATCCTATCCTATCTGATACAAGGGGGCACTTTTCCTCTTTTGATTCTGAATAATTACACAGAACTGGGGCCTCATTACACAGAAATGGGGCCTCATAGGTGAAGGGCAATTCATCTGTCATATTATCAACACCTGCTATCTATGTTTAGTGTACACACAGCTCTACAGAACTTTCATGATGTTCATGCAATACTATGTACAGATCGGCTTTAGGCCTGATTCACATCTACGCATTTTTAGTGCTTTTTGCATTTTGCAGATTTGCACTAAAGAATGTGTTCCATAGGAAACCATGTTAAATGGACTGTATTGCAAATCTGCAAAAAGCACTAAAAATGCATGTATGTGAATCAGGCCTCACAGCAGGTATACTCTGGAAAGGTACCAAATTTTCCTACAATATGAATAAGAGAATCATCAGTAATAAGAAAACGGCTCAAGAGATTTGAATAGAATGTATTCAATTATCTGCAAATCTAATCTTCCAACTGATTATTTCCAACCATGGATGGTTTTGGCAATTCGCCACTGTCTCAGAAAGTGACACAAAGATTTATGCTTTCACATATGTCTGTAAATAGAGGTCATGTCTCACTGTGGTGTGGCTAGAGGCCAGGGTAGAAAGGTGTAATGGCCCTATCTACAGGAAATGTAGACTTTAAAAATAGGACCCTATTAAAGACAAAGTCACGGAGACAGCGGTTTTCTTTTTCAACAGTTAACATTAAAAGTCTAAAGACAAGAAGATCGGAATGATCCCTGCTATTGCATTGATTAGTCGGATAAGACTTCTGAGCCCCCTCTAACTTAGTTTATATTTCACCGCCCAACCAGTATTCCACTGTCCTTGGAGGCCAATAAGGGTACTCGCAGGGGATGGTGGTTGGCGGAGCTTAGTCAAGAAGTCTAAAAAAGTTGTAAACATTTAAACCTAATGTTTAAGGACCCCCATTTCACTGAGCCAGTAACACCTAAAAATCATGTGAGGAAAATATTGCAGGTTGAGTATTACATCTAACAGTAGTAAATGTGTAAATGTCTGCTGCACTAATTGCGGTAAAAATAAAATAGTTTAAAACCAAGTCAGTCTCTCGAGCAGCTAGCACAATGCTGATGAACAGCAATAAGACAATACAAGAAATAGGCACAGCGCTCAAAATAAAAATGCCCATAGACCCTTCGGTCCTTAGATTTTAATATAGACTGCACAGTTCATGGGATATAATTGAAGAGTGAAAGAGGAAGGAAAACCACCACTGGCACCCAGACACACTGCCTCTTACCCTCCTCTTTGGGCCCCCATCACAGGGGTCAAATTAGCATCAAATGAGATGAAAAACCTTGCTCTCGGTCAGCCACAATCAGTCAGGCAAAGCAGGTATAACAGGATGCATAAAAGGTAATCCAGTCTCCCCACTCCGTCCCACTAATCACACCGTTAGGTCCACATATATAATCATCACATGAAATATAAAGGAATAAGCCTCATGGTGCAGTAATCCATATTAAAGCTTTATTGATAAAACTTGAGAACATTGCACTCACATTATCCATATTAAAAAAAACGCTTGCCACTGGATACAGATTCTCAGCTCCTTGCTAACACTGCCAACAAGATGGCCGCCATATCCTGGCATACACACGCGTCACATCACGTGAATATTACATCTGCTTGTATATAAAGGATACATGGACTTTTGAAAAATGTAGTTATCCTTTTTTGCTTTGGAAGTTGAGCTGCATAGAAGTCTGTGTGGACCAATTACACAGACATGGCCCGTTAAAATAAAATGTTGGTGAAAGCTCTGCAGACCATAGTCATCCCATGGGCAGCTCTTGTAAATTAGAGGTTAGCAATTCTACCTTGCTTTTTCATCTTTTTGTCCAGCTGGTTGAAAGAAAAAACTCATAGACATGCTGTTAGATCAATCGACTCCTGTCCAATTTGCCCTAGAATGCATCTTTGTGTATGTGCATGTGTACATGCTATGTGCATGTGATGATATAGGGTTGTTAGATAGTAAGCTTCCTGACTTTAATGACCTCCCTACTTTAAGTTGTTGGTGGTGGGATGGTCAAAATTGAAAATGTCACTTTCTCTTAAAGTACATAACCTTATATGATTTATATCCATAATGTTGTTTACCCCATCATTTACAATAAACTTGACAACAGTCTCCCTGCAGTGGTGTTTGTGGAAGGGAAGTCATTGGCTTATAGCTGAAAAAATAAAACTCACATTTAGGGGGTTATATATAAAGCAGTGAATCAAACATTTACCAGATCAATCTTTCTGGTGCATGTTGTTTTGCTGTGTTTTAAATGACGGTGATCAACTCGCCAGTAGTGAATGTTTGGTGAAAGTCACATTCACTGCTCTATAATTATACCCCTAATGTCAGTAATCGTCAATAGGATTTCTGCACAGACTTTGAGTAAAGGAAAACAACCGTACCAAATAAAAAAAACAATGCCAATCTTATATCCATAAACAGCATCAAATTAAAAAGCTCATTAGAAGACAAAAAAAAAATATGTATTTGCATCCTCAAGATAACCTACTTTTACTACATCATCCCATAGATAAGTTTGTTGCTGCACAGTTAACATATATTGTATGCATGAGTGCATATATCATACCATGTAGTATCAGTGTGATTATTTTTCATTTCTAGGAAAAGTAATAGGATAATGATAAAGTTTGCAGTTTGCCACCCCTTTAAAATTGGCCACCCTAGTCTCAAGCCTAGATAGCTTTTTTTGTAAACTTGGGCCTTATAGTAATCTTTATAATGTCTCTGTGCTCTATATATTTTATACAGAGCAGTTCTACTATAGTCTGCTCATGGCACAAAACGTATATCTTCCATCAATGTAATATCAACACAAATTAGTAGTAGCTTGGAAAGGGCTTTTCTATGCTGAGCCTCTTCAGCTGTTGCCTAACTGCAAGAGCCACAATGGCTTCCAGAGTATACAGAGACATCCAGTGAGACAACAGTTAAATAGTTACATACAGTAGTGCCAAGAAAAAGCTTAAAAAGGTAATATTTAAGTTTATTGAAAATTTTAATACAACAGAAAATCTAAAAAAGGAGAAAATATGGATCAATCATCATGATCCTAACATTGGTGACTGCAATTTCAAACAAAGCTTTGGTCTGATGAAGATTAAAAGAGGAAAAAAAAAAAGGATCCTGAATGCAGTAAAGCGTATTATGCCCAATGTAGTAAATGGCCTTTGGGAGAATAAGATAATACAGGCTTAGTTCAAGAAAATTGGCTCATATTGGTTTGGGATTTTGAGCCACGGCTTGTTAAGTAAATGCCATTAAAATTATTAGGCATATAGTGTAACAATGCACTGGAGTGTATAGTGCCCTGTCTCATATCCTGCAATGTTTTTCAGCAGAAAAACAGGCTGTGCCCAGTAATTTTGGTAACAGCAACACAGGCTCTTATTAGAAGTCACAGTTTAGATGTGTCAAATTGGAATAGATTGACGTTAGTTGTTCCTTCTCATTAAAAGCAACATGTGGAAACAGTCACGCTGATTAAATAATACTTCTTGAGTAAATGTCCTTGTCAGGAGTTTAATGCCAATGAACCAGACATCAAGAATTGTATCCTTTCTTAAAGTGACTCTGTACTGAATTTAAAGTGGAACTTCACGCAAAAGCGGAAGTTCCGCTCTTCCGCCTCCTCCCCTGCTACCTTTTTTTTGGAAGGTGGAGCAGGTACAGGATTTTGACAGGTACCTGCTCCCACTTCGGGTCAGATCGCTGTGGCAGACCCATCGGAAGTTCTCCTCCCCCCTCCCTGCCTGTAACCTTCTAGGACATGCAATCCCTTAACTCTCTATTCAAGATTCATCATTAGCCATCAACATCTGCATAAAGAATCCTCAAGGCTGTACCATTAACCTAGTGAGATTGGGCATAGGGGGCGCTCCAATAACAAATTGTAATTGAACTGTGCAAAGATTGCTCAAAGATTGTTCAAATACCTAAAAAAAATACATTAAATTGCAAGATCAAGTGCAAAGTGCCATAAGTAGAAATACACAGACAGTGATGAACACAAATGGTGAAACAATAAATAAACCAAAAAGCCGTCAATCAACCAAAGTCCCAAGCACAAATATCTCTTTGGTCTTAAAATCTTCCAAGCAATAATAATAGTGGACATTCCTTCACCAACTGAGAGAAATACACCCAAAGTGCTCCACAAGTGGATTCTGCTTACCAGATGGTAGTAACCCTTTTAGTTAAAAAACAGGTCAAATACGCTTTAGCAAGATAATGCTTGTTGCAATGGTAAAGACTATGGATGCAAAAACCCCTCCTCCGCAAAGATCATAGATGGGATATGTAAAGAAATATAATAGAAGGAACCAATAGCATAATCCTATTTAAAAAGTGATAAAAATATAAATGCCAAATGGCTGCTTCCTTAACTCGGCACTGGGGCTGTTAGCGTGTGTCGGGTGATCAGATGGTGCCTCGCGGCTCACCCTTGTAGCTGGCATGCGTTTCACCATCCAGCACGGAACAACCAAAGGGACCAGAAGCAACGTGACCAAGACTCGCCTTGACATACATTTCATTATTACGTCATCGGGAAGCCAATGGTGACTGTGAACAGGAAGTGATGTTATGTACAGACAGGTGATTTCTGGAGAGAAACGTTTGCAGGAAGAAGAGAAGGATCCTTGCAATCGGCTACAGAGGAGGTTAAATCACATTGATGAGAATGTATCATATGCATCCCTGCCTTGGAGTCTGATGAGTCTGGATATGGAGTCCCTGTGATCGATTTACATTATCTGGCGTGCGGCGATACCTTGATCTTCTGTTTCATGATACATGCTGTGACACACATGCCTTTTTACTATTACCCTCTGGTAAGCAGATTGGATTGGGGCGTGCTGTCTTGTACACACTGAAGTTGGTGAAGGGTTCCTCATATTCCTTATCTCTAAAATGACAGAACTGTCTCATGATTAATGACCAATTTGAAGCGCTGCATTCTGGACTTATATATATATATATATATATACACATAAAGAAAAAAATATATTTGGGAGTTTTTCTTCATCTGCTCCATGTCAAAGAGCAAAAGGCCTACAACTTTACACCATGGCTTTTCATCTGCAAGTGAAAGGATTTCAACAGAGATCTACTGTGCCATAACCATCAATATAGATTTACTTTTGTAACTACATTGTGGGATTCTGTGGGAATCCTAAGGTCCAGTTCCCATACAATGTCTTAGTTACTTTATTCATTCCCAGGAAATATTTCAACTTCAAGGAAAACATTCTCCAGAAAATCAGTACTTTACCAAGGAAAAGGAAAGGAAGCTCCCGAACGATCAATATACACTATTCCTGAACAAAAAAAAACAGGTAGAATAGAAATCTGACTAGGATATTTGTAACTTTCTATGATGTTCCTTTATGTGAATGAGCATTATTATTTTTGTTATGGTTTACTGTAAACATTTTTTGAAAAAATTTAAATAAAGAATGTTTAATCTATAAATGTATGCAGTCCCTACATAGCTATTTATACTGCTCTGCTGGGGTCCTGAACATCCTGACCTTTAAAATGTGGTTATACATTTATGGCTGGGTTCACACTAGTGCAAATTGTATGCGTGTTTCTCCGCATCCAATTTGTATGTCAGGAGACTGTGACCGACTCTCAATGGAGCCGGTTCACACAGCTCCAGGTTGGCTGCGGAGTGGTTTGCAGAAGAATCCTGTGCATCTTCTGGTCAGAATTCAGGCAAAAATTGGATCTTATTCGTCCCTGAAATTAAGAACAGAGACGCACTGGACCCCTGCTGTGAGGTGCTCCGCACAGCAGTGTGAACCCAGCCTAAATGATCTAATGTCCGAGATCTGGACCCCCTGATATTGTACATGGTTGCAAAGAAATTTCACTGGACTCCCTATACACAGCTGAAAAATATGGTCTGGCAAGAAGAAGGATCTTAAAGAGGGAGAAGGATTCTCCAAGCTATGATCCTGAAGAACTGCAATAAACCAAAGAGAAACTAGGCTGAGTGCACATGGGCCATTCTTTTGTGACATTGGACTAATAAAATTGCCCACAGCTATATGGGATTATCATTAGCAATAACTACAAATGCAATTACATGTAGTAGCAATAAACTGCCCAAATTGCACTGATTTGTGGTGAGGAAATTATGGGCAATGATCACTTGAGCAAAAAACACCTGTGTACACCAAGCCTTATTCAAAACCACCCATAATTGAGAAAATGTTTTACAAGCTGTGGAGATGTGACCCCATGTCACTGGTGCATATGAGCAGTATATGCCTAATTTTGACAGGAATACTAATTACACACCTGTGGGCTTTGTTCATAAACATCCCAGGAATAGAGTTCAGTGCTCATCCTTGGAGATCGCTCCGCCCGACAGACAGGAGTTCTGGCCTAGGAGCCAGGAGGAAGCCAGTGCAGCACGAAGCTGTAAGCACAGAGGTCCTGAGTGTCAAGTCTGGGGCAAACATACCAAGGCCTAATTTGTAAGGCCTGAGCGGTAGTGCTGCGTTTTTAGCCAGGAAGGCTGAATGCTGGTTGTTCTGAAGCAGGACTGTAATGCTGAATACCCATGCAACGGAATCTGCTGTTTATTTCTGAAATTTGTTTCTTTTGAATAAAATATGGGCTGCCATACCCTTGAAAATACAGTCGGGACTGACACGATTTCTTCACTTCGCATGCACCACTAGAGCTTAAATCATCCCGACATCTTACAATGCGTTTTAAGAAAATTAGTGTATCCAAGTTTAATATATGGGAAGGTTAACTGATATTCCAACTGAAGTAACAGATCTGCAAAAAAAGTCCAATTTAAAACATATGTTGGAGAACATAGGCTATATTATTTTGTGACATCTTCTAATTATTGTATTATTATAATCATGGTCTTATGGCAGCACCATCTTTACGCATTTTTTTTAGGGTGTGCCCCCCAAATATCTTGTTTGTTTATTGTATGGATTCTGACCAAATCCTTTTGGGTGGAGCACCCCACTCCCTCAGTAAGTACCTCTCATTAGTGACCACCTGTGTCATGGTGGAGACCTCATGTTCTCCCATATAGAGGAGTATAGCTCCCATGGTTCAGGGAAGCAGGATCTCACAATCTGTGGATAGTGTAGGACCCACTAATCATGGGGTACTTTGTCGCACGTAAGTGGGCTTAAGCACCATATAGCAATATGGTGTGACCAAATCCCCATATTTTTTGATGTTTTTTTTAAATGTATAGGCGTTTTAAAAAGCCTTGCTGGAGGTAAAGGTTAGTTTGGCATGTGTGTGCTGTAATATTTTTGATCTTCTAATTATTGGTTTGCAGTTTACAAGTAAAAATGTGATACACAGAATAGTAAATTGATGCAGTGGGATATGTGAGGGACATAGAAAAGCAACACTCCCAGAAGTTTCAGTCTTCCTACAGAATTCAGCAGATTTCTACTGAGCGTAACAGAATGGGTAGGCAGTGGGAATTAAAAACCTGAAGAGTTTTTCTTTAACCGGTTCCTGACCAGCGCACGACGATGTACGTTGACAGAATGGCACGGGCAGACATATTGGCGTACATGTACGTCCAATCTTCAATGCCGCCCTGCCATCGGGAGCGCGCCGCCGGCGGGGCGCTCCCACGCTGGTCGGGACCCCCGTGAGTCCAGTCGCGGGACCCACGGACTCGATCGCCGCGGGCATCCCCGCGATCGTTTTACGGGACGGCTGAATGGAGGAAATGCCGTGTAAACAGCATTTCTCCATTCTGCCTAGCAACTAGTGACGCTGATCTCTGCTCCATGTGATTGGAGCAGAGATCAGTGTTCACTAAATGAAAGCCTAACCCCCCACAGTTAGTAACACACCCCTAGGAACACTTAACCCCTACACTGCCACCCACTGGTTAGCCCCTTCACTGCCAGTGTCATTTACACAGGAATCACTGCAATGGTCCCAAAAAAATGTGTCAAAAATGTCCGATGGTCTCATCTTCAAACACATACACTCTTTTAACCAAGTGATCACAGGAGACTTAACACTCTATTCACTGCTCTAGATTAACTTTCCTCTGTTCTCCCAAATCTAGATCCCGTTCGTATACTGACTTTTCATATCAGGTATCTGGTGGCCAACGATACTAGACTTAAAGTGGTTGTAAACCCTTACAAACCACTTTGACCTACAGGTAAGCCTAGATTAAGGCTTACCTGTAGGTCCAAGCAATATCTCCTAAACCTATATGGTTTAGGAGATATTTGCCCGAAAACGGGCACCGCTGTCTACAGGGCATGCGCCGTAGACAGCGGCGCGCAGGCGCACTGAACGCGGCAGTTCCAAAAATGGAGCTGCCGCATTTGTCGACTCCCGTGCGCATGCGCGGGAGTGACGTCATCTCGGCTTCACCGAATGACAGCGGCGGAGCTGCAAGACGCCACCAGCAAGATGGATGCGGCGAACTACAGGGGACAGCGCGACTTCGCTGGCTCCTGTGTCAGGTAAGTGACACATAATGGGCTACTATGCGATGCATAGTAGTCCATTATGCTTTACCTTTGCAGGGAAAAAAAGAGGAAGTAAACTTATCAGGGTTTACTTCCTCTTTAAAGTGGTCTTCACCCCCTTCCTTTTATTGCTCTATCAGATTACTGCTCGTACATTTTGATTAAGATTACTTTAATAACAATAGTATGTTGCTCTCAATAATATTGTATTGTTATGGAATATTGCTTAATGTCGAAAGCTTATATTTAGCTCACTTTATGTTCTTATTATTTCCCTGTTTTCTCTGTGATTACCTATTTTCATCAATAAAACCTATTGTGAAAAAAAAAAAAAAAAAAAATGTCCGATGGGTCCCCCACAATGTCACAGTCACAATAAAAATCGCTGATCGCCGCCATTACTAGTAAAAAAAAAAAGAATAAAAAATTATTAATAAAAATGCTATAAAACTATCCCTATTTTGTAAACGCTATAACTTTTGCGCAAACCAATCAATAATCGCTTATTGCGATTTTTTTTTACCAAAAATATGTAGAAGAATACGTATCGGCCTAAACTGAGGGAAAAAAATGTTTTTTGATATATTTTTGGGGGATATTTATTATAACAAAAAGTAAAAAATAATGCGTTTTTTTCAAAATTGACGCTCTATTTTTGTTTATAGCGCAAAAAAAAAAAAAAAACGCAGGGGTGATCAAATACCACCAAAAGAAAGCTCTGTTTGTGGGAAAAAAAGGACGTAAATTTTGTTTGGGAGCCACGTCGCACGACACGCGCAATTGTCAGTTAAAGCGACGCAGTGCCGAATCGCAAAAAGTGGTCTGGTCTTTGACCAGCAAAATGGTCCGGTCTGTAAGTGGTTAAGGTACACTTTTTGGGACTTTTATGACAGGGTTGCTTTAAATTGCAAAAAATCCTCCCAAAATTACAACTTACCATTTTGGAAGAGTCCTGGGATGAATGACATCATTTTGGCCTATGCCAGAAACCAGAAAACAGTAGTATAAAATACCTTCCTATCCATTTACTAATGCTAGCAGCATAAGGATTAAAAATAGCTAACGTTGATTGAGAGAGTGAAGTTCCACTTTAATACTCCCTGAAATGTTTTGCAAACCTGCAGCTTAATAGAAGTTAGAGAAAACCTGTTATTAGCAACACAGCACAAAATAAACATTATTCTTACTAAGCGCACAAGAGGAAACTGGAAAGTAAATAAAAACAGAGAACAGCGGCGCTAGATATGGTGATAACATAAAATTATATAGTAACTGGAATATAGGTATACATAAAATGTGTGTGTGAGTAAGCACACATTAAAACATTTGTTAAAACATAATGTCCATAAATGATCTGAGATCTTTTATGATTAGCACCTGGAGGCCTCCCTCCTAAAATTTCGCCAGCCGCCACTGGTTTCTTTAAAGAAACATTACCATGTTACCCTTTTAAGGCAAAATGACAGTGTGTTTGCAAAAAGGCCTAACCTAACCCACTAAGCCAGAGCACTGTTGCATGGCTGATTTGAATGACTTCACTGCTGTTCCTAGCATCTGAAACATGCTTTGGCTGGGCATTTTAATACTGGTTGGGCTGGAGCAGCGGGGGATCCCTAGCAAGGTGAGTATCAATTCAGGTCAGGGGAAGTCCTTTGCCCCCTGGGCAAGGTGACAGTATCTTTTCAATAACAGTGATAGTCTATGTCAGTCATGATCCAATTTTCAAGCATCATTTTTAAATATGCAGCTTCCTTTAACCACTTGCCGACTGCCGCACGACAATGTACGTCGACAGAATGGCACGGGCAAGCATATGGGCGTACATGTACGTCCCTGCCTTCCCACGGGTGGGGGGCCCGATCGGGCCCCCCCCCCGATGCCAGCGGCGGTCGGATTCCGTGCAGGAGCGATCCGGGATGAGGGGGCGGCCATTCATTCATGGCCACCTCCTCGCGATCGCTCCTGACGAATGGAATTGCAGCATTGCATCACTTCCTCTCCTGTAATGTAAACACAGGCAGAGGAAGTGATGTAATCTCTCCTCCGTGTCGGTATTTTTCGTTCCGGCACCGAGGAGAGAGGATCGGTGAGTTGCACCAACACTACACTATACAGTAGAAAACGCCAGGCACACGTTCACTCCCTTCACCCCCCGATCACCCCCCCCAATCACCCCTGCACCCCCAGTCACAGTGACACCAATTGCATTTTTTTTTTATTATTGCATTGGTGTCATTTTTGACTGCAATAACTGTTAGGGCAGTTAGGGTTAGCCCCCTTTAGCTCTAGGGTACCCCCCTAACCCCCCCCAATAAAGGTTTAACCCCGTGATCTACCCCCGTCGCCAGTGTCACTAAGGCTGGGTTCACATTGCAGCGGTTTATGAGAACGGATGTGATTCGCACCGCACTGCAGTGCAAATCACATCCGATCTCTGTGCGATGCGAGTTCAGCCATACAGATAGTATGGCTGAATTCGCATCGCACCTGCCGCAAACTCGCACGGGACCCTTTTTTTGGTCCGCAGCAGAATCGGATCGCATGGGTGTTCACACCATGCGATCCGATTCCTGTCCGAGTTTGCAGATCGCACTGCGATATGCGAACTGATCTGGGGGTGTCATTAACATTTCACTGACACTCCCTGCAGTTCCCTGCAGTTCGCATAGAGCAGTGTGAACTGCCGCCGGGAGGCATGCGATGCGGGAAAACGCAGCGGATTCGCGGCGTTCCCGCATCGCTCCAGTGTGAACCCAGCCTAATAAGCGATTGTTTTTCTGATCGCTGTATTAGTGTCACAGGTGACGCTAGTTAGGCAGGTATTTAGGTTCGCCACAGCTTTTTATAGCACCCCCATATACTACCGCATAAAGCCCCCTGATTGCCCCCTAGTTAACCCTTTCACGAGTGATCACCATATAACTTACAGGTGACGCTGGTTGATTAGTTATTTTTTATAGTTTCAGGGCACCCGCCATTTATTACCTAATAAAGGTTTAACCCCCTGATCACCCGGCGGGTGATATAAGTTTGAGGGTCAGATAAGGTCTGCGTCGCCCCAGGCAGCGTCAGGCTAGTGCCAGTACCGCTAACACCCACGCGCAAAGCATACACCTCCCTTAGTAATATAGTATCTGATCAGATCTATATTAGCGTCGCCAGCAGTTTAGGTTTCCCAAAACGCATTGTTAGTGGGATCAGCCCAGATACCTGCTAGCACCTGCGTTTAGCCCCTCCGCCAAGCCCAGCCCAGCCCACCCAAGTGCAGTATCGATCGATCAATGTCACTTACAAAACACAACACACATAACTGCAGCGTTCGCAGAGTCAGGCCTGATCCCTGCGATCGCTAACAGTTTTTTTTGTAGCGTTTTGATACAGTCGCTGACAGCCTAGGTGCTTTTTTACCTGTGAGTCTCGCTAGTGTACCCCTAAATTTAGGGGTGTCTACTTTCCAAAATGGGGTCATTTGGGGGGGGGGGGTTTGTGCCATCTTGGCATTTTATGGCCTTCAAAACTGCGATAGGTAGTGAGGAGTGAAATCAAAAATTTACACCCTTAGAAATCCTGAAGGCGGTGCTTGGTTTTCGGGGCCCCGTACGTGGCTAGGCTCCCAAAAAGTCCAACACATGTGGTATCCCCGTACTCAGGAGAAGCAGCAGAATTTATTTTGGGGTGTCATTTCACATATGCCGATAGCATGTGTGAGCAATATATCATTTAGTGACAACTTTGTGAAAAATAAATAAAGTTTGTAATTTTCCCGCAACTTGTGGCAAAATATAAAATATTCCATGGACTCAACATGCCTCTCAGCAAATAGCTTGGGGTGTCTACTTTCTAAAATGGGGTCATTTGTGGGTGTTTTGTGCCATCTTGGCATTTTATGGCCTTCAAAACTGTGATAGGTAGTGAGGAGTGAAAATACAAATGTATGCCCTTAGAAATCCTGAAGGCGGTGCTTGGCTTTCGGGGCCCCGTACGCGGCTAGGCTTCCAAAAAGTCGACCACATGTGGTATCCCCGTACTCAGGAGAAGCAGAAGAATGTATTTTGGGGTACAATTCCACATATAACCATGGCATGTGTGAGCAATATATCATTTAGTGACAACTTTGTGTAAAAAAAAAAAAAAAAAAAAAAAAATTGTCATTATTCAATCGCTTGAGGCAAAAAAATAAAATATTCAATGGGCTCAACATGCCTCTTATCAATTTCCTTAGGGTGTCTACTTTCCAAAATGGGGTCATTTGGGGGGGTTTTGTACTGCCCTGCCATTTTAGCACCTCAAGAAATGAGATAGGCAGTCATAAACTAAAAGCTGCGTAAATTCCAGAAAATGTACCTTAGTTTGTAGATGTGACAACTTTTGCGCAAACCAATAAATATACAGTTATTGACTTTTTTTTTTTACCAAAGACATGTGGCTGAATACATTTTGGCCTAAATGTATGACTAAAATTGAGTTTATTGGATTTTTCTAATAACAAAAAGTAGAAAATATTATTTTTTTTCAAAATTTGCGGTCTTTTTACGTTTATATCACAAAAAATTTAAATCGCAGAGTCAGTCAAATACCTTTAAAAGAAAGCTCTATTTGTGGGAAAAAAAGGACGCAAATTTTGTTTGGGTACAACATTGCATGACCGCGCAATTACCAGTTAAAGCAGCGCAGTGCCAAATTGTAAAAAGACCTCTGGTCATTGACCAGCAAAATGGTCCGGTCTGAAAGTGGTTAATATAATGCCTGGTGATATTGCCACAAATAACTTTGTGCAGGCACTTCCTTTTAAAAGACGACAAAGCACTGTACCTGTCTCCTAACTGCTCCTGTGTTGTCGCTCTTGTCACATAGTCTTCTAGTTAAGACTACAACTAGCCACACCAAGGCACATTACATAGGTTCACTTGTCAACATCATGAAGCCTGTCCAGGGAAATGGCATACAGCAGTTTCTGATGTGCAAGCATTTAGACAGACTGCAAAGAGGTTGCAAGAGATCAGCAGTACTGATATCAACAAAAGGATGAAAAACTTCATTCAATTGGAGTTTGCATGTATTTTAAGCAACAGTCAGAGTTCAAGCATGGTTTATAAGCGGGAGGGAGAGAATCCTCATAAATGTAGAATGCAAAAATAGAATTGAGCTCATCGTGTTAATTAGCCATGTATCAAACATACCCATTCCATCTGAAGACAACTGCCAGTTCTGACTTTTTTGCTCCTAGTCTTGCTTAACAGCCTGATGCCCAAACCCCATATATTCCTAGACAATGTTCTATAGAGCCAGTAATACCAGATTTATGGTGTTATTGGCCCACAGAAGACTCTACACACAAATATCTAGAGAATGTACTCAAATTAGGGAAATCACAAAGATCCACCTTCAATGCACCCATAGTTGCCTATAGTCATACCTCTAACAAAGCTGGGAGATCTCCCAGCCAACACCATGAACAAAAAAAAAAATAACCAGGGTGGAATCAAAACTTACCTCCCTCCACCATATACAATAATAATACTTTCAAAATGGTTTAAAATATAAAATAAATGTTGAAACTTTAAGCTTAACTCCACGTTGGGCAATCTCCCTGTCCTATTGTATGCCCCACTCTCTGATTTTTTGGAGAATCCCTGCATCCTTAATTTATTTTACTGTGACATCACATGTACTCTTCCTGGTGTTCTGTCCTCTGCCATGCACAGTTTCTTAATGTTGTAGGGATCTGTCATGGTGCTGTTCCCTACAGCATTTTCCTGTGAGATTACAGCAACTCAATGATACACTCAGAGGGGGACTCTTAGTTCACATGAAGCTGGTTAAATGACATTGGGTATTATTCAACAAAGAGGACTAATGGTGGATGATTGGAGCAGTTAGTCTGCAGGGGACAGTGCTGGCAATAGAGTGAGAGTTGCAGTCAGAGTGGGATTTTTTTTTCAGATTACCCATTTTGAAATAAATCAGTAAAGTTAAAGCTAGCCTTTAAAGTGGACTTTTCAGAACCTTTGCACCCCTGCATGAATATTTTCTGACAGAATTTTCAGCAACAGTATTCTTCATTTTATCCACAAAAAGCTTCCCTTGAGCTCCAGTTAGTGACTCTACCTAGGCTTAACTAACACTATCACTCCTTGGTCTTCTTTTCCCAGGTGATCAGGCTGCAACAATAAGATAAAAGGGAGCATGGGGCCAATTTGCGTGAGATATTTGTAAACACAGCAGAAAACTGCACAGGCAGAGATTTCCATGGCTGTGTCATTTCTCTATCAATATTTTTATTGAATTTTACATATAGCATAGTAAATGCTGTAACAGATTTCCAAAGAAGAATAAAAGGCTGAAACAACTTAAATTGCAGTCAAAATAGCAATCTCATACAGTGAAATTAGAACCAACAGGTATTACAATGGGTTACATCAAAGGACATCACAAAACAGCAATATAATATTTTCTATCCCTTCATGGTTTCCACAACTTATCGAATAAAACATGAGTAGATTTGACATGGGAGTAAATTTTTTCAAGTGAAAATTGCATGTTGATCAGATCTACTACTTTAGAGGGGTTGGGTGCTAGATTTTTAGTCCCGTGCCTGGCTATTACTATTTCTACTGTTACCAAGATGTGTAAGACAACAGTTCTTAAGTTATGGTGAGCGTAACCTATACCAAGGTGTAGTATAGCGAGAGCATGGTAGGGTTCAATCAGCATGCTTGTGGTCTCTGAAAGAATAGAGAACATTTTCCTTTAAAAGCTAGTGAGGTTTTTACATGAACAAAAAATGTAGATGAGATTGCCCGCTTGGCCAAAGTCCCTCCAGCACAGAGGGGATTGGGAGCTGGACAATTTTGATAATTGGTATGGTGCGAGATGCCAGGGAGTGAGCAACTTTTGGGATTATTACTAGTGTGCTACACAGTGCAACATAGAACGAGTGCATCGAATAGTCATCATTCATTGGCTCTCAGGAAATGTGGTGGTCCTCCTCCCGCTTTACTATGGGGCTTGTTTTGGAGAATGTCATTTTGTTATGTAGGGAGTTGTAAAAAGGGGCTGTGTCATTTCTAAAGATGGCAACTCACTCCAGCAAATAGATGGTGATCCTGGGTGAAGTCTAAACAAAGATGGCCCTATCTTTCTGGAGAGAAAAACAGATGAAGCTTCCTTAGGGGAATACTGTCAGAGAGGTAATAAACACCTGTAAATATTACACATTGCTTAGCATGCATTAACATGAAATCTATCTCTCGTACTAGGTCTGTTTTAAAACTGCCCTTTACCTTATGTGGGGACTCTGATAGCCCGAATCATTCACTGATTTTTTATTTATTTTTTGGTGGGGACTCCAACATCTAACAGAAATTTCTGTTCTGTGTAAAAGTGAGAGGGATGCCAGCCCTTCTCTATCAATTAAAATAAAAGGAGCAAGGAGAAAAATACCTAATTTTTAAAGCTATGGTAGGCAGTTAGAAAATGAAGTGTGCTGATCTTAACACTGTCTTTTAAAAGGTTTAAATAGTCAGTGGATAATTCAACCTACTGACACTTAGAAAAGATTGAAATAACAGTTGCCTGGACTAATCCTTTAAATGTATGCTAAATTATAGACATGTGCATCCGTTTTCGTCCCAATGCATTTTCATCCGAATTTCAGGTATTTTCGTTTTGACAAACCATAACGAAAGCTAAGAATCCGAAAAATGAAACATCTGACATAAATAAATGCTTTATTTTCATTTTGGTTGTTACAACAGTTCGATATAGAATAGGAGATTCGACGTGACTCTGACAATAACAATCTGTCTATTGAACCTGTGGTCGAATGTGCCTAACCTTACCTCTATTAGTTCAAGATTATAGAGAGAAAAGATTTGACAGAGAGAGAAAAGATTCGACAGAGAAAAGATTCGACAGAGAAAAGATTCGACAGAGAAAAGATTCGACAGAGAAAAGATTCGACAGAGAAAAGATTCTGGAATTGGGTGGGGGAAGTAAAATAAAAACAATGATGATGATGAATGTTATTGGCCGATTGTAACCAAAGAGGAGGAGCAGTAAAATAGCTAGAACTAAGCACACACGTACAGCCAACTTACTTTCACTTACGATTGCTAGCAGAGAGAGACACACACACTGAATCATTTCAGAAGACAGTCAATCTTAGCTGGTCCGTTTGAATTGTCACTTGTCAGAGAACCCGAATTATTATTAAGCATAAGCACAGCAGCAGAACAATAGTGAAGCAAGCTACAGTTCAACTTAGCTTTTTCCTAATAATTTGCTGCTATTGTGTTAGCCCTTGTACACACGGTCGGAGAATCCGTCAGAATGTGTCCTATCGGACCGTTTTGTCGGATAATCCGACTGTGTCTGGTATGCATCGGACTGTTTCCGTCGGACCAAATTTTCCAACTTGCTGGAAATATTTTCCGACAAACTGGTCCGATCGGACATACTCCGATCATGTGTAGAGAATTCCGATCGGACAAAGTGCCACGCATGCTCAGATCAAATTCCGACACCAAAGCTATTGGCTACTAGCCTGAACATAGTCCCGTCGTAACGAAATAACGTCATCACGTTCTGAACGATTGGATTTTCCGACAACTTTGTCCGACTGTGTGTATGCAACAGTTTCAGACAAGATCCGTCAGACAAAATCCGACGGACAGAATCCGTCGGATTTGGTTGTCGGAATCTCCGACCGTGTGTACAAGGGCTTAGTGTGAGACCCTTATAGTGATAGTGATATAGTGACAGTGTTGCTGCTAGTGTGGTTGTGATATCCTCAGAGGCTGCCTGTGTTGTGGGGGGGGGGGGGGGGATTTATTATTATAGAATCTTGTTACCTGTCTGATCAGTGATCGCTATCACCAGTCCACCAGTTTCTGTTTGAAAGAGAATATAATATATATACAGATGGCCCAGCAACGTCCTCCAACGCCTTCAAGTCGCTCTCACAATGGGTTGCTGCCGTATTTGTTATTATCAGTCACTCACTATCTGACGCCTGACACTGAGACTTAGATCATTCATTCAACATGGACGGAAATTCGTCAAAGCAAGGAAAAACACACGTTTATATTAATATTCGACAGAGCATCGAAACTGTACGACGCTGCAATTTCCGAAGTCAAATGCTCCGCCTATAGGCTATATAGAGTTTAGCAGCTCCGTCTAATCTTCTTTATACATTCGACCGACACCATAAGCCTTCAAAGACAGATTCGACTGTAATTCATGTGGATTTTCAGACGAATGCAATTTAACGAAAAACAAAATCAATAAAAAATGAATTTCGGGAGTAACTAAATACATTTCTTTTGGACGAAAACAAAATTCCGAAACAAAATATTTCACTCTGCACATGTCTACTAAATTATACTGTAATGTCGTGTACACACGGTTGGACTTTCCAGCAGAAGAAGTCAGACGGAATCTTTTCATCGGATATTCCGATCATGTGTATGCCTCATCTGACTTTTTTTTTTCAAAAATTCTGACGGACCTAGAAATAGAACATGTTTTAAATCTTTCCTATGCAATCACTTCCTATCGAGAAAACCGGTCATTTGTATGGTGTTCCGAAAAACGACGCATGGCAGCTACTGGCTACTGGCTATTGAACTTCCTCTTTCTAGTCCCATCATACGTGTTGTACGTCATTACAATCAGACTTTGGTGTGATCGCATATAGGCAAGACTGTTTCAGCAGAACTCCATCGGAAAGCCAGTCATGTTGAAGCAGCATAACACATCCTTCTGCAATGGACTTATTTAAAACTAGAAATCGGTCTACATAATTGTAAACACATATGTTTGATCGAAAAGCAGGAATCTGTAGCATATGTAATCATTCATGATCCTCATCTGAAATAAATTTTCCTCTTTCGTTGCTCTAAGTGTTTGTAATGCTTGTTTAGTGACAGTCCCGCCATCCCTGCAGGCTCGGCAAATAACTATATGGCTTTGCTTTACTGTTGACACCCCGGTTTGTGCATTTGCCACGCCGATATATATCTACATAGATTGACAACAGGTGTAATGATATTTCACAAATAAGATTTCAAATAAATACTTAGTATAGAAGATTAGTATTGGTATTTCCCATTGACTGTCATGATTCTGCAGGCTTATCCACTGGAATGAGGTCTGCGTTGAGCATCTGCTGAATTGTTACTTGGAATAATTAGATATAATGGTGGCCTAATCCTTCTCTAAAACAAAGGATAAAAAAGGTCCATTGAGCCCACCAGTAAAGCTTAGTTAATCCCAATAAATCCTTTCTATTTGCTTTTTTTCTCCTCTTCATACTGATACAGTGTACATGAACAGATGTTCCTCTTCCCTTGCGAGGTAATTACGGGATACTCTTCAACGGCGGTAAGAATTGGGAACCCAATCAAATCGCGTGATATTCTCCTTCCCGACAAATGTTCTTTAAATCTGACAGATAGAAATTTCCCTGCAGGCTCAACGTGCTTGGATGCTTCAGAAACCTTATTTCACAATTTGATAACTTGTGACCATAAGGGAACTGTGTGGAATTTTAGGGGATCTGACAACAAAAAATCTGTAACAAAGCAGTTACAAAAAAAATTAAAAAAATGTCAAGAACACAAATCTACAATGGCTAATTTAAATTTAAAAGAGGAGGTCCACTCAATTTCCCACATCCCTAAAGAGGTGTAATGCCAACGGAAAAAGCATAACATCTTCATAATGGGATGCAAACTTTGTACTGTGAATATACAGTAAAAAAGCAACCGAATGGGAATATCATTGTTTAGCTGAAGTTATTTTTTAAATTATATTGTAATAATTACATCTGCAGAAGAGTGTGTTAAATAAAGATGAAATTGTACTCTTCATATCATTTCTCAGGGTGGATTATTCACTGATCTATCCATGGAAAAGTAGATTAGCTTTCACGTCTTGCAAAGTGCAAACTCTCAGAACCAGAAATTGACTGGTAAAGGGGTGCAAACGACTACTTTACGAGCTCACAGAACAGATCTCTAAATCGGGGTACACACTGGAAGGAACTGGCTGAATTTCGGTCAGTGTGTACAGCTGTCTATCTGACAGAAGCCGGTCTGACCACATTTTGTTAAAGGGACATGCTGGAAATCCAGCATTCAATGAGCAATTGCTGTGGCTGCATGTTCTAATCAGTGTATTCTGGCAAGGAAGAGCTGGGGCCTCCTGTTGGAATACAATAGAACATCAGTCGGAGCACCAACATTTCTTGTGTTGGTGCTGCGATCTGTCAGTTTTTTTTTTTTTTAACAAAAAAAACTAGATGTGTACCAGGCTTAAAGGCTAAGTTCACCTTTGTTCACTTTATTTTCTAAATTCAAGCTCCCCTATGTACCAATATAGCATTCATGTACTTTTTTTGCAAAAATATCAAAGCTTTCCAGAAAATCTACAGACACTTACCTTACTGTCCCCCATCCATGTTTCCAAACGTATCTATTGCTTCTGTCTTACTTCCTGTACAGATTATAGGTCATGACACAGGACGGAGTTGACCAGCTGACATCATTAGCATACACCCTTGCATCATCCACCCTCCCACTCCCAGCTGCACATTTTTTAAATGAAATGCAATCAGTGATAACCCTTCTCACTAAATGCACAATATACAGATTGCATAGTGTATGGCCATCTTTATACAAGTACATAGGAGGGAGTGGACAGAAACACTCAGCTGTCAAGCCCTGTTCACATCTCTGCATAGTGGGAACTCACATTCCCACATGCATTTTTTTGTTTTGTTTTAACGAGGGGGGGGGGGGGGCATAGGTCAGCCCATACACACAGCAATCACCCCATAGAAGCTTCAGGACTTTTTTTGTTTTTACAGCAGAGCTTGTTTTACTGTGCTTTTTGGTGCTGCACATTTCTGAAATGCAAGGAATTGCACAGATGTGAATGGAGCCTCACTGTTCTTGTGTTATCACACCAATTTCACTTTCAGGACCCATTCACATCTAGCTTAGTGGGAGTGAATGTTTCGTGGCTCGTTTTTCCTTTGACATGTGTAGGACAGCCTGTTTATTTCAATTTGCTGTACTACATGTTTTTTTTTTTTTTCCATTTGCACTACATGTGGTTTTTTGACATTTTGGCGTCTTGTGGGTTGCGTATTTTTTACTGTGTGTTTGCTTCTGTGTTTGGTGTGCCATTAAGAATTAATGGCATTGAAAGGACACCTAGTAATTTTAGATGAATAAAGATGGCCATACACTGTACAATTTGATTGTACAATCTCCTTTAGATCTGCCATCAATTATGTAATGCAAGGGCCTGCCTGATTGGATATAGAGTGATTGGCTAGATATGGGTTTCTTCCTATTATATACATTTGGTAATTTGAAAGGAGATTTTACAATCAGATTGTATAGTGTATGGCCACCTTTATACACATAAAAGGACTAGTTGCGCTTTCAGTGCCACTAATTGTTAACGGCACACCAAACACAGAAGCGCAAACATATGGAAAAAAAAACGAGTGGCAAATGCTGCAAAATGCACAGTAAAAAGCAGGCAACCCACAAAACGCCAAAATGTCCCATTAACCACATGTAGTGCAGCCAATTGAAATCAGCAGGCTGCCCTACACAGATGTCAAAGGAAAAACTAGGCACAACATTTTTGCTCCCACTATGGCAGAAGTGAAATTGGTGCGTTAACACAAGAACAATGAGGCTCTATGCACAACTGTGATTTTTCATGCATTTCAGAAATGCGCTGCACCAAAAATTGCAGTAAAAAACACACCAAGCTCAAGTAAGAGATGCCCCAGCATCAGTTGTAATCGTTAGTGGTGTTGGTGAGAGGAGAAAAAATTCCCCAGCGTCGATATCAGTGGGAGGAAAAAATACCCTGGTGACAAAGCGTCAGTAGCATACCACTTCCAAAGGGTAAAATCAACTTTATTGTTCAATCAAAAATGTTGCTCTATGAATAAGCCTCAGCAGAGAGAGGGAAGATCTTGGGTGGAGTATATGTTCTTGTGCGGAATAAAGTTGATTTTACCCTTTGGAAGTGGTGTGTGGCTCCTCCTACTGACACTTTGTCACTAGGGTATTTTTTCCTCCCACTGTTATGCCCCATACACACGGTCCGATTTTCTGCCAGAAAATGTGCGATTGGGGCATTTTGTCAGGAAATCCGACAGTGTGTGGGCTCCATCAGACTTTTTCTGTCGGATTTCCCGACGCACAAAGTTTTAGAGCAGGATCTAAAACTTTCCGACAACAAAATCTGATTGCGTAAATTCCCATCGTGTGTAGACAAGTCAGATGCACAAAGTGTCACGCATGCTCAGAATAAATTAAGAGACAAAAGCTATTGGCTACTGGCCTCTTTATAGTCCTGTCATACGTGTTTTATGTCACCTCGTTCTGAACGAATTTTCCGACAACTTTGTGCAACCGTGTGTTTGCAAGACAAGTTTGAGCCAACATCCATGGATTTTTGTTGTCGCAATTTCCGACCGTGTGTATGGGGCATTATCGAAACTGGGGGATTTTTTTTTTTTCCTCTCACCAACACCACCAATGATTACAACTGATGGTGGGGCATCTCTTCCTTAGCCCAATATTTGATTGCAGCATGCTATGCACACCCTAACAAACCTTTAATTCCTTGTAGTGCACTTGAGTGTCTAGCAACCATTAGTTCCATTTTGGTACATCTGTTCCTTGCCCCGGCCCCAATCTCAGGCACGTTAACCAAAAGAAGGGGGGCATATAATAGCATAACATGGAACAATGCCAAGGACAAAAATGTAGAGTATTAATTGATAGAAATTATCCATACACAGCAACACTGAAAAAATACACATGAAGCTCACCCCTTAGCTGGCTCTAAGCAGCTCTACTGTATGTCACTGCTGTTTTGAATGTGTTTATATACTTTTGAAACCCCCTGTGAAAGCATCATAGGCTGCCCCCTGACTACCCAAGAGCACAGCCATGAATAGTCTTTGATCAAGCAGAAATTGTTAGGAGCTTCCCATATACTGTTATGCGTGCACACATGTATGCAGAGGCTATGGGCTGTATGCATGCAAAACATCATTTTCAGGGGTTTGATACTCTGCTCTTCTTTATCAGAAGGGCTAATACAATACAACCGATCAACATTAAATTAATGCATGCAGTACAGTAGGAGCTATATACCTTTAGATGACAGAGAATGCATCTAGCAGAAGTAGTAAAGGATAAGGCATGTGGATTCCCTGTTGTAGCAGTGTATTTACCATTCTATGATATGTTGAAGCAAAGGTGCTCTCTGCTCCCAAACAAAGCGGATTACATTCCCATCATACAAAGAGGTATGCAATATACGGTATATATATATATATATATATATATATATATATATATATATATATTACACACACACACACACACATACATACATACACAGAGATATATATATATATATATATATATATATATATATATATATATATATATATATATATATATCTATGTGTGTGAATGAAATGCACCATTAACCCCAATGCTACCAGATTTAGAAAACAAAATCAAAATGAATCAAAGTTTAAATTAGAAATGTAATATCAAAACTTGGAAGAAGCATTTATCTATTAACCTCCAAGATAAGAAAATGAAATAAAATATGCCTATGAAAACCAGCAAAGATCTTATCTGTACAAACAGATGGGGTGTTGATGGTAACTCGGTAGGAACATATTGGTATTGTACCTATCTTGCAATCAGATATTAAAATCTTTAATTGAAGCGAAACAGCAAAGGCTGCGTAAGTTAGTATTACACTACATGAGTGAATGTACGCTGCTTTGTGCTTCTGGTGGAACGTGGCTCTGAAAGTCTGCAGAGGCACTTGTCTGATCCTGACAGAAAGCCTCATTAGGAGACAACACACTCCGAGCTTCAGCAACAGGTGTTGGAAAAAAAAAAAAAAAAGTATAAAAGGCAAAGAAAAATGCAGAGAACACACAGGAAATATGTTCAAATTACAAGTTACATTTTTTTTCCTCTTTTAAAGCCAGATTCTGAGACAAACCACAAGTTTCCGTTAATGGGGTCTACAAAGTCCAAGCCATGTGAAAGTCTTAGATCTTTTATAGTTAGTACAAATGTTGCTGTTAAACTTTGTATTTCACGTCAAATGTTATTTTTTCAAAACATCTAAGGCATTTGCTTCTTGCACAGTTTAAATACCTTTTTTGGTATGTGGTGTCGAGAACATTTCTAAGACAAAATAACTTTATTAGGCACATAAATCAGAAAAAAACATTATTGAGTCTAAAAACTGAAAACGCAACATAAATGATAAATTAAAGCCCAACTCCAGTCCCCGTCATTTTAACAGCTTTAGAGAGGAGAGTAATTGTTTAATGCTGTCATTTAATAATTCAACTTGTCTTTCTTCATATTGCTGAAATAGGTTGCTATTAGATGCTCTTGGTAGTACATATCCCTCTGCCAACATCAGCATTGCAGACAGGATAGACACTAGCACTGGTGTCAAGTCTCTGCCCCCTTTCACAAAATGCAGACTGCGTTAGCCAAGTGTTTTGTGAATAGCCAACCCAAGCGTAGACGTGGATGAAGACAACACCAGAATGTTGGAGACAATCCCTGACAGCCTCAGGAGTGGCTGTCACAGTGGCCATATGATTGGGAGCCAGTCCTTTTGGCTACTGATCATTAGTCCAGACCAAGAGTTTTCTTTGACAGCCTGGTCTCTGTGCTGGAAGCAAAGAAACACTGGCTGTCCAGTGATGCATAGGCACAGCATGAGGGTGTTAAGGCCCACCCTTTTGCTGCTCCACATATATGTTATGCAGGTGGCAACAGGTTAAAGCTGAACTCTGGGGAACTGAAAAAATATACCCTGGTAGTAGGGACCCCCCTGCACTGCAAGGATTAAATGCTTGTTTAGGCCTAAGATACCCGGAAAGATAACGTTTCAATTATCCCTGACACCTGCAGGGTCCTGTCAGGTGACTGGTCCCCTGAAGCCTCTTCTTTTTGGCAGTCTAGCTGGTGGCCACAGTTGTGAATGTTTGCGCTGCATTGTATGTGGCAAGACTGAAGGCCTGCCCACAACCGGAAGCATTCAAGTGAAGAGGTGAACTGGCTGGCAGTGGAGAGAAAGATAAGGTAAGGAAGTATTCTTTTTCTTGACAGCTGCTTCTCAGCAGCTAGTGCAGCTAAGGCAGTGCCACTGGTTTCATCTTATTAATGTAGTTTTACATGCTGCTCTTTTTTAGCAGTCATAGAGCTAACCTCAAAATAATGTATGTGTAGCAATTGAATTATGTGTCAAAATATTTGTAGTTCTAGTCAACCACTAATGTGATCTATATACCATTCCAGGCTGCAAAGCTAGGTTGATGACCACACCTTTTTACTGCAGTTCAGAAATATAGCACGGCCACCAACTCGTCCCCGCTTGCTGAATGGACAACACACAAGCACTAGCAAATGCACAAAGTGAACCCTCTGCTCCCCGTCCTGTAAACAAGAAAAGTAGATTAAAAGTACTGCACAATGCAGCAGAGCCTGGCTGGTTTAAACTTTGGACCTTCCCTTTTCCAGTCTATTCAACTGAAGACGCTGATATTTAGACCCCTTTCACACCAGGGCGTTTTTGCAGCGTTTTAGCGTTAAAAATAACGCTATTAAAACGCTCATAAAACGCTCTCCATGCATCTCAATGGACCCTTTCACACCAAGGCGTTGCGCTGGCTGAGCGTTGAGAAAAGTCCTGCAAGCAGCATCTTTGGAGCAGCTTTTGGGCGTTAAAAAAAGCGCTTCAAAAACGCTCCTCTCCATTGGAATGAATTGAAAGCGCTGTAAAAACGCCCTAAAAACGCCTATAATCCGCCCTGAGCTGTAGAAAAAGTCACATGATCTCAAAAAAAGTAAACATGCAAGTAGAAAGAGAGCATCTACAACAACAGGACTGAAATTGTGGAAAGGTCACAATGATTTCCAAGCCATCAAAGTGCCAAAGAAATCGTAGAAAAATGTAGATTTGAAGTAAAACAAGACACTGCATTTACTTTATATAAACTGCTTGTTTTTACATGATCTCACAAACAAAAGATAAACATGCAAACAAAAAGATAGCATCCACAGCAACAGGACTAGCTGTGGGGAGGTAACATGATCTCACTGAAGCGTAGGATGCTGGTAAATCAGGAAATCCTGTTTGTAGAGGTGGATAGGAGCTAAGAGAAGATGGAGGTTGAAAGAGACCAGGGATTTGGGACCAGTGGGAGTGGGATTAGGGTTGGAGATTAGGGTTCTGGGACCAGTGGGAGTGGGATTATGGTTCTAGATTTGGGTTTTGGGACCAGTGGGAGTGGGATTATGGTTCTAGATTTGGGTTTTGGGACCAGTGGGAGCGGGATTATGGTTCTAGATTTGGGATTTGGGACCAGTGGGAGTGGGATTATGGTTGGAGATTTGGGAGCAGTGGGAGCGGGATTAGGATATAGATACTTACGTTCCAATGCTCATTCGAGTATAGTTTCGGAATTTGTCTGGGTGCACTCTTAGGTGCTCATATAGCAACACAAATTGCCCGATAGAGCTGTGTGTTTGTAGGATGGGATGAACCCAATACCGACGTTGCTGCCTCTGTTGGTGGATATTTTCCCAATACAGTAGCACAAACATCAAGAACAGCTCCATGAACTCCATCTTCTTTCTGTATCCTCTGTCACCTCACAAGATCCCAGGAAGTAAACAGGAAGTGATGTAGGGAGGTGAGGTGGCTCTTTGACGCCCAACGCTTGTAAAACGCTTGTAAAACGCTGTAAAAACGCCCACAGCGTTGCAGTAATTTTAACGCTAGCGCCCCAAAAACGCTGTAAAAACGCTGTAAAAACGCTCTAATAACGCTGTAAAAATAGCAGCGTTTTACTGCTGACGCTATGGGCGGTGTGGTGTGAAAGTGCTCTTAATTAAAGACATTGTAAACCACCTGCCACTTGTGTGTTTCCCCTGCATAAACTATGCATTGATCATGTAGTTTCCATGTGTAAATTTATTACCCTCTATGCACAGCCTATAATAGAGTAACTCTTGACATTCTGGTGTCAGCAGTTTCTGTTTGTGGAGAAATATAAGGTAATCAGCATGGCTTTGCCCATGTTACTTCAAGACTTCTGTCTGTAGTGTGAGACCTGGCACTGCCTGTGAAGGAACCACATACCCCATAATCTCTGGGTCTCTCAGTCTAATGCTGGTGATAGACACACAGTAATTAGATGTGACACAGGCACAAACAGCAGGACATTACATTAGCATTCCCACATTTGTGATACAAAACAAAGTGGACAGCAGGGCATGCATTGGATGCCAACTATGGGTTTCACGTATCAGAGCCAGTAACAAGGCTTTGCTTACCCAGAACTACCAATTAGATGCTGACCTGAAGATTTCAATCTGATTGGTGGATATAAAGAAACAATCCTTGTTCTCTATCCTGAGATTTTTCTACACTTTATTGAGGCTATTCGTCTGTGGGCTGTAGTATTTGATGTCTGCTGTTTCAGTCTGTATTGGGCCCACTGGTAAAGAATTTGTTTAGGGCATCCATGCCAAAAAGCACATTTAGAATAAGGATACAACATTCTTAACACCTTGATTTCCAACTATATATATACACACACACACACAAATATAATTGAGAGACATAGCCTTGAATGCCATTACAAGAGGGTGCAACATCAACTCAAACCATCTATGCAAATAACATCACTGAGTTGTAGCTGAAAATGGGCTTGATGTATAAAATATTATATGACTTTTTTTTTAAGAGTTGCATACAATCACCAGCAATAAAAATGTCAGTTTTAAGTGGAGGTCTCTTTATATTGCCAGATTAGTCCAGTCTTATAATAATATGAAAAATATGATGGTAGCAAAGAAAAGATATTGCTTTATAAAAGCCTTGTGATAAAATACTTTTTATTCAAACTATAGATGATGTAAAGCAGCACTTTAAAATATGGTCAAGTGCATTATGTCTGTTATTGTTTTGAGATGTTCAGTGTAATAGAGCCTAATGAGAAATAGTAATGTACAGTGTGTTCTCAGAACAAACAAAGATATAAAATTAAACAGTCATGCAATCTACCCACTTTTCAACAATGTGTTTGTGTATTCCCAATGCACGCACTTAATTGCATAATTATTTAAAGCTGAAGCAGTGTGTGCTGCAGATCTGCCAGCACAATTATAGTGTAAAAATCTATCCACATCTCTAAGGATGGCTATGGGTGTACCGACCAGTAAATACCAAAACACTTTTGCAAAGTCTGTTTTGAAGAGTACTGAAAATAAGCAGTGTCTCCACTGCCACCTAGTGTCTGCATATAGGAACTGTCACTCCTCAACTCAACATAAACTAATATGTATATAAAACAAACACAAATCAAAGATAGTTTGACCTTAGTTTAGGGTGCATTTATATGTAAGAATAATAAATCAAAAGCAATGTGATGCATTACAATAAAAAAAAAAAAAAAGTTAATCTTCTACAGCAGAAAAGAGGCCCCAGTAGTTTAAAATGCTCTGTGCCATTTGTACAAATGATACTTATTGCAATTACCAAACCTGTGTGTAATGTTCTGATGTCTTAATGTTAACATTTCTTTGATTATTTCTAGAACACAGCAGACATTGAGCACTCTCCCCGAACATAGCTTGCCTCCTGATTCTATATGCTCTCGCTTTGCCTATCCCAAAAACACTGAGCTCAGCCTAGTGCAGAAATGTATGTCTGCATGGGCCTGTTTATGTAAAAGGCAAGCTTAAAGTGGAGTTCCAGGCTTATTAAAAGTCAGCAGCTACAAAAAGTGTAGTTGCTGACTTTTAATAAACAGACACTTACCTGTTCCATGGTCCAGCGATACAGCTGAACGGGGCGTCGCACCTCTACCCCTCCTCTCTGTCGGCGCCTCCATTGCCACTCTGGGCATGCACGGTGCATGCGCAAGTCACGCTGCGCTCCCCAAGTGGATAGGCGATCTCCTGGGACCTGTCGCATATCCCAGGAGATCGCCTAGAGGGAGGGGCCGCCTAAGGCAAAAGGAGGAGTCTCCTTGGTGATCCCTGGGCGGAAGGAGGAAGTGAGACAGGAAGTCCCCCTCCTAACGAAGTCCCCCAACCCCCCCAAAAAAAATGACATGCCAAATGTGGTATGTAAGGGGGTGAGGATTTTTGGGTGGAACTCCGCTTTAACCTTTTAAATTCAAACATTGTGTTTCACATCAATCAAAAGTGTCTCTAAAACCATTGACAAAAACAAACAGATATCCTTAAACAGTTGTCCTAAGACTTTCAAATACAGTTCAAACAGGATGTTGTTTTAAATTGAAAAAATAGTGAAGCATTATAACCATTTAACACTTTTCATGCATGTCTCTTGCTATAGAAGAGTAGTTAGTATGAAAATACTAATAAAGTACAATTAATATTTGAGTTATATGTAGATAGTGGTACACTGCTGCAACTGCTTATTGCTGAAATGTTGCTGTTACTCTGTTGGTATGGTCCATCTCATTTGACTTTATGCTTACCAAGGCAATAATGCCTTTGAATGGAACTGTTCATAGGAATGGCCACATAACCAGTAGTCCATTTGAAATATATACCAATAAAGAAGTAACTTCCCTACCTGCTGACTGCAAGTTCATGTGCTTTCAGAGTGTTGCTCAGGTTGTACCCATTTGTCTTCAGGAGATGGCTACTTTTCCCCTTCAGCTGAGCCAAACGAGGGTTCACTCTGGTATCAGGAGGGAATTCTGAGTCCTAAAAGTGAATATAAAACAAAACCTTTGTAAATACAGAAGGATAGGCATACATATTCTCCTTTAAATAAACAAAAATACCAAAACCACATTTAATGGACACTGAGGGCTACCAATGTTGGAATACATTGTTCATGTATTTTGTGCAACAACTACATCAACCAGTAGATGGCAGCTTTTATATGTTTGTAGCTGCATATATGGGTAAACGCTGTCCAATCTCTCAATAACAACATTTCTTGTCTGCAGTTAAGCAGCAAAACCCATGTGGACTGTGTACTGTGTACTGTCTGTCTGTTCTGTAGGGCTATATTATTATATTATATAATTTCTAACACAATGCCCAAACCATAATTAAAAATATAATATTTAGGTACTTCACTAAAAGAGACGTATGTGATTTTTTTTTCCATACTTACCTAGGTGGATGCAGCATCAGTCCAATGCTGCATCTGTCCCCTACCAGCTCTAAGGCAGAGAACCGAGCGATCAAACACTGCTGATGACTCGCCTCTCAGAGCCTGTGAGTCACTGGCTCTCTTTAAAGCCAAACAAGCTTTGGCTGTACTTCTCCTTTAACTTTTCAAGGACATTTTTCAACGGGCTTTTATTCGTCTCTGAAATACTTTTCTACCTATAAAGGTCAGAAGAAATGAGTAAAGAGCTTGAGTTGATGCAGATCAGGAGGAGGTCAAATGCACCTGTCAATCTGAATTGTCTCTGAAGCACCTCAAATGTATGTTAAATGCACCTGAAAACAAGGTGAATTTGCCCATCAACACTAGCAAAAACTTAAAGCAATGCTTTCATCACACTTAACTAGTGCAATTAGTTCTCTGCAAAAGAAGGCACAGTGTGAACCACAATGAGAGAATACAATACAGGCAACCACAAAAATGTCAACTTTCTAACAAAAAAAAAAAAGGTGAAAACTTTAAAGTATGTTTTAAGAGACAGGCTGTCGGTGAGAACACTGCGGGGGGGGGATGATCAAAAATGGAGCAGCTGTGCATGGCAACCAATCAGCTTCCATCCTTAGCTTGCTCAGTCAAGCTTTAAAATTGAAAGATGATTGGTTGTCACGTTCCTTTATTTTTTCTTTAGCAATGTACACTGCATGGCAGGGAGATGGCGGTAGCATTGGATGGAGCTATGAATGGATACTGAATCTGCCATTGGTGGAGGAGGGCACACATAAAAGTAAATCTGCCCTAATGTGCATTTTAGAGGGCTCATCTGTACACAGTGGAATTTAGTTCTGCAATAGGGGCTATTAAGGTCATAGTAAAGGCAGAATTTTATTTATTTATTTATTTAAATAACGAACATGTCATACTTACCTGCTCTGTGCAGTGGTTTTGCTCTTCTCAGGTCTACAAACTGTGCTCCTGGTCCCTCCATCTTGCCAAGTGCCCCCACAGCAAGCAGCTTGCCGAGTTTCGTAGGAGCATGAAAAGTTTAGAATATACTGCTGGGAGTTAACTGACATTTTGACTTTGGCCTTTGTGTCTGTAGTTTGGGAAAGGTCAGAGTACCTAATATATAGTACGTACTAAATTTGGGTCAGTGACCCAGAAAGCACTAAAGCCTTTAGGTCAACAAAACAGCCAGACAGCTAACATTTTCTAATGGAGAGTTCATCAACAGAAGCCTCTGTATTTTTTCTTTATACCTCATTGGCCTAACACCTGTGAGTAAGTAAGGGTTGATCCCTCACAATTACGGTCTTCTCAGAACACTTGGTAACCTCATCTTGTTCCAATGCTACATTGCTTTGCTGCTTCTATTTAGTAGAAGGTAACATGTGCTACCAAATGTGTGCATTGGGATTTTTACAACTGCTGTTAATGGACAAGCTGCAGTTTACAGAAGCTAATTAAAACAGATATCACAACAAAATGCTGCAGTTGTTTTAAGCTTCATTTGCATTCTTTCCCAATCTACCTTATTAACCTTCACTATTAACAGGTAAATGATTCCAGCAAACAGATCAGTTTGAACATTTTCCCATAAGCGAGTTGGATAATAAGGGTTGTCACTTTTTTTTTGGCCAGCTTTATTTGCAGGTTTTAAAGCCTCCGGAAAAACCTATTGCAGAGATAGCATTTTATTTGGTATATTACCTTGCATCCCTACTGATAAAATAACCTTGATGCATAATCTTTTCTTGGCATTAATCTGTGTAGCATCAAATTCTTAATGATATAATTGCTTGTTATTATCTTATTGCGCATTCATAATTCTTCACATATTGTCCCTGGGAGAGAGCCTAACTGGTGTGCATTATAATTGCTCTACTATATAGATCAAAAAAGACCCTGTGAGCGGTAATAAAGCTTTATTTAACATTCCCACTTGAATGTATTATTAAAAAAAATATGGAAGTCTAGGTTTTATGACATTGCAATCAAATAGCAAAACTAGTGTCATATTTACCAGACATTAATATACCAATTACTAATTTAATCAAGGTATAACCAGATAAAAAATTAACAGTACGCAAACTATTATTGTTCTCTGCAACTTAGGGGCTATTTAACTGCATTTGACTTCCACAACTGAGAAGTGTAGCTTTTGAAGAACGTTAAAAATCACTAATACAGTGCCTTGAAAAAGTATTTATACCCCTTGAAATTTTCCACATTGTGTCATGTTACAACCAAAAATGTAAATGTATATTTTTATTGGAATTTTATGTGTGCATTAGTATTCAGCCCCCCTGAGTCAATAATTTGTACCTTTTGCTGCAATTACAGCTGAAAGTCTTTTTGGGTATGTCTCTACCAGCTTTGCACATCTAGGAGAGTGATATTTTTGCCCATTCTTCTTTGCAAAATAGCTAAAGCTCTGTCAGATTGCATGGAGAGCATCTGCACAGCAATTTTCAAGTCTTGCCACAGATTATCAATTGAATTTAAGTCTGAATTTTGACTGGGTCATTCTAACACATGAATATGCTTTGATCTAAACTATTCTATTGTAGCTCTGGCTGTATGTTTAGGGCCGTTGTCATGCTGGAAGATGAACCTCCAACCCAGTTTCAAGTCTTTTGCAGACTAACAGGTTTTCTTCTACTCCCGTCAACTCTGACCAGCTTCCCTGCCCCTGCTGAAGAAAAGCATCTACATAATATGATGCTGCCACCACCAGGTTTCATGGTGGGGATGGTGTGTTCAGGGTGATGTGGAGTGTTAGCTTACCGCATAGCGATTTTTTTTAAAGTTCAATTTTGATCTCATCTGACCAAAGCACCTTCTTCCACATGTTTGCTGTGTCCCCCACATGGCTTCTTGCAAACTGCAAATGGGACTTCTTATGGCTTTCTTTCAACAATGACTTTCTTCTTGCCACTCTTCCATAAAGGCCAGATTTGTGGAGTGCACAGCTAATAGTTGTCCTGTGGACAGATTCTCCCACCTGAGCTGTGGATCTCTGCAGCTCCTACCATGGGCCTCTTGGTTGCTTCTCTGATTAATGCACTCTTTGCCCAGCCTATCAGTTTAGATGGACAGCCATGTCTTGGTAGGTTCGCAGTTGTGCCATACTATTTTCATTTTTGGATGATGGATTTTACAGTGCTCCGTGAGATATTAAAATCTTGATATTTTGTTTTTAGAACATAACCCTGCTTTAAACTTCTTCACAACTTTAATGCCGCATACGCACGATCAGAGTGTGTCGGAAAAATCTTGGATGATTTTTCCGACGGAATTCCACTAAAGCTTGGCTTGCATACACACTATTACACAAAAGTTCTCTGAACTTTCGACCATCAAGAATGCAGTTCAATGCTTCAGAGAATGCGGCGAATTGTTTTCGAGCATGCTTAGGAAATTTGCGCGTTGGAATTGCTACAGACAATCGGAATTTCAGATCGAAACTTTTTCGGTCGGAAAAATAGGGAACCTGCTCTCAATCGTTTGGTGCTGGAAATTCCACCAGCAAAAAGTCCCATGGAGCATACACACGGTCGGAATGTCCGAACAAAGGCTCTCATCGGTCTTTTGCTGGCGGGATTTACGATCGTGTGTACGGGGCTTAACTCTGGATCTGTTTGAGTAGAAGAGAGACGCCTCAGCACAGAGTGTGAAAAGATCCATTTCTGGATGGTGTACTCGCTGGGCTCAGTCTTAAGATAGATCTGGAACGCGGATAAGGAAGGAAAAAAACAATCACACTTGACAATGGCACTCGGATCTGGGTCCCAACGTTTTCAATCCTGCAAAGGCAAATAGCAATCATTTTTTGGGATCGCTGAACGAGATACATATTTATGTGAACGCTGCCTTTCACTGTGGTTAGCTGATCTATGAACACAAGTTGTAAGGAGGAGGATACTGAGGATTTGCATACAAGGCTTTGATTAAGCTTCCATCTGGTAAGCGCACGCACTCCTTGGTGACGGGCACTTGTGTGCATTTTTTTGAGTGGAATCACAGTGGTGTTCTGATAAGGATCGCAACTGAGGATTTCTTATGGACTTTTGATGAACTTTGTTCATTCCTTCCTCTCCAGTTGGGAAATCACAATATTCGTTATTCTTTTTTCATTTAATGTATAGTGAATGTGATATTTATTTATAACTTTCATATTTTTTTATATTCCATTAGGGTAGCTAATATGAACTGTTTTCTTTGTTGGCGCAGCTTTTAAGATTTTTTCTATTGCTTTTGGGTGTGTGTATCGCACTTATAGCTGCGGCCTTCATTTTAGAGTATTGTGCATCCTTTTTTTTTTTGTTTTACTCAAGCGCGGTTTATTTTCTTTATATTTTAACTCTGACCTGTCTGGGGTGTTCCTTGGCCCTCATGATTCTGTATGTTCACTAAGGTTTTCTAACAAACATCTGAGGGCTTCACAGAACAGCTGTATTTATACTGAGACTAAATTGTACAGGTGGACTCTATTTACTAATTAGGTGACTTCTGAAGGCAATTGGTTCCACTAGTTCTTAGTTTTGGGTATCAGAGTAAAGGGGACTGAATACAAATGCACACCACACTTTGAAAACCATTTATCATTTTCCTTCAACTTCACAATTATGTGCCACTTTATGTTGGCCTTTCAATAAAATCCCAATAAAACACATTTAGGTTCTTGGTTGTAACATGACAAAATGTGGAAAATTCCAAGGGGTAAGAATATTTTTTCAAGGCACTGTAGCCACCACCAGCCACCTCCCGTACTTACCCGCTCCTGTGGTGGGGCTGTGGTGTCCTCTCCTGGAGTGCGGGTAGCAGCCTCGGCGAATCCGCCTCTGGCTTTAATCAGGTACGTCAAAAAAACAGCCCACCGCATTGGAATCCATGGTCCGGCACCACTGATAAGTAGATCACGGGGCCAGACACATGGACAGGGGCGGTGGCACCCGGGCTGCCACTGGCCAACACATTGATTACCAGTTGAAAGTTACAGATCGGTTTTGTGTATTTGTTTCCTTCCAGCTGTCCATGCTTTGAGGTTTTATATTAAAGGGCAGGATGCAGATCTCCTATGTTTTTCTAGAAGGTGATTGCCTTAAGCCACCCATCTACAAGCAGCATAATATTGCCTGCCCCAAAAATTATCTTATCAGCAAGTTCGAATATTGCCTTCTAGCTCATGATATAAGATAAGAAACTCTAAAGCTACATAACCTCCAAGCAGCACTCACAACATAAAATACAAAAAAATTTAGCTCAGCCTCTCAACCAGGGTTTCGTGGAACCCCAGCAATCCTCCAGACTTTGTTAGGGGACTGTGGCAGTGGCAGATTGACCATGTGCCCGATAAAGAGTGCATCATTTTGGCACCAAGGCCACTTTGCAGAGCCAGAAGCACAGGACCAAGTGAAACTTGGGACCAGTGATCATGGTAACTATCTGTAAGGGGAAAGTTCTTTTCACTAACCACTATTGCTCCTAAAAATATGGGGGCCCTTCACTGGCCTCCACTGTAATGGGAATTTTCAATGACCATAACTATGAGCATGCACCACGAGCTGTATATATAACCTTATGCAGCAGGGGTTCCATGAGACCAGAAAACTATTTCAAATGTTCCTTTATGGTAAAAAAAAAAAAGTTTACAAAAAGGCTGATCTTAGCTGCAGACAGAACATGTGGTGTTCTGCCCGTCACCTCTGCTCTGCCCTTTTCTCTTTTCATTAACCAAATACGTTAAAGAGTTAGTAAACCCAGGACCCTACATTCACTATATCTGGTCTCCCACAGTACACAGAACATGAAAATGTAATTTTAGTAAATATAAACTGTTAAATACCTTTTCTCATCATCAGTATATAGCAGTCTTGTGACTTCTAACAGTGTCTGGTTAAAGCTTGTAGGACCCCTGACCCTCTGTCTGGACAGTGCCGATTGTCCCTGTGCTGATCACAGACACCCCCTCCCCCAAGAAAAAAAACACAAACTCTCTAGCAATACACACTATACTGAGCATGTGCAGAGTGACTCCAAAGACTCTGTGTTATCAGGAGATGGTTTGGGGACAGTGAAAGAGGAGGATCAGAGGAGATAGGATCAAACAGGTTTTTTACACAATGTAGGGGATTAACCCTTTAGGTTCCACAGTGAGTATAATAAGCACGCTTTACTGCATATACAGACTGGTTTTACTGTTGCGGGTTTAGTAACACTTTAATTGCACTGTCACCACATAGATTAGAAACTTAAGGAATTTTAAAATTTACAACCAATTAGCATAATCTACATGAAAGCATTTGTATATTTTTATTTACTAAAGTGAGTTCATTTTTATATTTGCCTGGAGACAAATAGAT
The DNA here is from genome assembly GCF_037356315.1 of Lithobates pipiens. Lineage (NCBI taxonomy): Eukaryota > Metazoa > Chordata > Amphibia > Anura > Ranidae > Lithobates > Lithobates pipiens. The sequence goes on from NW_027507784.1 coordinate 134,057,208, forward strand.
GTGTCCTATTGTTCACAAGTAAAAAGTAAACTTGGAAGAATATATGATATGAAGCATTGTTTTTGAGCTTCCACATAGATTGCTTTGTATGTGTTCGTGACATTCAGTTCCTCTTTGGGACCTCAGTAGAAACATATTCCATCAATGAAGACTGAGAATTTCATTTGCAGGAATGAACCTTAAGCTCTTAAGAATAAAACATTCAAGCAGCATTCTACAAATAGCTCTATGTGTTAAACTATAACTTGCGCAATGGGATATCAAACATAATGTAATTATAAAAAAAAGTAATTTATGTACTGTATAAAGGGTCTTGTGGATTCCCCACTGTATCAAAGCAGAAAATGAGAAAGTTAAATGCACTCCTTGTGACTTTCATCCTCATATATCAACGTGCTTCAAAATGTTACAACTACAGAACAGTTTCATTGTGTTATTATTGCCGTTTTTCAGGAAAAAAAACAAAAACAGTTTTTAAAACAGAAAACTTCTATTTTGTTTCCTTGAAAAACATTTTCCTCTACTCTGAACATTTTAATTATAATATATAGGTTTATGCAAATGAGGGCTGAGTGAGAGAAAAACGCTTGATTCCCCCACCAATGCTACACAACATGGATGTCTGAATGTTCCACTGCTAGCTATAATATTCTGATAGTCACTCTTAGCTGTCAAAATACCCAAACCATGGTTGCAGCTGAATGGCTGTAGTCACTGTTATTAAGATGACTTTTTTCCAACCTACTCCTTTGATTAGTCAACTGAAGTTGTCAAACTGGGTGGTGTCACAGGACCACCATCAGCTTGAATTTTGGTAGATTCATGGGAATCGAACAAAATTCGAGCCATATTTAGCCAACTTGTAAGTTTTTGCTTTTGTGCATTTAAAAAAGGGGTTGCAAAAGTTAGCTTTTTTCTAATAAAAATAACAAACATGTTATACTTGCCTACTCTGTGCAAGGGTTTTGCATATAGTAGCCCCTTTCCCCCCTCTTCTGGCGTGCCTTGCCGACACTCCTGGCTTCTCCCAGTCATCGGGTGCTCCCACAGTAAGCCGCTTTCCATAGGTGCACATGTGCGGACACGCTCCCGAGTCCTGATGCTGCGTTCATTGACAGACAGCATGACTCGGCCCCTGTCCCCGACAGCCAATAGCTCCTGCCTTCAATTTGTCCAATGAGGAGAGAGACAGTGGCTGGAGCTGCTGGGCTCATGTTGATTGCTGGATCGGATCGGGCTCGGGTAAGAAAAAGGTCTGGGGGCAGCTGTGGCAAAGAATGATTTTCACCTTACTGCATAGAATGCAGTAAGGTGAAAAACCTTGAGACTTTACAACCAATTTAAGGCCCAACTCAAAACTTTAAACACAATTAAACCGATTTGACCTTTATAATAGCTACCTGCAAGATTTCCCACACAAGTGGACTCTATACAGTGTCTCCCGGCAGTGAACCGAGGTGAGGAAACTTCATGTTCAACTCCAACTATTACAGATCTGCTAAATCAACTCTCATAGAGATACCTTCGAATTTTTTCAGTTTTAAAAACGACATAATCCACATAGCTAGGTAAATTAATTGTGGCTGTCTTGGAGAATACCTTTTGTGAGCATAAGAACTGTCTTCTGTACTGCATGGATTTATTTAAAGACAAACTTTTTTATTGCTGCCTGTGTCCCTGGTTGGAGATATATACCCTATTTGTAGAGGTGTCAACTGTCACTGGTTCTAAAAGTGAGGCAAAACAGGAACAGACAGGACATTTTCGAATAGGGAAACTTGATCTGGTTACACTGGTCTACAATGAAACTTCCTTCACTTTGGAGAGATTTCCGCTCATTTCCTGTTGGATTTACAGAACAGGAAGTTAAGGTAATGTGATAACCACAATTTGACATGAATGAAAAGAAAAAAAAAATCACTGGGCTTAAAACATCCCCTACACCCTACAAAATAGACAATAAAGTTTTAGATAAACTTTAACTTCAGAGATAAATATGTAGCTTCCCTGTAATTAAACAAACATGTTCAAAGGCAATAACATTTCCTCCGGCATAATTCAATATTTACTTCATGCATTATTTAGTGTTTTCATTTATAGAGATATGCCATCAGAAAAGGCTTTAAAATAAATAAAAATTTAAATATACTGTCACAAAAGAAAAAAAGGGCGCTGCTATTGCTGACCCTTTCTGAAATGCTAGTGACTAACCTGTCATGATGATCACTAGGTATCAATAGTTCAGAGTCACTAAGCCTAAACAAGTCTGCAGATCAGAAAAATCTAAGAAAAGTGGCAAGTCCTTATTTTATTTGTATAACGTCAGTGATTCAAAATACTGAAGCAGGGGGGTAGCAGGAAAATACAGCTAGGGGTGCATCAACGTATCACCCATGGGAGTTTTCCTTTGTTATTGCTTAGAATGTCCCACATGTCTATGCTATCTATAACGCCCCTTTCAAACCGGGGCAGTGCGGGAGCCAGCGGTAAAACTGTGCTATTTTTAGCAACACTTTACCGTCATTTTAGCGGTGGTATTCGGCCTCTAGTGGGACATTTTTACCCCCCTGCTAGTGGCCAAGAAAGGGTTAAAGCCACGGCAAAGCATTGCTGCAGCGGCAATTTGCCGGCGTGTGTAGCCGTGCTGCCCATTCATTTCAATGGGCAGGAGCGGTGAAGGAGTGGTATACACACCGCTCCTTCACCGCTCCAAAGATGCTGCTACCAGGACTTTTTTTTACCATCCTGCCAGTGCACCACTCCAGTGTGAAAGCTCTCGGGCTTTCAGATTGGAGTGTGAGGAGCGGCTCTTTCAGGGCACTTTGAAGGCGCCATTTTTAGTGCTGTAGTGCCTGCAAAGCACCCCAGTGTGAAAGGGGTCTAAAGGGTTTATACCACAGACTTAACTTACAAACTACTATGATCATGTCATAGGGTGGCATGGATGACACAAATGGTAAATGCAGCTGGGAAGCTACATTTTTCCTGCACTCAGACAGTACTGGAAGATGTGGGAAAGACTTAACAAGGGTTTTACATCATTTGCCTAAGCTCCTACAGAATAAAGAAGCATGCTGCCAATCTAAAGAGCAGCGAGTAGAGCTGGGCATGGCGGTTCGCTGCAGCGTTACTGGCATCCAGCATATAAGCAGCTACAGCAGCAGCAGGGATAACATTACAGCAATTTCACTGGAGGAAGAGCGTTATTATCTTATCAAAGACAGAGCCTATCCAATAGTTTTACTTGTAGGATCTACTGATATTTACATAATGTTTCTGGTGTACTTAGAAAAGTAGCCTGGTTATACTGGTATAGGTAGCCTATATCAATGTTTCTCAACTTCAGTGCTCAAATACTCTCAACAGGTCACGTTTTCAGGATTTCCCTCTGTGGTAATTACTAAGGCACTGAAACTGATGAAATCACCTGTGCAAAATAACGGGAAGCCTGAAAACATGACCTGTTGTGGGTACTTGAGGACTGGAGTTGAGAAACATTGGCCTACATCACAAAAGTGTTGTCATAGTTTGACCACAGTTCTACTTAAATTTGTCTGTTGTCTGTAGCACACAATCCCGGCAGGCTGGACAATGATATATAGGAGTTAGTGCACTTCAGCTAAGAGGACACTTTTTCTAAATTTTATCTACAGTTCTCCAATGCTAAAAAAACAAACAAAAAAAAAGGTATGGAGAACAAGGAGGGTGGCCTCACATAATGATATAAATTAAATAGTAACAGATACAAAATGTACCATCATCCAGATCTAAATAGAATAGAGATTTGGGAGTCTGGTCCCCAACCAAGACCCACCAAAGAAAAAGGGCATTTGGACTATCTCGGTACAAATCAGGGTACTTTTGTATAAGAAGAAATATATAAACAAACATAAAAATTTAAATAATTTATTAATACAAAAAAAAAAAACACAATTTCTAAAATTACAGAGGATGTAGTATTTCGCCTAGTTTCGCAGTTTTACCGATTCATCAGGAAATACATCTGAAAAAAAAAATATATATATATTATATATATATATATATATATATATATATATAAAAAGAACATTCATAGTGAAAGGGCATAGATAATACAATATATGTGTTTTGGGGAAACAGGGAGATATACATAATATGAAGGCAGCTGCTCACCCATACATCAATGCCAGAAGGGCATAGAGGCTACTCGGCCAAGCCTCCCGCGGTGACTGGGGGAAGCAATAATGTACGGCCAGAAGATTAGCGTCTAAATGTATATCTCCTTGTTTGCCCAAACCACATATATTGTATTATCTATGCCCTTTCACTATGAATGTTCTTTTTTTTATATATATATTTTTCAGATGTATTTCCTGTATTCCCTGATGAAGCAGTCAAACCGCGAAACTAGTTGAAATACTACATCCTCTGTAATTTTAGAAATTGTTTTTCTTGCATTAATAAATTTAAATTTTTATGTTTGCTTATATATTTCTTCTTATACAAAAGTACCCTGATTTGTACAGAGATAGTACAAATGCTCTTTTTCTTTGGTGGGTCTTGGTTGGGGACCAGACTCCCAAATCTCTATTCTAAAAAAAAGGTATGACCTTTAGGCTGGGTTCACGCTTCTGCGAATTGAATGCAGCTTTCCCCACATCCAATTCACATGACAGGAGATTGTTACTGGCTCTCAATGGAGCCGGATCACACATCTCCGAGGTGGCTGCGGTGCGCATTGCACAGGGGTCCTGTTCGTCTTTGGCTCCAATTCAGGTCTGAATTCAGGCAAAGATTCTGGCTAGATTTGTCCCTGAAATATAGAAAAGGGACACCCTGGACCCCTACTGTGAGCCGCATCCATATTTGGTGTGAACCCAGCCCTAAAGTGGTTGTAGAGGCAGAAGGTTTTCATGCATTGCATATCAATGCATTAAGATACAAAGCCTTCTGTGTCCAACGGCCCCCCTAATACTTACCTGAGCCCCATCTCTATCCAGTGATGTGCACGGGTGCCTCGGCCGCCTGGGACTCTGGCGCCAGTGGCTCCCACTGCTGTCAAAGTCAGATAGCCAATAAGGAGAGAGGCGGTGGGGCTAAACCACGGCTCCATGTCTGATTGGACACACAGAGCTGCAGCTTGGCTTGGGTGCCCCCATACTGTAGTAAGCTGCTTGCTGTGGGGGGACTCGACAGGCGTGAGGGACCAGAAATGCAGACAAGGGACCCGAGAAGAGGAGAATCCAGGCTGCTCTGTGCAAAACCATTTCACAGAGCAGGTAAGTTTGACATGTTTGTTATTTTTAAAGAAAAAAAACAAAAAATAAACAAAAAAAAACGGGGCTTTGGTATCACTTTAATGTATTTCTGAGTGCTTTTACATGGTTGGGCAACTGCATAACTGGAGGGGATAGAAAAAGACAGACAATAATCACTCCACAGGGTGTAGATTCAATTACGGAGCTTAAAGTTGTAGTTAAATTTAATTTTAATTTTTTTTATTTCCAATTTCAACTGTCAATCTATGCATTGACTGGATTGTCAATATATCCATTGACCTCCAGCTCTTGTTTGTCAATTTAGCTGTTAACCTATCCACCTATCTTTATTTTTGTTAATCTAGCTGTCAGTTTATCAGGCTGCGTATTTGCCCACAGGAGATACATTGGTAAATACATGACACATATCTTAAAAGTATGACGGAACAATTCTTTTAGTACTTTATATAGGAGCATTGGTGTATTGAAAGCTGTGAAGCTAACGGAGATAACAGTTATGTATGTATCTAACCATCTATTCATCTATGTAGGTTTTATGATGTAAAATTTTATTTATGTCCCACACTGAGCTAGATACAGAACATACAATATAAATAAAACAGTGTATTCATTTGCCAATATAAAATCAAGTTTATATTAAAAATGTTTTTTCAACAGGCAAAATCCCTTGATTTATTTCCAAAATCTTTAAAAAACATGCTGACTTGTAACCTAATTTTGTCAATTAGATAAAGAAGAAAAACGTTGTCCCTTGCACTGTCTTGGCCCTGGTGACTTAGCCAGTTTTTATCATTTCACAAGTACCAATTAAACACAAAATTACAGCAGACTTCAAAATATACATTATTAAACCTCCCTCCCCTTCGTAGGCCTCATGTACAATGCTTGCTGGTAAACAAACGTTTAGCAGTAGGGCATTTTTTTCAACTGCTACTGAACTCTCCTCTGTTATCTTATCAGTACATACACACAGGGCCGTTTATAGTCGTTTCTAGGCAGTTGAGTTGATAGGCTTTTTTTTTTGGAACCCCCAAAAATGCATTCAGAAGCTATGTTTAGAGGCATTTCTAGCACAAAATGTGAGTCAACGTGTTTAGGTGCATTTTGGTCTCAAAACGTTTTTAAAAAAGGAAACATTTTATTTATTACTTTTGAGCCTGGAAAATGCTAAAAACACACCAAAAACTTAATTATCACTGCCTGCAAGCTTGATATACCATGTGGTATTCCCTTCATCAGCCAATTACGCTGTACAATACACGACTTGCATTACTTTTGAAGTTGAGAGTCACCAACAGATGTTCCTCTGGTGGCATGCTTTTCCTCATGTTGGTCTCCATGCGAACTAGACGGGGTCTAACCTTTTCCAAGAAAACGTCAAAGGTGGCAATTGACATGCGTGTAAAATTAAAAAAAGTATCCTGTGGACATGCGTGGAGCCATCAATGGATGTGGCCAGTAGCGGCAAACTCTGGTTCTCTCATGCTATTTTCTACATCTTTGGAGCCTCAGCAAAAGCAACGTCAGGAAGGAGCATTTCCTCACACAAGCTCATCATGGGATCCATATTAACAAACCAAACAAAAGATAACAGCTAGCTACAAGGACACTGCTTTCACAGCTGCTACTCACGCTGTTCTCTCACAGAATGGCTGAAATAGTTAATACTTGTTTTTATTATTTTCTAATCATTTGCGAGGGTCTCCTGAGGTTATCTTTAGTAAATGCTTCTGAACGCGAACGCAAACACGGCTAAACGCGGCTTGTAAACGCTGCTAAACACATGTTTTTAAACGTGGATTACTAGCTGTGATGTGTCAGCGTTCAGGAGAGGTTGAGAAACGTCCCATGCCAGATTGGACACAGGCTGAATGTTTTTTCATTCAACCAGTGTTCAAAATTACACAATCAAGATGCATGGATCTCCCCGCCTGTGTTCTTGTATTGCAACTGCGGGAACTCTCTCTTTTATCAGAATACACTGATCAGTGCTGCAGTAGCTGATCGAATGCTGGTTTCCAGCATTAGTCTGATGAAAGTGGGTCTAATGATCTGTTTCTTTTGAACAGGGAATTTTGATATGTACCTAGCTTTAGGCTGGATTCAAACCCATGCATTTTTTTTTTTAATTGAAAAACAAACTTTATTGAAAAAAAAAAAAAAAATTATAAAAAAGGGGGAAGGAAACAGAGAAGATAACATACATAGTAAGCATACATAAAGGTACATCAAGTAATGAGGGCCAACCTGGCCAAGGCAGTGTTGCATACATGAGTTCTTTGGGTTAGCTGCGCTGCATAGGGTTTAGACACCCGTCATGGGTAGAGTCATTATAAGACCAATCCGTGTCAACCAGGGAAGGGGCAGCAGGCATAAAAAGAAAGGAAAAAAAAGGGGGGGAGAGGGAAGGGGACACAATACAAGTAGGCCCAGGAGGTGGAGGAAGCACAGAAAGGGAAAAAACGGAGGGGGGGAGGGGGGCAAGGGATCAATATAACAGCATATCAAGTGCATGTCTCCCCATCCCCCAACCATCTGCCCCATATCTGCTCGTATTTAAGTGGACATCCTCTATGCGTATATATCAATTTCTTATAAGGGAGGGTATCGTTAACCTCTTTCTTCCAGCATTGGACCGTGGGGGGGAGGGCCTGCATCCAGCCGCGAGCAATCACTTTTCTCGCCAGGAACAGAGTTTCATGTAAAAAGGTACGAAGGGACTTGTCAGCATCTAACTCTGGCAAAAGACCAAGTAAGCACAGCTTTGGGTCGAGGCTAACAGGAGAGCCCATCTGGTCATGGAGAAAGCGAATCACCTGTATCCAGTATGTTTGGATAACCGGACAGGACCATATGAGGTGATAGAAGGAGCCTGGAGTGTGGTCACATAAGCGGCAGCCCGGATTATACGTGGGTCTGAACCGTGCTACCTTCTGGGGGGTCAGGTATGTCCTATGTACAATGTACAGCTGTGTGAGGCGGTCCGAAAGCCTGGGGGATACTCTCTTCACATCCCCCAATACATCATCCCATTCCTCATCCTCAATTGTTCCAACATCCACCTCCCATCTGGCCTTGGCGGCATAAGCCAATGCCCCGGAGCCTGGGAGACGGATGGTGGAGTAGAGTGTGAAAATCAACTTGGTCGGCTCAGCACCTGTGATTATGTCTACTATAGGAGGGACTGTCAGAGGGGGGTTGGAGTCGGCAAATTGAGTCTGTAGCGCATGTCGGAGCTGTAAATATCTGAAGAAGAGATGGTTAGGGAGTGTGAATTCTTCCTTTAGCATTTGAAAGGATTTAAGCCCAGTGCTAGTCATAACTTGGTGCATGTACAAGATCCCATACCGCATCCAAGCTGCGGGGTCCGGAACGGACAGCAGTTCGGGCAAGTGAGTGTTGAACCAGAGAGGAGTATAAGAATGAATCTGTGGGGTCCCAAGTTTGTTAAGGGCCGTCCGCCATATCCTCCTGTGGTGCGTCAACATGTCTATGTTTTGATAGGGGGAACGTCTTGACAGTGGGGCCCTAAGAACTGATTGAAGTGGGGTGTGGGCAGGGTCGTCAGGGCATTTACAAAGTAATGTCTGGTATCTTGGTAGCTCGCTCTTGTCAAAGTGATAAAAATGGGACAATTGGGAGGCAAGATAATAATCCTGGAAATCTGGAAGGGCAGCCCCTCCCATTGTCACTGGGTTCTTCAGAAGTCTCCAAGACAATTTGTGTCTGCTGTGGCCCCATATAAATGAATTGAGAATTGATTCAATCGTCTTGAAAAAATGTTGTGGTATATACAGAGGTGCATGCCACACCAAATAAAGTATCTTGGGCAGAAGTATCATCTTGACAAGATTGATGCGTCCCATAACACCCAGAGGTAGTCTGGACCAGGTTTGTGTCTTGTTCTTGATCAGGGTGTAAAGGGGTTCAATGTTTAGGGGTACATAGTCTGTCAGCGATCTAGTGACCTGCACTCCCAAATACTTAATCACGAAAACCCTAGGGAGATCTAGAGGAGGGGACGTGGGTACAAGGGGGAAATGATCAAGCGGAAGGATCTGGGATTTGGACCAGTTAATGCTCAGACCCGAATGACTACCAATACAGTCTATAGTGTGGAGGGCTGCAAGAAGGGAGGGACCCGAGTCGGCTAAGTATAGGAGTGTATCGTCAGCATACATCCCAATCTTTTCCTCCAGGTTTCCTATCCTAAGGCCACAAATTTTGGCGTCTGCGCGAACCATAATAGCCAGTGGCTCCACAGCCAACGCATACAACATGGGGGAAAGGGGGCAGCCTTGTCGAGTCCCTCTCTCCAGCGGGAACTGATCAGAGAGACAGCCGTTCACAAACACCTTGGCCCTCGGGGATTGATACAGGAGTTGGACCCATCAGATAAAGTTGGGGCCAAGCCCAAATCCCGAGAGGCATTCCCACAGGTAGTTCCAAACCCATGCATTTTTAGTGCTTTTTGCGTTTTGCAGATTTGCACTACAGGTGCAATATGAATATACAAAACCCCCATAAAAGGTACAACTGCGTAACATTAATAGGTAACCCACACATCTACTGTAAACTGTGTGTGCTTCCACAAAGAGAAATAAACACAAGAACAGGTGATTAAAACTAAAGCCGGATACACACTACAGTTTTACAGTTTTTTTTTTTTTTTTTTTTTACACACTACCAACATTCTGCCCATGTTTACGGGGGCTTAATCCAAACTCCATTACTCAGCAGTGAATTTTAGACATTGAGTGGTCAGGGACTATTGACAAGGATGGTAATGTCTTATGCCCTGTACACACGGCCAGAAATTCTGACAGAAAAAGTCTGAATGGATTATTTTGTCGGAAAATCCGATCGTGTGTGGGCGCTAAAAAAATTTGAGAGCAGGATCTAAAATTTTCTAACAAAAAAAATCCGGTCTGACTTTTTCGGATCATTTGTAGAGAATTCCGATGGACAAAGTGCCACGCGTGCACAGATCAAATTACGAGACCAAAACTATTGGCTACTAGCCTCTACATAGTTCCGTTGTACGCAACGAACGTGACCTCGTTCTGAACAATCGGATTTTCCGTCAACTTTGTCCGACCGTGTGTATGCAACACAAGTTTCTGACAAAACCCGTCGGAAAAAATCAGACGGATTTTGTGATCGGAATGTTCGACCGTGTGTACGAGGTATTATAGTCACTGGGAAAAGTGACCCACAGATGGCGACTATAGGCAAGCTCTGGGGATTATTGGTGGTGGAGACACTAGAGCAAACAACTCCCCTATCTTCCTTTGGAAACACAAGCCCAAAACTTAAGCTAGCCACAAATGGTTGGATTTCCCTCATTCAGCCATGGACTTAACCAAAGTCAATAGATTACTCCATCCACAACAAACAAAGTGGATGGAGGAATCTGCACTGCCAGCTATTGAATTTAAACATTGTCATTGTTTGGCCAACACCTGGCATCTTTAATGAGTTTTATAGAGCTGGGTGTTGCCAACAGGGCCACTCACAGTTATAATTTAGGTCAGCTGAAATTAAAGCAGTGTATGCTCTTATTTAGCTGCACAAAACCATACAAAAAAAAAAAACACACCAGTGAGAACATGCATTGCATTCTTATCTTTGTTTATCAACTCTGCACCCTTACACTTGACAAACCACCTGTATGTGAGAACTTAGCATAGCTTGAGAACTGACTATGGTGTGTTCTCCTGCTTAGCGTGGTAAGTTTTTAACAGGAAAGCAGGGGGGAATGGTAGAATCATCAGGGATTTCACACAAAGGAAGCAATACAAGGAGAACAGCAATTTTTTTTCATACAAGTACATGGTATAGCAGGCACATATCGGCAATATTAAAAGTGTTGGGTTTACATATTAACTACTATTTAGTGAAGGCAGCACATGGAGGAATATTATACATGGACTGCAGGAGGGAAAGAGGCTAAAATAACCCTATAAGTGCTGCTGTCACTGAATGAAAGTTGTAAGGTAATTTAGCTTGCACCTTTCCTCCACTTCTGTTCTGTCATAGCTGTAGAGATCTGCCTTAAATACTGTGCCCCTCTTCACTTAAACTGATCTCTAATCATCCTCCAATATTTGGCAGCTGAGAGCTGCGGGACATATAACTGTAGGGAGAAATGGTACCAGCAGAGGGGGCAAAACTGGGCCAGGATAAGAGAGACTTTACTATACTTTCCCTCAAGCTTCAGCGGTGGGACATTCAGGTGACTGGTCACCCTGGGAGAAGAGAATGGCCCTTTAAAACAGGAAGTTAGCTTCTTATATAATTGTTAAATAATGTATTTAAAAGTGGTTGTTAACCCACTTCTATAAAAAGCTACTATCCCCTCTGTAATATAACAATAAGTGCTCCATGTACCTGTGTTTTATAAACAAACTATGCTTGGCTGTACCTATAACACAGCAGCTCTCAGCAATCACACGACTCCTTGGCTCTCTCCTTTGCCCGGCTGACAGCTCCAGTGGGTGGGGCCAAGCACCAACTCTGACAGCCGGGGAAGAGGGGAAGAGAGGAGAGAGCCAACCAGTCACAATTTCTGGGAGCCACTGTGTTATCAGTCCAGATCACCATATATTTTATATAACACAGGCACAGGGGCACTTATTGTTATATTACAGAGGGGATGGGAGCATTTTATATTAATTATGAGAGCAGCATTATGACACAAGCAGACAGGCAGGGAGGGGGCAGAGGACTGAGGAGAGGACAGAGAAGGACAGAGCAGGGATGCGGATGACAGAGGCATGTTAACTGATCACGGTGTCAGGGCTAAGCAGCCATTAAAACACCATGGTCATGTTTTAAGGGAACAGGATCCTTTTTTCTTTTTTTAATAATGGATTACAGGATACAGTGTAAACCTGCACAAGACACATTAACCACTTCAGCCCTAAAGGAGTTGCCCCCTTCCTGACCAAGCCATTTTTTGTGGCACGGCAATGTGTCATTTTAACTGACAATTGCGCGGTCGTGCGACGTTGTACCCAAACAAACATATGTCTTCTTTTTCCTCACAAATAGAGCTTTCTTTTGGTGGTATTTGATCACCTCTGCGGTTTTTATTTTTTGTGCTATAAACAAAAAAAAGCATAAATTTTGCAAAAAATACAATATTTTGCAGTTTTCACTATAATAATACATATCACAATTTTTTTTTTTTTTAAACAAAATTTTTTCCCCAATGTATTCTACATATTTTTGGTAAAAAAAATAAAATAAATTTGCAATAAGCGTATATTGATTTTTTTTTTTTTACTAGTAATGGCGGTGATCTGCAATTCTTATTAGGACTGTGACATTGCGGCGGACAGATCAGACAATTTTGACACTATTTTGGGACCATTGACATTTATACAGCAATCAGAGCTAAAAATAGAAATTACTGTATAAATGTCATTGGCAGGGAAGGGGTTAACACTAGGGGCGATCAAAGAGTTAACTGTGTTCCCTAGGTGTGTTCTAACTGTAGGGGGATGGGACTAACTAGGGTAGGAGAGAGATCGGTGTTCATACTTGGTATGAACACACAATCTCTCTCCTCTCCCCTGAGAGGACAGGGATTTGTGACCGCGTCTGCCAGGCACGTGCATCGGCTCCGCCTGCTGTGACGTCTTAAGGGAGCAATGTACAGCTACGGCGATTTTCCAAGTATAACTGCAGCGGCTGTTTAGCTAGTGATTAAAGGATGTTTGATAGAGGAGGTGAGTGCTGTGTTGCATTATATTTTTTCTGTGGCTGGAGTTTAGACTTTAGACTTTAAAATAGTTTTGGAAATAAAATGTTAATCCCAGTTTCCCATACTGATTAAAGTGATACTAAGCACACACTTTACATTGTCCCTTCTATTTTTGTATGTGGATGATGGCACTGCAATGATTTTAATAAATAAAATAAAAAAATCTAAGTACCTTTTTCCTAATTTAAAAACAGCTGTCACATGACCCAGATCTTTCCTAGCCTGTCTGTAGGGAAACATAAGCAGGAGGAGCTTATAGATCTCTGCTGCTGGTCATATGTTCCAAAAAAAAAAAAAAAAAACAACCATTTGAATAGAGCAAAAATAAATAATATAAATAAACTGTTTTAAAAATTGTCATACAAATATATATTTGAAATCAAATCTATTATTTTCTGTAAATGACATGGTGTGGGCAGATTTCTGCCAGTCTGTCAGGGCTGGCTTGGCCCTTCCTTCTCTGGGCTGGCTGCTCAGCTGTTGGCTAATTGCCAGCTCCCATCTCTCTCCACAGTTACCAGCTGTTCCTTATCCAGCTTGTCAGACCTGCCTACTTAACCACTTCCCGACCGGTGCACGCCGATGTACATCGGCAGAATGGCACGGGCAGGCATATTGGCATACAGGTACGTCCAGCTTTAAATGCCGCCCAGCCATCGCGAGCGAGCCGCCGCCGGTGCGCTCGCGTGCTGGTCGGGACCCCCGCGAGGCTGGTCGCGGGTCCCGCGGACTCGATTGCCGCGGGCATACCCGCGATCATCTCACGGGGCGGCTGAACGAGGAGATGCTGTTGTAAACAGCATCTCCCCGTTCTGCCTAGCAACAAGTGACGCTGATCTCTGCTCCATGTGATTGGAGCAGAGATCAGTGTTCACTAAAACAAAGCCCAGCCCCCCACAGTAACACACCCCTAGGAACACTTAACCCCTACACTGCCACCCACTGGTTAATCCCTTCACTGCCAGTGTCATTTACACATGAATCACTGCATTTGTATAGCAGTGATTGCTGTATAAATGACAATGGTCCCAAAAATGTGTCAAAAATGTCTGATGTGTCCGCCATAATGTCGCAGTCACAATATAAATCGCTGATCGCCGCCATTACTAGTAAAAATAAATTAATAAAAATGCTATACAACTATCCCCTATTTTGTAAACGCTATAACTTTTGCGCAAACCAATCAATAATCGCTTATTTCTTTTTTTTTACCAAAAATATGTAGAAGAATACGTATCAGCCTAAACTGAGGGAAAAAAGTGTTTTTTTATATATTTTTGGGGATATTTATTTTATTTACAAAAAGTAAAAAATAATGCGTTTTTTTCAAAATTGTCACTCTATTTTTGTTTATAGCGCAAAAAAAAAAGCAGAGGTGATTAAATAACACCAAAAGAAAGCTCTATTTGTGGGAAAAAAAGGGCGTCAATCTTGTTTGGGATCAGTTAAAGCGACGCAGTGCCGAATCGCAAAAAGTGGTCTGGTCTTAAGCCAGCAAAATGGTCCGGGGCTCAAGTGGTTAAAGCTGTCCAGCTCACTTCATATCTGCCTACGCCTTGGTCACATCACAAGAAACCATCTCCTGCGGTTCTGTTCAAAGACTGGATTGCTGACATCCCTTCTGGCTCCTTATCCGGCTTGCTGTTGCTCTACTTGGATCCCTGACTTCAGGCCTGGCTGATTATCCGATCTGGTTATTGAACTCTGGACTGGCTGACTGCTCGATCCGGTTACTGGACTCTGGCTATGCTTTGACTATGCTTTCTCTATTTACCTTTTTATTTTTATTTAATAAACAAGTGTGATTTAATTGTACTTCTGTCTCGGTCTGATTCATGGTTTCTGACACAGTCACAGGCTGTGTCATGCCCCTCCAGCCTGTGTCTTAAAATAAGAGGGAGGTGAAGTCCCCATTTATCTACATGCAATATTCAGTCCCCATTGCGTTTCGCTAGTTAATGGGCATGGAGGAGGAATGAGGGAGTGGGCTGTCGTTTATCACTGTGTTACTCTACAGTTACATGGGCTGCTCAGATGTGATAGTAAGGAAATGATCAACATAGAAACTCATTGAAAACTGAGCATGTGCAGAGTCGCAACCACAACTGCAAAATCCCTAGCTCAATTGGAGACTTGGACAGAAGGTGGAGATAAAGAACAGCAGGTTCCCCTAAGTTTTTTTGCAGAATACAGGAAATGAATGAACAGCATTTATTGATAGCTTTAGGTTTGATAGTAGTATTCATAGTATTGTAAGTTTAGTGACACTTTAAAGCACTGCTAATTTTGCTTTCATCTTTGCTTAGCTTGTGGAAAACTTATTGTCAAATTGATGTTCTGAGTTGGTCAGCAGTTGAGACAATTGCACGGTAATGCTACACTGTACCCAAACTACATTTTTATAATTTTGTTACAACAAATAGAGCTTTCTTTTGGTGGTATTTGATCACCTCTGCAGTTTTTATTTTTTGCTAATTGAATAAAAACAGACCGAATTAAAACATTTTTTTTTTTTTTGTTATAACATTTTGTAAATAAAGTTTTCTCCTTCACTGATGGGCACTGATAAGGCAACACTGATGAGGTGGCACCAATGAGAGGGCACTGATGAGGTGTGCACTGATGGGCACTCACAGATGGCACTGGTGGGCACTGATAGGTACATATGGGTGGCATTGAAAAGATGCACTGATGGCTGGCACTGGCTTTCACTGATAAGCATCACTGGTGGCACTGGTAGGCATTTTTCACTAGCAGTGATTGGCAGCTGTCTGGGCACTGATTGGCATTTCCCTGGTGGTCTAGGGTGGCATACCTGGTGGTCCAGTGTGGTGGCCATCCCTGGTGGCCTCCTGGTGGTCCTGGGCGGGCATCCGAGGGGAGGCTGCGCCGATAAATAATCAGCACAATAATCAGCACAGACCCCAGCTGTCAGGAGAGCAGCCGATCGGCTCTCCTCTAGTCGCGAGTAAGGAAAAGCTAATCAATGGCTCTTCCCGTTTACATTGTGATCAGCGGTGATTGGACATGGCTGATCACGTGGTAAATAGTCTCTGTCAGAGACTCTTTACCTAGATCGGAGTTGCGGTGTGTCAGAATGACAGGGCCGGGCAGTGGCTTGATATCCTGAGAACGTCATATGACGTCCGATCAGGATACCGCAAACACTTTAACCACTTGCCGCCCACCATATAGCAACATGATGTTGGTAAAGTGAGGAAGAGTTAGAACTTATTTTGGGTTTTAATTTCTGTGTGTGACCCAGTGGAGGAGAATCTCCCTCCCCCCACTTCTTTACACTTTATGGGGGGGGGGTTGATACCCATACGATAAAGCGGGGGGGCCTTGTCACTGGGATAGAGATACTAATAAAGAAATAAAAATATGACAGCGGCTCTAACCCTTCCCCGCTCTAGCTAAAATGAAGTGAAACATTTTGGCTGGAGTTGGATTCTAACAATTGTAACCCTAAGTCACTTGGTTATCACTCTCTTCCTTTTTCAACAAGGAGTCACAAGTTTCCCGCTGCAATGAAACAAAATTCAAACTTTCCAACAAAGTTAAAAGCTTCTTTTAGGACCAGTTCACATAACATGCAGTTCAGTGCGTTTTTTTTCTACATAAAAAGCGCATGGAACTAGGTTATTTGGTTTCCAATGGCATAGCTCACACCAGTGCAATCAGTTCCAGGGCTTTCCAGTTTCAAGAAAAAAAAATGAATATGTTGCATTTTTCCTGCACTGGAATGCAGTAAAATGCATCAAAAACACGCCGGGGTGATAACCAGCCCTTGATGTCTATGGTAGGAGGGCAAAGCTGGCAGCTGGTTGAGCAGAAGTAACAAGTAAAACAAGATGGTCCCAATTCAATTGCAACCTTTTATTTAAACTATTAAAAAGTTCAATGGAGAATGGGATCTGGTAAAACAAAACAATCAAGATAAACTATGAAGAAGATAGAAGTTTACACATAAGCCTAGATTGCCAGAAAAGTATTCCATATCAATTCTTGCATTACATAAAATGTTTCTACAATAAAAGAAAAATACAATACAGAAGAAAAAAATGAAGATTTAAAGAAAAAGTATTTTCCAGGTTGTAAAATTTTGCAAGCCGTAAAATCATCCAATTTTTTTTCTACCGACGTTCACAGGTTTATTTTTAATACGTATGCATATTTCTCATTCCGAATTCAATTTTTCTGTCCACTGCCATATAGCGGTCCATCAATTTAATGTCACACTCCCACAGAGAGCTCTGTGTCCCACCTAGAGGCGCAGCATGTGTTGGCCACAATTCCTAATACAGGAAATATTTTTTTAGCACCATCTTGGCAGCTGAGATGAAGCCACGCTGTGGGCTTCATTCTATAGGCAGAAGAGGAAGAGGTGAATTGGAAAATTACATTTTTAAATCATTAGAACTGGACAGTAATCGGACTAGTTTCATTAATAACTAAACATCGTTTTTAACCTTTCCCGGCTATCTAAAAGTATAAAAATATTCATCTGGAAGAAAGAGAAGTTACGGAAAATGCTGAAAACCATTATTATTACTGATACCTATGTAATGGTGTTTAAGAGTACAGAAATACCAGAGGTCAAGGATTTAAAGTGGTTGTAAAGTCTAAACGTTTTTTTACCTTAACACATTAAAATTACATTTTTTCTTTAGCTGCCTTTTCTACCCCACTGCTTGATTCAGTGCTGAGCCTGGCTGCAAGTCTTCTCTCTTCAATTCCTGGTTTCGCAATAGACGCCGCTGCCCAAAAGCACCCCCCATGTTGGGGGCATGTGGCCTGGTATGGTTCAGGTGGGGGGGCAAGGTGCTCACTCGCACCCCCACCGCCCTTTTCCTGACATGCTCGAATAAGGGTGCGGTATAGATTTTGGAGGGGAGCCAATGCCATTTTTTTTTGCTTGTATTCTTTTAATAAATTGTACATGTATCATGCAGGTGCCGCAAAAAACTCAGACCAAAAGTAGTGCAGGAACTACTTTAAAGTCGATATGACCTCAAGTCAAACAGATTTGAATGGTTATCATTGGGAAACATGGGGTGCAACTTGGGGTCCAAAGTCGCATGACTATTAAAAAAAAAAAAAAAAAAAAGCACCTGAAAAGCTCAAGAAAAATGCTTCCCCGACTGCTGTATAAATGACAATGCTCCCAAAAATGTGTCAAAAATGTGCGATGTGTCCACCATTATGTCACAGTAACAATAAAAATCACTGATCGCCACCTTTACTAGTAAAAAAAAAATTATTAATAAAAATGCCATAAAACTATACCCTATTTTGGAAACGCTATAACTTTTGCGCAAACCAATCAAGTGCTTATTACGATTTTTTTTTAACCAAAAATATATAGAAGAATACCTTTTCGGGTTAAACTGAAAAACTTAAAACAAATTTTTATATATTTTTGGGGGATATTATAGCAAACTGTAAAAAATAATGCTTTTTTTGAAAATTGTCGCTCTTTTTCTTTATAGCGCAAAAAATAAAAAAAAACTACAGGGGTGATCAAATACCACCAAAAGGAAGCTCTATTTGTGGGAAAAAAAAGGATGTCAATTTTGTTTGGGAGCCACGTCGTACAACCGCGCAATTGTCAGTTAAAGCTTCGCAGAGCTGAATCGCAAAAAGTGCTCTGGTCTTTGGCCAGCAAAATGGCCCGGGGCTTAAGTGGCTAGAGAATAAAATCGTTGAAATACTTTGTCGCACCGTATTTGCGCACCGTATTTTGGAAAAAAAATACACTTTTTTGAAATAAAAAATTAGACAACAGTAAAGTCTATTACAAGACCCCAGACGATGTCTATGAAGACGAAACGCATGGGGAGGATTCCACTGCCGCCTATTTTATGAAATGCGCTTGTCAAACTACAGAAATGTGAGTTTGTTACTACTATTTTAAATAAATTTTATTTTAATGGAATTACACTATATGGTCCTATGTTTTTCCTTTACGTGATCATCATTTTGAATCGGGCCTTTATATGTTCAGAGAAAATCTACTGTAGTGGGGAAGACTGTTTGGAAGATTGTCTTGCATTCTAAGCATTTGCTGGTTCGTGTTTTTGGCCTTCCAATACTGGCCAGTTCGTGTTTCCACAGAAATTAGAAGGCTTGCAGGACCCTTAGAATATATATTCTTTTGGGTCATATATATCTGGTAAGCCCGCATTTGCTAAGGTGGTGGTATCATAACATGGGTGTCCACATGCTAACCCTTCTTTGGATCGGATGGTGCATCTGAAGTGTCACTTTACACGTGGTATTTGAATATTTCCTTGGATATATAGAGACTTTATATTTATATTAATTTCCTTTTTTTCTCATTGTTTATATACATATAAGCACAAGGTTTTGGTGTATATTAATTGTATTAATTTTATTTATTCACCATATATTACACAGAATTCTGTGTGGTCACACGTATGGATGTTATATATTTTTATTCAGTTTTTAGAATAATTGTCTAAGCGCTACACTTTTCACAACAAGTCTATTACAAGGAATGTAAACATCACTTGTAATTAAAAAAAAAGATGACAGGACCTCTTAAAAATGAGATCTGCGATCAAAAATACCTCATATCTCATATTTACACTTAAATGTAGTAAAAAAAAAAAAAAATTGAAAAAATGTAATTTAAAAAAATGGCCCTTTAAGAGCTGTAGTGATGTTTTGACATGGTGCCCTGCAATGGTGTGGAGACGGGTGGGGGCCATCTTCCCCTCACTCGTCTCCATGCCAAGCCAGGGTGAATTGGGGGTGAATTGGGGGGGGGGGGGGGGGGGCAGGTGGTTGGGAATTTGAGAGGCACAGATATCTAATGAAATTGCCTCCGAAGTCGCCAAAAGTAGTGCAGGAACTACTTTCGGGAATCAGTGAGGCACTGCAAAGTCGGTGCTGCACCAATTCGGACTATGTAGTTGCCGGAAATAGGCAGCGATTTGAAATGTGATTTGACATACACGAAAAAAAGACAGTCACTTCCAGCGTTAATGGGGTTTTCTAAAGTGAAGGGCAACAGGGACATCAGTATCTCAGGATTGGGTGGATGCTGCCTTCCCTCAGATGGGGTAATCCGATAGATATTACAAAAAAGACAAAAAATGGAAGACATGCGCACACCTAGTGCACTGACAATGACATTTAATAAATTATAAAATTCATAAACAGTGGGTACTCACAAACAGCAACTCAAATAAGCCATATAAACACAATGTGGAACCATGTTCCATTTACCATCACAAGGAAAAAGCTAACGTGCTTTGGGAGAAACCCCCTTCCTCAGAGCTGGGCTACGCAGGACCATCACAGAAAAGCATTTTTTTAAATTAACAAAGTCATTTAATTGCAAGAAAGCACCACCTCCGTTAGAGGCAGGAAGAAAAAAAAATATGGATGAAACTATATATGATAGGATTTAAATTGGTTGAATATATAGTTTCATCCATATTTTTTTCCAGGGTTGTCGGGAAGAGGCCCTTGTCCTCATCAACATGGGGACAAGGTGCTTTGGGGAGGGGGGGGCACAGGACCCCCCTGCCCCAAAGCACTTACCCCCTATGTTGAAGGCATGCGGCCTGGTACATCCCCATCCCCTTTCCTGACCTGTCGGGTTGTGTGCTCGGATAAGGGTCTGGTATGGATTTTGGGGGGTACCCATACTGGTTTTTTTTCAGTATGGGGGTTCTCCTTAGAATCCATACTAGACCGAAGGGCCTGGTATGGTCTTGGAGGAGGAACCCATTCTGTTTTTTTTTGTTTTTTTTGGTGTGGGGTTCCCCTTCAAGATCATTAGCACACAAGTCGCATGCCAACGTTCTGATACGACTTTAATCTGACTTCAGTGATATTCAATGGGCTGAAGTACGATCAAAGTCGGACAAAAGTAGTGTAGGGAGCATTTTTAAAGTCGGACCAGTTAAGCTGGCTGTCATAGGGAAACATTGATTTTCATGCGTCATGCGACGTGCACTCCAAATGTTGGCGCATTTGGTTGTACCAGTGTGAACCTGGCCTAAAGGTCAAAGCCTAATTGTACAAGCTGAAGTTAGAAGCTGATTCTGTGCACCAGTTTTAGGCTAGGTTCCCACTTGTGCGGATGCAGGACTGCACCTGTTCCCCTACCGCAGGCAAAAACATGCTGCAGTTTAGGAGATGTTTGGGGGTTGTCATTATTCCAAATGGCACTCCCACGCACTGGAAACTACAGCAAGGTTAACCAACACTGTGGCTTCCATGTGTGCAGCGCTTCCAGAAAAGGTGCATGGAGCTTTTCCTTGCGTTTTCAGGAGGTTTAGCAGCCCATTCAAATCAAAATGCTGCCTTGCTTGCCCAAAATGTGGCTTGCAGAGCCACACAAGTGTGAACCTAGACTCTGTAGAGCTTCCCCACTGTCATTAATTTGCTTGATAAATGCCCCCAATGAATTCAAAGATTAGGAATGTCTTTAAAAATGACAGCTGGGAAATATGAATAATTAAAATGTTTATACATTATAAAAATCCCAGCAGCTCTCATCCACTTAAATATTTTAATATATGTAACCTCAATGGGCAAAATTCATGGCCAGGCCATACATTAGTGATTATTGCGTAGCATGCGCTTTAAGGAAGTCATATTTACTGTTGAACTTATATGATACACAAATATTTGTATGATTCTTTACCCCATGTACAACTATTATTATTTCTTTTGCAATAACAATTTTAATAATTATATATATATATATATATATATATATATATATATATATAAAATCATTTTATATATATATATATATATATATATATATATATATATATATATATATATATATATATATACTATATGCTGTGTTATGTGTGGTAATCACAAAGTTTGTATATAATATTGTTTATATAATATTGTGTATTTTGTATAGAAATTAAAACAGATGGGGCCACAACTTGTATCCAACTTATGTAATATTCATCCAACCAAAGTAAAAATAAGGTAGAACAATGTAAAATTTTGAATCGTAAACCAGTGGGGGAATTCATAGGATAGCCATCTGCCAGCAATATGGTTCTTAACAACAATCATCTTGTATTTATAGGAACAGTGCATATTTTCCTTATTTATTCCATTTACAGTAATTTTTTTTTCTTCCCCAAATTTTTGCGCTTTAACGCTTACATCTGACAATCAACCCGTCAAGGCATGTATTTTAGAAAAAGAAGAAAACCCTAACCAAACAAAAATTTGCTAAAGCATTGTAGACCATAAACAACTGCATTTTTATTTCTTTTGATTGTATACTTCATTTTGGATTACTCGCTGGTGCTGCAGATCTCCTGCATCCTCTTTGCAACCACTTACTGTCTACAGTAATGCACTCTACTTAGGCTCGGTTCACATATATGACCTTTCGCAGGCTGTGTTTGCTCAGGCACGACAGCCCATTCATTTGAATGGGTTTCCATACCTGCACTTCCCGCAGAAAAAGGTGCATGCGCCTTTTTCAAAACACAGTCTGCATGGTTGTTTTGGCAATGCAATTTCAGCACGGCTGAATGCTATCCTCAGGGTGGGTTCCCTGATGGTGACAACAATGGACCATGTCTGCATAGTGTGTGCTGAACTGTCCACTTGTAGTCTACTTGTAGCCAGTGTGACAATGTGATGCCGAACATTTGGGAGACGTACAGGGCATTTTCAACATAAAAAGATTGGCCTTCATAGCAGGATCACCTGGTAGTAGATTGAAAGCTGGAAAATATTGAAAGTAACTTTTGGATTGCATTACATTAAAGCAGTATTAGACCCAAAAATCAAAAACTGTAATATATTACAGGTTACCCATCAGTAGATGTATTAGCTGCATTTGTTTTCTTTTTCCCCCTCTGTTTTCACCTGGTGATCTGGCCAGTAACACACCTCCTGTATTAGAGGGCCTCCACTCTGGATGAAGGAGCCCAGAGACAACTTTGGACAGCAGCATTGTCAGTCTCAGGGAGGGGGGTGTTAAATGTACTAGCAGATTTAAATACACTAACAAACTGAAGCCAAATCCTAGCTTATACTTTATAAACCGTTACAGCAAACTTTGTTTTTCCTTTGGGAATAAAGGTTTTACATAAATAAGCACCCCTGTCACGGTAAATGGTTTGTCTCAGCTCTGCAGCTAATACATTCTGCTGGAAAGCTTGTTCTTTTGAAAAACAGAACTGGTTGGATCAGCAGATTAAAATAAAGGGAAAGAAAGACCAAAAAAGACAATTAATACAGTCTTCAGATCTAAGAATTAGTAAGCTGAAATATAATAAAGGTTTTCTACTGGGTTTAATACTGCTTTAACACTGGACTTGCACCACATGCCATGTGCATGGTGACATGTACCGACATGCTCTTTTTTTTTTTTTTTTTAACACATTGTGTTGTTTTCATGTGCTTTTTTTTGCAGAGCATTAACCAAAAGGTTATATCTTGCGTTCCTTAATGCCTTCATTAATGCATGTGGCAGTATGTTGTGATGCATTGCAGTGCATTGCATTGCTCTGGGCTTTTAGATGTAGCACGTTTCATTTTCATCCAACACAAACAATGGATTTCAGCTTGTCATTGATTGAGCATTGAACTATGCAGCCCAACAGAAATGATTTGAATGGGCCCCAACATGTGAAATCTTACATGTGTTTTTTGTGATTGGGTTTAATACCTTTGAATAAAATTGAAAGGCAGTGTGTGTGTGTGTGTATCAGAGATGCACGATTCTGGCCAAAATGAGAATCATGATTTTTTTTTTGCATAGAATAAAAAGATCACGATTCTCACGACCTAAAATCTTTCACATTGTACAAAAAAAAAAAAAAAAAAAAATGGGCTAACTTTACTGGTTAGTGTTTTTTTTTTTTTTTTTTTTATTCGTTAAAGTAATTTTTACCAAAAAAATTGCATTTGAAAGACCTGAGCAAATACATGTTGGGGTAACATATTCTTTAAGACACCTTATTGTTCATACTACAATTCATTGTAAATCTGAGTATATATACGCAGAGATTGTGTTCATTTAGTCTGTGGGCTGAATCAAAATAATCTCACAGATCTCCTCATCCATGCTATTAGGCCAAGATGGAGGAATCCCCTGCTGCAGCTCCAGTATTTGGACAGCCACAACCGGCAGGCACCTGTCAGACCACGGGAACAGCAGCTGCATCAGGCAGCATAAGAAAAAAAATATTTAGGTGGACGTAAAAAAAAAAAAAAAAAAAAGACAAAAATATTAAGGATACTTATTTCAAATAAATATAGAGGCTGTTATTTCTGATATTCTTCTAGTGGTGGCAGCGGACGTGGTTCCTCTGCAGAGCTCGGGGCATGATAATCTCTTCATTGGACTCTCTCCATTCCTAACCAGGACATCACGGAGGATACCTGCTGCGATTGGAGTGGGAGAAAAAATAGATCCCAATAGTAATATATTGTAGGTAGGAAATTGACATATGACTGTTTGTTGCTGCTCTTGGTTTCAGAGGTGCTCTGTTTCACAGAGTGGTAACAAGAATAAATACATAAACAGCAAAAGAGGAGAAAGAAAACAAACAAAGAGAGGATGGGGAAAAAAAATAATAATAATTAAAATAGGGAAGCGGAGATGAAGGGTGAGGGGAGAGGGCCATAATTACCTACATAAATCAACAGAAGAGCAGCAAAAATTTTTGAGAGGACCACAGAACGGCTAAACCGCAATAGTGGTAAACGTGTCTAAAAAGTGTACCAGAAAATATTCCAGAAAGTCCATATAAGACTATAAAATTCCAATTTGTATTCATCCCATGCCATCATATTTTCCATAGATTCAATGTGATTCATTTCACAAACCGAGGCAGCTAAGGTTGATGGGTACGGATTGG
This sequence comes from Lithobates pipiens, assembly GCF_037356315.1. Taxonomy (NCBI): domain Eukaryota; kingdom Metazoa; phylum Chordata; class Amphibia; order Anura; family Ranidae; genus Lithobates; species Lithobates pipiens. Next base: position 134,082,122 of record NW_027507784.1, read on the forward strand.
CGCCAGCATCTGGCAATAGCAGATCGAGCCACAGTTAGAAAATGCCTAATCAGACTTTTTTAAACAGTTTGTAGGAGCCTGGCACCAGAGAGAGAGAACAGTAAGCTGGGGCTGGTTGGGGTATGCATTACCCACCAGATCAGCAAACAATTGCAATATGTTGTCCCAAAAAGGGAGGATATGCGGGCAAGTGCCTCAAAACATGGACCATGGTGCCAGGAGCCTACAAACAGCGTCAACCGGTATCAGGGATGGTAGGGTCAATATTGTTAAGGACTGAAGGGCAACGACACCACAGAGTATGCAATAATTATGCTCTTGGACAATGAAAAAGGCTGAAAGGAGAGAGCAAAGACATTAGTCCACTCCAGTTCATCTGCCGGTACATTCAGTTCCCTCTCCCATTTGGAAAGAAATAAAAGGAGAATTCTGATGAGATTCCTGCAATAAGATATGGTATATCAGAGTAAGCGGGTTGTCGGGTTTAGGGGATTGGGAGAGCAATGATTCAAATTTCATAAGTGGTCTAGTCAGAGGAGTTAAAGTAGGATACTGTCTAAGGAAAAGATGTAACTGAGTATGTTCCAGCCAAGCAGTCTGAGGATTGTGGCAGTTTGGGAGGATTTGAGAGGGACTGGTTTCCATTATACAATGTGTGGACTAGCAAAGGATTATCATTTTTCCACCAAGAGAGAAATTTAGAACTAGTGAGGGTCGGGGTAAATGAAGCATTAACAAATAATGGACTTTGGTCTTGATGAGAGCCCATTCCTACTCAGTTACCAGTCCCAGACACTCAAGGTAGTGTTAGTGAAAGTTGGTAGACGATCCTTCGTAGGCCTATGAGGGTCTTAGTTGTTCATTTTAATGCGACATAACATCCATTGATGTGCATTTTTGCTTTTTTCTTAACTTTCAACTGTGCTACATTTATATGCATTTTACATGTGTTCATATGTGGTGCATTGCAGACAAATGCATACATGCTGCATTTTTTCACACTGTACCGCACCACTGCATTGTGTTGTGAACAGAGGGTGTAAAAAATTGTTTTCTAGGTGTCCTTGAAGACATCATATAGAAAAAAAAAAAAAAGAAAAGCGCACGTTTCTGCACATAGTGTGGACAAGCTCATAATCATTGCCATGGAACAACTATTCATTGTTATAAATGAAAGGCAACTCGAATTTTCAAATGGGAAGTCAACATATTTTTCTCAGCATGTTTAGTTTAAACTAAGCAGGACTGAGCTACATTTTTTCCTTTATAAAGCTACTTTCACCTTCCAATTAAGTACAGAATAGTACACCCACACAGAAGCATTGTAGGATTATTAGCCATTATCATTATTTGCTTGTAAAACACAAAAAAGCTTACAAGTCATTTTCTTTAATACTGTATTAACATCAACATTTGCGCTAAACTATAGCAATCAATTTGCTCATATTATCTAAGCTGCACTTGACTAGATGGATAATTGCTAATTATAGACTGATAGTTCATCTGTGCACATCACCACCATAAGGCTCAGTTCATCCTGCGCATTGATCAGCAGTATTTGTACGAATGAATATATCACTGCAATTGTTTACTGTCAAAACTTTAAACTTGACAAATGGACTTCAAAAGCAGCAAGGTAGATCGGCGTCTTGGGGGGGAAGAAGGGCCAATCCTTCCCTACAAAACTGTATCTGTACCTTTTTTCCATTTTTTTTTCTCCTTTAAAAGACCGTATAGCCTTGAAAGCAAGTTTTTTTACAAATGAAATTCACAGATATGTTTATAAGTGATCTCAGATATTCCAAGGTCAAAAAGGCTACAGTGACAACTATGTATATGCCATCTTAGAGACTAGGTGTCATTAGTGTAACAATTTATAGCAACAAAACTCTATTGAAGGAACCACGTAGTGGCACATACAACAATTATTGGTGCATAAGCCTTGCTCTAAAGCTTTATGATGAGAAAATAATGGAAACTGAATGACACATTGAGGGTCCTCTGACACCTTTACATGCATTAAGGCATGCATTTCTATACATTGAATATAGGCCGCACATTCCTTTTGAATGTGTGCCTCAATGTGTGAACATATGCATCTGAACTATTTATGACAAGCAATATCACACAAGGCACAAAGCATTTACATGTGTATGTGCATTGTGAGTGCCTACTGCATGCATAGATGTGAATCCAGCCTACATTACATTATCGTGGATATATAGGCAAGTGTATGTTAATAGAATCCCTTCTTCCTTGCTTTCCAACTTGCTAAGTGAGCTGAAATGTTCACTCATTCTTCATCAAAAAATAAGGCATGCCAATCAAGAAACTTGGGCTACATTGCAGGGTGAGAGTAATATGGGGACACAGCACAGGATCATCATGACAACCACCCTCCTTAGCACAAATTAAATGTGTAGCAGTATTTTGTAATAGGTGCCTTGATTAACCATTCCTTCACATTAGGACTCATTCAGATGGCAGATTAGTGCCGTGCTCCATGCAGATGCATGTGCATCAACTCAAGATTTTGCTTAAAGGCATCGCATAGAAGTGAACGTGCATGCAGCTCTGGCACGGACACAATAGAATGTCAGAGGCTCTGCATTTGGATCTGTGCACCCGCTCCTGCCCACATGTCAAACATATGATTGTGTCCATGCTGGTGCAGCGTGTGCATCTTCTATAGGTTGCATGCAGGCAGCTCCAAAGTGGATGCATAAGCATCTGCACAGAGGATGGCACTAATCTGTTGTCTGAATGAGCCCTAAGAGTTCATTCACATGGACAGAATAAAATGATGGATTTAGCTGCAGACAGTTTTGTACATCTAAATGCAGCACTAGAGTAATCAATGACCCCATACACACAGTTTTGTCTACATACAAAAATGTGCACTGGTAAGTTGAACATAAAAAAGTAGGACACAGCTGCAGATTTTCAGCCGATCTGCAGATTTTATGCGCATATGCACATAAATGCAAGTACTTTAGGCACATACTTTATGCATGATCTTCTAGCTCCGTCAGCAAGAACCTTTCATGCAGTAAATATGCATATGCCCATGTGAATAAGCCTTTACGGTGCAAGTACAATATCAATAGTACACTCCACAGTGCGGCTTTCATATAATCCTATGTGCTCTGTTCTCCTTCCATCCCAAATTCATACCCGAGAGTTGTAGTTATATCAAGGAAGGTGCCTACTCCTGTGATATGTGTGACAAGCACCCACCCACCAGCCCTGCAACAACATGGAAACCAAAGACTGAGCAATGATATGACTGCACTTTAAAACAAATCTTTAGTAAATTAATTGATAGCACCGTTGGTCTATCCATGCACTATATTTGCATGTGTAACAAGATATTTCCTATAGATATACTTTAAGCACGCCACTTTTTTTTTTTTATAATAAACTTCTATTTTCACTATATTTCCCATTTCAGTGAAAGAAAATAAATGCATAAATGTTGACATGTTAATATTAAATACCGTAGATCCAATATTAGGTTGCATTAGTAATACAGATATCTGACATACTGTGATTAGTATGGAGGTGGAGTGAACTTATTTAGTAAAGCAAAAAATAATAAAATACAGACTGGGCACTGATACTGTAATCACAGAAGAACTATGTAAGTTTTAGTACAGTCAGCCATCACTTAAATCTTGCAGAACAAAGCAAAATTTTCACTTAGTTCCCTCCCCCCTCACTAGCAGCATATACTTAGATTTCCTAGCTCCTTGGCTGCCTCGTGTGGCTGCTGGGAGTAAAGTGAAATGCCTGGAAATTTCACGTATAAGTGAGCATATGACCCACTATGCCTCTTCCATATGACAGTGCCCTGTATGACCTATGGCTACTGGGACCTGTCGGCTGAAGAGAGCACTGTAGGAGCTAGGAAAAGTTAGCACGTATGGCTGGAAAGCTGGGAGCTAAATGACCCTTTTACATTACCTAAAATAGGCCAACAAAAGGTTCACTAATGCCCAATAAACAGGATCAAAAATTCCGACAGCAAAAGTCCAATGTGAGCTTTTGGTTGGAAATTCCGACCGTGTGTATGCTCCATCAGACTTTTGCTGACGGAACTCCCGCCAGCAAAACAGGTTCTCAATTTTCCGGTTGGAAAAAGTTTTGGTCAGAAATTCCGAACGTCTTTACCAATTACGACACGCAAAATTCCTAAGCATACTCGGAAACAATTCGACACATGCTCTTCAGCATTGAACTTCCTTTTCTCGGCTCATCGTAGTGTTGTACGTCACCGCGTTCTTGATGGTCGAAAGTTCTGAGAACTTTTGTGTGACCGTGTGTATGCAAGCCAAGCTTGAGCGGAATTCCGTCGGAAAAACCATCCAAGATTTTTCCGACGGAAAGTCTGATCATGTGTATGCGGCATTACATTGGGTCAGAGATAAGGACCCAAAGGGGTATATGCCCCAGGGTAGTCAAATTTGCAGATTTTTTTTTTTTTTTTTTAGGGTGTTTCAAGCTATATCAGGAGAAGTTAATAATTTGTGGTGTGTGTGTTCTATCAAAATCTATAATCGTACCGGCGTTCAAAACTATCTCTTTATTACTATATAGGTTCGCTGCAATCCCAAGTGCTTCCTCACCTAAATTAGATAAAAGTGTATATGAACTATATTTGGGGATTGCGTCCCCTGTTGCTAATTACCCAAAATTCCTAAAGTGCTTGTACTATGTATATATACACCTCTCCAAAAAAAATCTATAACCAGACGATGAGTTAATATCTATCTACCATTTCATGCTTCTCAACATATATTCCTATAGGTGTAATATTCACCCTGATGGTGCTCCAAGTGTACAAACAATCACAATCCAATATTCTGTTGGAAAAATATCTAAAAAAACAGCATAGAATCGGGCAAGCCAATGATGTTCCACAGGTAGTATCTCCCTCCCTCCACTCAGCCAACCTGTCTCTGGCTCCTCTTATAGCAAATCTTTCTCCCACAGCTTCTACGCATTTCGCAGCCTTTGAGTCATCAGGAAGCAGGAGGCTGATGTAGAAGTTGTGGGGGAAAGATTTGCTATAAGGAGGAGTCAGAGACAGGTTGGCTGAGTGGAGGGAGGAAGGAACCACCTGTGGAACATCATTGGCTTGCCCGGTTCTACGCTGTTTACATATGGCTGGATAAGCTTCGTGTCAGCTAGAAGACACATTGAGATGCGAGTGCAATATGTTTTTTTAAGTTTTATAATTAAAGTTGAAACGGTTTTACACTATGTTGGTTTCATTTACCTTTTTATGAATATACAAATAATTGAGGAATTGCTAACAGAAGAGCGGAGTAAGGAGTGGTTATCCATTGAATGAACCGAAGGCGCATTATACGGTGAAGTCTGGTGAGTGGCCATTCTACAAGGTGGTGGTGGCACGATTTGGCTTTTCCGGTGGCATATGAGAATAGAAGGCTTTAGGAGGAAATATAATAGTGGAATACTCACCAAAGGGTGAATTGGATCTGGATTGAAGTGGGTTGATCCGGTTTAAAGAACCATTCAAACAAGGACTATGATTTAGTTTGATATACACACTTATTATTATTTACAAGTATTATTTATTTTTTATATATTTTTCCAACATAATATTGGATTGTGATTGTTTGTACACTTGGGACACCCTCATGGTGAATATTACACCTAGAGGAATATATGTTGAGAAGTATGAAATGGTAGACAGATATTAACAAATTGTGTGGTTATAGTTTTTCTTTGGAGAGGTGTGTGTTCTATGATTCCCCTTTCATTTGAGTCTATGAAAAAAGAATTACCTAAAAAACGGTTAAAGTGCTGGTAAAGTTTCAAAGAAAAAAAAAAAAAAAAACCTTCCTCCTGTGTAATGGCATAATGTGCTAGTATGCATTGCATACTAGCACATTATAAGAAACTTACCTTAAAACTAAGCCCTCAAGTGGAGTGCTGTCACAAATGACAGGACTTCCATCTTCACCTGGTCTTCCTTTCAGGTACATGGGTTCCACCCGTTTGAATAGTCGAGCTATGCACATGTACACAGGAGCCATGTCCGCAGCATATGCTATCCCTTCAGAGTGCAATGCGCATAGCCGGGGATGTCACCAGCTGCAGAAGTAGTGAATATCTCCTAAACAGTGCACGTTTAAGAGATATTCCTTGTACCTACAGGTAAGCTTTATTACAAGCTTACCTGTAGGTACAAGCAAGCAAGCAAGCAAGCGGTGTTTATTGTCACTTTAACAGCAGCTTTAGTTTAAAGCTAATTCTTTACACCAAAACACCAAGTAGAACAAAAAGAAAGAATACAAAACTTCAGTGATAAATATACATGACAAAACTCTTACTTATACACTGTAGCAAGAACTTGGCTATCTTCTGGCTATCTGCTGGAGAATTCCATTGTCCACAGAACTCTGAGTGCAACTATTCTTGCATTTCACAGATAATATAGTTGCTACAGCCTATTGCGGTGGTGGGACTTTAGTTTAGGGTTTAAACAGGGTGGGTTTTTGCTAAACAGTTGATCCTGGCTGAAATAGCTGCAATAGAAGGTTTTGGAATACGTTTGCAATAGACAACTTTTTCCTATTTTAATGCCAACAATTTGGGTTGTGTGATGGGATCATGATTTCTGCACACTATTTGTAAATTATTAAAAAGGTTTTGTGTGATGTCTATTTATCCCTGAAGGTGTCTGTACCACTTCTTGCTTTTTCTTATACTATATCACAACAGAACCTGTTATTTAAACCTCTGGGAAGTTTGTGCATTGCTCAAAGCGTGCCTATACAATATTTCATATTCATCTGTATAAAAGGACAATATATTATTCAAGTCACGAACATGTCAAAGAGAAACTACAAAAACACACTGGGGTTATTTACTAAAGGCAAATAGACTGTTCTAACAGTCCATAAAAGTGCAAAATTGCTTCATATAAACATGCTCCACTTCTTAGACATAAAGTGACTGTGCTTTGTGTCACAAATTCCCCATTCCTGTCCCCACTTTTGCGCCCTTCTAGGTCCAAACGCATTGCGTATTGTTGACCTTCTAAGTAAGGGTAGGACTGACTGCACTTAAAGTGTTACTAAACCCACAACAGTAAAATAAGTCTGTATATGCCACATAGAATTCTTGTAATGCCGCGTACACACGATCGGACTATCCAGCGGACTTAGTCTGGCAGAAAAAAACGGCGTAAAGTCCACCGGACTGTCCGAACGAGCGGACCTGCCCACACGCGGGACTTTTGCGGGACTAGTTCCGCCGGACTATCCGCTGTATTTTTTAAATGAACGGACTTGCCCACACACATGGAGGAAAGTCCGTTCATTTTGAGCGTGGCTCCATGTAGCCGGAACCAGCATAGGAAGCATCGCTGGCCCCGTCACCTGGTATGGAGTTAAAGGTTCCCCCCCAGGTCCATATCAGACCCTTATCCGAGCACGCTACCCGGCCAGTCAGGAAAGGGGGTGGGGACGAGCGAGCTGCCCCCCCTCCTGAGCCGTACCAGGCTGCGTGCCCTCAACATGGGGGGTGGACCCCAAAACACCTTGTCCTCATGTTAATGAGGACAAGGGCCTCTTCCCGACAACCCTGGCCGTTGGCTGTCAGGGTCTGCGGGCGGGGACCCCTTCCCATTCACCTGTGAATTTTTTTTTTTAAAAACACAACACACAAGGGTTAAAAATAGTTTATTGCACAACTCCGGGGGTCTTCTTCCGTCTTCGGGGGTCTTCTCGCCGGACTCCTCCGCTATCTTCTGCTAGCTCTTTTACTAGCGGAGGAGCCCGGCTTTCTTCTTCGTTGCCGCCCTCTTCTTCCGACTTCGGGGGTCTTGTCCCCCTCTTCGGTTCTTCTTGCCGGGCCTCCGCGCCTTCTTCTAGCTCTTTTAGAAGCGGTGGCCTGGTCTTCTGTCGCCGCCTTCTGTTCTTCTGTTCTCTTCTTCTGTTCTTCTTTTCGTCTCTTTTCTTCTCTTCTTGGGCGGCAACGAAGAAGAAAGCCGGGCTCCTCCGCAAGTAAAAGAGCTAGCAGAAGATAGCGGAGGAGTCCGGCGAGAAGACCCCCGAAGACGGAAGAAGACCCCCGGAGCTGTGCAATCAACTATTTTTAACCCTTGTGTTTTTTTTACATTTTTTTCACAGGTGAATGGGTAGGGGTACATTGTACCCCATACTCATTCACATAGGGTGGGGGGGCTGGGATCCTGGGGCCCCCTTATTAAAGGGGGCTCACGGATTCTGATAAGCCCCCGCCCGCAGACCCCAAAAACCAACGGCCAGGGTTGTCGGAAAAGAGGCCCTTGTCCTCATCAACATGGGGACAAGGTGCTTTGGGGTGGGGGGGCCACGCGCCCCCCCTTCCCAAAAGCACCCCCCATGTTGAGGGCGCTCACTCGTCCCCACCCCCTTTCCTGACCGGCCAGGTTGCGTGCTCGGATAAGGGTCTAATATGGACCTGGGGGTATCCCCACATTGTTTTTTTTGGTGTAGGGAGCCGCGCTCAAAATGAATGGACTTTTCTCCGTGCAGGAAAAGTCTGTTCATTTCAAAAGTATGGCAGACTAGAACACACACGGCCGTATTGTCCACTGGACTGCGAGTCCGGCAGGCATATTTTGGTGCAAAACTACTTTCTTAGTCCATCGGACTTTTGGGTAAAAAAAAAGTCTGCCGAAGTCCACACACTGGGGGATTGTCCGGAGATTGTCCGGCGGATTGTTTTATCCTGTATGCACAGATCCTTCCCTCCTGCACTGTATCTGGGGAAGGCCAACTAACACAGACAGGGTAGACGACCTGCACATGCTCAGTTGTGTCTTATGCTGTAGAGAACATTTCCTTGTTGAGCTGAACTAGCCAGGTCACATGATATTGACATCACACATGTGAGCATTGTATACAGCCTGCAGTGGAAATCTTCTCCTACCGGAACTTTCAGTACTATAGAAACTGTGCAGTTTATCACTGACAGTGGTATACAGATCATCCAAAAAAGGTAGATAGTGGCAATATTTTAATGTAAAAAGAATATTTGTAAGCTGTGGGTAGGGATGAGCCAGACACCCACTGGTTTGGTTTTGCACCAGAACTTGCGAACAGACCAAAAATTTGAGCAAACATGCAAAAACCGATAAAGTCTATGGGAAACGAACGTGAAAAAACAAAAATGCTAATTTTAAAGGCTTATATGCAAGTTATTGCCATAAAAAGTGTTTGGGGACATGTATCAATGCAAAAAAAAAAAAAGGTTTTGCATCGTTTTGCATGTTTTTTCAAGAGCAGGGATTTTAAGAATGCTTAAAGTGAAACAATAAAAATTAAATATTCCTTTAAATAATTTGACGTAATACTAATGTTAACCAACCCTTCACTATCCCTCCAGGAAGTAAAAAAAACTTTACATTGATTCGGAGAGGTCTCCTACTACAAGGCTAATCCAACAAAATCCAAAATACTCAATTTAGGCATTGATGCAGTCATGAGAAAGCTACTACAACAGCAATACCCATACACGTGGGCAGACCGTAGTATACCATATTTAGGAATCAACCTCACTAGGTCCACTAAATCTTTATTCTCTCACAACTATATACCCATCCGAGCCACAATACAAGATGACCTTGACAAACTAGCCAAACATGAATTTTCCTGGTGGGGCAGACTAGCAGCGTTCAAAATACTTCACTTACCATGAATCCTATATCTATTCAGAACTCTCCCCATCCCCATTCCAGCTTCTTTAAATCCCTTCAAACTATGTTATCAAGATATATCTGGAAAGGGAAAAAAGCCAGGTGCTCCCATGACAAATTAATTCAACACAGATTATGTGGAGGAGTAGGTTATGGAGACTTCCAGGATCACTTTTCGGCCCCTATTTTAACCCAATTAAAAGAATGGTTCCTACCCTCGCCCACAACACCATGAGGCGATATTGAATCCACCTACAGCATCTATGGACCCACGAACCTTTGGCTCTTTGGGGCCCAACTGGGAAATCTCCATTAAAACGTGTCTGTGTCTGCTAACCCATGACTACACAAATACACCTAACACTATAGTGGAAATTCCTCTGAAATCTCTGCTTTACAGCATCAAATTTCTCTCCAATCCTGGATTGTGAAGGGAATAACACACATTCACCAATTATAAGGGCTATCTCAAATCATTCAATACTAGAGGTCGACTGATATATCGGCCGATATTTGGCGTTTTTTAATTAATCGGCATCGGCCGATTGTGCTGATAAAAAGGGCGATTATATCTTCAGCACGACTTGCAAAAGACTTCTGTAATAGAAGTCAATGCAAGTTGCCTGAACTTAATCAGTGGAGCGACTTGTCTCCTCTCTGGGCAGTCTGCGAAGAAAAGATCAAAGGGATACGATGTTTCTTCTTCAATGGACTGAACTCTGTGTGTAGGAAAAAATACACTAATGATTTAAAAAAAATAAAAAAATAAAACAGTAAAGCTAGCCCATTTTTTTCGTCCAAAAGTTTTGAGTACCTGTTTTTGTGCATTTAATATTTCGTTTTTTTTTTTCATCTAAATTATACATACAAGCGATCTGATTGGAGGTTTGTTTTGTTTAATAAATGTTTAAATGTAAGCAATTTTCTGTATCACATATTACTGAAGGCTGCTTTCACACTGGAGCAGGCAGGCGTTGAAGGTGAAACGCTGCTAGTTTTAGTGGTGCTTTACGGTCATTTTAGCGGCGCTATTTGGTTGCTAGCGGGGCACTTATATCACAGCTAGTGGCCGAGGAAGGGGTTAAATGCGCCTGTGAAGCGCCGCTGCCAAATCGCACTGCAGACGCTTCGGCAGCGGTGCCCATTAATTTCAATGGGCAGGAGTGGGGGAGGAGCGGTGTATAGCGCTCCAAAGATGCTGCTTGCAGGACTTTTTTTTAACGTCCTGCCAGCGCATTGCCTCAGTGTGAAAGCACTCAGGCTTCCACACAGACTGCAGGGAGCAGTTTTGAAGGCAATTTACAGGCACTATTTTTAGCCCAAAAGCGTCTGAAAAACGCCCCAGTGTGAAAGGTGTCTAATTTAGATTTTATGAGATAAAAGGGAAAATAAATAAATACATCGGCTTAACATATCGGCCGAAAAAAATCATCATATATTGTCCATCGGCTGACGCGATTTCTAAATATCGGTCAATCTCTATTCAATACCATCCAAAAACACACGGACTATTATCAATACCTACAAATCTGTCACTGCCTAAATACAACCCCAGCCATCCTGGTCAAAATCCACAAATCAGCTTGGGCATATCTTACATCTAGTATGCCCACTCAAAAGGGAATTACATTGTTTTACAACATTCTTCACCAGAAACAAACCTTCATCAAAACTTCTTCCCACATCCAATGGGAAAAAGATTTACAACAATCCTTTACTCCATGCCAGTGGCTTAAAGCCTACAAAATCACACACATAGCCTCAAGCTGTTCCACCTTGTGGGAAGTAACGTTTAAAATAATGCTTAGATGGTACTACACCCCTTCCTTACTGCCCAGATTTAATCCCCTATTAACGGATAGCTGCTGGAGACACTGTGGCAACCGAGGAGACCTATTGCACGTCTTATGGAAGTACCCCAAACTAAACTCATATTGGCTGAAAATCTTTGATATAATATCTGACATTGCCCCACAACGGGTAATACCAAACCCTGCCCTGGCTATACTATCTTTAGGGATAAATGACTATCCCCCCCAACTATGCAACATTCTATAGCCCACTTGCTCCTCGCCACAAGATTAACAATAACCAGACAATGGAAAAACGACAAACCCCCTACCATAGCTCAAGCAATTGAATTAACCCAACTACACTACACCTATGAGCAGATGATGGCCCAAGGCCCAAGGCCCAAGGCCGTCTTCAGGATGCCCTTAAACGTTGGGCACCTTGGATCTCCTGGCATTCAAAGGCGGACCTGTGCGCTTCTCCTTTGGTGGATTAAACCATATCACAATCAACGATGAGGCCGGGCCCCCTCTGGCACAGTATACTCCCAAATGGGGTGCTAGAGGGAAGCCGGGCCGATCCGCTATCGGCGACCTACCCTTACACACTCTCTCACTCTATTTAGGAATGGTAAACATAACAGAATACTAAATCAACAACTTGGACTTCCACAATGTTGACTTATTCCTTAACTCCGCTTGCTACAATGACTATACCGAAGTTCATAGGTGTCACTGTGTACCTGTTATCTACATTGTAATTGTTAATACCATTATACTTAATGCAATTTCTCTTGTATTTTTGCTGTTATATTTCCAAAAACCAATCAAAACGTATTGAAGAAAAAAAATGGCGTTTTGGAACCTACCACTGTGGTACAGCACATTACACTAATTCATAAAAGGGGACTGATTCTACCAGTTGAAAACTCTGCAGTTGCAGTTCTAGCAATTTGGCCAAGCTAGCATTTAGACGCTGAGCATGTGGATGGCTGGGACCGAATTTATTTTTATGGTTCAGCATCTGGAGTAGGGAGATTTGCCTGCTGCAATCAACTGGTGGTGTACTGCTAGCAGATTGGCTGCAAGTACTTGTGACACCTATTGCTATACCTTCATTCCTCTCAGTGCAGGTTTTTGAGAGGACTGGAGGTATAATAGGGTTTGAGATCCCAGATGAGGCGCAAGGAGAAGTGTGCCTTTTTCTATGATGTGGTTCTTTAAGGTGCTGCTGACAATGGACTGCATTGGCAGGTCGTCATATGTCTCGTCAAGCATGTGGTGCCCAAGTGGCTGCTGTTCTTGCAATGCTCAATTAACTTCAGACATAGGTTGCAAACAGCAATGGTGGAATCTGCTGCACACATGTCGAAAAAGGCTCACACCAAGGGACTTTTAAAAGTCAGACGGGAGTCAGCAGTGCCCTGCACCTGCGGAGCTCTGCAGTGTGATGCAATAGGGAGGCTGCCCTTAAGCTGACCCCTGGAGGATGTCCTGCTTCATCAGAGTTTTGCCTTCTCCTCCTAACTTTCCTCCTCTCTTGTCTCAGGCACCCAAGTATGGTCAGTGACCTCATCATCCCCTCCCTCCTTGTTAC